>NC_086450.1:308628656-309247406 GCF_028390025.1 Pseudophryne corroboree
AATGCTATAAGGGAGGAACACTTATATAAAGGTTGTCCCTATATAATTATAGCGTTTTGGTGTGTGCTGGCAAACTCTCCCTCTGTCTCCCCAAAGGGCTAGTGGGTCCTGTCCTCTATCAGAGCATTCCCTATGTGTGTGCTGTATGTCGGTACGTGTGTGTCGACATGTATGAGGAAAATGTTGGTGAGGAGGCGGAGCAAATTGCCTGTAATGGTGATGTCACTCTCTAGGGAGTCGACACCGGAATGGATGGCTTATTTATGGAATTACGTGATAATGTCAACACGCTGCAAGCCGGTTGACGACATGAGACGGCCGGCGAACAAATTAGTACCTGCCCAGGCGTCTCAAACACTGTCAGGGGCTGTAAAACGCCCATTTACCTCAGTCGGTCGACACAGACCCAGACACGGACACTGATTTCAGTGTCGACGGTGAAGAAACAAACGTATTTTCCTTTAGGGCCACACGTTAAGGGCAATGAAGGAGGTGTTACATATTTCTGATACTACAAGTACCACAAAAAAGGGTATTATGTGGGATGTGAAAAAACTACCTGTAGTTTTTCCTGAATCAGATAAATTAAATGAAGTGTGTGATGATGCGTGGGTTTCCCCCGATAGAAAATTATTGGCGGTATACCCTTTCCCGCCAGAAGTTAGGGCGCGTTGGGAAACACCCCTTAGGGTGGATAAGGCGCTCACATGCTTATCAGAACAAGTGGCGGTACCATCTACAGATAGGGCGGTACTTAAGGAGCCAGCTGATAGGAGGCTGGAAAATATCCTAAAAAGTATACACACACATGCTGGTGTTATACTGCGACCAGCGATCGCCTCAGCCTGGATGTGCAGAGCTGAGGTGGCTTGGTCGGATTCCCTGACTAAAAATATTGATACCCTTGACAGGGACAGTATTTTATTGACTATAGAGCATTTAAAGGATGCATTTCTATATATGCGAGATGCGCAGAGGGATATTTGCACTCTGGCATCAAGAGTAAATGCGATGTCCATATCTGCAAGAAGATGTTTATGGACACGACAGTGGTCAGGTGATGCAGATTCCAAACGGCACAAAGATGTATTGCCGTATAAAGGGGAGGAGTTATTTGGGGTCGGTCCATGGGACCTGGTGGTCACGGCAACTGCTGGAAAATCCACCGTTTTTTACCCTAAGTCACATCTCTGCAGAAAAAGACACCGTCTTTTCAGCCTCAGTCCTTTCGTCCCTATAAGAGTCATATCTGCCCAGGGATAGAGGAAAGGGAAGAAGACTGCAGCAGGCAGCCCATTCCCAGGAACAGAAGCCCTCCAACGCTTCTACCAAGTTCTCAGCATGACGCTGGGACCGTACAGGACCCCTGGATCCTACAAGTAGTATCCAAGGGGTACAGATTGGAATGTCGAGACGTTTCCCCCTCGCAGGTTCCTGTAGTCTGCTGTACCAATGTCTCCCTCCGACAGGGAGGCAGTATTGAAAACAATTCACAAGCTGTATTCCCAGCAGGTGATAATCAAAGTACCCCTCCTACAACAAGGAAAGGGGTATTATTCGACACTATATGGTGGTACTGAAGCCAGAAGGCTAGGTGAGACCTATTCTAAATCTGAAATATTTGAACACTTACAAAAGTTCAAATCCAGATGGAGTCACTCAGAGCAGTGATAGCGAACCGGGAAGAAGGGGACTATATGGTGTCCCGGGACATCAGGGATGCTTACCTCCATGTCCCAAAAATTTGCCTTTCTCACCGAGGGTACCTCAGGTTCGTGGTACAGAACTGTCACTATCAGTTTCAGACGATGCCGTTGGATTGTCCAAGGCACCCCGGGTCCTTACCAAGGTAATGACCGAAATGAGGATTCGTCTTCAAAGAAAATGGACGACTTCCTGATAAGAACAAGGTCCAGAGAACAGTTGGAGGTCGGAGTAGCACTATCTCAAGTAGTTCTACGACAACACGGGTGGATTCTAAATATTCCAAAACCGCAGTTGTTCCGACGACACGTCTGCTGGTCCTAGGGATGATTCTGGACACAGTCCAGAAAAAGGTGTTTCTCCCAGAGGAGAAAGCCAGGGAGTTATCCGAGCTAATCGGGATCCTCCTAAAACCAGGAAAAGTGTCAGTGCATCATTGCACAAGAGTCCTGGTAAAAATGGTGGCTTATTACGAAGCGATTCCATTCGGCAGATTTCACGCAAGAACTCTTCAGTGGGATCTGCTGGACAAATGGTCCGGATCGCATCTTCAGATGCATCAGCGGATAACCCTATATCCAAGGACAAGGGTGTCTCTCCTGTGGTGATTACAGAGTGCTCATCTTCTAGAGGGCCGCAGATTCGGCATTCAGGATTGGGTGCTGGTGACCACGGAGGCCAGCCTGAGAGGCTGGAGAGCAGTCACACAGGGAAAAAATTTTCCAGGGAGTGTGATCAAGTCTGGAGAATTCTCTCCACATAAATATACTGGAGCTAAGAGCAAATTTATAATGCTCTAAACTTAGCAAGACCTCTGCTTCAAGGTCAGCCGGTATTGATCCAGTGGGATAACATCACGGCAGTCGCCCACGTAAACAGAAAGGGCGGCACAAGAAGCAGGAGGGCAGTGGCAAAACTGCAAGGATTTTTCGCTAGGCGGAAAATCATGTGATAGCACTGTCAGCAGTGTTCATTCCGGGAGTGGACGACTGGGAAGCAGACTTCCTCAGCAGGCACGACCTCCACCCGGGAGAGTGGGAACTTCATCGGGAAGTTTTCCGCATGATTGTGAACCGTTGGGAAAGACCAAAGGTGGACATGATGGCATCCCGCCCGAACAAAAAACGGGACAGGTATTGCGCCAGGTCACGAGACCTTCAGGCGATAGCTGTGGATGTCCTGGTAACACCGCGGGTGTAACAGTCGGTGTATGTGTTCCCTCCTCTGCTTCTCATAACCAAGGTATTGAGAATTATAAGACGTAGAGGAGTAAGAACTATACTCGTGGCTCCGGATTGGCCAAGAGGGACTTGGTACCCGGAATTTCAAGAGATGCTCACAGAGGACTAATGGCCTCGGGAGCTAAGAAGGGACTTGCTTCAGCAAGTACCATGTCTGTTCCAAGACTTACCGCGGCTGCGTTTGACGGCATGGCGGTTGAACGCCGGATCCTAAGGGAAAAGGCATTCCGGAAGAGGTCATACCTACCCTGGTCAAAGCCAGGAAGGAGGTGACCGCACAACGTTATCACCACATGTGGTGAAAATATGTTGCGTGGGTGAGGCCAGGAAGGCCCCACGAAGAAATTTCAACTAGGTCGATTTCTGCACTTCCTGCAAACAGGAGTGTCTATGAGCCTCAAATTGGGGTCCATTAAGGTTCAAGTTTCGGCCCTGTAGATTTTCTTCCAGAAAGAATTGGCTTCAGTTCCTGAAGTCCAGACATTTGTCAAGGGAGTATTGCATATACAGCCCCTTTTGTGCCTCCAGTGGCACCGTGGGATCTCAACGTAGTGTTGGGATTCCTCAAATCATATTGGTTTGAACCGCTCAAATCTGTGGATTTGAAATATCTCACATGGAAAGTGACCATGCTGTTGGCCCTGGCCTCGGCCAGGCGAGTGTTAGAATTGGCGGCTTTGTCTTACAAAAGCCCATATTTGATTTTCCATTCGGACAGGGCAGAACTGCGGACTCGTCCCCAGTTTCTTCCTAAGGTGGTGTCAGCGTTTCACCTGAAACAACCTATTGTGGTGCCTGCGGCTACTAGGGACTTGGAGTACTCCAAGTTGCTAGACGTTGTCAGGGCCCTGAAAATATATATATATATATATATATATATATATATATATATAATTCCAGGACGGCTGGAGTCAGAAAGTCTGACTTGCTGTTTATATTGTATGCACCCAAAAAGCTGGGTGCTCCTGCTTCTAAGCAGACTATTGCTCGTTGGATTTGTAGTACAATTCAGCTTGCACATTCTGTGGCAGGCCTGCCACAGCCAAAATCTGTAAATGCCCATTCCACAAGGAAGGTGGGCTCATCTTGGGCGGCTGCCCGAGGGGTCTCGGCTTTACAACTTTGCCGAGCAGCTACGTGGTCAGGGGGGAACACGTTTGTAAAATTCTACAAATTTGATACCCTGGCTGAGGAGGACCTGGAGTTCTCTCATTCGGTGCTGCAGAGTCATCCGCACTCTCCCGCCCGTTTGGGAGCTTTGGTATAATCCCCATGGTCCTGACGGAGTCCCCAGCATCCACTAGGACGTTAGAGAAAATAAGATTTTACTTACCGATAAATCTATTTCTCATAGTCCGTAGTGGATGCTGGGCGCCCATCCCAAGTGCGGATTGTCTGCATTACTTGTACATAATTATTGTTACAAAAATCGGGTTATTATTGTTGTGGGCCATCTTTTCAGAGGCTCCTTCGTTGTTATCATACTGTTAACTGGGTTCAAATCACAAGTTGTACGGTGTGATTGGTGTGGCTGGTATGAGTCTTACCCGGGATTCAAGATCCTTCCTTATTGTGTACGCTCGTCCGGGCACAGTACCTAACTGAGGCTTGGAGGAGGGTCATAGGGGGAGGAGCCAGTACACACCATGTGATCCTAAAAGCTTACTTTTTGTGCCCTGTCTCCTGCGGAGCCGCTAATCCCCATGGTCCTGACGGAGTCCCCAGCATCCACTACGGACTATGAGAAATAGATTTATCGGTAAGTAAAATCTTATTTTTTCCCCCATCAGATGAATTAAATGAAGTGTGTGAAGAAGCGTGGGCTTTCCCTGATAAAAAATTGGTAATTCCTAAGAAGGTACTAATGGCGTTCCTTTTCCCGCCAGAGGATAGGTCACGTTGGGAAACACCTCCTAGGGTGGATAAAGCGCTCACACGTTTGTCTAAAAAGGTGGCACTACCGTCTCCGGATACGGCCGCCCTCAAGGAACCTGCTGATAGAAAGCAGGAGGCGATCCTGAAGTCTGTATATACACACTCAGGCATTATACTTAGGCCAGCTATTGCGTCAGCTTGGATGTGCAGTGCTGCCGCTGCGTGGTCAGATAAACTGTCAGAAAATATTGACACATTAGACAGAGACACGATCCTGTTAACCATAGACCATATAAAAGTCTCAGTCTTCTATATGAGAGATGCACAGAGGGAAATCTGCCGACTGGCATCTAAAGTTAGTGCATTGTCCATTTCTGCTAGGAGAGGCTTATGGACTCGCCAGTGGACAGGAGATGCAGATTCTAAAAGGCACATGGAAGTGTTGCCATATAAGGGTGAGGAATTATTTGGGGATGGTCTCTCGGACCTAGTTTCCACAGCAACGTCTGGGAAGTCAGCATTTTTACCCCATGTCCCCTCACAGCCTAAGAAGGCGCCGTTTTATCAGGTTCAGTCCTTTCGGACCCAGAAAAACAGGCGTGGAAAAGGCGGGTCTTTTCTATCCAGAGGCAGAGGTAGCGGAAAAAGGCTGCAACAAACAGCAGGTTCCCAGGAGCAAAAGTCCTCCCCCGCTTCTTCTGCCAAGTCCGCCGCATGACGGTGGGGCTCCACAGGCGGAGCCAGGTACGGTGGGGGGCCGCCTCAAGAATTTCAGCGATCAGTGGGCTCGCTCACAGGTGGATCCCTGGATCCTTCAAATAGTATCTCAGGGGTACAAACTGGAATTCGAGGCGTCTCCACCCCACCAGTTCCTAAAATCTGCCTTGCCGATTGCTCCCTCAGACAGGGAGGCGGTGCTAGCGGCAATTCACAAGCTGTATTCCCAGCAGGTGATAATCAAGGTACCCCTACTTCAACAAGGCCGGGGTTACTATTCCACACTATTTGTGGTACCGAAACCGGACGGTTCGGTGAGACCCATTTTAAGTTTGAAATCCTTGAACACATACATAAAAAAATTCAAGTTCAAGATGGAATCGCTCAGGGCGGTTATTGCGAGCCTGGAAGAGGGGGATTACATGGTATCCCTGGACATCAAGGATGCTTACTTGCATGTCCCCATTTACCATCCTCACCAGGAGTACCTCAGATTTGTGGTACAGGATTGCCATTACCAATTCCAGACGCTGCCGTTTGGACTGTCCACGGCACCGAGGATATTTACCAAGGTTATGGCGGAAATGATGATACTCCTTCGAAAAAAGGGAGTTTTAATTATCCCGTACTTGGACGATCTCCTAATAAAAGCGAGGTCCAAGGAACAGTTGTTGGTGGGAGTAGCACTATCTCAGGAGGTGCTGCACCAGCACGGCTGGATTCTGAATATCCCGAAGTCACAGCTGGTTCCGATGACACGGCTACTGTTCCTGGGTATGATTCTGGATACAGTCCAGAAAAAAAAAAAAAAAAAAAAAGAAGTGTTTCTCCCGGAGGAGAAAGCCAGGGAGTTGTCATCTCTAGTTAGAGACCTCCTGAAACCAAAACAGGTATCAGTGCATCGCTGCACGCGGGTCCTGGGAAAGATGGTGGCTTCTTACGAAGCAATTCCCTTCAGCAGGTTCCATGCCAGAATCTTTCACTGGGACCTGTTGGACCAGTGGTCCGGATCGCATCTTCAGATGCATCGCTTAATAACCCTGTCTCCAAGAACCAGGGTGTCTCTACTGTGGTGGCTGCAGAGTGCCCATCTTCTAGAGGGCCGCAGGTTCGGCATACAGGACTGGGTCCTGGTGACCACGGATGCCAGCCTTCGAGCCTGGGGGGCAGTCACACAGGGAAGAAACTTCCAAGGACTATGGTCGAGTCAGGAGACTTCCCTTCACATAAATATTCTGGAACTAAGGGCCATCTACAATGCCCTAAGTCAAGCAAAATCCCTGCTCCTACACCAGCCGGTGCTGATCCAGTCAGACAACATCACGGCAGTCGCCCATGTAAATCGACAGGGCGGCACAAGAAGCAGGATGGCGATGGCAGAAGCCACAAGAATCCTCCGATGGGCGGAGAATCATGTACTAGCACTGTCAGCAGTGTTCATTCCGGGAGTGGACAACTGGGAAGCAGACTTCCTCAGCAGACACGACCTCCACCCGGGAGAGTGGGGACTTCATCCAGAAGTCTTCCAGATGCTGGTAAACCGTTGGGAAAAACCACAGGTGGACATGATGGCGTCCCGCCTCAACAAAAAGTTAAAAAGATATTGCGCCAGGTCAAGGGACCCTCAGGCGGTAGCTGTGGATGCTCTAGTGACACCGTGGGTGTACCAGTCGGTTTATGTGTTCCCTCCTCTGCCTCTCATACCAAAGGTATTGAGAATAATAAGAAAGCGAGGAGTAAACACAATTCTCGTGGTTCCGGATTGGCCAAGACGAGCGTGGTACCCGGAACTTCAAGAGATGCTCTCAGAGGACCCGTGGCCTCTACCGCTCAGACAGGACCTGCTACAGCAGGGGCCCTGTCCGTTCCAAGACTTACCGCGGCTGCATTTGACGGCATGGCGGTTGAACACCGGATCCTAAAGGAAAAGGGTATTCCGGAAGAAGTCATTCCTACGCTTATTAAGGCCAGGAAAGATGTTACGGCAAAGCATTATCACCGCATATGGCGGAAATATGTTGCATGGTGCGAGGCCAAAAAGGCCCCAACAGAGGAATTTCAACTAGGTCGATTTCTGCATTTCCTGCAAGCAGGAGTGAATATGGGCCTAAAACTAGGCTCCATTAAAGTACAGATCTCGGCTCTGTCGATTTTCTTTCAAAAAGAACTAGCTTCAGTACCTGAAGTTCAGACATTTGTGAAAGGAGTGCTGCATATTCAGCCCCCGTTTGTGCCTCCTGTGGCACCTTGGGATCTCAACGTGGTGTTGAGTTTCTTAAAATCACATTGGTTTGAGCCACTAAAAACCGTGGATCTGAAATATCTCACGTGGAAAGTGGTCATGTTATTGGCCTTGGCTTCAGCCAGGCGAGTGTCAGAATTGGCGGCTTTATCATGTAAAAGCCCTTATCTGATTTTCCATATGGATAGGGCAGAATTGAGGACTCGTCTCCAATTTCTCCCTAAGGTGGTGTCAGCGTTTCACCTGAACCAGCCTATTGTGGTGCCTGCGGCTACTAGGGATTTGGAGGACTCCAAGTTGCTAGACGTTGTCAGGGCCCTGAAAATATATGTTTCCAGGACGGCTGGAGTCAGAAAATCTGACTCGCTGTTTATCCTGTATGCACCCAACAAGCTGGGTGCTCCTGCTTCTAAGCAGTCTATTGCTCGCTGGATTTGTAGTACAATTCAGCTTGCACATTCTGTGGCAGGCCTGCCACAGCCAAAATCTGTAAATGCCCATTCCACAAGGAAGGTGGGCTCATCTTGGGCGGCTTCTTGAGGGGTCTCGGCTTTACAACTTTGCCGAGCAGCTACTTGGTCAGGGGCAAACACGTTTGCAAAATTCTACAAATTTGATACCCTGGCTGAGGAGGACCTGGAGTTCTCTCATTCGGTGCTGCAGAGTCATCCGCACTCTCCCGCCCGTTTGGGAGCTTTGGTATAACCCCCATGGTCCTTACGGAGTTCCCAGCATCCACTAGGACGTCAGAGAAAATAAGAATTTACTCACCGGTAATTCTATTTCTCGTAGTCCGTAGTGGATGCTGGGCGCCCATCCCAAGTGCGGATTGTCTGCAATACTTGTAAATAGTTATTGTTAACTAAAGGGTTATTGTTGAGCCATCTGTTGAGAGGCTCAGTTGTTTTCATACTGTCAAACTGGATATAGTATCACGAGTTGTACGGTGTGATTGGTGTGGCTGGTAAGAGTCTTACCCGGGATTCTAAATCCTTCCTTATTATGTCAGCTCGTCCGGGCACAGTGTCCTAACTGAGGCTTGGAGGAGGGTCATAGTGGGATGAGCCAGTGCACACCAGGTAGTCATAAATCTTTCTAGAGTGCCCAGCCTCCTTCGGAGCCCGCTATTCCCCATGGTCCTTACGGAGTTCCCAGCATCCACTACGGACTACGAGAAATAGAATTACCGGTGAGTAAATTCTTATTTTACTATGCATTGGTGGACACAATGAGGAATAATTCGCAAAGTGATTAACTGGCAGTAACTGTTTGGGGGAGGTAATGGGGTGACTAAAAAACACAAGTGTGTCACCACAATTTTCAGGACCTGTCCTAGGCGGGATGCAATCACCATCCCGGCTGTTGGGATCCCGGCGATCAGGATCCCAATGCCGGAATCCTGAGGGCTGTTTCATACACATCGGTTTTCACCGGATGGCAAAAAGCCAGACAAACTTTGTCCGGCTTTTTGCCATTCAACAGTGTCTTTCACACACAACAGCTTTGAGCCGCGTTTACTGCTGTGCGCAGCAGCAGGACCGGCTTGAAAAAAAAATGTGTGTGAAAGATCCCATTCACACACACAGGGGGACATTCCGAGTTGATCGTAGCTGTGCTAAATTTAGCACAGATACGATCATCTTCCCTGACATGCGGGGGGACGCCCAGCACAGGGCTGGCCGGGAGCTACTCATCGCTCCCCATCACACAGCCGCTGCGGCCCGCACCCCGTTCAGTCCGGCCACGCCTGCGCTGGCCGGACCGCACCCACGAAACAGCGGCCAAACGCCACCGTTCCGCCCAGCGATCGCCTCTGCCTGTCAATCAGGCAGAGGCGATCGCATCCCTGCTACGGCCTTCGGCTGTCTGGCATGCGCCGGCGCACGCGCAGTAGGGACCCGTTCACTCTGCTGCGTTAAAATGCAGCGAGCTAACGGGTCAGAATGACCCCCACAGTTCACTACCTGCAAGGACTACCCGGCAGCCGGACTTTTCAGTGGATATTTCCGGCAGCTGTGCCGTGGCCGTGCCGTGTGAATTGACACATTGCTCTGCATGTGTCTCTGCAGGACGGGCGCGGCATAAAGACGTCCGGTATTTTGCCATCCGGCGCTACCTGGAGTGTGTGAAACAGCCCTGACACCCAGTGAAATGCCAGTGCACGCAATCCTGGCACAACCCACCTATTCCCCCTCGGGTGGTGGTCCATTTCACCCCTGAAAGGGGTGGCGAGCGAAGCTCACGCCATGGTCAACGACTGCAAATTTGTTCATAGCTATAGTGGCCCCAGCCTGACATTCCATACTGGACTACTGTAATCTCCTCCTGACTGGCATTCCTGACAAATACCTCTCTCCACTCCAATCTATCCTCAATGCTGCTGCCCGGCTCATCTTCCTCACCAAACGCACTACGTCCACCTCTCCTCTCTTACTAGACCTTCACTGGCTCCCCTTCCCTTTCAGAATCCATTTCAAGCTTCTCACACTCTCTTACAAAGCCCTCACCCACTCCTCTGCCATCTACATCTCTGACCTTATCTCCCTTTACACTCCCACCCGTCCTCTTCGCTCTACTAATGCACGCCGACTCTCCTGCCTACGGATCACCTCCTCCCACTCCTACCTCCAAGATTTTTCACGTGCTGCACCACTTCTCTGGAATTCCCTACCTCTCCCCCTCAGACTCTCCACCTCTCTACAAAACTTCAAACGGGCTCTCAAGACCCACTTCTTCACAAACCCAGCCAAATCTCATCCCAACCCTCTGTTCTACGCTCTCTATGTACCCCATCTGTGTCACCCCTGTCTGTCTACCCCTCCCCTTTAGAATGTAAGCTCTCATGAGCAGGGCCCTCTTCCCTCATGTGCTTATCCTTTCTTTAATCTTCAACTGCACCAAATCCAGCAGTCTTCTGCCACCTGATACTTATTCCAGTGTCATCTGCTGATGAAACTATGTTTATTTACCCTGTACTTTTGATTTATTTTTTTATGTACTCTGTAATTAGTCGCTGCAGAACCCTTGTGGCGCCATATAAATAAAGGATAATAATACCCTCCAACATTTTACACATAAAAATCAGTACAAATTAGGAAAGACGCCCCTTTTCCTATACTTTCAATGGAAGTTTGGAGAGCCAAAAATCGGTACAGACCATAAAAAAAGGTACTGTACCTGCTAAAAAGGTACAGTTGGAGAGTATGATAATCTGAGATACCATAGTGTGTGATGGTGTGACCAATGTTCCTGATGGTGCAGCTTTTGTATGCATGCGACGGATCTGCGATGGTGGAGCTGGGTATCTCTGTACGCAAGTAGCAGATCTAAGATGGCGGCGCTGTGTATTTCTGTATGCAAGCAGCGTATCTGAGATGGTGGCGCAGAGTACCTGTACAAAAGAGGTGTATCTGACGTGGCAGCGTTGGGCATCTCTGTACACAAGTGGTGGATCTTGGATGGTGCCGCTGGGTATCCCTGTACGCAAGCAGTAGATCTGAGATGATGGCGCTGGGTATCTCGGTACGCAAGACAGCAGCTGAGTCATTAGCATATTTTCTTCTTCAGGGTCCATAGGGCTCCAGAGGAATTATGCTGGGGTGTAGGTGGTTGGCACCAAACAGTTAAAGCATTAGCTCACAGGATGCACTGGTCCCTTCTCCCCTATACCCTGCACCCAGCCTCAGGCCAGCAAGTTTTTCGTTTGTTTGGCAGCAGGAACCGGAGCACCTTTAGAACAGGGAGGCTGCTTTTAAGCAGCCCCAGGCTTTGTTTTTTTGGTTTTATTTCATATTTTATTGCTTGATTTTCAGAGCAAGCAGCACGGACGTCCAACAGAGCACCTGCGTTATTGCTCCAGCAACCCCTGCCGATGCCACGACACTTACAATTGGGCCAGGTAACAGCAGCGTCCACGGGCTGTCCGGAACCCCTCTATGCCAGAGGACACCTTGGAGGAATCACCGGAAATCAGCTTTGAGAGTGTGCACCCTCCCCCCGTGGACGCTGCTGTTACCACCGCTCCCGCCTGAGAACTTCGGCACTAGCCGTTCAAGATCAAGCCGCACTGAGGCTCCAACATACGGCTGTGGTGAGCACTAATCATTGGCGGTGGGGAGAGAAGGGGACACTAGCTGCTGTGCGGCAGGCACATTGTGAACGCTTGTAGTTCCTACAAAGCATATTCCTCTGGCTTATGGATACAAAGTAACAACGTATTTTATTACAAATTAACCAGTCCTTCACCGGAGAGTTACATAAATAGCACTATGTGTGCTTAAAGAATATCCTTATTGGAGCTCCAGCGGTATACGGTTACTTGGACAGTAATACTAATAACGTCACAGTTTACTGGACTTTTGTACTGCAGTATTTGGTGTGTTTTAAAGTTTTATATATTATGCTGTGCATTATTAAGAAAATTGATAATTAAATAAAAAACAATAATTTTTAATCAAACATAATATATATATGCGCTTCCTTGTGATATATCTTTATATGTTATATGCTTTTAAGTCTTAGGAGAATCGGGCCCAGTCTCCCTGTATACCTCTCCTCCGGGCCAGGTTATACACTGCTTATCCTACCAGCCTATCAAGACTTGCAGAGTTGATTTAGTGCCAATTTCAGTTTATTTCTATGCATTCTATGTGACTTTGCTAATTACTGCTGTGTGTTTTCTTCGTATTTTCAGTTGTACAGCTATATACCTATCCCTCACTAATTTCTTAACCCAGACATTGCCAGGTGTTTAAGGGTTCGTAAAAGTGTCACATTGCATTGTTTGCCTATACTGCCAGATATATCACTATGTCTTCTAAAAGCAAATGTAATAAGGATGCTGGGCTCCTTCTCTGGCTACGTGCAGATCCTGTTCTGCTGGCTTATCCTCTCAGGATGCTGTATTCGATGGTTAATGTTGAGGGTGTTATACGCCTCCATAGCAGTCCATCACTATACCACCCAGGGGCAAACGCAGGATTTTTGGAGGGGGGTTTCCATAGACACTATAACTATATATATATATTTATATATATAGGATAGATACTTCCGCACTCTGCGTCGTTTGGAAAAAAACAAAGTGTATTCGAAAAAAGTTTACACAAATCCTTGTGATGTAAACCTTTTCAGAATACACTGTTTTTTTTTCCAAATGACTCCGAGTGCCGCAGTATCTATCCTATATACTGTCCTCCGCACCGAGGGCACTGGGGCCAATCAACATCTGAAGCGGAGTGCCGGGCTGATTGTAACGTTCCTTTCCTCAAGCCGCCAGGAGTGCTGGACCTCTCAGTGTATATGTTGCCTTCTATGTGGAAGCACCCAGTGCAGAAACATTTTCTGAATGGGAGAGCTGGACCCTACGAATTTTATATATATATTATATCTATCTATCTATCTATCTATCTATATATATATATATATATATATATATATACACACACATATATATATATTCCATAGACAAAAAACCTTACGGTTTCACATGTCCCATTAAGGCTTCTTACACATGATCTGGCATTTCAGAAACCTGCTACAACTCTTCCACACAAACTCCAAAAAGCAATGAAATTCCGATCATTAAGGCTGACGCCTTAATGGACGTGTTCCTTGCGCAATACAGATATGGTATGCCATCACAGCCTGTGGGTAAGTGCAGATTCAGCACTCTCACAGAGTGAGATTGCTGTCACTCACACAATGGTGGAGCTGCTAATTCACAGATTTGTGTGCTCATTGGAATACACACATGCAGTCTATGCAACTGAAGGTCTGAGCAGTTATGTGTTGCTCCCATCCCACACAGTGCCCACAACCATCCCATTCGGTCACCACAACAATCCCACCTTGTTACAACATCCTTCTAACTCCATACATTCATCTCACTTAGTATACACATTTCGCTCCCTCAAACATCTTGGTTAATTGCTAAAACTATAATACCCCATCTACGGTCTATGCATCTACACTTACTTCCCCTATACACCCCCATGCTGCCCTGTCTTCCCCAATCCCTACTGCTGTGTTCTCCCATCTGTGCTAGTCTGTACTAATTTATCTGTACCATCTGTCTTTCCCCATCTGTGCCTTGTCTGTACCACCATTTCCTTCTCTCTGTGCTGCTCAGTATTTCCCTTTTCGACGTCACTCTGCCTCCTCCAATACATGGCACAGTGTCTTCTCTCCCATCTGCACCAATTTTCTACCCATCCGTGCCAGTGTTTTCAACCCATCTGCATCGTTTCCCCATCCGCACCACTGTCTCCCTTCCCATACTTGTTTCTTAATCTACCCCCTATCCACACCACTCTTACTCTATTCATGTAGCTGACATCCTGAATGTAAGTTTTGTGGGTCACTATTGGGTGGGTTGGATAGGGCAACCCCCCTTCCCCCCCAAGGATTAGGCCTAGGTGCCATCCCCCAAGGGAATGTAAAAATACTTTTCCCCTCCGATGTTGGGACTGTATTCCCCTCATCCATGCTGCTCTGTGTTCCTCATCCGTGCCATTTCTTTCCATCTGTGCTGCTCTTTCCCCCTCATCCACGCGGCACTGTCCACCCATTCACACAGCTCTGTCTCCCCACCATCAGTGCCATTGTCTTTCCCCCATCTGTTGTACTCGGTCTTACTTCCCCCCCATCTGTGGGGGTAATTCAGAGTTGATCGTAGATGTGCTATTCTATGATCATTTACTCTGACATGCGGGGGAACGCACAGGGCTAGTCCGCCCCGCTTGTCAGGCCCTTCCCCCCCTCGACAGGTATAAAAGCATTGCATGGCGGCAATGCTTTTGTACCTGACAAGTAGCTCCCTGGCAGTGCAGCTCCTGCGCTCTTGGCAGGGGAATAACCGCCGCAGCCCACCCCCCCAATGGTCTGGAAATGCCTCCGTTTTGCAGACCTTGCCCCGCCAACGGCATTCTAACACCGTTGGCACGCCCCCCTCCTTCCCCACAACCGCCTCTGCCTGTCAATCAGGCAGAGTGATAGCATCTCTCTGGTTCTCCCGGGGTACGCATGCACAGTGCGGCCATTGCGCGAATGCACCCCACAAACTAATTCAGACTGCGATCGCTGCCGTCTGAATTACCCCCTGTGTTTCTTTGTCCCCCTCATCAGTGCTGCTTAGTGTCTTAGTGTTCCCTCAATCCACACACTTCTGTTACCCCATCCACACCGCTCTGTCTCCTCCCTCCAACCAACACTCTTACTTCATCCGAGCAGCTTTGTCTTCGCTCAGACCTTCAGTTGCATAGACTGCATGTGTGTATTCCAATGAGCACACAAATCTGTGAATTAGCAGCTCCACCATTGTGTGAGTGACAGCAATCTCACTCTGTGAGAGTGCTGAATCTGCACTTACCCACAGGCTGTGATGGCATACCATATCTGTATTGCGCAAGGAACACGTCCATTAAGGCGTCAGCCTTAATGATCGGAATTTCATTGCTTTTTGGAGTTTGTGTGGAAGAGTTGTAGCAGGTTTCTGAAATGCCAGATCATGTGTAAGAAGCCTTAATGGGACATGTGAAACCGTAAGGTTTTTTGTCTATGGAATTTCATCGCTTTTTTAAAATTTATTTTTTTCATTCAGAAATGTAATATTTCACTGTAAGAATAAATATTTGGGGCCAAATGTAATGGAGTGCAATTTTTCGGGTTTCCCAAAAAATGTCATCAAAACGCACGTTTGTAACACCTGATTTTATGCTAAAAAAAAAAATCACAATTGTGATAGGGTGCGATTTTTTTGGGTAAAAAAGGGAGTCGCATGCAATGTTTTGCAATTTTTTAGTAAAGGAAACATGTGGTTTTTAGTAATAAATTTAAGACATGGAACAGTGAAGAAATTGTAAAACAAACAAAAAAAAAAAAAAAACCCGTGCAGGTCCCCCCCCCAAAAGCACAACCAGCCCCAAGCTCTTTGAGCCCCTCCTGGTTGCAAAAATATGGGAAAAATATTGACTAGGGGTTCCCCGTAATTCAACATCCAGCACTGGGTCTTGGACCAGTCCTAGTTCCAAAAATATGGGGGACAAAAATAAATAGGAGCCCCCTGTATTTTTAAAACCAGCACCAGGCTCCCCTAGCCAGGGAGGTAATGCCACAGTTGGGGGACACTTTTATACAGGTTACTGAGGCAACACACACCGCAACTAGTCACCACTGAGCGGGGTTCCCTGGGGGAGTGGGGAACTCTTAAATAAAGGGGTCCCCCCAACAGGCACCCAAGGGCCAGGGATGAAGCCCAAGCCTGTCCCCAGCACTCAGGCCATTGAAAGTGTAAAAAAAAAAAAAATTATTAAATAAACATTGTCTTTTGTTGTGGAAGTACAGGTCCCAGCAAGCTTCCCCCACATGCTGGTACTTGGAGAACCACAATGCTGGTACTTGGAGAATTACAAGTACCAGGATGCATCTTACCTGTACCTGTAGTTCCAAAACAGCTGGTACTGTTACAAAACAAAATAAATATTTAAATAAAGAAACACACCGTGACAGTATAAGTTTATTAAAACACACTTATAGGCCCTACACACTTGGCGATATTATGAAAGATATGAACGATCTCATTCATAAATGAACGAGAACTCGTTCATATCTTTCAGTGTGGAGACTTAAGCGATGAACGATGCGCGTCCCCGCGCTCGTTCATCGCTGGTCTCCCGTCGGCTGTGCATGCAGGCCAATATGGACGATCTCGTCCATATTTGCCTGCACTTCAATGCAGCCGGGTGACGGGGGGAGTGAAGAAACTTCACTCCCCCCGCCACTGCCCCCCCGCCACCGGGTCGCTCTTCGGCCGTATCGGCCGTCGGGCACCTCGGCGGCACATCGCCATGTGAGTAGGGCCTATTACACATACTTACCTACATCTCACGCCGCCATTCACGTCCCCTTCTCCAGTAGAATCCATTAGGGTACCTTTAAAAAAGGAAAAATAAATAAATACTGGCGGCGGTCGGTCCTCTTTGTTCCAAGTAGGCATCCACAGGGTAAAAAAGAAAAACAAAACAACCCGATCCTCGCAACTAAAGGGGATCCATGTGCTTTCCCCAAATGCCAGGACCCCTCATGATGTCTGTCAGTTGGGGACCCGTCAGCCAATAAGGGAGCGCCAGGTCATAGCGCTCTCCTGATTAGCTATGCGCTCCAGGCCTGCCAATCAAGCGGGGCGTATAGGCTGTAATGGGGAGAGAAATCCCCATTATCGCCTGTGGTGGGAACCTTGCGGTCTGCGCGTGACAGGGAGATAGTCGGCGACTGGGGAGGCAGATGTGACAGGGAGATAGTGGGTGACCGCTGTGAGGTGGATGCACCCAGAGACATTCATAAATATACTTCTTGGGCCGAGTGTAGATCAGCACGGATTGGCTGGCCAAGTCCAGATCAGCATGGCTTGGATGGGCAGTGAGATGGTCTGGCTCTGCAGGCAAAGCTATTCCTCCTATCTGCCTGGCTGTTATCTCCGGCGGCACTGCCTCTCCTTCATTATCAGCCAACCACCCCTTGGCACTCAGAAAGCAGAGGGGAGAGCTGGGAAGAGATGAGACATCACAATCAATGGCCCATAGGGCCCAGAATGATGATCTGCTTTTGCAAGGAACCACACAAGGGTTAATCAGCACAGACAGGGTTGGATAGGGGTAAAAATAGGATTTTGGTTGCCTACCAGCTACCAGTAAATCTTTTCTCGTAGTCTGTAAAGCATTGGTTCCCAAACGGTGTGCTGTGGCACCCTGGGGCGCCTCGGGACACAAACAGGGGTGCCTTGGATTGGTGGTCAAGGACCAATTCAAATTATTTATGGTCAATAGAATAGACAAAACCAGTGCTGGTGGCTGCCAGTCATAAAATATGTGGACAAACAGAAGTGAATCCTGTCCCTCAACACATAACTTGCCATAAGGATGACATATAAACACAATTTACCTAATTTAAAATTCATTTAAAAATTTCCCAATAAGAAACTTTTCGCCATGGGGTGCCCTGAAAAAAATTCTGATACTGTAGGGCACCGTAATTCAAAAAAAGTTTGGGAACCACTGCGGTAGAGGATGCTGGGGTCCACATTAGTACCATGGGGTATAGATGGGTCAACCAGGAGCCATTGGCACTTTATTGAGTTTGAGAGTGGGTGCTGGCTCCTCCCTCTATGCCCCTCCTACCAGACTCAGTCTAGAAACTGTGCCTGAGGAGACTGACATCTTTGAGAGTAGAATTTAACACAGATAGTGGCGAAATTCACACCAGCTCACACACAAGGCACATCAAGCTAACCTAGCTTGAACATTCAGCAACAGCTGAAACATTACTTACCAAGTAACAATGCAGTACTCAACTAAAACAAAGTTGTACTGAACCAAATAACATTTGCAGGAAAATGAAGCGCTGGGCGGGCGCCCAGCATCCTCTACGGACTACGAGAAAAGCATTTACCGGTAGGTACCAAAATTCTATTTTCTCTTACGTCCTAGAGGATGCTGGGGTCCACATTAGTACCATGGGGATGTATCAAAGCTTCCAAAAGGAGCGCTGAGGCTCCTGCAGAACTGGAGGGAGAGCGCTGAGGCTCCTGCAGAACTGGAGGGAGAGCGCTGAGGCTCCTGCAGAACTGGAGAGAGAGCGCTGAGGCTCCTGCAGAACTGGAGGGAGAGCGCTGAGGCTCCTGCAGAACTGATTGGCCTCTGATGATCTGAAGTTCAGTCAAAGTATCAAACATGTAAAACTTTGCAAACGTATTCGACCCAGACAAAGTTGCAGCTCGGCAAAGTTGCACTGTCGAGACACCCCGGGCAGCCGCCCTGGAAGACCCCACCTTACGGATAGAGTGGGCCTTAACAGATTTTGGACACGGCAGTCCTGCCATAGAATAAGCGTGCTGGATAGTGAACCTAATCCAGCGAGAAATAGTCTGCTTAGAAGTAGGACACCCAATTTTCTTGGGATCATATAGAACAAACAGAGAGTCCGACATTCTGTGACGAGAAGTTCTCTTCACATATATCTTCAGAGCCCTTATAAACATCCAAGGACTTTGATGTAATTGAGGAGTCAGTAGCCACTGGCACCACAATAAGTTGGCTGATATGAAATGGCGACACAACCTTCGGCGAAAACTGCTGACGTGTACAGAGCTCAGCTCTATCTTCGTGGAAGATCAAGTAAGGGTTTTTACAGGATAAAGCCCCTAATTCGGACATACGTCTAGCAAAAGCTAAGGCCAACAACGTGACCACCTTCCATGTAAGAAATTTGACCTCAACCTCCTGTAGAGGCTCAAACCAATCCGAATGGAGGAACTGCAACACCACGTTAAGGTCCCAAGGAGCCGCAGGTGGTTCAAAGAGAGGTTGGATGTGCAGAACTCCCTTCATAAAAGTCTGAACCTCAGGGAGGGCATCCAATTGTTTCTGAAAGAAAAAGGATAGGGCCGAAATCTGGAACTTCACAGATCCCAATCTCAGGCCCATATCCACACCCGCTTGCAGGAAGAGGAGAAAACGTCCGAGTTGAAACTCCACCATAGGAAACTTCTTGGATTCACACCAAGAGACATATTTCTTCCAAATACAATGGTAATGTTTAGACGTTACCCCTTTCCTAGCCTGGATGAGGGTAGGAATTACCTTCGTCGGAATGCCCTTCCGAGCAAGTATCATGCGTTCAACTTCCATGCCGTCAAACATAGCCACGGCAATTCTTGATAGGTGAACGGCGCCTGCTGCAGCAGGTCCTCCCGAAGAGGCCTCAGTTCTTCTCGCAGTAAATTCAGAAGGTCCGCGTACCAAGCCCTTCTTGGCCAGTCTGGGGCAATGAGGATCGCTTGAACCCTTGTTCTCATGAGCTTTAGGATTCTCGGGGTGAGTGGAAGTGGAGGAAACACGTACACCGACTGGAACACCCACGGAGACACCAAGGCGTCCACTGCCACTGCCTGTGGGTCCCTCGACCTGGACCAATAACGCTGAAGCTTCTTGTTGAGACGAGAGGCCATCATGTCTATTTGGGGTAATCCCCAAAGGTCTGTTATTTCCTTGAACACCTCCGGATGGAGACCCCACTCCCCTGGATGGGGATTGTGACTGCTGAGGAAGTCTGCTTCCCAGTTGTCTACTCCTGGAATGAAGATGGCTGATAGCGCCAACGCGTGTTTTTCTGTCCAGAGGAGTATTCTTGTCACCTCTGACAGTGCCCCTCTGGTCTTCATTCCGCCTTGTTGGTTTATGTAAGCCACTTGTTACGTTGTCCGACTGCATTTAAATGGCCCGATTTCTTAGAAGAGGGGCCGCCTGAAGAAGACCGTTGTAGACGGCTCTTAGTCCCAGGATGTTGATGGGAAGGCCAGATTCCATGACTGACCACCGTCCTTGTAAGGTTATTCCTTGAGTGACTGCTCCCCAGCCCCGAAGACTTGCATCCGTGGTTAGAAGGACCCATTCCTGAATCCCGAACCTGCGGCCCTCCAGAAGGTGAGGTAATTGCAACCACCAGAGGAGCGAAATCCTGGCCCTTGGTGACAGACGAATTCTCTGATGCATCTGCAGATGAGATCCCGACCACTTGTCCAGGAGATCCAGTTGGAAGGTCCGAGCGTGGAACTGCCCGTACTGGAGAGCCTCGTAAGAGGCCACCATTTTTCCCAACAGGTGAATGCATTGATGAACCGACACCTGGGCTGGCTTCAGGACATCCCGGACCAAGTTTGTATCACCAACACCTTTTCCTGTGGAAGAAACACCTTCTGCACTTCTGTGTCCAGGATCATTCCCAGAAACGACAACTCTGGGTTGGTTCCAAATGTGACTTTGGAAGGTTCAGAATCCAGCCATCACTCTTGATGAGGCGTGTTGGGAGAACAATGGACTGCAGCAGCTTCTCCTTGGACGATGCCTTTATCAGCAGATCGTCCAAATATGGAATGATGTTCACCCCTTGTTTGCGGAGGAAAACTATAATTTCTGCCATTACTTTGATAAACACCCTCGGTGCTGTGGAGAGGCCGAATGGCAGGGCATGGAACTGGAAATGACAGTCCCGCAATGCGAAACATAGATAAGCCTGATGCGGCAGCCATATCGGAATGTAGAGGTACGCATCCTTGATATCCAGTGATACCAGAATTCCCCCTCTTCCAGACCTGATATCACCGCCCTGAGGGACTCCATCTTGAACTCCTTTAGAAAGGGGTTCAGTGATTTTAGGTTCGGAATGGGCCTGACCGAACTATCCGGTTTCGGTACCACGAAAAGGTTCGAATAGTAACCTGTGGTTTGTAAATAAGGAACTGGTACAACGACCTGTGCCTCCACCAACTTCTGGACTGCTTCCTGTAGTACAGATCTGTCTGTCAGTAGAACTGGCAAGCCTGATTTACAAAAAAATCGGTGAGGAGGTAGATTTTGAAATTTCAGCTTGTATCCCTGGGACATAATATCTATCACCCAGGAATCCAGGCCAGACGATACCCAGACGTGACTGAATTGTCCGAGTCTCGCTCCGATGGGCCCCACCTCCAGGCCGCGCGGTCCACCGTCATGCGGAGGACTTTGGTGTACCTGAAGCAGGCTTTTGGTCCTGGGAACCTGCAGCGGCAGGTTTCTTGGGCTTAACTAAACCTCCCCTAAAAAAAGGTATTGGACGGTCTGGCCTTTCTAGGCTTGTTAGTCCGAAAGGACTGCATTGCAGATGAAGAACCTGCTGTGGGAAGAAACGGAGACTTACCCGCTGTAGCCGTGGATATCCACGCGTCTAGAGCTTCCCCAAAGAGAGCCTGACCTGTATAGGGTAGGGACTCCGCATCAGCCGACCACTGGTGCAGCCACAGTCCCCGACGAGCTGAAACAGACATGGAAGAGATTCCAGCAGCCATGGAACCCAGGTCTTTCATGGATTCTACCATAAAACCTGCTGAATCATGTATGCTGCGTAAATATAATGCAGTATCATCCCTATCCATTATATCCAAATGCTCAAGTAAGGTAGCCGACCACTTTTCTATTGCCTTTGCAATCCATGCAGTAGCATTAGTGGGACATAATATGGCCCCTGAAGCAGTGTACATTGATTTTAGGGTGTTTTCAATTTTTTTTTATCAGCCGGCTCCTTTAAGGCAGTAGATCCTGGAACATGCAAAACCACCTTCTTTGAGAGTCTGGACACAGATCTGTCAACAATCGTCGGGTTTTCCCATTTTTTCCTATCCTCCTCAGGGAAAGGAAACGCCACCTGGACCATTTTAAGGACCTGGAATTTTTTCTCAGGGTTTTCCCATGCTTTCTCAAATATAGCATTCAATTACTTTGACGCAGGGAAGGTTAGCAAGGCTTTTTTATTTTCAGTGAAAAAAGCCTCCTCAACCTGCTCAGGTGTGGTATCATTAACATTCAACACATTCCTGATAGCCTCTATCAACAATTGCACCCCCTTTGCAAGAGATGCGGACCCCCACAACACATTCCCATCACCGTCTGTGGTGTCAGAGTCAGTATCCGTGTCGTCTTGTGTGACCTGCACCAGCGCACGTTTGTGGGGGTATATAGCGGAGTGTCCTGAGATACCAGAATCGGGCCATACTCCCATAGAGTTCTGTAATACCTGGGTTGCAGATTCATTACTTGCAACCCTGTCAGACATCTGAGAAATCCAAGATTTGATAGGGGAAAACCACTCAGGCACCCTTGGTGGTAACTGTGCTAAACCAGTGCTATCCTGATTACATAGAATGGGATCATCCTGGGAGGACAAATCCTCTGCAGCATATGACACAGTGTCCCTGGACATAGCTAAAGGAGACCACCAAACACTCTACACACACACAAACACACAGGTGGGGGCAGACAGAGTTTCCCCCACAAGAATGGCAAGAGAGACACAGAGATTGGAGCCAACCCACACACAGCGCTTTTACCCAAGCTAGACCCCTTGTCAGCGCTGACTCTGCATCTTAATAGGACACACAGTCGTATTACAGCCTCCCCACCCTTCTACAACCCCCTGGTACCGTTTACAGATAGCTGGAGTTGTGTTTCTCCTTCTCAGCGCTGTGCAGGCAGGAAAATGGCGCTGAAACGCTGCTGAGTCCGCTCTGAGAAGCTCCACCCCCTTAATGGTGCTGTCTTCCCGCTCTTCATGGATTATACTGGCCTGAGGAATTAGTGCTGGCTGAGATCCGGGGACCCCGATAGGCTTCAGGACTAGTGTAGGGTGTCTGCGCTGGCTCATCCCCGGAGCGCAGTTAACACACTGCGCTCCTACCCTGTACCGCCATCTTCACACCGATCCCCCGCTTGCGTGGGGGGTCGGTGACTCACTCGCCACCGATTCTTCAACTCTGCAAGGGGGTGACGGTATGCTGCTGGGTCGAGTGGTCCACTGTGGCGGAGAACGATCCGACCCCTCTGGTGCTCAGCGTCCAGTCAGCGGAGATAGTGGCTCAGACCGCGCAGGGTGGACACTGCTCCCCCCTCAGTCTCTCGCTGCAGGGAGGCTGTTTCCAGCAGCCTACCTGTAAAATAATAAACTCAAAAAAATTACTTTTCTAGGAAAACTCAGGAGAGTTCCCCTAGCTGTGACGGGCTCCTCCGGGCACATTTTCTAACTGAGTCTGGTAGGAGGGGCATAGAGGGAGGAGCCAGCCCACACTCTCAAACTCTTAAAGTGCCAATGGTTCCTGGAGGACCCGTCTATACCCCATGGTACTAATGTGGACCCCAGCATCCTCTAGGACAGTGATTTTCAACCTTTTTTCTCTCTCGGCACACCAAACAATATTTTAAAATTGCGAAGGCACACCATCCGTTCCACACACAAAAAAACTAAAAAACACACATTGGCCTTCACAGTAATAAAAAATCCACACATACATCGGCCTAAATAGAAAAAACAATCACATTTCTCCCCACATAAATCCTATTGCTCCCCACATGAATAATTTACACTGTTCCCCCCATAAATACTATTGCTCCCCACAGGAGAAATAACATAAAAAATATTAGCCCGTACCGGGCAGCTGTCCTCCCTGTCCCTCAGTGGCGGGGGTTGTTCATAGTGTATTACAGCGAATACTGAGCAGCGGGCGTTCGGGCAGGTGTGGATGTGGGAGGGCAAGGAAAGCTGTGGATGCACGCGGGAACTGGAAGAATTGTATGCAGGCAGGTGGGCTGGCTGGGTGGTGAGATGCGGCGACCGTGACCTATGATATCACACCGCCGCATCAACATGGCACAGGTCACAGCCAGAGCATAAATGATCCTCTAAGAAGAGCCCGGTCCAACAGTTCACTCTGAAGGTGCAGGAAGCTGCTCTGGCTCCGCGGCACACCTTGCAACTGGTCACGGCACACTAGTGTGCCACGGCACACTGGTTGAAAAAGCCTGCTCTAGGATGTAAGAGAAATAACTGATGGATGGCATCAAAGGGGTCAGGATACAAGTGCCACCCATGTGGGAGGGCAAAGGTGTAGGTTGGGAGCTTTGCCGTGATTTCTTGCACCCTCACACAAAGGTGTGTGTAAGGTCAAAGTAGGGGACATAGGCGAAACTACAGTTTTGGTTATGGGCGGTCCCAGTTGGGTCCCCCCTCCCAAAAAGACCAGTAAAGTAAGTCATGTGCATGTGGCCAAATACCAGAAGGGGCGTGGTCACTGAAAATGGGGAGTGTCAACATGACACGCAACCGGTTTCTCGTCACACTAAGAATATTCTTTTCAATTCTAAATGCACCGTGCCTACAGTATATGATGGTTTATCACAATGTGGAACCTCTGAAGAACTGTATCCTTTGAGGCAGATGGCGTCTTCAGCCGGTATTTACTATTCATGAAGGAGATCATATCATCCAGAAGATGCCCGTTTGTGTAGAAATATTAATAAGGTCATCATCATACAACAGCGGTTCAACCAGACTCGTGTCACCTCCTGCCCTCTGTGTCACTCACCTTTCCCCTGCATCGTCTCTCAGCACACCATCACCTCCCCCTGTGTCATCTCTCAGCACACCATCACCTCCCCCTGTGTCATCTCTCAGAACACCATCACCTCCCCCTGTGTCATCTCTCAGCACACCATCACCTCCCCCTGTGTCATCTCTCAGAACACCATCACCTACCCCTGTGTCATCTCTCAGAACACCATCACCTCCGATTGAGTGCGTCATGACGTTATCTAGTCACACCATGCACATACACAGAGGACTCAGTATATAGATTAAAACAGAAGGAGGCAGAGTTGGGGAGCTGCAATGCGGTCATTGTCCTCTCAGTCAATAAATGCATTCCTGACCTGGCGGACACTGATTAAAGCAATGCAACTAATTAAAGATTAAATGTTTAGTCTGCAAGAGTTGGCAATTATTTCAGTGAACATTGAAGGGTAGAACACAAAATATCTTGTATAAACAATACTGTTCCAAGCTCCCTCCCTCCATGGGCACAGTTCCCAACTCCCCTCCCTCCCTCCATGGGCACAGTTCCCAGCTCCCCTCCCTCCCTCCATGGGCACAGTTCCCAGCTCCCCTCCCTCCTTCCATGGGCACAGTTACCAGCTCCCCCTCCCTCCCTTTCTTCCTCTCTCTCTCCCTAGGCACAGTTCCCAGCTCCCACTCCCTGGGCACAATTCCCAGCTCCCACTCCCTCCATCTATCTCTCACTGGGCACAGTTCCCAGCTCCCCCTCCCCCTGGCACAGTTCCCAGCTCCCCCTCCCTCTCTCCCTGGGCACAGTTCCCAGCTCCCCTCCCTCCCTCCCTGGGCATAGTTCCCAGCTCCCCTCCCTCCCTGGGCATAGTTCCCAGCTCCCCTCCCTCCCACCCTGGGCACAGTTCCCAACTCCCCTCCCTCCCACCCTGGGCACAGTTCCCAGCTTCCCTCCCTCCCTGGACACAGTTCCCAGCTCCCCTCCCTCCATCTATCTCTCACTGGGCACAGTTCCCAGCTCCCCCTCCCTCTTTCCCTGGGCACAGTTCCCAGCTTCCCTCCCTCCCACCCTGGGCACAGTTCCCAGCTCCCCTCCCTCCCACCCTGGGCACAGTTTCCAGCTCCCCTCCCTCCCTCCCTGGGCACAGTTCCCAGGTCCCCTCCCTCCCTCCCTGGGCACAGTTCCCAGGTCCCCTCCCTCCCTCCCTGGGCACAGTTCCCAGGTCCCCTCCCTCCCTCCCTCCGTACAGTTCCCAGGTCCCCTCCCCCCACCAGAGGCGGAACTACCGCCAGTGCAAACAGTGCGATGCACTGGGGCCCGCCTATGTCCAGGGGCCCAAAGCATGTAATGAGTCAAACTGACTCATAACATGCCGCTGTGTGCTGCGGGCAACCGCTGCCCGCAGCACACTGCCGCCCAGAGAGGAGAGGAGCGCACTGCAGCGGCCACGGGGGAAAAGGAGGAGGTGGGAGGTGGAGGAGGGATCCGCAGCAGCGCTTTGTTACTGGTTGAGGCGCTGCTGCTGCTGTCCCTCTGCTTCACTATAGGCCGTCTTCCGAGAAAAGCCTATAGTGAAGCAGAGGAGCAGCAGCGCCCCCACCAATAACACAGCGCTGCTACGGCTCCCTCCTTCACCTCCCTCCTCCTCCTTCTCTCCTGCCCGGGAATCGTGACCAGAAGCTGCACCGAGGAGCCCGAGCCAGCGGAGAGGGTAAGTATAATTCTTTCTTTCTTTCTTTCTTTCTTTCTTTCTGTCTGTCTTTCTTGGGACTGTCTGCCGTAATGTGTAAAAAGGGGGAATCTGCCTGCAGCAATGTTTAAAAATGGGGAATCTGCCTGCCGCAATGTGTAAAAAGGGGGAATCTGCCTGCCGCAATGTGTAAAAAGGGGGAATCTGCCTGCCGCTATGTGTAAAAAGGGGGAATCTGTCTGCCGCTATGTGTAAAAAGGGGGAATCTGTCTGCCGCTATGTGTAAAAAGGGGGAATCTGTCTGCCGCTATGTGTAACAAGGGCACGCTGTCTGCCGCTATGTGTAACAAGGGCACGCTGTCTGCCGCTATGTGTAACAAGGGCACGCTGTCTGCCGCTATGTGTAACAAGGGCACGCTGTCTGCCGCTATGTGTAACAAGGGCACGCTGTCTGCCGCTATGTGTAACAAGGGCACGCTGTCTGCCGCTATGTGTAACAAGGGCACGCTGTCTGCCGCTATGTGTAACAAGGGCACGCTGTCTGCCGCTATGTGTAACAAGGGCACGCTGTCTGCCGCTATGTGTAACAAGGGCACGCTGTCTGCCGCTATGTGTAACAAGGGCACGCTGTCTGCCGCTATGTGTAACAAGGGCACGCTGTCTGCCGCTATGTGTAACAAGGGCACGCTGTCTGCCGCTATGTGTAACAAGGGCACGCTGTCTGCCGCTATGTGTAACAAGGGCACGCTGTCTGCCGCTATGTGTAACAAGGGCTCGCTGTCTGCCGCTATGTGTAACAAGGGCACGCTGTCTGCCGCTATGTGTAACAAGGGCACGCTGTCTGCCGCTATGTGTAACAAGGGCACGCTGTCTGCCGCTATGTGTAACAAGGGCGCGCTGTCTGCCGCTATGTGTAACAAGGGCTCGCTGTCTGCCGCTATGTGTAACAAGGGCACGCTGTCTGCCGCTATGTGTAACAAGGGCACGCTGTCTGCCGCTATGTGTAACAAGGGCACGCTGTCTGCCGCTATGTGTAACAAGGGCGCGCTGTCTGCCGCTATGTGTAAAAAGAGGAATCTGTCCGCCGTAAGGTGTAAAAGGGTCTCTACCTGATGTAGTGGTGCTACTGTGCGACATAATTTGAATAATGGAGACTACTGTGCACCGTTTTATGAATTGGTATTATTTTGTGGCCACACCCCTTCCCCACGAAGCCACGCCACTATGTATTTTTGCGCGCACTGCCACTGTTTTGCATGCAGGGGTGGGGCTTCGATGCCGTTTCTTGCACACAGTGCTAAAATGTCTAGTTACGGCACTATTGCTAGGTATCCATTTCTCTGGCCCTGAGCAGGTCCCCCTCACCAGATCACCAGGGGGTGAACCTGGGCCCACCGCTCGCTAGTTCCGCCACTGACCCCCACCCTTGGCACAGTTCCAAGCTCCCCTCCCTGGGCACAGTTCCCAGCTCCCCTCCCTCCCTGGGCACAGTTCCCAGCTCCCCTCCCTCCCTGGGCACAGTTCCCAGCTCCCCTCCCTCCAGGGGCTGGCAGCTTTCGGTCAGGGGGGCAAATGCAACCAAGTTGCCCTGCTTTTCAGATTGACATACAGGACCGGGCCCTCAGATAAATTTACAGAGACTTGAGACCGGCCACACTGACAGATATACAGAGACGGGACCGGCCACACTGACAGATATACAGAGACGGGACCGGCCACACTGACAGATATACAGATACGGGACCGGCCACACTGACAGATATACAGAGACGGGACCGGACTCACAGATACCCCTTTCACACTGCGCAAATAACCCGGTTTTGACCTGGTATATTGCCGGGTCGACACGGGTCACTGTGTGGTGTGAAAGGGGACATGGACGAATTTCCGGGTCGCCTGACCTGATAATTCACCCTGGGTTATAAAAAGGGTTAATCCCGGGTAATTACTGGGTCAGGTGCAGTGTGAACAGGTTACCCGGGTCAATGCGACCCGGTATCCGTTCACTGCATAGGGAGAGGCACCTGCCTCTGATCCCGGCTCCGTCTCTGCCCCCAGATGACAACTTGACCCGGCAAATTGCTGGGTCGGGATTGCGGTGTATAGGGTCCAATGCCAGGTCCCACCCGGGAAGGACCCGTTTCCAATTTCCGGGAGGGACCCGGCATTGCGATCTGAAAGCGGTAGGACAGATATACAGAGACGGACCCGGCCACACTGACACGCAGGACTGACACATAGACACGCAGGACTGGCCACACTGATAGATACAGCCTCTCCAATTATCACACAACAGGACCTCCCACAGCAGCATAAGCAAATTTACCTGCTGTACTGTAGCTTAATCTCTCTTTCTTCTGTGGCTGCACAGCTGTTCCTGCCCAGCATCAGTATGCTCAGCTCCCCAGCAGCCCGAATCGCGTGGGCACTACTGCCCTCCTTACCACGCAGGTCCCACAGCCAAGCAGTCAGTGCTGTGGCGAGATCTGCATACCTTGAGGCTTCCAGCTGCCCGCATACAGTACACCCTCCCTTTGGTTCCAGCCCTCGATGTCACAACGTAATTCCAGGCTGACTGCACTCGGTTGCATCTGACAGTGACCATGGGCAGCTGCGAATTAGAGCTAGTGACGGCTGCTTGTCATTGCGCACCAGAGGGATGCAGCAGGCCGGGCATAATCATATCATAGACTGCATCCACCCCATATTATGTCCACCCTAGTCCGGTGCACCTCTAGACCACCCCCAATTTCGCCTAAGGTGGGGGGTAATGGAGAGTGGCCAAACCAGCAACAGCCAGCACCCCTGCAGAAGAGGGTCCCATGGGCACCCGCACAAAGGAAGATGTAATGCAAGAATTATAAGTCAATCATGATCTCTTCTCCATCCACTCACCTCTACAGCCAGAAGCAGGGTGACATGGCTGCAGCAAAGCCAAGTACTGGGAGCCTGCTATCTGCGATGACTCCAGTGGATCACATGCTGGGAGGTGGGTTGAGGGGGTTCCCACAGCACACACACAAACTCTCACCCAATGTTGAGAAAAGACAGCAGGAGCCATGAAATAGACACAACCATGAGCAGAAGAAAGACGAATTCCGGCAAAGTTGGGGGCGGGGCCTAATCGCGGCCCGTGTGGCCACGCCCCCTTTAAAAAAAATAGCATTAAAAAAATAAGAATTTACTTACCGATAATTCTATTTCTCGGAGTCCGTAGTGGATGCTGGGGTTCCTGAAAGGACCATGGGGAATAGCGGCTCCGCAGGAGACAGGGCACAAAAAAGTAAAGCTTTACTAGGTCAGGTGGTGTGCACTGGCTCCTCCCCCTATGACCCTCCTCCAGACTCCAGTTAGGTACTGTGCCCGGACGAGCATACACAATAAGGGAGGCATTTTGAATCCCGGGTAAGACTCATACCAGCCACACCAATCACACCGTACAACTTGTGATCTAAACCCAGTTAACAGTATGACAACAGAAAGGGCCTCTTAAAGATGGCTCCTTAACAATAACCCGAATTAGTTAACAATAACTATGTACAAGTATTGCAGATAATCCGCACTTGGGATGGGCGCCCAGCATCCACTACGGACTCCGAGAAATAGAATTATCGGTAAGTAAATTCTTATTTTCTCTATCGTCCTAAGTGGATGCTGGGGTTCCTGAAAGGACCATGGGGATTATACCAAAGCTCCCAAACGGGCGGGAGAGTGCGGATGACTCTGCAGCACCGAATGAGAGAACTCCAGGTCCTCCTTTGCCAGGGTATCAAATTTGTAAAATTTTACAAACGTGTTCTCCCCCGACCACGTAGCTGCTCGGCAGAGTTGTAATGCCGAGACCCCTCGGGCAGCCGCCCAAGATGAGCCCACCTTCCTTGTGGAGTGGGCTTTTACAGTTTTAGGCTGTGGCAGGCCTGCCACAGAATGTGCAAGTTGAATTGTGTTACAAATCCAACGAGCAATCGACTGCTTAGAAGCAGGTGCGCCCAACTTGTTGGGTGCATACAATATAAACAGCGAGTCAGATTTTCTGACTCCAGCCGTCCTTGCAATGTATATTTTTAAGGCTCTGACAACGTCCAACAACTTGGAGTCCTCCAAGTCGCTAGTGGCCGCAGGCACCACAATAGGTTGGTTCAGATGAAATGCTGATACCACTTTAGGGAGAAAATGCGGACGAGTCCGCAGTTCTGCCCTATCCGAATGGAAGATTAGATAAGGACTTTTATAAGATAAAGCCGCCAATTCAGATACTCTCCTGGCAGAGGCCAGGGCTAGTAACATAGTCACTTTCAATGTGAGATATTTCAAATCCACCTTTTTCAATGGTTCAAACCAATGGGATTTGAGGAAATCTAAAACTACATTTAGATCCCACGGTGCCACCGGAGGCACCACAGGAGGCTGTATATGCAGCACTCCCTTGACAAAAGTCTGGACCTCAGGGACAGAGGCCAATTCTTTTTGGAAGAATATTGACAGGGCCGAAATTTGAACCTTAATGGATCCCAATTTGAGACCCATAGATAATCCTGATTGCAGGAAATGTAGGAAACGACCCAGTTGGAATTCCTCCGTCGGAACCCTCCGATCCTCGCACCACGCTACATATTTTCGCCAAATGCGGTGATAATGTTTCACGGTGACTTCCTTCCGTGCCTTAATCAAGGTAGGAATGACTTCTTCTGGAATGCCTTTCCCTTTTAGGATCTGGCGTTCAACCGCCATGCCGTCAAACGCAGCCGCGGTAAGTCTTGAAAAAGACAGGGACCCTGCTGTAGATTGCTCTTAGTTCCAGAATGTTTATGTGAAGAGACTTTTCCAGACTCGTCCATACTCCCTGGAAGTTTCTTCCTTGTGTGACTGCTCCCCAGCCTCTCAGGCTGGCGTCCGTGGTCACCAGGATCCAATCCTGAATGCCGAATCTGCGGCCTTCTAATAGGTGAGCCTTCTGCAACCACCACAGAAGTGACACCCTTGTCTTTGGTGACAGGGTTATTCGCAGGTGCATCTGCAGATGCGACCCTGACCATTTGTCCAACAGATCCCTTTGGAATATTCTTGCATGGAATCTGCCGAATGGAATTGCTTCGTAAGAAGCCACCATTTTTCCCAGGACTCTTGTGCATTGATGTACTGACACTTTTCCTGGTTTTAGGAGGTTCCTGACCAGATCGGATAACTCCTTGGCTTTTTCCTCTGGAAGGAAAACCTTTTTCTGAACCGTGTCCAGAATCATTCCTAGGAACAGCAGACGAGTTGTCGGGATTAAATGGGATTTTGGAATATTCAGAATCCACCCGTGTTGTCTTAGCACCTCTTGAGATAGTGCTAAAGCTGTCTCCAGCTGTTCTCTGGACCTTGCCCTTATTAGGAGATCGTCCAAGTATGGGATAACTAATACGCCTTTTCTTCGAAGAAGAATCATCATCTCGGCCATTACCTTGGTAAAGACCCGAGGCGCCGTGGACAATCCGAACGGCAGCCTCTGAAACTGATAGTGACAGTTTTGAACAATGAACCTGAGGTACCCCTGGTGTGCGGGGTAAATCGGAACGTGTAGATACGCATCCTTGATGTCCAAGGATACCATAAAGTCCCCTTCTTCCAGGTTCGCTATCACTGCTCTGAGTGACTCCATCTTGAACTTGAACTTTTTTATGTAGAGGTTCAAGGACTTCAGATTTAGAATAGGCCTTACCGAGCCATCCGGCTTCGGTACCACAAATAGAGTGGAATAATACCCCTTTCCTTGTTGTAATAGGGGTACTTTGACTATCACCTGCTGAGCGTACAGCTTGTGAATGGCTTCCAACACCCTCTCCCTTTCGGAAGAGACGGTTGGTAAGGCAGACTTCAGGAAACGATGAGGAGGATCCGTCTCTAATTCCAACCTGTACCCCTGAGATATTATCTGCAGGATCCAGGGGTCTACCTGCGAGTGAGCCCACTGCGCGCTGTAATTTTTGAGACGGCCCCCCACTGTCCCCGAGTCCGCTTGAGAGGCCCCAGCGTCATGCTGAGGTTTTTGCAGGAGCCGGGGAGGGCTTCTGTTCCTGGGAAGGAGCTGCCTGTTGGTGTCTCTTCCCTCTTCCTCTGCCTCGTGGCAGGTACGACAAGCCCTTTGCTCTCTTATTTTTGTAGGAGCGAAAAGGCTGCGGTTGAAAGGTCGGTGCCTTTCTCTGTTGGGGAGTGACTTGAGGTAAAAAAGTGGATTTCCCGGCAGTAGCCGTGGCCACCAAGTCTGATAGACCAACTCCAAATAACTCCTCCCCTTTATACGGCAAAACCTCCATGTGACGTTTTGAATCCGCATCGCCTGTCCACTGTCGTGTCCATAAGGCTCTTCTGGCTGAAATGGACATAGCACTCACCCGAGATGCCAGTGTGCAAATATCCCTCTGTGCATCACGCATATAGATAAATGCATCCTTTATTTGTTCTAACGACAGTAAAACATTGTCCCTATCTAGGGTATCAATATTTTCAATCAGGGATTCTGACCAAACTACTCCAGCACTGCACATCCAGGCAGTTGCTATAGCTGGTCGTAGTATAACACCTGCATGTGTGTATATATTCTTTTGAATAACTTCCATCTTTCTATCTGATGGATCCTTAAGTGCGGCCGTCTCAGGAGAGGGTAACGCCACTTGTTTGGATAAGCGTGTGAGCGCCTTGTCCACCTTAGGGGGTGTTTCCCAGCGCGCCCTAACCTCTGGCGGGAAAGGGTATAATGCCAATAACTTTTTTGAAATTATCAACTTTTTATCAGGAGCAACCCACGCTTCATCACACACGTCATTTAATTCTTCTGATTCAGGAAAAACTGTTTGTAGTTTTTTCACACCATACATAATACCCTGTTTTACGGTATCTGTAGTATCAGCTAAATGTAACGTCTCCTTCATTGCCAAAATCATATAACGTGTGGCCCTACTGGAAAATACGTTTGAATTTCTACCGTCGTCACTGGAATCAGTGCCCGTGTCTGGGTCTGTGTCGACCGACTGAGGCAAAGGGCGTTTTACAGCCCCTGACGGTGTTTGAGGCGCCTGGACAGGCATTAATTGATTGTCCGGCCGCCTCATGTCCTCAACTGACTGTTTAAGGGAAGATAAACCATCACGTAATTCCACAAATAAAGGCATCCATTCTGGTGTCGACCCCCTGGGGGGTGACATCTGCATATTTGGCAATTGCTCCGCCTCCACACCAATATCGTCCTCATACATGTCGACACCACGTACCGACACACACCGCAAACTCACAGGGAATGCTCTAATGAAGACAGGACCCACTAGCCCTTTTGGGGAGACAGAGGGAGAGTCTGCCAGCACACACCACAAAGCGCTATATATACAAGGGATATCCTTATATTAAGTGCTCCCTTATAGCTGCTTTAATATATATATATATAGCCATTAATGTGCCCCCCCTCTCTGTTTTACCCTGTTTCTGTAGTGCAGTGCAGGGGAGAGACCTGGGAGCCGTTCTGACCAGCGGAGCTGTGACAGAAAATGGCGCCGTGTGCTGAGGAGATAGGCCCCGCCCCTTTTTCGGCGGGTTCTTCTCCCGCTATTTTTCCAGTCAGGCAGGGGTTAAATATCTCCATATAGCCCCTATGGGCTATATGTGAGGTATTTTTAGCCTTGTATAAGGTTTATATTTGCCTCTCAGAGCGCCCCCCCCCAGCGCTCTGCACCCTCAGTGACTGCCCAGTGAAGTGTGCTGAGAGGAAAATGGCGCACAGCTGCAGTGCTGTGCGCTACCTTATGAAGACTGAGGAGTCTTCAGCCGCCGGTTTCCGGACCTCTTCACGCTTCAGCATCTGCAAGGGGGTCGGCGGCGCGGCTCCGGGACCGGACTCCACGGCTGGGCCTGTGTTCGATCCCTCTGGAGCTAATGGTGTCCAGTAGCCAAGCAGCAAATCCACTCTGCATGCAGGTGAGTTTACTACTTTCCCCCTAAGTCCCACGTTGCAGTGATCCTGTTGCCAGCAGGACTCACTGTAAAGAAAAAAACCTAAACTAAACTTTCTCTAAGCAGCTCTTTAGGAGAGCCACCTAGATTGCACCCTTCTCGTTCGGGCACAAAATCTAACTGGAGTCTGGAGGAGGGTCATAGGGGGAGGAGCCAGTGCACACCACCTGACCTAGTAAAGCTTTACTTTTTTGTGCCCTGTCTCCTGCGGAGCCGCTATTCCCCATGGTCCTTTCAGGAACCCCAGCATCCACTTAGGACGATAGAGAAACCCCCAAAACCTTATACCTTACCGTGCCATAGGCAGGCACCGTGCGAGCTGTCCCAGGACCAGCCCAGCACGAGAGTCTCTTGCTATGGTGCTGCTGCATCGGCTGCTGCTAACATGTGTGCGATGGTCTCTGATGGCAGATGTGTGGATGGTCGAATATATGCTGGGGGCCATGGCTGCAGCATGTCACTGAGGAGGAGCAGTGGGATCACATGGTGGGAGTAGGATTGCCGGGGATCCCGCGGCTGCAGCTTCCCCCTGTCTTCCTGCCCTGTCATACCTGCCAGACTCAGTGGGGTGGGAGGGACGGGGATTGTGCGAACAAATGTAAAAAACAGTCTACTTCACGTGCAGGAGCTTGTTTACACTTTCCAAAGCACTTTTAAATTTCCCGCTGGTGACGTCACTGAAGTGGGTGCGGCTATGTTAATACCTGCCCGACCACCGCACAGACTCAGTCTTTAATGTGAGCACTGCTAGCGTAAAATCACAGTTTGCACGGCACAGCTAAACCCCCCCCCCCCCCTCCCCCCTTACTCTGCAATATGACACAAATGTCTCTAAAGCCTCTACTACACACGGATAAAATTAGCTAAATGGGTGACGTCGGCCATGTTTGTACACCCAAGTGAAGCTACTCTCTGTACACCCCCTGCTGGCGGCCACTGCGCAGCCGCAACAAATTGAAAATCCCTATCTTTATAATGGGGCATATTTTACTTAATTTAAAAAAAACTATAACTTTCTGAAAAACCACAATCCCAAAAGGCACTACACTGGGACATACGCTATCTAGTAAAACAAACCCCAGGTCTTAATTCGTCCTCTATCCTGAGTTATGCCTTCCCAAAAATCTCCTCATTCACTCTATAGGAAAACCATGTCAAAAAGCCACAGAGGGAGTGGCAGAAAAAAACTGACAGTTGGAACTTTAGGTTACTCCCAATTCCTCATTTTTTATTATTTTGCCCTGAAATTTGGCATGCAGCACCGGGTGACGATTCTACACGTCCATGCCAAATTTCAGCTCAGTACGTCCAGTTACTTTTGAGGTGGAGCCCCTCAAACACCATGCCCCCATCTCAGACGTTCCCTATGGGAGAATTCCGTTTGTTCGATTCAGCCTTAATATAAGGGCACGACCGTGCCCTTATAATATATATATATATATATACATATATAATCCTGTATAATTTAAATCACCCTTTACTCCTGCAACCTCTTCATGCCAGAGTCCCCACTCCACCCCGCAGCATCTCATACCAGTGTCTCCGTTTTGTCAGCATCATCTCTATATTATCACCGCTCCCCTCGCTCTCAGTGCCCGCTCCTCTCCCCAGCATCTCCCGAGAGTTTCCGCTCCAGCAGAATCTCCCTGGCATCCCAGCACCTTCCGCAGCATCTCACGTGCCCTTTTCCCCCTGCAGCCATTCTCAGTGCCGCTTCCTTCCGCAGCATCTCCCTGGCGTACCTGCTTCCTCCACAGCCGCTGTCAGTGCTCGCTCTCACCGAGCGTCCCTGTTACAGCAACATCTCGCTAGCGTCCCTGCACCCTATGCAGTCTCTCCCAATGCCTGCTTCGCATCTCTACAGCAGTCACCAAAAATTGGCCTGTCAGGGGGGGTTTCTGGGTACTCGGAAACCCCCCCTGTGTGCGCCACTGCCACCTGTCCAGGAACCACCATGGGTGTCTTCCTTATCTTAAGCTATGATGCAGCTAGTAGATCGCTTGTCAGCTCCTAGTCTGCATCCACAACAGGGGTTCCCTCAGCATGTACAACCTGCTTTAGTGACTGCTCCTATACATCCTCCCTGGATGGATACTTTTTCACACTCTGTACAGACTTTGGCTCAGACGTCAGTTGCCTTTCAGAAAATGCTACAGGGCAACAGACTGTTAACTGCCAACGCGCAGAAACTTGCTATAACATCATCACAGTCTGCACAGGCATCAAATTCTGAGGATTCTTTGATCAGGAGGCAGATGATTCTAATGATTCAGGCCTCGAGTCTTCCTCTGTTTGTGAGGAACAACACTCTACTGTGGATGTTCCTGCTAAGGTGCAGACAGTAAAATCCATACTGAATATGGAGGAAGAGGAACCGGCAACTAAGCATAAGACTCCAGTGTTTAAATGCCGGAAGGTTGTTAAAGCAGAATTTCTTCAGTCAGACCAGATTACAGAGCTCATGCTGGAGGTCTGGACTACGCCTAACAAGCGGTTCCAGCTGTCAAAAAGGCTTACATCTTTTTATCCTCTCCCTGCGGCTGGAATGTATTAAGTGGGAGGTCTCCCGTTCTGTAGATACTCATGTAGCCAGTCTAATCAGAAGCTCTACATTACCTATTCCCACTGCATCCTCCCTCAAAGATGCTATTGACAGAAAAATAGAGGTTTTCCTCAAGTCTCTTTACTCTCATGCTGGCGTTATTACATTTCCAGCTGTGGCTCTGGCCTAGGTAGCCAAAGCTGTTGTGGGCTGGGCGGAGGCACTTGAAGAGTGTCTTCCTACTTAGGCCACCAGGGAACAACTGGCCCTCATGTCCCATATTAAGGAAGCGGCTTCTTACGTAGGGGATGCTGCCTTAGAAACATGAGTATCTCTAAAGTATCTGTGACCTCTGTGGCAGCTAGATGAGTTCTTTGGCTCCACTACTGGCAGATGGACTCTGACTCAAAAAGAGCTCTTGAATCTCTGCCTTTCACAGGCAAAATATTGTTTGGGTCAAAGCTAGATAAGATTGTGGCCACTTTAGCAGCTTCTAAAACTTCCTTTCTGCCATCAGCTGCTGCCCAGAAATCTAGGACTTCCTCTTTTAAGTCCTTTCCTACCCAAGGGAAAGCTAAAGGACAGTCCTTTCCAAGGCAGACCTCTTCTTAAAAGTTCAACAAGCCACGCTCTAAGCAATCCTGGGCTGCCAGACGCCCGGCCAATAAGCCAGATAACAAGCCCTCAGCCTGATGGGATGGGCCTTCTCTTGGGGGATCCCAGGGTGGGAGGCCAACTGCTTCAGTTTACAGTGACCTGGTGTCGAACTACAACAGAAGCTTGAGTATGAGAAGTGTTCTCCCACGAGTACGAGGTGACTTCCTCAGCAGTTCTTTTGTACGGATCTCCCAGCAGAACACAACAAGGACTTAGCTCTGCATCAGGCCATTTACTCTCTTCAACAGTCCAGACTCATAGTGCCAGTTTCTCCTGAAAAAAATGGACAAGCTTTTATTCAACTCTTTTTCTGATTCAAAAGCCCAATGGCTCCTTTTGACCCATACGCAACAGGTTTATGCAGGTGCCCAGGTTTCACATGGAAACCCTTCGCTCCATTTTCCTAGCATTGGAGCCTGGGGACTTTATGGCTTCCCTGTATATATAGGATTCATACCTGCATGTGCCTATCACTTACAAACATCACCAATACCTCAGATTTGCTGTCCACCAGCAACACTATCAGTTCAGGGCCCTGCCCTTTGGACTTTCCATGGCCCTCGGGTCTTTACCAAAATTCTGGCAAAATAGTGGCAATCATGGCTGCACATCTCAGGCGGCAAGGGGTCAGATTCTTCCTTACTTGGATGACCTACTGAATTTAGCCCTATCTCTGGAGGTCCTGCGACAACATCTCTGTTTGACCATCGGCTTCCTGCAAGCGCACGGCTGGAAAAAGTTGATGATCCAGCCGTGCGCTTGCAGGAAGTTTCATCTAGGAGCCCTCTTAGATTCTCAGGTCCAGAGGATTCTCCTACCAGAAGACAAGATCACAGCCCTCCAGTCTCGCTTCCGCAGGTTTCTTTGACACCGGCGGGTGTCCATTCACTCTGCCATGCAGGTCTTGGGGTCCATGGTGTCCACTTTTGACATGGTGGAGTATGCCCAGTTCCACTACAGACCTCTCCAGTAATTGATCCTGTCACGTTGGAATGGTCAGCTTCATCTAATCAGGTCTCAAACAATGCGGGTCGAGGTTTGTTTGATTCCGCACCACCTTAATAGTATTCAAGTTTGCTATAAATATATAAGAAAAGATATTGCACACACAGCTACAGCGCTCATCAAATACCATGATGCTACACGTGCATAGCAGTGAACATAATTGCACAAAATAAATACAATCAACCTTAAATGGATTAAAATCCTCAATGATAGAAAATGATGAATGGAGGAATAATCTTTCTGAGGGATCTCTCCTTCAAACTGAGAACACAGGCTGGACTTGTTTATCCTTTATTGGACATGAAAAATAAGTACCTCTTTTCCCAATATGAATGGGAATGATAAGAGGCACTATTAAACTCAGACCATAGTGTAGTAGTAATTAAAAACACGCAAAAGTTTAATGCCACAGATTAAATTTACAGGATACATAAAAGAAAACAGCATATCACAAATGACTCCATAAGGTAACACAGCAAGTATATCACCAAGAGGATCCCTGAAGCCACAGATGTTACTGGTGTGGAATGTTGTCAGACTCTCCAGGTACCTGATTCCATGCAGGATCAATCCCCAAGAAGATAAATACGTCTGTGTGTCCCAGAGTCTGTACCAAATAAAAACAGGAGCCATGCTTAACGCGTATCGGACGTCAAGTCCTTCATCAGAAGCGTGGTTCTCTGGCCCCAGATATCCGTTTATAAACCCTGCCATTTAGGGTTTCCAGCTGGCATCAATTCCCCATTAAACACCACGCTCCCGGTGGTGCGCATGCGTAGTCGTTTTCTTGTTTACATTGTCTTCTTTGATGTTTGGGATACACCTCTATTTGCATACCTTATATCTGAACATCACGTTTTGTTGCGCATATTCACTAGAAACATTTGTTATCCAATAAATATATGAGAATAAAACAAAATTGGACCATATGGTGGGAACTGTCCCCAAATAAGTCCGCTTGGTGGAGCACCCTGAGTCTAGGGTATAAATTGCAAGGATAGAAGAGAAAAAAAGAGGACCCTTGTGTGGGCGCACTCTGTTATCAAAGTAAGTAGTTGTATAATGTCAAAGATGTAAAACTTAACTTTTAATAGTTTACCACATTAAATTTTGTTCCGTATCCAAAATTGAAGGATAAAAGTTGTATAAAAATAAGATATGTTCTGGTTCCTCTATATACAGTGCCAGTGCCGTAACTAGACATTTTAGCGCTGTGTGCAAGAAATGGCATCAGCAACCCCCCCCCCCCCCTTAACGTAAACCAGCGGCATTGCGCGCCACGGGCGCTGGCAAAAAATATAGGGGCGTGGCTTCCCGGGAAAGGGGTGTGGCCACACAAAATAATACCAATTCATAAAATGGTGCACAGTAGTCTCCATTATTCAAATTACTCCGCACAGTAGCGCCACTACATCAGGTAGAGCCCCTTTTTACACATTACGGTGGACTGATTCCCCTTTTTACACATCACGGCAGACAGCGTCCTCTTTTTACACATTACGGCAGACAGCGTCCCCTTTTTACACATTAAGGCAGACAGCGTCCCCTTTTTACACATTATGTCAGACAGTATCCCCCTTTTTACACATTAGGGCGGACAGCGTGCCCTTTGTACACATTACGGCAGACAGAGTCCCCTTCTTATACATTACGGCAGACAGCGTCCCCTTTTTACACATTACGGCAGACAGTGTCCCCCTTTTACACATTACGGTAGACAGCGTCCACCTTTTACACGTTACGGCAGACAGCGTCCCCTTTTACACATTACAGCAGACAGAGTCTCCTTCTTACACATTACGGCAGACAGTGTCCCCTTTCTACACATTACGGCAGACAGTGTCCACCTTTTACACGTTACGGCAGACAGCGTCCCCTTTTACACATTACGGCAGACAGTGTCCTTTTTACACATTACGGCAGGCAGCGTCCACCTTTTACACGTTACGGCAGACAGCGTCCCCTTTTACACACTACAGCAGAGTCCCCCTTTTACACATTATGGCAGGCAGAGTCCCCCTTTAAAACAGTACGGCAGGCAGATTCCCCTTTACACCCCCTCCCCAGCCCTTAGAGTGTAGTGTAGTGTAGTGACGTGTACTGTAGTGAAGTGTAGTGTAATATAGTGTAGTGAAGTGTAGGGTAATATAGTGTAGTGTAGCATAGTGTAGTGTAGTATAGTGTAGTGTAGTGTCTGTCCACTTCTCCTCCTGTCCAATTCACAGGCAGAGAACTCAGCCACAGCGCTGCAGGGACCTCAGCAGCAGCGGTGGCTTAAGTTGGACGCAGGTGGGTGGGGGCGGCGGCTTCACCGGGACACGGGCGTGTGGGTGGCGGCTTCAGCAGTAGGACACAGTCGTGTGGGCGGCAGCGGCTTCAGCCGGACGCAGGCGGCGCCACTGTCAGTGGGACGCAGGCGGAGGCGCCGTCAGCGGGACGCAGACGGCGCCGCCTAAATCAGTGAATCTGCGGCTGTGCGGGTGTGATGCTCGATGGTGCACCCTCAGTGCATTTGCGCTGTGGGCAAGGCACCATCGGCATACACCTAGTTACGGCTCTGTAAAGTGCATCCGTAAAGTATTCACAGCGCTTCACTTTTTCCACATTCCAAAATGGAATAAATAAATTTTTTACCTCAAAATTCTACACACAATACCCCATAATGACAACGTGAAAAAAGGCTTTTTGTGATTTTTTGCAAATTTATTTAAAAAAAAAACCTAAGAAATCACATGTACATAAGTATTCACAGCCTTTGCCATGAAGCTCAAAATGGAGCTCAAGTGCATCCTGTTTCCACTGATCATCCTTGAGATGTTCCGACAGCTTAATTGGAGTCCATCTGTGGTAAATTCACTTGATTGGACATGATTTGGAAAGGCACAAACCTGTCTATATAAGGTCTCACATTTGGCAGTGCATGTCTGAGCAAAAACCAAGCAAGAACCTGATGGTCACTCTGTCAGAGCTACAACATTCCTCTATGGAGAGAGGAGAACCTTCCAGAAGGACAACCATCTCTGTAGCAATCCACCAATCAGGCGTGTATGGCAGAGTGGCCAGACGGAAGCCACTACTTAGTAAAAAGCACATGGCAGCCCGCCTGGAGTTTGCCAAAATGCATCTGAAGGACTCCCAGACCATAAGAAACAAAATTCTCTGGTCTGGTGAGACAAAAATTGAACTCTTTGGAGTGAATGCCAGGCATCATGTTTGGAGGAAACCAGGCACCGCTCATCACCAGGCCAATATCATCCCTACAGTGAAGCATGGGCGGTGGCAGCATCATGCTGTGGGGATGTTTTTCAGCGGCAGAAACTTGGAGACTAGTGTAAATGCTGATTTACTTACAGGACTAAAAGCAATACCTTAATACATTCAATACACTTAAATTCGAGCCGCTGCGGCCGCTGTATGCAATCCTTAACCTACGTACTTATTACTCAGTTAGCGTACAAAGTCCCGTACCGTGTACGCACTTTGTGTACACACACCGCGACGGACATACAAAGTACACTCGGTGCATACACACACAACGACATGCCGTGAGCACTGTGCAGCTACACGTGTGCCTGAAATACACTTATAACCTTTGCAGGGATAGAGACACGACACCAATGGTATTTAAGATGTTGGGATCCGACCCGCCAACATATAATTGATAAAAGGGGGTTACAACAAATATACAATTACAATAAGAGAAAAGAGGCTACAATACAATAGCACATACGTTTGGTTTCCCCAGCGCCACACGGTCTGGTGCTCAGATCAATCAAGCAAGATGACCTTCAGAGAAAGATTACTGACCGGCTAGGCAGCTTGGCTTTTTATACAGTTGGTCAAAAGACAATACAATAGACACTGTATGCTCTTCTTCCATTGGTTCGGGGGTGGGACATATCCTGTGCACCGGGGATCATTGGTGAGCTGAAGCGGTGGTCGATGGCTAAGACTTGAGATGTGATTTCTGTTGTTTGCATCTGAGTTCCCGCCCCATGACCAGTTAAACCCATCACATTAATCATACATAAATCTGGTATTATTAATAACTTATTGTTGAAATATGTGACAATATTCTTATACCCACCGGATTACTGCTTATGTGACCCTGAACAATATGATCCCACACATGATATGATTATCCATTTCCATCCTCAAGATATACATATATCCATATATATATATATATATACACACATACACATATATACATATATACATACATACACATACTGCTTATGTGACCGTGAACAATATGATCCCACACATGATATGATTATCCATTTCCATCCTCAAGATGTACATATATCTATATATATATATCTATCTATATATATATATATATATATATATACATACATACATACACATTCCTGCTATTACAATTTGTTAAGAAACTTTATATATATATATATATATATAAATATATATAAAGAAATTCCAAGGTCCCGCACTCCCCGCACAATGGAAAACTTGAGCCGGTGCCCTCACAAATAAGAGGTATACAACGAGCGCAGGTGCTGCACTCTGGCAAATTAGCAACCTTTGTTTTTTGATAGCTCTATGTACACAAACTTTGCTTAATACACAAAGTTATTAAAAATATTGTATTAAATGACCTTCAGGCTGTGTGTATAAGGTGTATATGAAACATAAATATATTCTGTGCTTAGATTTAGGTCCCATCTCCATGATAACCCATTATGGTATGCAATTATTCCAAAATACGGAAAAATCCGAAATCCAAAATACCTCTGGTCGCAAGCATTTTCGATACGGGATACTCAACCTGTGTGTGTGTGTGTGTGTGTGTGTGTGTGTGTGTGTGTGTATATATATATATATATATACATATATTTCCAAGAGTTCAGGCCATTAATATTATTACCTTAGATATCTAAATGTCTGGTATGTGGTTTGTCAGCTGTTTCTAATCGAGTTCTTTCCAGTTAAACAAAGTTCCTGGATATTGTCTTCTTGTTTGACCTGGTTTCAAGTAAGACAATGACAATCCAGTTTTTACTGTCTTCAACAGATACTGGACAACTCTAGAACAATGGGGGTAACCAAAGGTATTTGCCTTCTTCATAGGATTACAAAGCTTTGCGTAAACAAGTCAGTCTGGTACAATGTGCTGGAGTTTCTAGGAGCATAATTTATGTGTGAACTGTAACTTGCTACTAGAAGGATGTACAGACAGTGTGTGATTTATGCATTATATGGGTAAAATATTGAATATGGCTTTTGATGGCTTTTCCGTGCGAATGTGTATGCTACCAGATTTACTCATACCACATGCTAACACGCAAGACCGCGTGAGCGGTTATACGTAGCTTGCGTGTATGTGTACTCACGGCAGAACAAGCACGCGCACGGAGGCTATCTGTGTGGTGTTTGCACGTGATGTGTGTAGCGTAATATTTTCCGACTTCGACAGTCCACCCTTTGGCAGTCATCAATAACTGCCACTCTTAACTAGTATACTAAAAATATTACCTTTACAATATATACAAAGCATGGATGATCGGTGGAGAGTTGTAGGTGGGAAATGTATAGCCTAGTGGGATAGTAAAAGCATGTATGTATGAATCAATGTCTGAGGGGCATGTATTATCGTGCCGTATATGTTCTAAGTAAGCTTTGAGGTATTGCGAAGTATACATTAAATCCTTCTCATCCCGTATTAAGGGTCTGTAAATGGGCAACCGAGCTCCTTTCGGGCAAGGGCTTCTGACCCTCGCCTCTTCAGCTTCTAATACCAACAAATGGGGAGCACATTTAGTTGATGATACATGGAGGGGGAACATATGTGAATGCTACTATATGTGGATAACACCTGTCGACTATGTGTGCCATTAACTGAGGGTTGCAGAGATGAAGATAAAACACATATATAAAAATACATTCACATAAACATTTGGGAAGGGTTGACGTCTTTTCTGGTTGAATGTTTCTGGGTAAAGGGGAGACAGAGAAAAATGGTGAAAGAAAACAGGCCATGACATTCATTTGCAATCCTTATCATAACACAGTTTCTATAGATGGGTTATAAATCAAATCTGCTGCTGTAACAGCGCTCTCGCTCCTTAGACTCATCAAATTTGTGCCGTGCTTGCGCCGCATTATAATTCGAACATACCTGAATATCAGATCAATAATTATGATGACTCCCAGGATACAAAGAAGAAACTTTCCCACACTCATAATAACATTCTGTGCCCACTCTCCTAACCCTGCCTGTGCTGGATCAATTCTTTCTTGTAGGCTTGTAACTCCCTTCCCGTATACCTGAAGGCGTCATCATACATCTCGGTGATATTGCCTATCAAGTTTGTAACCGCATGGATGTACCTATAATTTATTGTTCCTCTGGCAGTATGGGTGATATCTAATGCAAGAAGAACTTGAATCCTGGTGGATTCATGGATCAAATCAGATGCTGCTTGCTCTGCCCTATCTATGAGGTGTCTCTTGATGATGTGTTCATAGTGGGTATGAGTATAAGGAGTCTGAGCGCTGCGGTGAACGTCTTTCATTTTGTTGTGGGTTATGGTCATGACCTCTGGTAGTACTCTCCCAATATAACACAATCCCTCAGAGCTCGGAGTAAGCCACTTGTATGCTTTCCTCCCAGATATGAAATAGGCATCATCTGGGAGAACATAGGGGACAAAATATAACAACACCATATTGCAAATCTTCCATGTAAAGAAACCAATCCCTAGTTCTCTCATTTGTTCAGTACAAGTATCGGGCTGGATGACATGGGCACAATACCCCTGCGATACCTTTCCAACCCACATGGTTTTGCTCCCATGTGTATACTGGTACCGAAAATACTTCCCACTGTTGGCTATCTTGCGTACAAGTTCAGAGTCGATAGGTATCCTATAAGCTCTGTGTGAAAAGGTCCTTGTCTGGTTATTCCACGTCACTTCCCAATTTCCTGGTTTTCGGAAATTGGAAATATTAAAACACACTAGTGATCTATCTACATGATACTGATGGAGCTTCAAACTAGGGGGCCTATATATATTGAATTTCTTGTCCACCGGTCTCCCACCCCGTAATTCGAGTACCTCATCTATTGCTAAAGGGTATGGTACTAATCCTGACTTACTCTGTCCTTGAGGTACCTGTGAGCACACCCAACATTCTGTCTGGTTTAAGACCTTACCCACTAACGAGAGGTAATCACTCAACGGATGTCGGTCCATATCGATATTAATATTGCACTGACATCTCTGGATGCACCCATCTTTGACTATGTTCTCACAATTCCTACAAATACAATATTCATCAGACAATAACCCCTCACATTGCCTCCGAGCTCTATGACTACCAGAGCGCTTACTGATACCAGCCTTTACTCGAGTGATGTGCTGCTCCTGAGATCCTACAAATCTGTACTCGCCATCAGAACCCATTCCAGATCCTTGCTCGACCTCTCTGGGACCCTCACCAAAACAGATTGTCCTGATCAAAAACAGAGTTACTATAAAAACCCGAAACGCAGTCTCTTGGGGTAGATCCATTTCGTTAAGGGAAAAGAAGGAAGATAAGGAGGGGGAGAAAGAGAAAAAGGCAGTGGAAGGTGAAAAAAGAAAACTGGTACGACAACCGCCTCTGATCTTGTTGTTCTCCGCGCTCAGGTGCCGTTTCAACAGTCCTGCCTCTCAGCTTTCCCGAAACAAACACTCTAGTGATACAAGGTTCTCTTCACCTTGCTCTTTGAACACACAGTTCACTTGGAACACACAGTTACCAAACTACACAATCTCGATAAATGTGAGCAATAAAACTACTTTGTCACGAGTTTTCTCCGGGTCAGCGACCTTCTTGCAGTGGGACGAGTGTACCCAAGTCTCTCTTTCGGCGACCTTTAGTGCTGTCGTGCTGGTTAACAAGACTTGGTGTAGTCCTTCCCACCTGTCTATGAGGCAACCTGAGCGTAAAATTTTTTCGAATCATCACATAATCCCCAGGCTCAATGTCATGACAATTACTGTTCGGTAGGTCAGGAATCACCAGCTTTAGATTTCTTTGTTGATTTCTCAGCTGCTGGCTCATCCTAACCAAGTATTGCACATTTATTTCGTTATTGCATTTCAAATCATCCTGGGGGTCTATCATTACATGGGGTTGTCGACCAAAAAGAATTTCAAAGGGTGATAAGTTAAGCGGTGACCTGGGAGTGGTTCTGATGCTGTACAACACTAGTGGCAAAGCTTCTGGCCACAGCAATCCAGTTTCAGCCATCACTTTGCTCAGCTTACTCTTAATAGGGCTGTTCATTCTCTCTACCTTCGCACTCGCCTGTTGTCGGTACGGATATGCAGCTTGCTATTAATTCCCATCAGTTTGCACATGACCTCGCCTGTAAAATGGGTACCCCTGTCACTTTCAATCATTCTAGGGATACCATATCTGCACACAAATTCCTGCACGATTTTCTTTGCAGTGAACACAGCAGTATTTGTGGCAGTGGGGAATGCTTCTACCCAGTTGGAAAACACATCAGTACATACTAACACATATTTCAAATTCCTACAGGGTGGTAACTGTATGAAGTCGATTTGTATTACCTGAAAAGGTCCGTCTGTAGGAGGGATATGGGATGGCTCCGTTGGTATTGCCTTACCAATATTCTTCCTCAAGCAAGTAAGACATGTCATTGCTTTCTTACCTGCATGAGAAGAGAATGCTGGTGCACTCCAGTAGGCTCTTACCAGCTTGCACATACCCTCCTTGCCCAGATGAGTCAGACCGTGTGCTGCCTCAGCTAGACTTGAGAGATATGTTCTGGGGGCCACTAGCTTACCGTGTCCATCTGTCCAAAATCCAGAGGACTCCTGACCATATCCCTTCGCCTTCCAGACTACCTTTTCTTGTAGGGAACACAATTTTTTTTTAATGTTTTGAATGTTGTGTGGAGTAAAACCATCTGTGGAAAAGAGAAAAGAGGGGAATAAAAAAAGAAAATGTCAGGTTTGCGTTCACCATCAGGTCGTCACACCATCATGTATATCAGTGTCCGTACACAATCTCCCTTCACCAGTATTCCCATTCTCCACCCTTTGTGCATGACCAGGCATACTGTAGTAATACTGGTGTCATCCTGCTGGTGAGGTATACTGGATTTGGGCAGAACTCTGAAGGACCGATCAAGCATGTGGTGTTTGAACTGTAATCTGGTCCATGTATTGCACCGTCCTGTAGGTGAACGTTAGAGATGAAGAAGAAACTGTGAAGAAAAATCACATAGAGGTTGGTAACAGATAAGTTTGTAGCGGTAAAGAGGATTTTATAAAATTTTGACAACTGGATTGGGCACTATGGGGAATGACTTTCTACTTGGTCTACTCCCCTTAAAAAAATCTATGTGTGTTGTATCTCTACTGGGACTATCCCAGCCGTCAATCCAGTGTCCTGTCCATCCTAAGTTCATAGGGAACCTGGTATTTTAGCGAGACATTTTCCTCTACCTGTGATGGATATGAATCTAGAACAGTGAAATGCAACATTAGTCTTTGTGGGTGTCTAACATACTTTGTACTTCCTGAGCGGGAGCACATTATATGTATATAATATCTAACAAAGCTCCTGTTAAGTTAATCAGGGGCCATTTCTGCTAGGAAAAAGAAGCAAAAGTTTAGAGGCCCCATCTTAACCCCAGCAAGTTTTGTCAAAGGGTAATGTTGCGTTTATTTTGGTCTTCCCATTAGCCGAATTTATGTTTTCTATATGGCTTGTGATTCCTTACTATATGTCCCTTGGTTTCATCTATGTGTTTAATAATGTGGCTTGTGTATTCTGTCTAGGGGGTCTATATTGACTATGTGTCCTACTACTCCTACAATCTCTGGCAAAATGCCCTTTCTTCCTACAAGTGTAACATATTATTGACCTTGACTTACCATTAGGGATCTGGGGTTTGGACCGATGGGTCTTTCCTGTATGTGCCTGTATACTTACCGTCTTCAACCTCTCCTCCTGTTGTTCTCTGCGCCTAGCAATATTCTTGTGATGTTCAATAGCGCACTCTCTAAGATTAGCTACTGTGACCCCTTTCCAATTTGGCAAAGAAGTCTGCACCCTGACCCTCAATGCCTTATTGAGCCCATCCATTAGCACAGATACAGCCACCTCCCTGTAATTCTCATCGTTCCCTATATCCGATACCCCAGTGTATCTAGCCATTATTTGCAAAGCCCTATGGAAATATTCAGATGTCATTTCACTGTCCTTCTGTCTTATGGAGAAAATTTTGCTCCACTTAACAGCAGTGGGGAAATACAATCCTAGTTGTATGTTAATTCGTTCCACGTTCTCCTGATTGTGTTCATCAGTCATAGGACTATCCGACTCTAATTTACAATCCGTGATAAATTTTTGGGTGTCAATATTAAGGGGTAGGCACGCTTTCAAGAATGTCCGGCAATCTTTGTTTGCCAGTTCATGGGTATTACCCAGATCCTTGACAAACTTCTGACATCTGGCTAAATGCTTCCGGGGATCGGGGAATTCTGAAATGATTGACCGCAGCTCTGATCTGGACCATGGGCAATACATTGCATTATTCCTGGTGAGGGTTATTCCCTGACTATCGGTTCTCCCAGTGGGAGTTACTATTTCCAAGACAGGATGTAATCCTACCATTCCATTCCTAATCTGCTCACTGTGAGGTGTTAATGTCTCTGTGTAATGAACAGTCTCACACTTACCGATGTCTGTGATCTCACCAGTCCTATCAGTGGGGGATACTGTTACTGCTCTTACTGGTTGGGCCGGGCCCACCTGAGTTTCCTGTAAGGTGACTGCCTGAATGAGGGCTGAGATTTGGCTGGATCCTTCATCTTCCTGTGACCTATAACCTTGGAGAGATTTCAAAACAGGATACAACTTGCACGGGTTAGGGTTAACACATTGCTTCTGCATTCTACTATCATTTACAGATGTACCATTGATTGTAGCCATTTTCTCCCCTTCGACTTGCGTCGGTAATGGTGTGCTCATACTCACATTCCTGCCAGGTTTGGAACTTGCTGTGCGAGTTAGTTCCCTTTGCACCTCCCCCTCTTGTTGCCACAGATTTAAACAATCGTTATGTCTGATCCTTTGTTTTCTAGATTTGATCAGACATATTCTAATACCTACATTCTGCAGTACCTCTGGTTCAAAGCTACCCACCCTGGGGAATGCGGCCCTATCTTCAGCAGTCATACGTACCCATTCATTGCAATAAGCCTCCACGTGTGAACCATATTTCTCACACATAATAAACCTTGCTGACCCTCTCAGCCGCAATTCTCCAGCCTGAACCCTGCATACTGAACGTCTCTCACTTGAGCAACTGGCTCCAATAATTGGGGGTCTTGCCCTCTCGGCTGTTCCCACAAACACCAAAATACTCAATGCAAGCAGACGGTGAAAGTTACTTGAGCGCCTTTCACTCGCTCTCGCCCACGCTGGCCAGTACAACGATACACTGTCGATAGTGGATCGCAATGTACCCAACTTAGGGCTCCTATAAGACCTTTCAGCACCGTAATTTCTTTCGGTGGAGGTTCTGTTGGAATATTTTCCTGAGAGAGGCAGCGAAAAATTCCTTTTCGGTATTTTTCCACTGGAATTTTTGTAGGGTGAAAAAAAACAGTTGCCTAATAACTATTGCTTCACCCTTTCCAATGGAAGTCCACCAGGGAGATTTCCCGACGTTATCAAAGAAAAACCCCTTTGTTTACACAATCACGTCTGCGTATGCTTTTCCACAGTGCATATGACACAATGGTATCATGTTGTGCTGTGTAGAACACACGGACGTGCGGTTCAATCGTACAGCATATATATACTAGTTATCTATATGCCTTACGATCGTGGGAGTCGAATTCACAAGCTGCGATCCTCAGCCGGAGCGTAAAAAAAACTATATGGGGTCACAATTCTCAATTCACAATTCCCTACCACGCTCCTGTGCAAGTCTCCTCACGACTTGCGTATTTCCACAATATGTTCATGTAAGGTAGCGAACCTTATGCCACCGGGCCTCTACTAACCCAGTGTTCCCACGGGACCTGAATTTCCAGGGTTCAGCTCCACTCACTCCGCTTTCACTCACTCAAATATATCTTGTTTTTCTTTTCTGTTGATAAAGCTAAATATTTATCTTATATAATACCCTTTATGAGCTCTAAGAACACTGTACGCTATCTACGTATGAAGTACCGTAAGGGTACGCTCGTTGCGTAACAATCGCTTAGCCGTAGTCGAGACGCTCAAGCGTCACGTTCGCTCACGGCCAAGAGATCACAGGCAGGCACGCTATCGGCTGCTGACTAACGTAATGATTCGCTATAGCGTAGCGGACGCTCGGGACCACGAGGAGATCACCAGCGGCGCTGACGCTAACAATGTTAAACCTTTGTATCTAAACCATAAACAATGTAATATGTTGTAAAACCTTAGTGTAATGATAGAGTGTAAATGCAACACAGTATAACCTTATTACCTTTAAAGCTGTTCTAGCGTCACCGACGCTCTGAGAATACTTAACACTATAAGAAATACACAGATACCTGGGCTTAGGGTCCAACGCCTAATATATATATATTATGAATGATATACTTGCAAAAGAATTAATACAAATACAAATCATACACTACAATATAACATAGACTACCTAACCAGATAACTACACAGGAAATATAATACAATTACTATTTAAGAGAAAATAAGAGAGAAAGAGGAGAAGAGAGAGAGAGAGAGAGAGAGAAATTGGCCCACAATAACAAGAAGATCAATATAGTTGCGGAGAAACACTTACGCACAAGGGGAAACGATCGCATGCGCCTCGATATCCAGCTCCCGATTATCAGCAATGAGAACCGTTGAAGAGAGTGAACTGGATATGGTCGGCCTGCCTATTTATGCCCCACACACAATACAATTCAATGGTCCCTACAATCTCATTGTTCATTGGACACAGGAATTCGGCTTCGCATTATAACAAAAGGTCATAGGTTGATTCATACAGGTGGGCTGTGACTGCTTCCAACTGTTCAGGTGGGTGGGATACTGGGTTTCCCGCCGCATGACTAAATAAGAACAAATAATAGTAAATGGACATAAACTTCTTATGTCCATAACTATTCGCACGAGCGATTAATCCGCTCCAAACCAACACCGGAATATTGCTATTTAAATATTCTTCCGATGGGTACCAAACACCACTGTATGACCCCTGTTAGACCCTTCGTACAATACAAAGAGGGATCTCTCTGTTCAGGAACATGCTATGTTAACTAAACTTTCAGAATCTATCAAAGGGACCATGATCTACAAAATACATTATATAGTGAAAATATGTAACGATTGAGTCGCACGCTACGATCACATAAACTCTACCGTAAATACGCATACCGTGCGCCTGCGGGTGCCCGCGACTGTGAGTATGCGCACGTACGGGAGAGCGTACGCATGCGCAGCACGGACCTGTGTGAGGTGCAAATATGGTAGTGTGCATAGAGATATTTTTCTGACTTTGACAGTCCACCCTTTGGCAGTCAACAATAACTGCCACCTTCTAAAACATTTCAAAAAGAGAAAAATATATGTCAGGGGTTAATACATTTACATGGTTGGGTAGGGGAGGAGAGGAGAAGGTAGGAAAAGGGTATGACCTAGTGAGATAGCAGAAGCATGTGTGTATGAATCCGTGCTTGGGGGTCATGTATCATCGTGCCGTACGTGTTTTAAATCAAGCTTCGAGGTATTGCGAAGTATACATTTGAATTCCTTCTTATCCCGTGGTACGGGTCTGTGGATGGGCTGTCAAACTTTACCGAGCTCTTTTCGGCTTTGGTTGTAACAAAATGGGGGAGCACATTTTAGTTGATGATACATGAATGGGGGAGATATGTGATTGCTGATATCTGTGCCTGTATTCCCTATCGACTATGTGTGTCATTACCTGAGGGTTGTAGAAATGAAGAAAAGACATAATTACGGTAAATGCGGTGGTATTCTATGTCAGGTAAATGTACATTCGTCGATTGAGGTCTTGTTTGGTGTCTGTTGAATGCAGTCTTCTTTGTGCTTTTGCCCATAAGGTGCGAGCAAAAGCTGTCAATGTCCATAGATTTACAAAAGTGTTGGGCTAGCGTAATTTTAAAATTTCTAGGGAAACTGGGGATCCATGGCATAGTTCATCAAAAATCTGTGTATCAGGTTGTCAAAACTTCTTCTTTAATCCATCTGTTGTCTGTATATCGGCTCATCAAATTCCTCGTCCAAGTGGGTCTTTTTACCTTGGAGGAAACGGAAAAACAGGTGAAAGAAACGGACCGTAGAAATCGCATTTTCATCACATCTTTGTTTCTACATTTGGGTCATAAATCAAGTCCATTGGAATTACAGTTTCCTCACTCCTTAAACTCATTACCCTAGTACGACGATTGCACCTCATTAAAGCCTGACCGCATCTAAATATCAAGCCAATCGTTATGATAACACCTAAGATACATAGGAGAAACTTCCCAACATCCATTATGACTCCTTGAGCCCAGTCTCCTAAACCAGAGAACCAATTTCGCGGGTTCAACCATGACACCCAACCAGTCAGCTCATTACCTACAGCAGCAAGAGTGAGATTGTGTCTCCTGCGAAATTCCCACTTCAGTTGGAGAATATCGTCCATCTTTTGGTCTATGACCTCGACCGGGTCCTCGGTGCTATTCGTAATATATGTGCAACATTTCACGCCGTATTGTGTTGCCAGTGTGACACAATATCCGCCTGTCACTGCTGTGAGGTAATTAAGAACCATTCTATGCTGTACCAGTTCTGTTTTATAAGCCTGAAGTTCTCTTCCAGTATACCTAAACGTGTCATCATACATTTCAGTGATATTATCTAACAAATTGGCGAGCGCAGATATGTATTTATAATTCAACACTCCTCTAGCGGTGCGAGTGATATCTAACGCGATTAGAAACTGAATCCCGGTGGATTCATGGATCATGTCAGAGGCCGGATGCTCTGTTCTTTCTATCAGGTGCCGTTTAACTACGTGCTCGTAATGGGTGTGAGTATAAGGAGTTTGGGCAACACGGTGTATGTCTTTCATTTTGTCATGTGATACAGTCATTACTTCAGGCAGTACTTTTCCAATATAACACAATCCTTCAGAGTTTGGGGCAAGCCACTTATACGCCTTTCTCCCGCATATGAAATATGCATCATCGGGGAGAACATATGGAACGGAGTAGGACATAACCATATTACACACCTTCCATGTGAAATCTCCTAACCCTAATTCTTCCATCTGCTTAGTACACGTATCAGGTTGTACGATATGTGCACAGTATCCTGGTGATACCTCTCCAACTCTCGTAATCCTATTTCCTAAGGTATACCTATACCGGAAAGATTTTCCTCTACTGGCTATGTGGCGTATAAGCTCTGTATCTGTAGGCATTCTATCTGCTCTATGCGAAAAGGTCATGGTTTGATTACTCCATGACACTTCCCAATTTCCCGGCTTTCGGGGATTGGAGATGTTAAAACATAATAGGGACCTATCCACATGGTATTGGTGGAGCTTCAAACTAGGAGGGCTGGAGATATTAAACCTCCTGTCCACCGGTCTCCCACCACTTAACTCAAGTACCTCCCCTAACGTTAAAGGAAATGGTACTAGCCCTGATTTGCTATGACCTTGAGGTACTTGAGAGCATACCCAACAATCTGTTTTATTTAACACACTACCCACTAAGGAGTTATAGTCACTCAATGGATGCCGGTCCATATGGATATTAAAACTGGACTGGCATTTCTTTATGCACCCATCCTCAATGACATTGTTACAGAGCCGACAGATACAGTTTTCTTCAGCTAACAATCCTTCACAATTCCTTCTATGGTCAATGCTATCGGATCGTTTTCTGATACTCGCCTTTACTTGTTGGTTAAGTTGTTCTTGGAAAACTACGCCTCCATCTCTGTCATCAGAACCCATTCCAGAACGTCTCTCGACCTCCATGGTACTCTCGCCGGAACAGACTGCTCTGGTCAACATCATGGTCAACAGGAAAATCCGGATCACAGTCTCTTGGGGCAAGTCCATCTTGTAGGAGGAAACGGAGAAGAATGAGAAGGGGGAAAAAATAATTTGAGGGAGAGGGGATGGGAAGTTGGAGAAAAACAATAAAAGGGAACAGGGGATCGACAACTGCTTTTGGTCTTGTGATTTTCAATGCTCAGGTGCCGCCTCAATCCTCCTGGAACAGACACTCCAGTGATACAACCTCTACCGTCTGTTCCTTATCACGGGGCCTCTCTGGATCAGCAACCTTTTTACAGTGGGACGAATGAACCCAAGTCTCTCTCTCAGCAACCTTCAATGCTGTAGTGCTAGTCAATAAGACCTGGTATGGTCCTTCCCATCTGTCAATAAGGCAACCTGAGCGTAGAAAATTCCGTATCATTACATAATCCCCAGGTTCAATGTCATGACAATTACTATCTGGTAAATCAGGAATCACTAACTTCAGATTATCATTTTGATTCCTTAACTGTTTACTCATGTTAATCAAGTATTTTACAGTCACTTCATTGTTACACTTCAAATCATCCTGAGGGTTAATCATAACATGCGGTTGTCGACCAAACAAGATTTCAAAGGGAGACAGATTAAGAGGGGACCTGGGAGTGGTTCTGATGCTGTACAGTACAATGGGTAAAGCTTCTGGCCATGTCAATCCTGTCTCTGCCATCACTTTACTCAGTTTATTTTTAATAGTGCTGTTCACTCTTTCCACTTTCGCACTCGCCTGTGGACGGTATGGAGTGTGCAGCTTGCTATCAATTCCCATCAATTTACACATTCCTTGAAAGACATCACCTGTAAAATGGGTACCCCTATCACTTTCGATAATTCTAGGGATACCATATCTACATACAAATTCCTGCACAATTTTCTTAGCAGTAAACATAGCGGTATTTGTGGCCGCCGGAAATGCTTCGACCCAATTTGAAAAAACATCTATACAAACAAGTACATATTTCAAATTTCGACAAGGGGGTAATTGAATAAAGTTAATCTGTATTACCTGGAAAGGGCCGCCGGCAGGTGGGATATGAGATGGTTCTGTAGGTATTGCCTTTCCGATGTTCTTTCTCAGACAGGTAAGGCATGACATTGCCCTTTTACTCGCATGAGATGAAAATCCTGGGGCACACCAATATGCTCTTACCAACTTGCACATCCCTTCCTTGCCCAGATGAGTCAGCCCGTGGGCTGCCTCAGCTAAACATGGAAGGTATGCTCTGGGGGCCACTGGTTTACCGTGTCCATCCGTCCAGAGTCCTGAGGACTCCTGACCATATCCTTTTGCCTTCCAGACTGCCTTTTCCTGTGTGGAACACAAATTTTGCATCTCACACAACTTCTGTGTGTTGATGGTATTAAATACCATCAGTTGTGTGGTGTCTGTCTGTCTGGGGGTAGCAGCTGCTAATTTAGCAGCTTCGTCTGCTCGGCTGTTACCAAGTGATATTGGGTCTTGGCTATATGTGTGTGCTTTACATTTGATAACAGCCACTCTGTCGGGTTCCTGTATTGCTGTTAGAAGCCTTTTTATGTGAGCTGCATGCGCTACCGGTGTACCAGCTGCCGTCATGAAATTTCTGAGGCGCCATAGGGCTCCGAAATCATGGACTACCCCGAATGCGTATCTAGAATCGGTGTAGATATTGGCTGATTTGCCCTTAGCCAATTCACATGCTCTGGTTAGGGCGACCAGTTCAGCAACCTGGGCTGAGTGAGGTGGGCCTAGCGGTTCCGCTTCTATGGTGCCTTGGTCATCTACGACTGCGTATCCAGTACACAAGTCTCCCGAGTCTGACTGTCTATGACAACTACCGTCCGTGTAGAACGTAAGTTCTACATCTTCCAGTGGGTTGTCACTGATGTCAGGCCTTGCGGTAAAATTTTGGGTCAAATATTCCATACAATCATGTGTGTCTTCCTTTGTATTAAATCCTCCTTCCCCACCACTCTCATCCTCCACCCTTTGTGCCTGTCCAGGCACACCTGGGAGATTTGTTGCAGGATTTAATGCACTGCATCTCCTTATGGTGATGTTTACGGGGGCTATTAGTGCCAATTCCCATCTTGTAAACCGCGCTGATGAGACGTGTCTGGTTTGGGCAGAATTTAACAAGGCTGACACTGCATGTGGTGTATGAATTGTGAGGTTGTGACCTAGCACGACGTCTTCGCTTTTCGTTACTAGCAATGCTATCGCGGCAACGCTTCGCAAGCATGTGGGGAGGGATCGCGCTACCGTATCTAGCTAAGCGCTGTAATATGCTACTGGCCTGCTGGCATCACCGTGCTTTTGGGTTAGTACGCCTGCCGCGCAACCAGCACTTTCTGTTCCGTATAGTTCAAAGGGTTTCCCATAGTCTGGCATACCTAATGCTGGTGCCTGCGTTAGGCACTGTTTAAGTCTCTCGAATGCTGTCTCAGACTCGTCTGTATGCAAAATCCGATCAGGTTTGTTTGAGGAGACCATCTCCTGCAAGGGTAACGCTAGAATGGAAAACCCTGGGATCCAGTTACGGCAATACCCACACATTCCTAAAAATGTTCTGATCTGTTGCTGGGTTTGTGGCAGAGTCATGTCTCTAATTGCTTGAATTCTATCAGCGGTCAGGTGTCTCAGTCCTTGTGTTAGACAGTGTCCCAAATATTTTACCTTAGTTTGGCATAATTGCAACTTGTCTTTGGAAACCTTGTGTCCTGTGTCTGAAAGGTGAAACAGGAGCTGTTTCGTATCCTTCAGGGATGCTTCCAATGAATCAGAACACAGTAGTAGATCATCCACGTACTGTATTAATACTGATCCACTCACTGGTTGGAAAGACTGTAAACAATCATGCAAAGCCTGAGAAAATATACTTGGGCTATCTATGAATCCTTGTGGTAATCGAGTCCATGTGTATTGGACTCCTCTGTATGTAAATGCAAACAAATATTGACTGTCAGGGTGCAGAGGTACCGAAAAGAAAGCGGAGCAGAGGTCAATAACAGTGAAAAATTTCGCAGTGGGAGGGATTTGCATTAGGATGACAGCTGGATTTGGCACTACGGGGAACTGACTCTCAACTATTTTGTTAATCCCCCTTAGATCCTGCACTAGCCGGTAACCCCTCCCCCCACTCTTTTTAACAGGGAAGATGGGACTATTGGCAGTGCTGGACGTTCTTACCAGAATGCCCTGTTGTAGCAAGCGCTCTATTACGGGATACACTCCTAACTCCACCTCTGGCTTCAGAGGGTACTGTGGGATTTTTGGAGCTATCCTACCATCTTTTACTTGTACAACTACCGGAGCTACGTTTGCCATTAATCCAGTGTCCTGTCCATCTTTAGTCCAAAGTGACTCTGGTATCTGAGATGTCATTTCTTCTACTTGGGAGGGAGTCCTATTTGTCATAAAGGTATGTGACATTAATTTTGATGGGGAGTCTAACATGTCTCGTACTTCCTGAGCGTGATTCTCAGGTATGTCCAAGAATACACCTTCAGGAGTACAATAAATGACGCACCCCATTTTACACAGTAAGTCTCTTCCCAGGAGATTAGTCGGTGCCGATGCAGCCAGCAAAAAGGAATGCTTGGTATGTAAAGGCCCTATTGTAATCTCGGCTGGTTTGCTAACAGGGTAGTGCTGGACTACTCCCGTTACCCCTATGGCTGGAATTGTCTTACCAGTGGTTCTCATGCCCACTGTCGAATTTATCACTGATTTGGCCGCCCCTGTGTCTACAAGAAAGTTTAATGATTTACCAGCTACATTGATTGCAATTTCTGGTTCACTTCCAAGGCTTGCAATCAATTTTACTGGCTGCAGATTACAGGTATGGCCACACCCCTATTGGGTATGGTGACCTCCCTGAATCCCGCTGGCAGCAACTACTTGTGATGGAGTTAATTGGGAGCTTAGTCTGTATTAGAGCAAAAAATACCTCTGGTTCACCTTATAGATATGAACTTATAGAATAGAGGTATAAGAATGCTCCTTTAAACTTGGGGTCACAGAAGTACCATCATCTTTATTAAAAACGTAGAAATTTATTTAGAAGTAAAATAGTTTGGAGGTAGATCACCAGTTCACCATAGCTAGATTAACCAGTCTAATCGGTTCGAGTTCCGGACGAAATAAGACTTAATGTGATGTGATAAGATTGCCCCATATTTTATATGTATATATTTTTTGGTGTGCAGGCAAGCATAATATATGCATTTTTGATAATGTATGCAGTAAAGATTGTATTCGACTGAAGGATGAAATATTGATAGATAGAATAGGTGCTTGAGATTCTCCGTATAGTTGTATTGTTTATTGTTGATCTAATATCATCTCTGTATATGTATAAAAATGTAACATTCTATTAAGTAGCTACATAGCCTGGAGGTAGAGTCTTGGTTTACCATAGCTAGAGTACCCAGTTCGATTCCCGAATGGGCTATGACCCATATATATATATTTTTTATTTTATTTATTTTTCACTGTTTGTTTATTTATATATATATATATATTTTTTCCCTATATATATATTTCTTTACCACCATGATTATGGTTTATGATGAATTTTTGAACAAAAATAGGGTACTCCATTATGCTTAGAGATAATATTCACGTAACTGTACATTCTTTTATTATTATCCTGCTATTTCTGAAAGATGTGTTTATAGACAGACGGGCAGATGAAAGGTTAATGTGAATTTTTTAATTAAGGAACAGGTGAGCTAAGAGGTGGATCAGGAGGTGGATCTTAGACAGGTGTTACTATTTTAGGTGTATGATTACACCAATTGAATATGAGGCTGCTATATATAAAAAGGGCTTTATTGTCTAAAAGTCATTACTCTATGAGGAAGCTTCAATTAGAAGCGAAACGCGTCAGAGAAGGAGCCCTGTGTGACCTAACGGACAATTGACAGTAGGTCCTATTGATGCACAATACTGCCTGAGACCGATAAGCGGGAGACGGGAGGACGCTATATGCGGCGGCTTGAAGACGGGAGCGGAATCATCTAATCAGCGCCTGCAGTGCGCAAAGCTCCGGGAGCCGGATACGACCTCCATCCCCTAATGCGAAGTAAGGTGTGTGTGATAACCTGACACAGCAGAAGACGGAGTACACCATCCACGGACAGTGGTAACCGGGAGTTTCACATAGGTGCTGGCTGTGCACCAAACCCCAGGTGACATTTATCCTCTCCGTGCTGTTTGGAGATTTTCTCCATGTACAAAAGGACCGTTTACAACTGATATAGTGGTTCGGTTTACCCACTTGGTATACACCTAAACTCATTTCTACGAGCACAATTAATGGGACTGTTCCATGTTGAAAATACTAAATAAAGGACACTGTCAACGTATGAATACTGATTAGTCATACATGGTCACAATTAATTATATGATCCACCTCTTATGCTCATTAGTAAAGTTTAGTATTTATCTTTTTATGTGTATGCGCATACTTAATTATTCATTTTTATGTTTATAATTTATTATATGGATATTAAATCTATTTCAATCATTAATTAAGTGTCTTCAAGTCATGTTACCTTTAATTCAATAGCGCAAGAGGTTAACTAGAATTATTCAGCAAAAAGGAATGCTTGGTATGTAAAGGCCCTATTGTAATCTCGGCTGGTTTGCTAACAGGGTAGTGCTGGACTACTCCCGTTACCCCTATGGCTGGAATTGTCTTACCAGTGGTTCTCATGCCCACTGTCGAATTTATCACTGATTTGGCCGCCCCTGTGTCTACAAGAAAGTTTAATGATTTACCAGCTACATTGATTGCAATTTCTGGTTCACTTCCAAGGCTTGCAATCAATTTTACTGGCTGCAGATTACAGGTATGGCCACACCCCTATTGGGTATGGTGACCTCCCTGAATCCCGCTGGCAGCAACTACTTGTGATGGAGTTAATTGGGAGCTACCAGAGGCTTGCCAGTCTCTGTTCGGGGGATATCTTTTTGTTTCCCCTGTATGTGGCTCATAACTCCGTTTCTGCGGACCCTGATCCCAATGTCGTGTGTCGTGTCGTTGTCTAGGGGGTTGGTATGAGTTTCGTGAATTCTTCACTCTACAGTCTCGTGCCATGTGTCCCTGTTTATGACAAGAATAACAAGTAACCACATTTGACTTACCCACAGGGTTTGGTGATATAAACAAAGGCTGCCTTGTGGTCAGGGCCTGTATACTTACTGCCATTAACTTATCACCTTGTTGTTCCCTGTGTCTGGTGATGTTCCTATCGTGATCAATAGCAGCCTCTCTCAAAGTAGCCACAGACAGACCTCGCCAACATGGTTGTGTGGTCTGTACCCTAGTCTTTAATGATTCTTTTAAACCATCCATCAGTACCGATACTGCTACTTCTCGATGGTTTATGTTTGTTTTAATGTCCTCTATGCCTGTGTATTTTGCCATTTCTAATAATGCCCTGTGAAAATACTCTGCAGCTGTTTCTGACTCCTTCTGTTTAATGGAGAATATTTTGTTCCATTTAACTACGGCTGGGAAATACTCCTTTAACTGTAAACTTATTCTTTTTACATTGTCTTTGTTGTACACTTCTGTAAGAGGTACATCCTGATCTAATCCACAGTCAGCTAAAAATTGAGCTGCGTCGACATTGGAGGGTAAACATGCTCTCAGCAATATCTGCCAGTCTTTGTTGTTGGGCTCTACAGTGTTACCTAGGTCTCTGATGTATTTTTGGCTGGCAACTAAGTCTTTTCTAGGGTCCGGGAATTCAGACACTATGGTCCTTAATTCCATTCGGGAAAATGGGCTGTACATGGCAATGTTCCTAACAGGAGTGACTCCTGAAGTGTCTGTTTTCCCATTTGGAACTACTATTACCTTAACAGGATTAACCCTAACAACCTCATTCTGTGTAGATTCTACAGGCTGTGGTGAAATAGTTTCAGCATAGTGTATGGTGCCGTACTTACCCGTTGATACGACCTCACCTATCCCTCCGATAGGGGCCTTTGTTACTAATCTCGGGGGTGGAGCTGTGCCTACTGTGGTCTCTGCTATGGTGGCTGCTAGAGAGAGCGCTGAAATTGTTGCCGATTCGTCCTCTTGATCACACTCCTGAGGAAAGTTCAAAACAGGGTACAACTTGCACGGGTTAATACTTGCATTGATTAATTGGTTAACATTATCTTTAACATTTACACAGTTGCTAAGTGTTTGTGTGTTACACCTTAGTGCGTCATTCTCCGCAACCAATTTCTCTCCTGATATGTATGGTGGCGGTGGGGCCGTGGCTATCAGTTTTCTGATCGAGCCAGATCCCGCCGCCTGAGCCAATCCTCTCTGTATGTCACCCTCCTGTTGCCACAACTGTAAATAATCATAATGCTTGATTCGTCTCTTTGCTGATTTAATGAGACATATCCTTCTCCTTAAATTCGTTAACACTTCTGTGCTGAAGCTACCTACTCTTGGGAATTTCTCCCCGTCATGTACTGTCATTCTCTCCCATTCATCACATAAAGCTTCTGTGTGACTTCCGTATTTCTCACACATTACGTACCTTGCCGACCCGACTGGTCGGTTCACTGAATCAACCCGAACCGAGGTTGATCGCCCCCTACCTGAACAAGTGGCCCCCATAGTTCGAAGGTGTTGCTTTATTCAGCCAACCCTTACGCAAACCAAAATGTTCAAAATAGGCTGACGGGGGGCCGTGGCCTGGAGTCTGACCAGGGTGGCTGCACATACAGGGAGCTCTCAATTCCCTGTGGAAAATATCCCCTTGTTTCCCTCCCCTCACCCCCAGACTGCTCCATTACACCTTCAACTGCACCACTAAGACCCCCTCACGCTGGTGGACCCGTGCCGCGAAGTCGGGAAGCCGGTATACTGGCTTCTGCGGACTGCGGCCTGTCCACCCACCTGAAGCCGGGGCCTCGAGTTCAGTCCGGCGCCACTCGTCACGGAGGCCGTCCGCCTCTGGGGACCCCGCAGTGCCCGCTCGAGACTCCCAGCTCGGATCTGTCCAGCCGGACCCCCCCTCCCCTTACCTGACATCTGGGGTCGGCGGTGCTGCAAGAGGGAGAAGAACCCGACTGCTGCGAGAGGCCCGGAATCCCCGCGGCGGCGGCCATCTTGGATCTCGGGACCCGGACGGGAGGACGGAGGACGTGCAGCCCGGGGATCCCCCCGGCGAAGTGGTAAGCCGCTTCCCCTGCTCTTACCTCCCTGCGGTGCTCCCTCCTTCTGGGCCCCAGCGTACACCACCCGCGGACGGCCACCGCTCACACGCTGGAGGGGCTGGCTGCAGCTCCATCCCCCCCCCTCCTGTGACCTCAATCTGGGACTGACTCTGTCCCCCTCCTCGGCCTGAGGGAACCTGCTCCACTCCCTTTGCCTACACTGCCTCTTGGGGAGTGCCGGCCCGGATCCCCCCAAGCTTCCAGCTCCCTGCAGCCTACTCCAGCGGCGGCCATTTTGTGGGTCTCTGGGACCGCAGTTCCCCTCCAACCACCTAAAGCCCGCTGGGGCCTACATTGGAGCTCACCGTGGGCCGTTTCCATACCGGTCCTCTCCCCCCGCCGGGACCCAACCGCGGGACTACCCCGGTCACTGGCTGGTCCGTGCCCAGGACCCGCCCCCGTGGTCCCCGAGCGGTGGAGATCGTCTCCGAGGCCCCTCCTCCTGCGGCTTCAGATTATCAGCCTCCAATCCGGGGCTGGGTGCCCTCCCTCTGCTCGCTTGAGCCTCCCTGGGCGGGCTCCATCTGCCGGGCTCGGCTGAGCTCCACACCATGATGCCTCCCTAAACCCCCAGATTCACCTTCCCTGGTCCTGAGCCTCACTGCGGGAGCGCCGCCTCCATTTCCCACCCTGTCCTCCACCTACCCCCCTGCGCTCCCAAGATGACCAGAGGTAATAAAAAATCCCAGGGGTCCGACCTCACACCATTTCTAACCAAAAAAAACACTCCAGCCACAAACAGGCCTGACAATCCCGGCCCATCCCAAGGTCCCTCCGAATCGGAGGCCGAAGATGACGATCTCACCCCCCTCACCCGCAAAGACTTCCTCTCCCTCCTTAAGGAGATGCGGGACATTAAGTCCTCAGTCCAAGCTCTACACTCCTTGAAATCCGATATAGCCGATATCGGCTCCAGAACCGACCAACTTGAAAGGAGAGTGGAAGAAGTGGTAACATTCCAGCAAGCAGCAGAGACCGAGCTTCATCAACTCCGTCAGGACGTTGCCCACCTCCGGGAGGAGAACGAGGACCAAGACAATAGAGCAAGGAGAAATAATATGAGGATCCGGGGCATCCCAGAAGAGATCGAGGCGACCCATCTTGACCTTTACCTCAAACGTCTCTTCGCACACCTGTCGCCTGACACCCCCGAGGAGCATCTCCTACTGGACCGAGCCCATCGGGCCTTACGGCCTCGCTCCCAGGACTCCTCCCAGCCCAGAGATGTCATCCTCCGAATGCACTACTTTACAGCAAAGGAGGCCATCATGAGGGAGGCCCGACGACTGGGCTCTGTGACTTTCCAAAATACTCCGCTCCAAATTTTTCAGGATTTATCCCCCCTAACTCTAGCTAAACGCAGGGACTTTAAACCCATCACCTCCCTGCTCTCCCGCCACAGCGTGAAGTACCGCTGGGGTTTCCCTTTCCGGATCCTAGTGTGGCACCAAGGGAAGCTCATCACAGCCAGAGACCAACCTGAGGCCCAAACGCTCCTCTCCAGACTGGGCATCTCCGCTCCTGACCAAGATGTCCATTCTCCACGCCTCCCACCACGGACACAGCAGGTCTCACTTCAATCTCCTCGCTCCGAGTGGTTCACGGTCCCATCCTCTGCGGCCTCCCAGGCTCCACCTCCAGTTCCCTGAGAACTTTTACCTCTCTGAGCTACCGCTCCCCACATTGAATTGGGACGATCACTCCTGGTCGTATCCCCCCATCAGAGGCGCTACTTTACTTTAGGTTCCCCGTAACCTTGCCTCTTGATCCCCTAGTTGCCTCACAAATGTTTTGTTGTTATCCCTGGTTGAATTGTTACTGTGTTTAAAAGCTTAAATGCCTAACTGCCTAAAAACTCGAAGCTCTCCCTTCTGATATGTTTCCATGCTGACACTTGACTTACTCTCTTCCATCCCCCCCCCCTTCCTATTCCTCGCCCTTTGGGGCTGGCGCTCCCGCTGTCTTCTCCTCCTGTCTTCTCTCCAGCTCTCTCCCTCGGGTACCCCCAGGGGAGGCTTTCCTCCTGTCCTTTCCCGAGCGGCTCGTGATCCGCGATCTGGACCCCATGCCGCGCCCCCACAGGGCCCCAGGCCCTACTGCTGACCTAGGTGCTCCCCCGACACCTAGTATTCCTTCCCCTTGTCAGCTCTACCGGTCCTGGCCTCCTCCGCCAGACGACCACCCACCCTCCCACCCCCTCCGGTCTTTCCCCCCCTCCTCTGACCACACTCTCTCTCACATCATATATCTCCGATCTGTCTCCCCCCTCTCCATTTTTAACCACCTCCGCCCTTTCAAATCCGCTGACCTCGCTGTTGCCTGCCCATGGGTCTCCGGGTACTCTCTCATAACGTGAAGGGCCTGAATAGCCCTCAAAAGAGGGGTAAGCTCTTTGCTTCCCTTAAACACCATGGAGGCGACCTGATCTTCCTACAGGAAACTCACTTCGTACACGACTCTCACCCCACCCTCCAATGTAAACCATTCCCTGTCTCCTTTCACGCCTGCGATCACCTGGCCAAAAAACGTGGAGTAGCGATTTTAATAGCCCGCCACCTCTCTTTTGAACTCCTAGACTCTCATACTGACAAAGACGGCCGGTTCCTTGTCCTGGTAGGGAGACTTAATAATAATCTATGCACCCTGGTTAACGTTTACGCCCCTAACCAGTGACAGGAACGGTTCTTTACGAGGCTAGATAATCTCCTCACCCGAGTCCGCCAGGGCGACCTTATACTTGCAGGGGACTTCAACTCCGTCCTCAACCCACAGCTAGATCGCTCTTCCTCTCCCCCTACTCCTTCCCCATCGGACTCCCTCCGCTCTAGATCCCTCCTCCGACTTATGCGTTCTCAACTCCTCTACGACTCCTGGAGGATAAAAGATCCCTCTGCCCGCGATTATACCTTCTACTCTGCCCCTCATAACTCCTACTCCCGCATTGATATGGTCCTGCTCAGTCATGATCTTGCTCTGAATCTCCACGATGCCCATATTCACCCATTAGTATGGTCCGACCACGCTCCCATCTCCTGCGACCTAGCAGGTTTGGTTTCCCGTCCTCGCCCTATGACATGGCGCCTAAACGACTCCCTCCTACATAACCCTGAGATTAGGTCCCATCTTCATGACAAAATCTCTGACTATTTCACCTTAAATGACTCCCCCGATATCTCCAGATCCACCCTCTGGCTGGCGCATAAGGCTGTTCTTCGTGGACACCTCATCAGTCTAGCCTCAAAAGCCAAAAAGCAATCCCTTTCCCAATACAACAGGCTCTCCATTAAACTCCACGCACTTGAGACCCAACACAAGGCGTCCTCCGACCCAACGGTCTTGTCCGAACTCCGCACCATTAAGGCGGAACTTGATCTCCTCCTTACTACACGAGTGGCCAAGCGTCTTAAGTGGCTTCGCCAGTCCTTTTATGAGAAGGGTGACAAGGCGGACAAGATCCTGGCGGCTCGACTCCGCTCCACGAGAGCCAAAACCAACATTGTCACTATCAGAAACTCTCTCAATCAACTTGTTCAGGATCCCATTGCCATTAGAGCCGCTTTCCAATCTTACTACACCGATCTATACAACCTCCCGCCCCCTCCACCGGGCCCCTCCCCCCGACCTCGATCCGACCTTATCTCCCACTTTCTCTCTGCTTCTAATCTACCCAGACTTCCCCAGGATGCCTTGGACCTTCTTAACGGAGAGATTACGGTGGATGAAATCACTCAGACTATACTCATGCAAAAAATCGGCAAATCCCCGGGTCCGGACGGGTTCACGGCTCTCTATTACAAAAAATTCTCTGCCCTTCTCTCCCCCCACCTACACTCTCTGTTCAATGGGATTGTCCAAGGCGACCCTTTTCCCCCTGAGATGCTAGAGGCTAGAATTGTGGTGATCCCCAAAGAAGGCAAAGATCCCCTTAACTGCGCTAGCTATCGCCCCATATCTCTCCTGAACTTAGACCTGAAAATCTTTGCTAAAATTCTGGCCAATCGCCTTAATCCATACCTCCCTTCCCTTGTTCACTACGACCAAGTAGGGTTTATACCGGGCCGCCAGGCAAGAGATAACACCAGACGAGCTATTGACCTTATACATATCTCGAATTCCAGGAGATCCCCTACTATCATGCTCTCCTTAGATGCCGAAAAAGCATTTGACCGGATCTCCTGGGAATTCCTGAAACCCGCCTTGGAGGCTTATGGCCTGTCCGGGGGCTTCCTCACTAGCATCCTAGCATTATACTCCACCCCCTCTGCCACCGTCCTTATCAATGGTACCCCATCCGCCCCACTTAGTATCTCCAATGGCACACGTCAGGGCTGCCCCCTCTCCCCCTTAATATTTGCCCTCATCATAGAACCCCTTGCCTCTCAAATTAGAATACATCCGGACATACACGGAGTACAGGTAGGCCCGATAGATCCCAAAATTTCCCTCTTCGCAGATGACATCCTACTCTCCCTGACCCAGCCCCTTATTTCACTCCCAAACTTATTCTCAGTTCTACAAGCCTATAGCCTTATTTCAGGCTATAAGATCAACTACTCCAAATCTGAGGCCATGATGCTACATATCCCCCAACATGAGGCTGAATCCCTTCGCGCCAACTTTAAATTTAAATGGCAGCCCACGAGGATTAAATACTTAGGGATCTACCTAACCCCGCACTATGACTCCCTGTTCCGAGAAAACTTCCCGCCCCTCCTCACCAACACACTAGCCGACCTGACCTCTTGGAACAGTCTCTTCATCTCGTGGCTGGGCAGGATCATAGCAGTTAAAATGACCATAATCCCCAAATGGCTCTACCTTTTCCAGACTCTTCCTGTGGCGGTCCCGGCCCCCTTTCTCCGCAATATCCAACGAGCCCTTATACGCTTTATTTGGAACCACAGGCCTCCCCGCATTGCAGCCAACACTCTGAAAAGATCAACTTCCACGGGAGGCAGAGGCCTTCCCGACGTTAAGCTATACTACCTCGCCTCCCACTTATCCCACATTGTCACTTCATACGCTCCTCCAGGGTCATTATCCTGGTTGGACATTGAGGCAGCCTTCATTGGCATCCCAGACCTGACCCCCTTATGGGGACTCTCCTCCACCTCTCGACCCCCAACCTCTAAACTTCTTCCCACCATCAAATTCAACCTTAAAACCTGGGACACCCTCTCTCTGAAGTGGGGTCTCACTACTACACCCTCACCCTTGACCCCCATCTGGCAGAATCCCATGTTCCCCTCCGGACTCTCGAGTACGAGATCCCGGGCGTGGATAACACTGGGCCTTAAATTCCCAATCGACTTTGCCGATCGGGGCCAATGGCTGTCCCTACCTGACCTCCAGCAGAAAATCCCCTCACAACCACTCAAGCCCTTCCAATTCCTACAAATACGCCACTTTCTAACCTCCCTCCCCCCCACCGCCTTACCTCGTGCCCTTACTCCCTTTGAATCCCTATGTGTCAACTCCCACTCATCCAAAGGCATAATTTCCCAACTTTATTCTCTCCTACTGGAATCCTCCCTACCTTTATCCCGGCCCCATGAACTCGCATGGGAACGGGACCTCGGGCCTCCACCCGAAACCGAAGACTGGGAGGACATGAGACTAGGGATTGCTAAATCCTCTATTGCCACCGCCTATAAGGAAACGGCCTACAAAGTTTATTATCGCTGGTACTACACTCCCGACCGTCTCAACAAATTCTTCCCGTCCGCCTCCCCGGCCTGCTGGAGGAACTGCGGAGCTAGAGGTACTATGCTCCACATATGGTGGACTTGCCCGGTTATCATGTCCTTCTGGGATTTGGTCCACTCCCTCCTCAACTCACTTCTAGAATCTCCTTTGCCGAAAGACCCCTGGATCTCCCTACTGTGTTACCCCCCCCCCACTTCTCAATAAATTCTCCCAAAAGCTGACCTCACACATTCTAGCGGCAGCAAAATCACTGATCGCCCTCAACTGGAAGAGCCCCTCACCACCTTCCCTACTATCCCTTAAAACTAAAATCTGGCACATCGCCTCAATGGAAAAAATCACCTATTACCTCCACGACCGGGGCCACGTCTTCGAGCAAGTCTGGGCCCCCTGGCTCGCCGCTGAACGTGGCTAGCCGTTCCCCTCCGTCTGCCCCCGCTCCCCCCGCAGACCCATGGGCACCTACCACCTTCTCTCTCCGACATTCTTCTTTAACCCCACTCCTATCTTTCTCAACTACCTCTTCTTCCTATTACCCTCTCTCTCTTCGTCTCTTTCCTGTCTCCCCTCTATTATGATCTTGTTGTTCTTGAGACATATACTATGTATGAATATAAATGTGGTCGTCCCCCCCCGTTCCTCTCCCCCCCCCCCCTGATCCCCATGTTTGAACTCGACTGTTTTCCCACACTGATTAACCCTGTTATGTATCTGAAATTTGTGGTCTATCTTGGACGCTGGCTATGTTGGCCGCCTGTCCCATGTATTTCTAGAATGCCTTTTCAATGTACCTGACCACGTATAAATAAAGAATTTCAAAATAGGCTGACGGTGGCGGTTTACCGAGTACCCCACTCACTCGCCCACGCCGACCAATACGACCTGATCACACTGATATAGTGCTGGCGTACTCGACCCAGGGCCCCTGCGACCTGAACCTCTATTTACTGGAACCTGCGAGGGTGATCCGAAGAACACTTACTCTTTCCAGTAACTATTGGTTGTTGGATAGTTCCTGAGTGAGCAGCGAACCTCCCTTAAAATAAAAAAATTACACAAATCACGTTAGAATGTACAAATAGCGTTTATGACCTTCGTACACAAATAGTACCGGTCAGGTTTACTAATGTACACAATTACGTGCGGTACAATCGTTCAGCACATAAGCAACTAATCTTATGTACGGAGCGACCAGTGGAATCGAAAATTACGGCTGCGAATTCCTTCAGCCAGAGCTTGTATGGCCTATATGGGTGTTGCACCAACCCTTTTAGGTGTTGTGCCTGTGGACTGTATAGCGGACTTCCTTGTCTGCTGTACCTAAACCTGCTGGTCTGCTATGACCTCCTGGTCTGTTACAGTATGACCTCCTGGTCTGCTACACTCTAATGCTCAAATTGTATGTTTTAACCAGGGATGCCTCCCTAGCCACCATGTACGTCACTTACACGCATGTACCTCACGAGAACTCGACTTTTCTTGTGGTTCAACCTCAAAAATTGTAAAAACAAACACTCACTCACCACATATACACTTTTGTTTCTATTTCTATTTCTCTAACGTCCTAGTGGATGCTGGGACTCCGTCAGGACCATGGGGAATAGCGGGCTCCGCAGGAGACAGGGCACATCTAAATAAAGCTTTTAGGATCACATGGTGCGTACTGGCTCCTCCCCCTATGACCCTCCTCCAAGCCTCAGTTAGGTTTTTGTGCCCGTCCGAGAAGGGTGCAATCTAGGTGGCTCTCCTAAAGAGCTGCTTAGACAAAGTTTTTTTAGGTTTAAATCTCAGTGAATCCTGCTGGCAACAGGATCACTGCATCGAGGGACTTAGGGGAGAGATTTCCAACTCACCTGCGTGCAGGATGGATTGGAGTCTTAGGCTACTGGACACTTAGCTCCAGAGGGAGTCGGAACACAGGTCATCCTGGGGTTCGTCCCGGAGCCGCGCCGCCGACCCCCCTTACAGACGCTGAAGATCGGAGGTCCGGAAAGCAGGCGGCAGAAGACTCCTCAGTCTTCATGAAGGTAGCGCACAGCACTGCAGCTGTGCGCCATTGTTGCTACACGTCTCACTGATTCAGTCACGGAGGGTGCAGGGCGCTGCTGGGGGCGCCCTGGGCAGCAATATTAAATACCTTTAGTGGCGAAAAATACATCACATATAGCCATTAAGGCTATATGTATGTATTTAACCCAGGCCAGTTTTCTTAAAACCCGGGAGAAAAGCCCGCCGAAAAAGGGGCGGAGCTTATTCTCCTCAGCACTCAGCGCCATTTTCCTGCTCAGCTCCGCTGGTGAGGAAGGCTCCCAGGATTCTCCCCTGCACTGCACTACAGAAACAGGGTAACAAAGAGAAGGGGGGCATAATTTGGCGATATTGATATATTAAAAGCGCCTATATCAAAAACAACACCTTCTAGGGTTGTTTATATACATTTATAGCGCTTTTGGTGTGTGCTGGCAAACTCTCCCTCTGTCTCCCCAAAGGGCTAAGAGGGTCCTGTCTTCGATTAGAGCATTCCCTGTGTGGCTGCTGTGTGTCGGTACGTGTGTGTCGACATGTATGAGGACGATGTTGGTGTGGAGGCAGAGCAATTGCCGGTAATGGTGATGTCACCCCCTAGGGAGTCGACACCGGAATGGATGGCTTTAGTTATGGAATTACGTGATAATGTTAGCACATTACAAAAGTCAGTTGACGAAATGAGACGGCCGGAAAACCAGTTAGTACCGGCTCAGGCGTCTCAGACACCGTCAGGGGCTGTAAAACGTCCCTTACCTCAGTCAGTCGACACGGGTACCGACACAGATGAATCTAGTGTCGACGGTGAAGAAACAAACGTATTTTCCAATAGGGCCACACGTTATATGATCACGGCAATGAAGGAGGCTTTGCAGATCTCTGATACTGCTGGTACCTCAAAAAGGGGTATTATGTGGGGGGGTGAAAAAACTACCTGTAGCTTTTCCAGAATCAGAGGAATTGAATGACGTGTGTGATGAAGCGTGGGTTAACCCAGATAGAAAACTGCTAATTTCCAAGAAGTTATTGGCATTATACCCTTTCCCACCAGAGGTTAGGGCGCGCTGGGAAACACCCCCTAGGGTGGATAAGGCGCTCACACGTTTATCAAAGCAAGTGGCGTTGCCGTCTCCTGATACGGCCGCCCTCAAGGATCCAGCAGATAGGAGGCTGGAAACTACACTGAAGAGTATATACACACATACTGGTGTTATACTGCGACCGGCAATAGCCTCAGCCTGGATGTGCAGTGCTGGGGTAGTGTGGTTGGATTCCCTGACTGAAAATATTGATACCCTGGATAGGGACAGTATTTTATTGACTCTAGAGCAATTAAAGGATGCGTTTCTTTATATGCGAGATGCTCAGAGGGATATTTGTACTCTAGCATCAAGGGTAAGCGCGATGTCCATATCTGCCAGAAGAAGTTTATGGACGCGACAGTGGTCAGGTGATGCGGATTCCAAAAGGCATATGGAAGTATTGCCATATAAAGGAGAGGAATTATTTGGGGTCGGTCTTTCGGACCTGGTGGCCACGGCAACTGCCGGCAAATCCACTTTTTTACCTCAGACCCCCTCCCAACAGAAAAAGACACCGTCTTTTCAGCCGCAGTCCTTTCGCTCCTATAAAAACAAGCGACCAAAAGGACAGTCTTATCTGCCGCGAAGCAGAGGAAAGGGTAAGAGAGGGCAGCAAGCAGCCCCTGCCCAGGACCAGAAGCCCGCCCCGGGTTCTACAAAGCCATCAGCATGACGCTGGGGCTTTACAAGCGGACTCAGGAGCGGTGGGGGGTCGACTCAAGATTTTCAGCAATCAGTGGGCTCGCTCACAAGTGGACCCGTGGATCCTGCAGATAATATCTCAGGGTTACATGTTGGAGTTCGAAAGGTCTCCCCCTCGCCGGTTCCTAAAGTCTGCTTTACCAACGTCTCCCTCAGAAAGGACGTCGGTATTGGAAGCCATTCACAAGCTGTATTCTCAGCAGGTGATAGTCAAGGTACCCCTCCTACAACAGGGAAAGGGGTATTATTCCACACTATTTGTGGTACCGAAGCCAGACGGTTCGGTAAGACCTATTCTAAACCTGAAATCCTTGAACCTGTACATACAGAAATTCAAGTTCAAGATGGAGTCACTCAGAGCAGTGATAGCGAATCTGGAGGAAGGGGACTTCATGGTGTCCCTGGACATAAAAGATGCTTATCTGCATGTCCCAATTTACCCCTCACATCAAGGGTATCTCAGGTTCGTGATACAAGACTGTCATTATCAGTTTCAAACGCTGCCGTTTGGTTTGTCCACGGCTCCTCGGGTCTTTACCAAGGTAATGACCGAAATGATGGTTCTTCTACGAAGAAAAGGCGTATTAATTATCCCTTACTTGGACGATCTCCTGATAAGGGCAAAGTCCAGAGAACAGCTGGAAGTCGGTGTAGCACTAACCCAGGTAGTGCTTCAGCAACACGGGTGGATTCTGAATCTTCCAAAATCTCAATTGACCCCGACAACACGTCTGCTGTTCCTGGGAATGATTCTGGACACGGTTCAGAAAAAGGTGTTTCTCCCGGAGGAGAAAGCAAGGGAGTTATCCGAACTTGTCAGGAACCTCCTAAAACCAGGAACTGTGTCAGTACATCAATGCACAAGAGTCCTGGGAAAGATGGTGGCTTCTTACGAAGCAATTCCATTTGGCAGATTCCATGCACGAACATTTCAGTGGGATCTGCTGGACAAATCGTCCGGATCGCATCTGCACATGCATCAGCGGATAACACTGTCACCAAGATCAAGGTTGTCTCTCCTGTGGTGGTTGCAGAGTGCCCATCTGTTAGAGGGCCGCAGATTCGGCATACAGGACTGGGTCCTGGTGACTACGGATGCCAGCCTACGAGGCTGGGGAGCAGTCACACAGGGAAGGAACTTCCAGGGCGTGTGGTCAAACCTGGAGACGTCCCTTCACATAAATATACTGGAGCTAAGAGCGATCTACAATGCTCTAAGCCTGGCAAAACCGCTGCTTCAGGGTCAGCCGGTGTTGATCCAGTCGGACAACTTCACGGCAGTCGCCCACGTAAACCGACAAGGCGGCACGAGAAGCAGAAGAGCAATGACAGAAGCGGCAAGGATTCTGCGCTGGGCGGAAAATCATGTCATAGCACTGTCAGCAGTGTTCATCCCGGGAGTGGACAACTGGGAAGCAGATTTCCTCAGCAGACACGACCTTCACCCGGGAGAGTGGGGACTCCATCCAGAAGTCTTCCACATGATTGTGAACCGTTGGGAAAAACCAAAGGTGGACATGATGGCGTCTCGCCTCAACAAAAAATTGGACAGATATTGCGCCAGGTCAAGAGACCCTCAGGCAATAGCTGTGGACGCTCTGGTAACACCGTGGGTGTACCAGTCAGTGTATGTGTTCCCTCCTCTGCCTCTCATACCAAAGGTACTGAGAATTATACGGAAAAGGGGAGTAAGAACAATACTAGTGGCTCCGGACTGGCCAAGAAGAACTTGGTATCCGGAACTTCAAGAGATGCTCACGGAGGATCCGTGGCCTCTACCTCTAAGAAGGGATCTGCTTCAGCAGGGACCTTGTATGTTCCAAGACTTACCGCGTCTGCGTTTGACGGCATGGCGGTTGAACGCCGGATTCTAAAAGAAAAGGGCATTCCAGAGGAAGTTATTCCTACCTTGATGAAGGCTAGGAAGGAAGTGACTGTACAACATTATCACCGCATTTGGCGAAAATATGTTGCGTGGTGTGAGGCCAAAAAGGCCCCAACGGAAGAATTTCAATTGGGTCGATTCTTACATTTCCTGCAAGCAGGATTGTCTATGGGCCTAAAATTGGGGTCCATTAAAGTTCAAATTTCGGCCTTATCAATCTTCTTCCAGAAGGAATTGGCGTCAGTTCCTGAAGTACAAACTTTTGTCAAAGGTGTACTACATATACAACCCCCAATGGTGCCTCCAGTGGCACCGTGGGATTTGAACGTAGTTTTGAATTTTCTCAAATCTCATTGGTTTGAGCCTCTAAAATCGGTAGATTTAAAATACTTTACATGGAAGGTAACCATGTTATTGGCCCTGGCTTCAGCCAGGAGAGTTTCAGAGTTGGCGGCTTTATCGTACAAAAAGCCCATATCTGATTTTCCATTCGGACAGGGCAGAACTGCGGACACGTCCTCATTTTCTCCCTAAGGTGGTTTCGGCTTTTCACTTGAACCAGCCTATTGTGGTGCCTGCGGCTACTAGCGACTTGAAGGACTCCAAGTTACTGGACATTGTCAGAGCATTAAAAATATATATTTCAAGGACAGCTGAAGTCAGAAAATCTGACTCGTTGTTTATATTGTATGCACCCAACAAGATGGGTGCTCCTGCGTCTAAACAGACGATTGCACGTTGGATCTGTAGCACAATCCAATTTGCACATTCTGTGGCAGGCCTGCCACAGCCTAAATCTGTAAAGGCCCACTCCACAAGGAAAGTGGGCTCATCTTGGGCGGCTGCCCGAGGGGTCTCGGCATTACAACTTTGCCGAGCAGCTACGTGGTCAGGGGAGAACACGTTTGTAAAATTTTACAAATTTGATACTCTGGCTAAGGAGGACCTGGAGTTCTCTCATTCGGTGCTGCAGAGTCATCCGCACTCTCCCGCCCGTTTGGGAGCTTTGGTATAATCCCCATGGTCCTGACGGAGTCCCAGCATCCACTAGGACGTTAGAGAAAATAAGAATTTACTTACCGATAATTCTATTTCTCATAGTCCGTAGTGGATGCTGGGCGCCCATCCCAAGTGCGGATTGTCTGCAATGTTTGTACATAGTTATTGTTACAAAAATCGGGTTATTACTATTGTTGTGAGCCATCTTTTCAGAGGCTACTTCATTTGTTGTTATCATACTGTTAACTGGGTTCAGATCACAAGTTGTACGGTGTGATTGGTGTGGCTGGTATGAGTCTTACCCGGGATTCAAGATCCTTCCTTATTGTGTACGCTCGTCCGGGCACAGTACCTAACTGAGGCTTGGAGGAGGGTCATAGGGGGAGGAGCCAGTACGCACCATGTGATCCTAAAAGCTTTATTTAGATGTGCCCTGTCTCCTGCGGAGCCCGCTATTCCCCATGGTCCTGACGGAGTCCCAGCATCCACTACGGACTATGAGAAATAGAATTATCGGTAAGTAAATTCTTATTTTCTGCGCAGAAATTTCTCTTTAGACCAGATGTGTTACAAATTAGGAGAAGGATCTATTAATTTAAATTTTGAATGTTAAAATAGATTTGCGCGATTTATCGCCTTGCGTTATTTACCGCGTTGCGCTATTTATCGCGTTGAAAAAAATTAACACTTGTGATTTGAGTTACGTGGGCGTACCCGTACGCTCCGTTGCGTAATATACGCTGCGTGCGTCGGCCCTTGGGTTGCGTACGCAAGTCTCAGTCCTTTGTTAGAGACGCGTGTACGCAAAGCAAAGATCCACCGTAACACAATTTATACGTTTATCAATGTAGATGATCCTTTATCATCTACCGCGCACCACACTGACTTCGCCTTGTCTCTCAGGCACAGCTGTGTTTGTCTATACTTTAACTATATTACCTTTTTACTCTTAAACTATGAAATAGCGGCAAATCTCTCTTAGCACGTTTATCAATTATACAATAGCAAACAGGAGAGTGATATATGAAGATACACGAATTAAAAGAAATGCAGATATGCGTGCGTGTGTACGCAAGACAGAAAAATAAACAGTTTTAAAAGAGACTAGCGTGTTGTTCTTACCTCCGGTTCCCGGATTCCTTCAGCACCCTTTACTAAGAGAAGCAGACGCTTATCCAAACAGCACTACGAGGAATATGATCTCCCACCCTTTGCTGCTGGATAATGTCTGCTGAAATTACCTAGTGCAGATGTGTGAAGGACAGGACGAGCCCGCAATTGATAAAGCTAAATATTTATCTTATATAATACCCTTTATGAGGTCTAAGAACACTGTACGCTATCTACGTATGAAGTACCGTAAGGGTACGCTCGTTGCGTAACAATCGCTTAGCCGTAGTCGAGACGCTCAAGCGTCACGTTCGCTCACGGCCAAGAGATCACAGGCAGGCACGCTATCGGCTGCTGACTAACGTAATGATTCGCTATAGCGTAGCGGACGCTCGGGACCACGAGGAGATCACCAGCGGCGCTGACGCTAACAATGTTAAACCTTTGTATCTAAACCATAAACAGTGTAATATGTTGTAAAACCTTAGTGTAATGATAGAGTGTAAATGCAACACAGTATAACCTTATTACCTTTAAAGCTGTTCTAGCGTCACCGACGCTCTGAGAATACTTAACACTATAAGAAATACACAGATACCTGGGCTTAGGGTCCAACGCCTAATATATATATATTATGAATGATATACTTGCAAAAGAATTAATACAAATACAAATCATACACTACAATATAACATAGACTACCTAACCAGATAACTACACAGGAAATATAATACAATTACTATTTAAGAGAAAATAAGAGAGAAAGAGGAGAAGAGAGAGAGAGAGAGAGAAATTGGCCCACAATAACAAGAAGATCAATATAGTTGCGGAGAAACACTTACGCACAAGGGGAAACGATCGCATGCGCCTCGATATCCAGCTCCCGATTATCAGCAATGAGAACCGTTGAAGAGAGTGAACTGGATATGGTCGGCCTGCCTATTTATGCCCCACACACAATACAATTCAATGGTCCCTACAATCTCATTGTTCATTGGACACAGGAATTCGGCTTCGCATTATAACAAAAGGTCATAGGTTGATTCATACAGGTGGGCTGTGACTGCTTCCAACTGTTCAGGTGGGTGGGATACTGGGTTTCCCGCCGCATGACTAAATAAGAACAAATAATAGTAAATGGACATAAACTTCTTATGTCCATAACTATTCACACGAGCGATTAATCCGCTCCAAACCAACACCGGAATATTGCTATTTAAATACTCTTCCGATGGGTACCAAACACCACTGTATGACCCCTGTTAGACCCTTCGTACAATACAAAGAGGGATCTCTCTGTTCAGGAACATGCTATGTTAACTAAAACTTTCAGAATCTATCAAAGGGACCATGATCTACAAAATACATTATATAGTGAAAATATGTAACGATTGAGTCGCACGCTACGATCACATAAACTCTACCGTAAATACGCATACCGTGCGCCTGCGGGTGCCCGCGACTGTGAGTATGCGCACGTACGGGAGAGCGTACGCACGCGCAGCACGGACCTGTGTGAGGTGCAAATATGGTAGTGTGCATAGAGATATTTTTCTGACTTTGACACTGTGCAGAAAATTTCCACTCCCTTAGGTTGGTTACTTTACCCCAGAGGTACTTACAGTTTTAAACTAAAAATTTAAGGTAACCTGCTTTTAAAATCGGATAGTTATGTGCTATTGTATTAAATGTATACTATCCCGCCTTTAATTGAACAACTATCGTGTGATTTGTACTTAGCGTCCGTAATTCTACGCAACCTTGCGTAAACACGCGACTGTGCGTGCCGTTTACGCCACGTGTGCGACCCTGCACTTTGTCCGTACCACGTGTAAAACGTATGTCCGCAATTCAACAAACCACACAATCTCTATAAATGTGAGCAATACAAACTATAATCTCTCACTTAACACAACCCACACTTGTTCTGTATAAACCTTTAACAACCAGGCCAGAACTGCGTTTTGTGTTTTATGATTACACCCTTAATACTTATTTCAAATTTATCTATATAGCAAACAAATGTATCCGATTTCACACAGGTCTAAAATGACTAATAACCTATGGCAACAATATGTGGGAGAGTATGCAAAATATTGGTACGCTTTGTGTATGCTTTTGGCGCCAAAAAAATTACACAGATTTTTAAGTAGCTTTTTTCCTGTTTACCTCCGGGTCCTTTCAGCACCTCTGCAGACCAGACAGAGCAGACGCAATCTAACAGCACAAAATAGAGTTTTAAAACATGCAAGCAACCAGGAAAAGGTTTAACTTAAAGATGTATTTCCACCCTTTGCTGATAGATTAAAGTCTGCTATGATCTGCTAGCCTATGAGCGTGTGAAAAACCCGGATCGAGTCCCCAATTGTAAATGCTGATTTACTTAAAGGACTAAAAGCAATACCTTAATACATTCAATACACTTACATTTGAGCCGCTGCTGCCGCTGTATGCAATCCTTAACCTACGTACTTATTACTTAGTTAGCGTACAAAGCCCCGTACCGTGTATGCACTTTGCGTACACACGCCGCAACAGATGTACAAAGTACCCTCGGTGCATACACACACAACGACATGCTGTGAGCACTGTGCAGCTACACGTGTGCCTGAAATACACTTATAACCTTAGCAGGGAAAGAGACACGACACCAATTGTATTTAAGATGTTGGGATCTGACCCGCCAACATATAATTGATAAAAGGGGGTTACAACAAATATACAAGTACAATAAGAGAAAAGAGGCTACAATACAATGGTACATACGTTTGGTTTCCCCAGCGCCACACGGTCCGGTGCTCAGATCAATCAAGCAAGATGACCTTCAGAGAGAGATTACTGACCGGTTAGGCAGCTTGGCTTTTTATACAGTTGGTCAAAACACAATACAATAGACACTGTATGCTCTTCTTCCATTGGTTCGGGGGTGGGACATATCCTGTGCATCGGGAATCATTGGTCAGCTCAAGCGGTGGGCGATGGCTAAGACTTGAGATGTGATTTCTGTTGTTTGCATCTGAGTTCCCGCCCCATGACCAGTTAAACCCATCACATTAATCATACATAAATCTGGTATTATTAATAACTTATTGTTGCAATATGTGACAATATTCTTATACCCACCAGATTACTGCTTATGTGACCCTGAACAATATGATCCCACACATGATATGATTATCCATTTCCATCCTCAAGATATACATATATATATATATATATATATATACACACACATACACATATATACATACATACATACACATACATTCCTGCTATTACAATTTGTTAGGAAACATATATATATATATATATATATATATATATATATATATACATATAAATATACATAGATTTCCAAGAGTTCAGACCATGAATTTTATTAACTTAGATATCTAAATGTCTGGTATGTGGTTTGTCAGCTGTTTCTAATCGAGTTCTTTCCAGTTAGTTAAACAAAGTTCCTGGATATTGTCTTCTTGTTTGTCCTGGTTTCAAGTAAGACAATGACAATCCAGTTTTTACTGTCTTCAACAGATACTGGACAACTCTAGAACAATGGGGGTAACCAAAGGTATTTGCCTTCTTCATAGGATTACAAAGCTTTGCGTAAACAAGTCAGTCTGGTACATTGTGCTGGAGTTTCTATGAGGATAATTTATGTGTGAACTGTAACTTGCTACTAGAAGGATGTACAGACAGTGTGTGATTTATGCATTATATGGGTAAAATATTGAATATGGCTTTTGATGGCTTTTCCATGCATATGCGTATGCTACTGTATTTACTCATACCACGTGCTAACATGCAAGACCGCGTGAGCGGTTATACGTAGCTTGCGTGTATGTGTATGCACGGCAGAACAAGCACGCGCACGGAGGCCATCTGTGTGGTGTTTGCATGTGATGTGTGTACCGTAATATTTTCCGACTTCGACACTAGTCAGGATAGAGGGAAAGATGAATGCAGCAATGTAGAGACATCCTGGATGAAAACCTGCTCCAGAGCGCTCTTGACCTCAGACTGGGGCGACAGTTCATCTTTCAGCAGGACAATGACCTTACGCACACAGCCAACATATCAAAGGAGTGGCTTCAGGACAACTCTGTGAATGTCCTTGAGTGGCCCAGCCACAGCCCAGACTTGAATCCGATTGAACATCTCTGCAGAGATGTGAAAATGGCTGTGCATCGATGCTTCCCATCCAACCTGATGGAGCTTGAGAGGTGCTGCTAAGAGGAATGGGCAAAAACTGACCAAAGATAAGTGTGCCAAGCTTCTGGCAGCATATTAAAAAAGAAACTTGTAATTGCTGCCAAAGGTGCAGCAACAAAGTTTTGAGCAAAGGCTGTGAATTCTAGAAAATGTCTGGTTCAATCACATCCTAAATCATGATTAATGCATGTGTATAAGGATCGTACATCACTTGTACAAAGAATATAATTGTCTTTCCATTCAATTGTTGCCAGTATTTGTAGAACATTCAGGGTATCTCTAAGATAACTTTTCTGTGTTTGAACGAGTTCCTGGAGGAAAACATCTACTTATTTGGAGAGGTTAGATGAGATGGATCCACCCTATTGTATCAGGGATGGGATCCTTCTCATCTAACCTCTCCAAATATATACGATCCACATGCATTGATCATGATTTAGGATGTGATTCAACCAGACATTTTCTATCTAAGACACCACATTGCCAAACGCACAAATCAATTTCATAATGAACTGCATTAACTTTATCCTCCATCGAAATTACTTCTGGAACCATGGCCAATCTTATAATCAAATCAAGGGGACAGCGATGGGCTGTTCATTTGCACCAAGTTACGCAAACCTCTTTGTGGATAAATGGGAGGAGGAAAATAATTGGCAACACAACCCCTACATCAAGCACCTAATTCTGTGGCAACATTATATAGATGAATTGTTATTCATCTGGCAAGGTCCTGAAGAAGTATTACAGGAGTTTCTATGCGTTGACACTGGCCCTGCCTCTGGTACAGAACAGGCCTGTTCAAGTACAATCAGACAACGCCACCACGGTGGCTTACATAAATCATCAAGGCGGCACGTGAAGCTGCATGGCAATGATGGAAGTATCAAAAATCCTCCAATGGGCAGAACGCCATCTGCCAGCCATATCGACAGTGTTCATTCCGGGAGTCCTAAACTGGGAAGCAGACTTCATCAGTCATCAGGACATGCTCGCCGGAGAGTGGAGTCTTCATCCCGAAGTCTTTCAACTCCTAGTGGACAAGTGGGGCCTACCAGATGTACACCTGATGACATCTCGACACAATCACTAGGTTCCGGTCTTCGGAGCTAGGACAAGGGATCCTCAAGTAGCATTCGTGGATGCACTGGCAATTCCCTGGAACTTTTGGCTGCCATATGTGTTCCCTCCAGTGACACTCCTGCCCAGAGTAATACGGAAGTTCAAGCAAGAAGGAAGAATACTACTTCTAATCGCTCCAGGGTGGACCAGATGGCATTGGTTCTCAGACCTGCAGGGTCTTTCGATAGAGCATCCTCTTCTACTTCTTCAACTCCCAGACCTCCTCATTCAGGGCCCTTGTGTCTACCCGGACCTGGCCAGACTGGCTTTGACGGTGTGGCTCTGGAAACATCATTCCTGAGAGCAAAAGGATTCTTTGAGGCGGTCATTCAAACTATGTTGAAAGCCCATAAACCAGCTTCAGCTCAGAATTATTACAGTGTCTGGAATTCTTACTTCACATGGTGTGCAGCTGAGAATTATGATGCATATACTTTCAAAACTTCCAGATTTTTGGCTTTTCTACAACAAGGCCTAGACTTGGGCCTTCGTCTGGCCTCCCTCAAGGTTCATATATCTGCCTTGTCGGTGTGGTTTCAGAGAAAAATTGCATCTCTTCCTGACATTCACACTTTCACTCAGGCTGTTCTAAGGATTCAGCCTCCCTATGTCCCTCCTTTGGCTCCATGGGATCTGTCTGTCGTCCTAAATGCCCTGCAAGAGTCTCCATTTGAACCTCTTGAGTCTGTGGACCTTAAATGCCTTACGCTTAAGGTCATTTTTCTGTTGGCTATTGCCTCTGCTAGAAGGGTGTCGGACTTAGGTGCTTTGTCCTGTTGTCCACCCTTTCTGATTTTTCACTGTGACTGGGCAGTTCTTCAAACTCGCCCTGGTTATTTACCCAAGGTGGTATCATCTTTTCACCTTAACCAGGAGATTGTGGTTCCGGCCTTCATCTCTTCTGGTTTGTCCTCCAAAGAAAGATCTTTGGACGTGGTACGGGCTTTCCGTATTTATGTGGAAAGGACTGCCTCTATCAGGAGGCCATATTCTCTTTTTGTACTTTTTGGTTTTCACAAATGTGGCTGGCCTGTGAATAAGCAAACCTTGGCCAGATAGATTAGAATGGTGATTGCACAAGCTTATGCACAGGCTGGGCCCCCAGCTCCTGCTTCTATCAAGGCCCATTCTACTCGGTCGGTTGGACCTTCTTTGGCGCTCTGCCATGGTGCGTCCGCAGAACAATTGTGCAAGGCGGCTACGTGGTCCTCAGTGAACACGTTCATCAGGTTCTATGCCTTTGATACTTCCGCCTCTGAGGTGGACCTGTGTGCTTTGAAAATGCCAGGGCCTATTTTTAGTCCCAGTCCAGCCCTGATGGTACCCTTGGATAATAAAACCCCATTAATGTGGGTAACTGTGTTACTTAATGGCTGAGAACTCCCCTCTATTATAGACTCATGGAGTGTGCTGACCCTAATCTCAGAGGCTGTCCTGCCTAGGCCAGTGGAAAAGTTGCCAGGGTTAGTTGAAGAACTCTGGGGCAGATGTATTAAGCCTGGAGACGGCATAAGGAAGTGATAAACCAGTGATAAGTGCAAGGTGATAAGTGCACCAGCCAATCAGCTCCTAACTGTTCATTTACATATTGGAGCTGATTGGCTGGTGCGTTTATCACCTTGCACTTATCACTGGTTTATCACTTCCTTATGCCTTATTCTTGGTGACCTGGGCCCCCTACTGGGGCACACTTCAACTAGGGCCTAATGCCCTCTACTGTGGGGACAGGCCTAATGCCTGGGATTAGCCATGGGCCTATTGGTCTAGGTAGGAGAAAGGGGAGGTAAGTGACAGGCGCCCTCACTGAGGGCCTACCTGTCCCGGTGGGAGAGGCACCAGGGGGGAGCTTCGTTAGCTCTTTTGCTTTCCTCCCCTGGTGTCCTCTCCGGGTCCTCAGCCGCACTCTTCTGCCAGCGGAGCCGCTGTTGCCTCTCTCCACCTCCAACTGGACTCCTTCTTGCTCTCGACTTCTTCTGGCCTCTTCCACGGCCTCCGGAGCTCTTCCCGCGGCATTTTCTTTCTTCTCCTTGCGCCGCCTGACTCTTCTCCGCTCTCCCCGGAGGTGTCTGACGTCAGATGATGGGGGCGTGGCCAGGTACAGCACGTCGAGCTCTGATTGGCTTGCCGCGGCCGCTTCCCATTGGCTGCCACTCCGCGAGCCGTGATTGGCTCATGGAGGGCACCATTTTTGAAAGGCTGCGAGCGGCGCTTCCTATTGGCTGCCGAATCGGCGCCAAATTTGAAACGCCACTGCCGCAGCGCTGCCCATCGCTGCTCCTGGGCCCTCATTCCGAGTTGTTCGCTCGTTATTTTTCTTCGCATCGGTGCAATTTTCCGCTAACTGCGCATGCGCAATGTTCGCACTGTGGCTGCTTCAAGTAAATTTGCTAAGAAGTTTGGTATTTTACTCACGGCATTACAAGGTTTTTTCTTCGTTATGGTGATCGGAGTGTGATTGACAGGAAGTGGGTGTTTCTGGGCGGAAACTGACCGTTTTATGGGTGTGTGTGAAAAAACGCTGCCGTTTCTGGGAAAAACGCGGGAGTGGCTGGAGAAACGGGGGAGTGTCTGGGCGAACGCTGGGTGTGTTTGTGACGTCAAACCAGGAACGACAAGCACTGAACTGATCGCACTGGAAGAGTAAGTCTCGAGCTACTCAGAAACTGCAAAGAAAAGTCTTTTCGCAATATTGCGAATACTTCGTTCGCAATTCAGCTAAGCTAAGATTCACTCCCAGAGGGCGGCGGCTTAGCGTGTGCACTGCTGCGAAATGCGGCTAGCGAGCGAACAACTCGGAATGAGGGCCATGGTCCGGTGCAGGGAACCAATACACGGTCCTGGCACCGGACACCCGCCGCCACTGCTCTGATGTGCCCTGTAACACAGGGCACATCTCTACATTTGCACCACCTCTTTATAAATCTCACGATCCTGGTGCTGTAGCCTCCGTAACTCCTCAACCTCCAATTGATGTTGCCTGGTGGCTTCCTGCTGTGCTGCTGTCGCATGTTGTTAGGTTTTTCCAGCAATTTTGTAGCCACTTTCACCCAGGACATGTATCAGTACTGGGTCCCAAAAAGGATGGGTCTGGCCCTTTAACTGTACAGGTTTCCACTATTGTGCAGACAAAGCACCAATTGGACTTTCTTCTGTGTGTGAGGCACCACAGCTCCCAGCATGTTGCTCTGTAAAAAAGCCTCTGCAGAGTATTACACCGCAGTTTTACTCTGTGCTATATCTTTAGCTTCAGTCCAGGCAGACACAGGCCTGATATCCGAAGGGCTCTCAAAGCTGCTGCTCCCTCTACTTATGTGCAGTTCATGCAAGCTAATTCTCCAATAGGGTCAGGGAAACAGGTACCATCTCCTGGCAGAATGCAGCAGCTGAGAGATCACACAACACAAATGCATTGGTTTAGTGCAACTAACTTCAATAGGTTTTATTGTGCAGAAAAAATAGAAACAAACATCAAACTAAATACTAGAGATGAGCGGGTTTGGTTCTCAGAGAACCGAACCCTACTGGACTTCACGTCTCGAGCCTGGATCCGAGTCAGGCTTGGGTTTTCCCACTTGACTCAGAAACCAGAACGAGGCAAAACGTCATCATCCCGCTGTCTGATTCTCGCGGGGTTTGGATTCCATATAAGGAGCCATGCGTCCCCGCCATTTTCACTCCGGCATTGGAGAGTATAGAGAGAGGACGAGTCTCCGTTCTCTCAGTATCTGTATCTTGTGCTGTATTTGTCCAGTCACAGTGGTTGTGTCCTCTTGCTGCCATATGTCCATTGCTGCTGTGTTGTGCTGCATCAGTTCAGTGGTGGTGTATTGTGCTGCATCAGTCCAGTGGTAGTGTCCTGTGCTTCAGCCATCAGTCATTCCAGTGACCAGGCAGTCACAGTGGTTGTGTCCTCTTGCTGTCATATGTCCATTGCTGCTGTGTTGTGCTGCATCAGTTCAGTGGTGGTGTATTGTGCTGCATCAGTCCAGTGGTAGTGTCCTGTGCTTCAGCCATCAGTCATTCCAGTGACCAGGCAGTCACAGTGGTTGTGTCCGCTTGCTGCCATATGTCCATTGCTGCTGTGTTGTGCTGCATCAGTGCAGTGGTGGTGTATTGTGCTGCATCAGTCCAGTGGTAGTGTCCTGTGCATCAGTGATCAGTTATTCCAGTGACCAGGCAGTCACAGTGGATGTGTCCTCTTGCTGACATATGTCCATTGCTGCTGTGTTGTGCTGCATCAGTTCAGTGGTGGTGTATTGTGCTGCATTAGTCCAGTGGTAGTGGCCTGTGCTTCAGCAATCAGTCATTCCAGTGACCAGGCAGTCACAGTGGTATACTCTGCTGCCATATGTCCACTGCTGCCGTATAATAATAATAATAACAACAACAAGTCCCTTACAGTGTTACTGTGTTGTCCTGCATCAGACCAGTGGTAGTGTCCTGTGCATTAGCCATCAGTCATTCCAGTGACCAGGCAGTCACAGTGGTATACTCTGCAGCCATATGTCGACTGCTGCCGTATAATAATAATAACAACAACAAGTCCCTTACAGTGTTGCTGTGTTGTCATGCATCAGACCAGTGGTAGTGTCCTGTGCATCAGCCATCAGTCATTCCAGTAACCAGGCAGTCACAGTGGTATACTCTGCTGCCATATGTCCAGTGCTGCTGTATAATAATAAGTTCCTTACAGTGTTGCTGACTGTGTTTTCATGCATCAGACCAGTGGTAGTGTCCTGTGCATCAGCCATCAGTCATTCCAGTGACCAGGCAGTCACAGTGGTATACTCTGCTGCCATATGTCCAGTGCTGCTGTATAATAATAAGTTCCTTACAGTGTTGCTGACTGTGTTGTCATGCATCAGACCAGTGGTAGTGTCCTGTGCATCAGCCATCAGTCATTCCAGTGAATAGGCAGTCACAGTGGTATTCTCTGCTGCCATATGTCCAGTGCTCCTGTGCCGCATATTGTGTTATATAACTCCAGAAAAATAACGGAGAACAAAAATTTGGAGGATAAAATAGGGAAAGATCAAGAACCACTTCCTCCTAGTGCTGAAGCTGCTGCCACTAGCCATGACATAGACGATGAAATGCCATCAACGTCGTCTGCCAAGGCCGATGCCCAATGTGATAGTAGAGGGCATGTAAAATCCAAAAAGCCAAAGTTCAGTAAAAAGACCCCAAAAAATAAATGTAAATGGTCTGAGGAGAAACGTAAACTTGCCAATACGGAGTAGCAAGGAACGGCTAAGGCCCTGGCCTATGTTCATGACTAGTGGTTCAGCTTCACATGACGATGGAAGCCCTCATCCTCCCGCTAGAAAAATTAAAAGAGTTAAGCTGGAAAAAGCACAGAAAGGAACTGTGCGTTCTGAGATGGTATCACAAATCCCCAAGGAGCATCCAAGTGTGTCGGCGGTTGTGATGCCTGACCTTCCCAACACTGGACGGGAAGAGGTGGCTCCTTCCACCATTTGCATGCCCCCTGCAAGTGCTGGAAGGAGCACCCACAGTCCAATTCCTGATATTCAAATTGAAGATGTCACTGTTGAAGTACACCAGGATGAGGATATGGGTGTTGCTGGCGCTGAGGAGGACGTTGACGATGAGGATACTGATGGTGATGTGGTTTGTTTAAATGAGGCACCGGGGGAGACACTTGTTGTCCGTGGGATGAATAAGCCCATTGTGACGCCTGGGCAAAATACAAAAAAAGCCACCTCTTCGGTGTGGAATTATTTCTCCACAAATCCGGACAACAGGTGTCAAGCCATGTGTTGCCTCTGTCAATCTGTAATAAGTAGGGGTAAGGATGTTAACCACCTAGGAACATCCTTCCTTATACGTCACCTGCAGTGCATTCATCAGAAGTCAGTGTCAAGTTGTGAAACTTTGGGTAAGAACGTAAGCAGTCCACTGACACCTAAATCCCTTCTTCCTCTTGTACCCAAGCTCCTGCAAGCCACACCACCAACTGCCTCAACGTCAACTTCCTCCTCAGCTATGAACCTCAGTAGTCCTGCAGGCCATGTCACTGGCAAGACTAACGAGTCCTCTCCTAACCGGGATTCCTCCAGAGGATCCTTGAGTGGTACGCCTGCTGTTGCTGCCACTGCTGTTGTTGCTGCTGGGAGTCAATCGTCATCCCAGAGGGGAAGTAGGAAGACCACTTGTACTACTTCAACAAAGCAATTGACTGTCCAACAGTCCTTTGTGAGGAAAATTAAATATGACAGCAGTCATCCTTTTGCAAAATGGATAACTGAGGCCTGAACACTTATGTTGGTGTTAGACGTGCATCCGGTATCCGCCATTAGTGCAGTGGGATTTAGACAATTGATGGAGGTATTGTGTCCTCGATACCAAATCCCATCTTGGTTCCACTTCACTAGGCTGGCGATACTAAGAATGTACAGAGACGTCAGAAAAAGTGTCACCAGTGTCCTAAAAAATGCGGTTGTATCCAGTGTCCACTTAACCACGGACATGTGTACAAGCGGAACAGGGCAGACTAAGGACTATATGACTGTGACAGCCCACTGGGTAGATGTATTGCCTCCCGCAGCAACAACAGCAGCAGCGGCACCAGTAGCAGCATCTCGCAAATCCAAACTTGTTTCTAGGCAGGCTACGCTGTGTATCACCGCTTTCCGTAAGAGGCACACAGCTGACAACCTCTTACGGAAACCGAGGGACATCATTGCACATTGTCTTACCCCACTTAGACTCTCCTGGGGATTTGTGATATCGGACAACGCCACCAATATTGTGCATGCATTACAACTGGGCAAATTCCAGCACGTCCCATGTTTTGCACATACAATTAATTTGGTGGTGCAGAATTTTTTTGAAAAGGACAGGGGTGTACAGGAGATGCTGTCGGTGGCCCGAAAAATTGCAGGCCATTTTCGACATTCTGCCACTGCGTGCCTAAGACTGGAGCACCAGCAAACACTCCTGAACCTGCCCTGCCATCAACTGAAGCAAGAGGTGGTAACGAGGCGGAATTCAACACTCTAGTCTATATGCTTCAGAGGATGGAGGAGCAGCAAAAAGCCATTAAAGCCTATACATCCACCTATGATATAGGCAAAGGAGGGGGAATGCACCTGACTCAAGCGCAGTGGAGAATGATTTCCGTATTGTGCAAGGTTCTCCAACCCTTTGAACTTGTCACACGTGAAGTCAGTTCAGACACTGCCAGCTTGAGTCAGGTCATTCCCCTCATCAGGCTTTTGCAGAAGCAGCTGGAGAAATTAAAGGAGGAGCTAAGAGGGAGCGATTCCGCAAAGTATGTGGGTCTTGTGGATGGAGCCCTTCATTTGCTTTGTCAGGATTCAAGGGTGATCAGTCTGTTGAAAACAGAGCACTACATTTTGCCCACCGTGCTCGATCCTAGGTTTAAAGCCTACGTTGTATCTTTCTTTCCGGCAGGCACAAGTGTGCAGAGGTGCAAAGACCAGCTAGTGAGTAAATTTTCAACTCAAGTGGAACGTGACCCGTCAACAGCTCCTCCTTCAATTTCTCCCACCACTGGGGCTGCAAGGAAAAGGATAAGATTTCCTAGCCCACCCGCTGGTGGTGATGCAGGGCAGTCAGGAGCGAAAGCTGACATCTGGTCCGGACTGAAGGACCTGCCAACGATTACTGACATGTCTACTGTCACTGCATATGATTCTGTCGCCATTGAAAGAATGGTGGAGGATTATATGAGTGACAGCATCCAAATAGGCATGTCAGACAGTCCATATGTATACTGTCAGGAAATAGAGGCAATTTGGATGCCCTTGCACAAACTGGCTTTATTTTACCTAAGTTGCCTCCCCCTCCAGTGTGTACTCCGAAAGAGTGTTTAATGCAGCCGGTAACCTTGTCAGCGATCGGCGTAGGAGGTTACTTCCACAAAATGTGGAGAAGATGTTGTTCAGCAAAATTAATTATAAATTCCTCCAGGAAGACCTTGACCAGCAGTTGTCTCCGGAAAGAACACAGGGACCTGTGATGGTGGATTCCAGTGGGGATGAATTAATACTCTGTGAGGAGGGGATGTACACAGTGAAAGGGGTGAGGAATTGGAGGATGAGGATGAGGTCGACATCTTGCCTCTGTAGAGCCAGTTTGTGCAAGGAGAGTTTGATTGCTTCTTTTTTGGTGGGGGCCCAAACAAACCTTTTATTTCAGCCACAATCGTGTGGCAGACCCTGTCGCTGAAATGATGGGTTTGTTAAAGTGTGCATGTCCTGTTATACAACATAAGGGTGGGTGGGAGGGCCCAAGGACAATTCCATCATGCACCTCTTTTTCTTCTTTGCATCATGTGTTGTTTGGGGACTATTTTTTTTAAAGTGCCATCCAGCCTGACACTTCCGTATATGTCCAGTGGTACTGCCATTTAATTCCAGTGATTTTGCCGTATAATTCCAGTGATTTGGATGTATAATTCCAGTGATTTTGACATATTATTCCAGTGATTTGGACATATAATTCCAGTGATTTGGACGTATAATTCCAGTGGGAATTGTTTGTGTCGCTTGGGTTAGTCATACAGCTACCTCATTGCACCTCTTCGACATCTTTGCATGACGTGCTGTTTGGGGCCTAGTTTTTGAAAAGTGCCATCCTGTCTGACACTTCCATATGAGTTCAGGGGTACTGCTGTATTAGTCCTGGGGAAGTGCCGTATAAATCCACAAATTGCAGAATTTTTGAAAAATGACAGCCGCTACAGTATGTATCACCGCTTTCCCTAAAAGGCACACCGCTGACAACCTCTTACGGAAACTAGGGACATCATCGCACAATGGCTTGCCCCACTTAGACTCTTCTGGGGATTTGTGATATCGGAGAACGCCACCAATATTGTGCATGCATTACATAAGGGCAAATTCCAGCACGTCCCATGTTTTGCACGTATAATTCATTTGGTGGTGCAGAATTTTTTTTAAAAGGACAGGTCGTGCAGTAGATGCTGTCAGTGGACCGAACAATTGCGGTCCACTTTCGACATTCAGCCACTGCGTGACACTACTAGATGGGCCAGGTGGTTGTGTCGCTTAGCTTAGTCATACAGCAACCTCCATGCACCTTTTTTCTTCTTTGCATCATGTGCTGTTTGGAGCCTTTTTTTGGGATATCTGCCCTACTGTCTGCCACTGCAGTGCCACTCCTAGATGGGCCAATTGTTTGTGTCGCTTGGCTTAGTCATACAGCTACCTCATTGCACCTCTTCTACATCTTTGCATGAGGTGCTGTTTGGGGCCTTTTTTATATCTGCCCTCCTGTCTGTTACGTTCCTGATGCTCAGAACTAGAGAGATGTTGCGTAGTGAGTCCAGAGCACCAGGACGTGATGCTGAAATAAGGAGTGGTACGGGAATAGCCCCAAGCACCCTAACTCCATTGTTTTACCCGTGTTGTCAGTTCACGCCTGAGTGACTATGGTTTCTTGGGCCCACGGCAGCCGCGTCTGAAGGGCGGATTAGGTCTGCCCAACTCCGATGCCCCCAGATTTTAGAGTGAGACAAGGCGTGAACCGAGACAGGATAATAACAAGGGGACCTCTAACTAAAGCAAACAGAAAGCTAGGGGCTACTAACTACCCTAAAACTAAATATATGTGCGGCACGCCGCCAAAGGAAAAGAACAACAAAAGATACCACTGTCCACACCCCCACACGGCACCGGGGTGGGGTGAAAAGCGGAAACCTCAGCAAAAACACCAATACAAAATTAACACAAGGACTAAGCGGCCTAGGCCGCAACACGCGGCAGAAGCCGCTACTCACGAAACCGGGAGAGAACCCCAACAAGCGAGAACCCCCAGATGACTGCAACAGGTTCACTTGGACAGGAAGGATTCCCAGGACCGGCTTCAGAACTCCGGGACTCAGGAGCACAGGGAGCAGGATCGACCAGATACAGCTGACCAGGAACAGACGTTGCAAGGCAGGAACAGCATACAGGAAGCTATCACCGGCGAGGCTGCAGTGTGCTGGCTCCCATAAAAAGACCCTGCTGGCCAATGACAGGAGGGCCAGCAAGACCAGCCCCCAGACCCTAATTACTAGTTGCCGTGCAGTTGCCCTGCTGCACGAGCAACTAATCAATCTTATCTGGCAACGGGAAACGCGGTCCGCCAATGGCGTCCCCGTTGCTATGGACCCAGCAGCTGAGGACGCCCGGCGTCCTAGCGTTGCCAGGGACCCGGCGGCTACAGTACGCACGGCGTCCTGGCATTGCTAGGCGCCGGGCGGGCAGGAAAGGAGGTGCGGCGGCCGTGAGCGTCGCTCGGAAGCAGACCGAGCGGCGCCGCGGACCGCGGCACCTAACAGTACCCCCCCTTTGAGGAGGGGTTAAAGAACCCCTAAAGCCGGGTTTCTGATTAAATTCCTGAAAGAATAATCTCTTAAATTTAGGGGCATGTAAATTGTTATCCAGGACCCAAGACCTTTCTTCCGGGCCATAGCCTTTCCAGTGAACCAAAAAATAAAGCCGGCCCCGAGAAACTTTGGACTCTAAAACCTTCTCCACCAAGAACTCTTGTTGCCCCTGAACATCCACCGGAGGTCTACCCTGAGAAGTCTTCCGAGGGAATCTCCTGGAAGAAAAATACTGCTTCAGAAGGGAACAGTGAAAAGTGTTGCCAATTTTGAGTGATTTAGGCAAGCGTAGCCGAAAAGCAACTGGGTTGACCTTCTTAACGATAAGGAACGGCCCAATAAATTTGGGTCCCAATCTAGCCGAGGGTTGTCGGAGCTTGATGTTGCGGGTTGACAACCACACCTTATCTCCCACCTTAAAAGTGCATGGGCGTCGGAACCTATCAGAATTTTTTTTTTCCGGAAGGCAGCCTTCTTAAGGGCAAGGTGCACCTTTTTCCAAATCATTCTGAGACGGGAAGTTAAGGTCAATGAGGAGACTGGAAAATGAGGGTAAAAAGAATTGGCTCTAGGATGAAAGCCCAAGACCGAAAAGAATGGGGACTCCTTGGTGGAAGAATGACAAGAGTTATTATAGGCAAACTCGGCCAAAGGAAGAAATTCAGACCAATCATTCTGAAGTTTGGCCGAATATAGCCGTAAATACTGTTTTAACGACTGATTAACACATTCAGTTTGTCCGTTAGACTGTGGATGGTACCCAGATGTTAAAGAGAGTTTCATATTTAATGAGGCACAAAAACGTTTCCAGAAACGGGCGATGAATTGCGGTCCCCAATCAGAGACAATATCCCTGGGTAAACCATGGAGCCTGAACACATGGCGGAGAAACAAAACTGCCAACCCTTGAGCAGAGGGTAATCGGGGGAGAGCAATGAAGTGGGCCATCTTACTAAAACGGTCTACTACCACCCAAATGACTCGAAATCCAGCTGAAAGAGGAAGGTCCACCACGAAATCCATGGATATATTTGACCATGGCCTGAGAGGAACGGCTAGAGGCATGAGTTGTCCGACCGGCAACGATCGAGATACCTTGTACTAAGCACAAACCTGACAGGAACGGACAAATTCCCTTACATCTTTAGAAAGATTAGGCCACCACACTGAGCGAGAGATTAACTGCAAGGTCTTAGTGATACCCGGATGACCAGAAACCTTATTATCATGAAACTCAGCTAGAACAGTGCCTCTCAGAAATTCAGGGACGAAGAGACGATCTGCAGGAGTGACTTTGGGAGCCTGCTGCTGAAACTGGACTAGCTGTGTAAATAAATCCTGTGTGAGGCCAGCCCGGATGACAGACGATGGGACTATGGGGGTAGTAGCCGGGTGGTTATTGTGAACCGGAAGAAAACAACGTGACAGGGCATCGGCTTTTGTATTCTTGGAACCGGGCCTGAAGGTGATAATAAACCTGAAACGAGTAAAAAACAGCGCCCAACGTGCCTGTCGAGCATTAAGCCGTTTAGCTGACTCAATATACTGCAGGTTCTTGTGGTCAGTAAACACCGTAATGGTATGCCTTGCTCCTTCCAGCCAGTGCCTCCACTCCTCGAAAGCACATTTAACTGCCAACAATTCTCGATTACCAACATCATAGTTGGATTCTGCGGAGGAGAATTTTCTGGACATGAAGGCACATGGGTGTAATTCCTGAGACTCCGGGTCTTCCTGAGAAAGGATAGCCCCCACTCCAACCTCTGAGGCATCTACCTCGACAATAAAGGGGAGATCCGGGTTAGGGTGTCTGAGTACTGGAGCTGAGACAAAGGCCTGCTTTAAGGCCAGGAAGGCAGACTTGGCTTCAGGCGACCAATTGGAAGGGTCCGCTCCTTTTTTAGTCAATGCCACAATAGGAGCAACCAAATCTGAGAAGGTATGAATAAAACGCCTATAGTAATTTGCAAACCATAAAAAGCGCTGAATTGCTTTTAAGTTCGTGGGTTGTGCCCAATTTAGGATGGCCTGGAGTTTTTTTGGTTCCATGAAAAACCCCTTAGGAGAAATAATATACCCCAGGAAGGACACTTCTGTGATGTGGAAATCACATTTCTCCAGTTTGGCGTACAAATGATTTTCCCGTAACTTCTGAAGGACCAGTCGCACATGGGTAATATGTTGTTCAAAAGACTCAGAGTAAATCAAAATGTCATCTAAATAAACGACTACGAACTTTCCTAGAAAGTCGCGAAGGACGTCGTTAATGAGATCTTGAAATACAGCAGGAGCATTAGACAGCCCAAACGGCATCACCAGGTATTCATAATGTCCCGACTGTGTGCTGAAAGCCATCTTCCACTCATCCCCAGATTTAATTCGGATGAGATTGTAAGCCCCTCTAAGATCGATCTTGGAAAAGATAACGGCAGTCCGGAGCTGATCAAATAGTACTGAAATCAGTAGCAAGGGGTAGGTGTTTTTAACAGAAATTTTATTCAGAGCCCGATAATCAATACATGGTCTGAGCGACCCATCTTTTTTTTCAACAAAAAAGAACCCTGCACTCAATGGAGATTTCGAGGGCCTAATGAAGCCTTTTTTTAGGCTCTCCTGTACATTATCATTCATTGCCGTAGTTTCCGGCCCAGACAGGGCATATAGTCTCCCTTTAGGCAAAGAGGCACCGGGAACTAAGTCAATAGCGCAGTCATAGGACCGATGAGGAGGCAGAATATCCGCATTACCCTTGGAGAAAACATCGGCAAAGTCCTGATATTCCAAAGGAATAAGTTCTGGGGTGACTGCCGCAACCCGGACTGGACGGGAAATACATTCCTTAACACAAAAGGGACCCCATCAGGAAATCTCCCCAGACCGCCAATCTATGGTGGGATTATGAAAGGCAAGCCAGGGGTGACCCAAAACTATGGGGACAGCCGGACAATGGGTAAGGTAAAATTCGATTTTCTCCGAATGTAGGGCCCCCACTGTCAGTTGTACTGGAGGTGTGCGGTGAGTGATTACCCCATTAGAAAGCGGACCACCATCCAAGCCGTGCATGGTGATACGTTTATGCAAAGGTATCTGTGGAACGCCCAAAGCCTGAGCCCAACCAAGATCCATTAAATTTCCCGCAGCTCCACTGTCGATGAAGGCCGACACCAACGAACTGAGACTACCAAAGGAAATTTTTACAGGAACTAATAAGGAATCAGTAGAGGAGATCAATTGCAGACCCAAGTGAACCCCCTCACAATTCACTTGGTCAGAGCGTTTCCCTGCTTATTCGGGCAATTACGCGCGATATGTCCCTTGCCATCACAATACAAGCAAAGACCAGAATTTAGCCTTCTGGTTCTTTCCTCTGGGGACAGCCGGGAGAGACCCATTTGCATGGGCTCCTCGATGTCCACAGGTAAAGTATACACACATGGACTAGGCCTAAAACTAGCTCCTCTTTCAGCCCTCCGCTCCTGGAGACGACAATCAATTTTAATAGCAAGCTCCATGAGTTTGTCTAAAGTCTCTGGAGCGGGGTACTGAAGGAGACTGTCTTTAACAACTTCAGACAAACCGAGGCAAAACTGACTGCGCAGGGCCGGGTCATTCCAGCCACAGTCGTTCGACCAACGGCGAAACTCGGTACAATACGCCTCTGCTGGATTTTTCCCTTGCTTAAGTGCACGCAGGTGGCTCTCAGCCGACGCTTCTCTATCAGGGTCATCGTACAAAAGGCCTAGAGACTTAAAAAAGGCATCTACAGAAAGCAAGGCAACATCATCGGCTTTTAGCCCAAAAGCCCAGGTTTGCGGATCGCCTTGTAGTAAAGACATCACAATCCCGACCCGTTGAGACTCAGTACCAGAGGATCGGGGCCTTAAACGAAAATAAAGCTTACAAGCTTCCTTGAAATTAAAAAAATCCTTTCGGTTACCTGAAAAACGGTCAGGAAGGTGCATCTTTGGTTCTGGAATCATACTCGGGGAGGCTCGCAAAAGATCTTCCTGCGATCTCACCCGAAGAGTAAGATCCTGAACCATCTGAGTTAGTTCCTGAATCTGGTTGGCCAAAAGCTGGCTTGGATTTGGTCCTAATATTGCCGATTCATGAGGCCAAATTTCAAGGCCCACCAAAAACAAATAACTCTTTATATTTTTTTTTCCATTTTTTTAATTTTTTTTTGGGCCGGTTATAATGTTACGTTCCTGATGCTCAGAACTAGAGAGATGTTGCGTAGTGAGTCCAGAGCACCAGGACGTGACGCTGAAATAAGGAGTGGTACGGGAATAGCCCCTAGCACCCTACCTCCATTGTTTTACCCGTGTGGTCAGTTCACGCCTGAGTGACTATGGTTTCTTGGGCCAACGGCAGCTGCGTTTGAAGGGCGGATTAGGTCTGCCCAACTCCGATGCCCCCAGGTCTTAGATTGAGACAAGGCGTGAACCGAGACAGGATAATAACAAGGGGACCTCTAACTAAAGCAAACAGAAAGCTAGGGGCTACTAACTACCCTAAAACTAAATATATGTGTGGCACGCCGCCAAAGGAAAAGAACAACAAAAGATACCACTGTCAACACCCCCACACGGCACCGGCGTGTACCGGGGAGGACAGTGAAAAGCGGAAACCTCAGCAAAAACACCAATACAAAATTAACACAAGGACTAAGCGGCCTAGGCCGCAACACGCGGCAGAAGCCGCTACTCACGAAACCGGGAGAGAACCCCAACAAGCGAGAACCCCCAGATGACTGCAACAGGTTCACTTGGACAGGAAGGATTCCCAGGACCGGCTTCAGAATTCCGGGACTCAGGAGCACAGGGAGCAGGATCGACCAGATACAGCTGACCAGGAACAGACGTTGCAAGGCAGGAACAGCATACAGGAAGCTATCACCGGCGAGGCTGCAGTGTGCTGGCTCCCATAAAAAGACCCTGCTGGCCAATGACAGGAGGGCCAGCAAGACCAGCCCCCAGACCCTAATTACTAGTTGCCGTGCAGCTGCCCTGCTGCACGAGCAACTAATCAATCTTATCTGGCAACGGGGAACGCGGTCCGCCAATGGCGTCCCCGTTGCTATGGACCCAGCGGCTGAGGATGCCCGGCGTCCTAGCGTTGCCAGGGACCCGGCGGCTACAGTACGCACGGCGTCCTGGCATTGCTAGGCGCCGGGCGGGCAGGGAGGGAGGTGCTGCGGCCGTGAGCGTCGCTCGGAAGCAGACCGAGCGGCGCCGCGGACCGCGGCACCTAACACTGTCTGACACTGCAGTGGCACTCCTAGATGGGCCAGGTGTTTGTGTTGTCCACTTGTGTCGCTAAGCTTAGTCATCCAGCAACCTCGGTGCAAATTTTTGGCCTAAAAACAATATTGTGAGATATGAGGTGTTCAGAATAGACTGGAAATGAGTGGAAATGAATGTTATTGAGGTTAATAATACCGTAGGATCAAAATTACCCCCAAATTCTGTGATTTTAGCCATTTTATGTGTTTTTTTCAAAAATCCTCCAGATCCAAAACCAAAACCAAAACACAAAAGGGTGGTTTTGGCAAATCTAAGCCAAAACCAAAAACAAAAGTGGAGTTAGAACCAAAACACAAAACACGGAAAGTGCCAGCCGCACATCTCTACTAAATACCTTGCCATCCAGCACTAACTATACACAGGATAATCTCAACTCACTAAAAAAAACACAATACAAGAAGTTTTTACCAGGCACAGCTCACTGGATTTCAAAAGCAGGTATCTCTCACAGAGACTCAGCGCACTCCTAAAGGGGGGTACTCACGGAGCGATATTCTAAGCAATCTGACTAGATTGCTTAGAATATCAGCATGATCGCTCCGCGTGTAGCCCCCTCAGCGATAGCGATGCCCGGCCCCGCACATCGCTATCGCTGCTGCTAGATTGGCCTGCATGCAAGCCAATCTAGCAGGTCGCTCACTTCACCCGCTGGGTGAAATGAGCGTCCCCCCCGTCTCCCCCCGCACGCTCAGCACAGATCGCGCTGTGCTGAGCGGCAGGAGAGATGTGTGCTGAGCGGTTCTCTCAGCACACATCTCTCCTGCATCGGCCCGTGGGTACTGGGCTTAACAGTACATTATGTATCTATCTATTTTTGCCACAAAACAGACACGTTCATACTTTACCATCCCAGTGGACCTGGAAGGGGAATATAATAGTGTGCCAAGTGCAGCAAGGCACCGCACTCGCCATGCGAGAGGACGCAGTACACTTAGACGGTGTCTATTTCGGCCATTGTCAAATTGACACCAAAACCCCCCCAGAAAAACTCATTTCTGTATTTTGACATGTCGGCATTTCAAATGTCGGTATTCTGCCTCTGTCGGCATTTTGATCATGTCGGCATAATGAATGTCAGTGTTTTGCATGTGTCGGTATTTTGACTGTAGTTCAATGGCTGTCGTAATTATGACCATCCAAATTGTGTCAGTTGGTAAATCATACTGAACCCAGTATAGATATCCAAATAATAAACCTGGGAAATATCCTGTGGAAATACCCTCTCACCAAAGGAGTTCACACTACAACAACAAGGCCAAATAACCAATTAGTAAATGATACCAAAGTATTTATTCACAATTAAAAGATTAATCGAGTATTGAAAAATAAGATTAGTTATTTACATTCGCATAAAATCAGTAGGCCTGAAGTCAGTACAGGAGAGATGTTACAAGAGAGAAGTTAAACAACCCCACCTTCACCTTATTCAGGTGCGAGCTCAAAAGAAGCGGGGTTAGAGGATCCTCATAGAATTAAACAATAAGCCTTGAACTGATACACCCTACGCATTTCATCCATAGGACCTCTTCAGGGGTAGTTATCAAGAAATAATTAAAGGTAAGGGATTCAAGTGGAGCTTATCCCAATTTATAATATTCATTGAGTTGCTCTACAGTGCATCCGGAAAGTATTCACAGCACTTCCCTTTTCCACATTTTGTTATGTTATAGCCTTATTCCAAAATGGAATACATTCATTTTCCCCTCAAAATTCTACACACAATACCCCATAATGACAACGTGAAAAAAGTTTTTTGAGATTTTTACAAATGTATTAAAAATAAAAAACGAAGAAATCACATGTACATTGTCAGCATCCGGAGTCTTACCTCTGGTTCTTGTCCCTGCGGCCTTCTTGTTAGCCGGCTGGTGCGGATGCGGCAAATAGGAACTGCGGCAGCGAGGTCCTCCGATGCGGCTTCTGGGTGTCTGGAGGCTGGGGTCCGGGTCCTGGGGAGCGGAGTATGGCAGCCGGGGGTGTCTGTTTCCAAGTGTTCTGTTGCTGGAGTGTGGTGTCTGGGAAGCTGAGACCTGAGGTAGTGGCTGTGTGCTGGTTCCACATGTGTCCTCTATGCAGGGGGCTGCCATGTTGGAGGCCAAGCCAATAGGTATCCCAGTTTGCATCCAGCCAATCCGGTGCAGTCTTCCCTTATAAAAAGAGGTTGATGCTTAGTCATGGTGCCAGTGCTTCAAGTTACTTGCTGCTGTAAGGTTGCTCAAGCTCTGTGCTCCCAGGTTAAACCCTGGTATCCTGGTTCTGTTTTGGCTACCCGGTGGTCAGTTCTGTTATTGCGGTCCTTTGCTCCCAGTGCTCTTGCAGTTTAACCGCTGAGTCCTCTATCTGGTAGAGAGTATCCGTTTGCTGACTGAGCTCACAGCCATCCTCTCTTCAACATCGTTCTTCAAATCGTCTCTTCATTCAGTGTTCTTTGGCATTGTTTACAAATCACAAGTAATCTCGTCATTCAGTGTTCTTCAGCATCATTTACAAATCACAAGTCATCTCTTCATTCAGTGTTCTTCAGCATCATTTACAAATCACAAGTCATCTCTTCATTCAAAGTTCTTCAGCATCGTTTACAAATCACAAGTCACTTCTTCATTCACTATTCTTCAGCATCGTTTACAAGTCACGAACATTTCGTCTTTCAGAATTCACTCAGACTTATCTCCTAGTTGTTGTGTATGATTGAGGTCTCAGTAAAGCTGAATTAATCTTTCTTCATGGTATCGTTCTCGTTCACTGTCCTCATTGCCTACCCCTCTACATCTTCGGGCCTAAGTCTTCAATCCATGAGTAAGAACTTCATTCAGCTATCTCATTTCCTTCCTTTGCCAAAAGCTGCTCCTTCAGTCAATTGTCAGTCGTCAGATCCTCAACTCAAGCCGAGCGTGACATACATTAGTATTCACAGCCTTTGCTCAATACTTTGTTGATGCACCTTTGACAGCAATTACAGCCTCAAGTCTTTTTGAATATGATGCCACAAGCATGGCACACCTATCTTTGGTCAGTTTCACCCATTCCACTTTGCAGCACCTCTCAAGCTCCATCAGGTTGGATGGGAACCGTCGGTGCACAGCAATTTTCATGTATCTCCAGAGATATTCAATCAGATTCAAGTCTGGGCTCTGGCTGGGCCACTCAAGGACACTCACAAAGTTGTCCTGAAGCAACTCCTTTGCTATGTTGGCTGTGTACTTAGGGTCATTGTCCTGCCGAAAGTTGAACCGTCGCCCTAGTCTGAGGTCAAGAGCGCTCTGGATCAGGTTTTCATCCAGGATGTCTCTGTACATTGCTGCATTCATCTTTCCCTCTATCCTGACTAGTCTCCCAGTTCCTGCTGCTGAAAAACATCCCCACAGTATGATGCTGCCACCACCATGCTTCACTGTAGGGATGGTATTGACCTGGTAATAAGTGGTGCCTGGTTTCCGCCAAACATGATGCCTGGCATTCACGCCAAAAAGTTAAATCGTGGTTTCATCATACCAGAGAATTTTGTTTCTCATAGTCTGACAGTCCATCAGGTGCATTTTGGCAAACTCTAGGTGGGCTGCCATGTGCTTATTACTAAGGAGTGGCTTTCGTCTGGCCACTCTACCATACAGGCCAGATTGGTGGATTGCTGCAGATATGGTTGTCCTTCTGGAAGGTTCTCCTCTCTCCACAGAGGAATGCTGTAGCTCTGACAGAGTGACCATTGGGTTCTTGGTCACCTCCCTGACTAAGGCCCTTCTCCCCTGATCGCTCAGTTTCGACAGCCGGCTAGCTCTAGGAAGAGTCCTGGTGGTTCCAAATTGCTTCCATTTATGGATGATGGAGGCCATTGTGTTCATTGGGACCTTCAAAGCAGCAGATATTTTTCTGTACCCTTCCCCAGATTTGTACCTAGAGACAATCCTGTCTCTGAGGTCTACAGACAATTTCTTTGACTTTATGCTTGGTTTGTGCTCAGACATGCATTGTCAAGTGTGGGACCTTATATAGACAGGTGTGTGCCTTTCCAAATCATGTCCATACAACTGAATTTACCACAGGTGGACTCCAATTAAGCTGTAGGAACACCTCAAGGATGATCAGTGGAAGCAGGATGCACCTGAGCTCAATTTTTTTTAGCTTCATGGCAAAGGCTGTGAATACTTATGTACATGTGATTTCTTAGTTTTATATTTTTAATAAATTAGCAAAAATCTCAAAACTTTTTTCACGTTGTCAATGTCATTATGGGGTAATGTGTGTAGACTTATGAGGGAAATTTCATTTACTTAATGTTGGAATAAGGCTGTAACATAACAAGATGTGGAAAAAGTGAAACGCTGTGAATACTTTCTGTACGACTCCATTGTATGGATCTACTTCTTCAAACCAGATTGGACTTACTAAGGCCAGAACGTATTTATAACAAGTTGTGTCAGGACCAGCTTCTGTCCAGTAGTAACTCATGGCCAGAGAAATGTGGTTATATAAAATCAAAAATAGGACTCTGTTTATCCAGTCTATATCCCTGATAATTTTTAGAAGACAGTTTAGGGCCAGAATGAGGACTGATAGATTTTAATTGAATAGGACCCACAATAGATTGTTATGAGTTTCTGCTGCGGCTCATTTCGGTTTGCGTTTCTGGCTGTCTCCTAGCAACCTGGAAGCTGGCTACTATGTGTAGCAGCACACCTGTTTGGGAATGCTTCATTACTTGACTCCAGCCTGTTGGCTCTTGTCAAAGTCAGGAAGCTGGTAGATGTGCAGCAGCACAGCTGCTGAGAGTTGGTAATTAGGGGAAGCTGGCTGTGCTGTGACTCTTATTGGCTCTTGTCTCCTATATATGTGTTGTCTGTCTCTCACTCACACCCTGCTGGTCACAGTTCCTGGTTGCAGTGGGAGTCCTTGTCTCTAGGTTCTAGTACTAGCTGTGGATACCTTTGTCTGATTATTCTGCTACTGTCCTCTGCAGTATTCCTGTGTCTAGCTCTGTGTCAGTTGCATAACTATCAGCATCCAACACAGTTATTCCTGCGTCTAGCTCTGTTTCAGTTGCATAATTATCAGCATCCAACTCAGGGCCTAATTCAGTGCCTAATTCAGATCTAATCGCAGCAGCAAGTTCGTTAGCCAATGGGCGCAACCATGGTGGTCATTCCGAGTTTATCGCAGCCAGCAACTTTTTGCTGCTGCTGCGATCAACTTGTCCACGCCTATGGGGGAGTGTATTTTAGCTTAGCAGGGCTGCGATCGCTTGTGCAGCCCTGCTAAGCTAAAAAAAAATTCAAGCAGAACAAGATTAACCCTGGACATACTTACCCTGTGCACAATATCAGCGATGCTGGGGCCGGCTTTGATGTCAGACATCCACCCTCCGTTCTCCTGTACATGCCTCCGTTTTCTTCACCACTCCCCGAAAACGGCAGGCAACGGTCTGGTGACGCCCAAGAACACCTTCTTTCTGTCAATCTTCTTGCGGTCAGCACTGCAACCGCTTTATTCGTTGGCCGCGACGTAACCCGGTGACCCCTGTCGCCGGGCAATGACGCGCATGCGCAGTGCGGTCGCCGCGCATGCGCATTGCAGACCCGTTCGCACCACAGTGACAAACCGCTGCGTGCGAATGGGTTGGAATGACCCCCCACGTGCACTGCAGGGGGGGCAGATATAACGTGCAGAGAGTTAGATTAGAGTGGGGTGTGTTCAAACTAAAAAGCTAAAATATAAATTGCAGTGTAAAAATATAGTAGTGATGTGCACCGGAAATTTTTCGGGTTTTGTGTTTTGGTTTTGGATTCGGTTCCGCGGCCGTGTTTTGGATTCGGACGCGTTTTGGCAAAACCTCCCTGAAAATTTTTTGTCGGATTCGGGTGTGTTTTGGATTCGGGTGTTTTTTTACAAAAAACCCTCAAAAACAGCTTAAATCATAGAATTTGGGGGTCATTTTGATCCCATAGTATTATTAACCTCAATAACCATAATTTCCACTCATTTCCAGTCTATTCTGAACACCTCACACCTCACAATATTATTTTTAGTCCTAAAATTTGCACCGAGGTCGCTGGATGACTAAGCTAAGCGACCCAAGTGGCCGACACAAACACCTGGCCCATCTAGGAGTGGCACTGCAGTGTCAGACAGGATGGCCGATTTAAAAAATAGTCCCCAAACAGCACATGATGCAAAGAAAAAAAAGAGGTGCACCAAGGTCGCTGGATGGCTAGCTAAGCGACCCAAGTGGCCGACACAAACACCTGGCCCATCTAGGAGAGGCACTGCAGTGTCAGACAGGATGGCAGATTTAAAAAATAGTCCCCAAACAGCACATGATGCAAAGAAAAAAAGAGGTGCACCAAGGTCGCTGGATGGCTAAGCTAAGCGAACCAAGTGGCCGACACAAACACCTGGCCCATCTAGGAGTGGCACTGCAGTGTCAGACAGGATGGCACTTCAAAAAATAGTCCCCAAACAGCACATGATGCAAAGAAAAAAAGAGGTGCACCAAGGTCGCTGGATGGCTAAGCTAAGCGACCCAAGTGGCCGACACAAACACCTGGCCGATATAGGAGTGGCACTGCAGTGTCAGACAGGATGGCCGATTTAAAAAATAGTCCCCAAACAGCACATGATGCAAAGAAAAAAAGAGGTGCACCAAGGTCGCTGGATGGCTAAGCTAAGCGACCCAAGTGGCCGACACAAACACCTGGCCCATCTAGGAGAGGCACTGCAGTGTCAGACAGGATGGCAGATTTAAAAAATAGTCCCCAAACAACACATGATGCAAAGAAAAAAAAAGAGGTGCACCAAGATCGCTGGATGGCTAAGCTAAGCGACCCAAGTGGCCGACACAAACACCTGGCCCATCTAGGAGTGGCACTGCAGTGTCAGACAGGATGGCACTTCAAAAAATAGTCCCCAAACAGCACACGATGCAAAGAAAAAAAGAGGTGCACCAAGGTCGCTGGATGGCTAAGCTAAGCGACCCAAGTGGCCGACACAAACACCTGGCCCATCTAGGAGTGGCACTGCAGTTTTCTAGCGAGAGGATGAGTGCTTCCATCCTCATGTGAATCTGAACCACTAGCCATGAACATAGGCCAGGGCCTCAGCCGTTCCTTGCCACTCCGTGTCGTAAATGGCATATTGGCAAGTTTACGCTTCTCATCAGACGCTTTTAATTTTGATTTTTGGGTCATTTTACTGAACTTTTGCAGTATACTTGACGACACAGAGGTAGAGCAATGGACTACTGTACCGTACTGCTATATATATACTGGTGGTCAGCAAAATTCTGCACTGTCCTCCTACTATATACTGTGCACAACTAAAATGCAGCACAGGTATGGATGCATAGTATGCTTGACGACACAGAGGTAGAGCAGTGGACTACTGTACCGCACTGCTATATATATACTGGTGGTCAGCAAAATTCTGCACTGTCCTCCTACTATATACTGCGCACAACTAAAATGCAGCACAGGTATGGATGCATAGTATACTTGACGACACAGAGGTAGAGCAGTGGACTACTGTACCATACTGCTATATATATATACTGGTGGTCAGCAAAATTCTGCACTGTCCTCCTACTATATACTGCGCACAACTAAAATGCAGCACAGGTATGGATGCATAGTATACTTGACGACACAGAGGTAGAGCAATGGACTACTGTACCGTACTGCTATATATATACTGGTGGTCAGCAAAATTCTGCACTGTCCTCCTACTATATACTGCGCACAACTAAAATCCAGCACAGGTATGGATGCATAGTATACTTGACGACGCAGAGGTAGAGCAGTGGACTACTGTACCGTACTGCTATATATATATACTGGTGGTCAGCAAAATTCTGCACTGTCCTCCTACTATATAGTATACTGCGCACAACTAAAATGCAGCACAGGTATGGATGCATAGTATACCTGACGACACAGAGGTAGAGCAGTGGACCACTGTACCGTACTGCTATATATATACTGGTGGTCAGCAAAATTCTGCACTGTCCTCCTACTATATACTGCGCACAACTAAAATGCAGCACAGGTATGGATGCATAGTATACCTGACGACACAGAGGTAGAGCAGTGGACCACTGTACCGTACTGCTATATATATACTGGTGGTCAGCAAAATTCTGCACTGTCCTCCTACTATATACTGCGCACAACTAAAATGCAGCACAGGTATGGATGCATAGTGTACTTGACGACACAGAGGTAGAGCAGTGGACTTCTGTACCGTACTGCTATATATATACTGGTGGTCAGCAAAATTCTGCACTGTCCTACTATATAGTATACTGCGCACAACTAAAATGCAGCACAGGTATGGATGCATAGTATACTAGACGACACAGAGGTAGAGCAATGGATTACTGTACCGTACTGCTATATATATACTGGTGGTCACAGCAAAATTCTGCACTGTCCTCCTACTATATACTACAATGCAGCACAGATATGGAGCGTGTTTCAGGCAGAGAACGTAGATATTTTCAGCACACTGAGCACAGATATTTGCAAGCACACTGAGCACAGATATTTGCAGCACACTGAGCACAGATATTTGCAGCACACTGAACACAGAAACTGAGAGAACGCAGCCACGTTCTCTCGCTATCATCTCCAAAGCACGAGTGAAAATGGCGGCGACGCGCGGCTCCTTATATAGAATACGAATCTCGCGAGAATCTGACAGCGGGATGATGACGTTAACCGAGCAAGGCGGGAAGATCCGAGGCTGCCTCGGAACCGCGTAAAATTGGTGAAGTTCGGGGGGGTTCGGATCCCGAGGAACCGAACCCGCTCATCACTAAAATCTAGCAGCCAGTATTTACTTTGCACAGAAACAAAATAACCCACCCAAATCTAACTCTCTATGCACGTGTTATATCTGCCCTACCTGCAGAGCACATGGTTTTGCCTATTAGCTAACAATTTTTTTTGCTGCTGCGATCAGGTCTGAATTAGGCCCTCAGACCTGATCGCTCCTCTGCAAGGCATGCGAACAGATAGCCGCCGCACATAGAAAACCCACCCTGTGCAAGTTTGCGAATGCATGCGTACACCGTGCAAAATCTTCGCCAGACAGCAGACATCTGCAAATCCGTTCACAACTCACTCACCATCAAATGATTTTTCCAGTCTGTGCGTAGCCCAGGACTTACTCCTATAGTGCGATGCAAACAGGCTGATCGGGGCCGGAGCTGACATCACAGACCCGCCCAGAAAACGCTTTGGCACGCGTGCGTTTTTCCTGACACTCCCAGAAAATGGGCAGTTACCACCCCCAAACGACAGCTTCTGGTCAATCAACTTGTGTATGCCTAGCAATTGAAATTTTTGCACCATTCTTTTGCAGTTTGGCCTTGCGCCTGCACATTTCGATTCATACACATGCGCCGTCGTTCCATAATCACCAGTCATGCGAAATCGCACAACAGCAATTAGGTCTGAATTAGGCCCTCAGTTATTCCTGTGTCTAGCTTTGTGTCAGTCACATAATCATCAGCTTCCAACTCTGGGGTAAATTTACTTACATGGGAGTTCTATTTAAAATGGGATGTTGCCCATAGCAACCAATCAGATTCCAGGTATTATCTTCTATATGGTGCTAGATAAATGAGAAGTAGAATCTGATTTGTTGCTATGGGCAATATCCCATTTTAAATAGAACTCCCAGGATAGTAAATTTACCCCTCTGTCTCAGTTGCCTAATCTGTTGTGTTGCTTTTGTTATTTCTGCTAATATTACGCCTGTCTTCTTGCTATGCAGTCTTGTGTTTCCTCTGTTATCTATCTCTCCTGCATACCTTCAGTATTACCACTGCAAGTGGCTCTGTCTCTTTGTTGTTTTGTTTAACTTCTTTCTCTAGGGTATTGTTTGTTTGCATACTTTATGTACTCTCCTCGCCTGAAAGCTGTCCAGAGTTTGGTAGAGTTTTGTATTTAAGTGTCTATTGGTGGTTCTCCTGTCTCTTGTCTTAGAGCAGCTCCTATCTTCTTTTGGTCTTTCACTCCCTTGGCATTGACTCGGGTCACTCCGAGGTGAAGCTCGCACTGCCACCAGTGGCGTAAGTCCTGGTGGCAGCCCAGTACCAGTAGGCACATCACGTCTTATGGGAAAAGCAGCTATTATAGGCAAGAAGACCTGCTGGTGAGTTCTGCGAGTCTTAACCTGGGGTGTACTAGGGTCACTGCCCAGGAGATGTGGAAAAAATGCTGCAAAGTAGGAATTCTTTTTAAAAATAGAAGTGTTAATAGTTTATTTTTATAAATTAGCAAAATGCAAAGTGAATGAACAGAAGTTAAATAATCTAAATCAAATCAATATTTGGTGTGACCACCTTTGCCTTCAAAACAGCATCAATTCTTCTAGGTACACTTGCACAGTTTTTGAAGGAACTCGGCAGGGATGGTTGCAAGACAACCAAGCACTTGCACATTTAGATGCATGGTTGTACACCAGGGAAATTGCTTATACTAGCTTTAGCATAAAGACACAGACATGGCTACGGCAGTAGATGCTAATGCAGTCCCAGCAGCAGCAGCAGCAGCAGCAGCAGCGTGTGACTCAGAATCAGCCACATATTGAGATAGCGGGGGCCTTTAGTTTAGGAAAGCAGATGATTGATACACTATGGGGTCTATTCAATTGATCCAACAAGTCAGAAAAATTACATTTTCTGACTTTTATAGGTTGAATCTGGATTCGACCTATTCATATCCGTTGCCATTTTTCTGACTTATTGGAAATTCCATCTTGTTGGAAAATATGTGGATCGGCGGATTAGCCATGGATCCACATATTTTGTTGAATTTGCGGGCATTTTCGACAGGCTTTTGCCTCGTTTTCGACAATGCCAAATCAACTTTTAAAAAAAACGGGCTAAACCTGTCAAACACCTGCAAATATGGATACTGAAGTGTCGGATCTTCTCCCTCGGAGAGGATTCAAAACTAATTGAATACTGCCCTATATGAACAAAAGTATTTGGACGCCTGACCATTACACCAACATGGACTGTAATGACATTGTATTCAAATACAAATACTTTAATATGGAGTTGGCCCCTCTTTGCAGCTACTTCCACTCTTCTTGGAAGGCTTTCCACAAGATTTTTCAGTGTTTCTGTGGGAAATTGTGCCCATTCATTCTGTAGAGCAATTATGAGGCCTGGTTCGCAATCTTCGTCCTAGTTCATCCCAAAGGTGCTTAATGGGGTTCTTCCACACCAAACTCATCAAACCATGTCTTTATAGTCCTTGCTTTGTGCACTAGAGCACAGTCATGTTGGAATAGAAAAGGACCTTCCCCAAACTATTGACACAAAGTTGGAAGCATAGCATTGTTCAAAATGTCTTGGTATGCTGAAGCATTAAGATTGCCCTTCACTAGAGATAAGGGGCCTAGCCCAAAAACCTGAAAACTAACCTGTGACAGGACGGTACCGTACGGAAGCACTCGCCGCTTGCCGCGTCCCGTCGACTGCGCACAGATTGGAAGGTCAAGCCGCACGAGGCCTGACCACATAGGGGATTCCCGCTTACCGTCAGTAACCGCCTGTTACTGACTCCACCCACTGCGCTGTGGGCGGGTTCTTGCTGCCACCACCAAACTCCTAACCTGCCGTGGCGTTTGGAACCACGGTTCTGCTCTGTATGTGCCGACGCACTGCCTTACCACAGCTGTGTGGTGCTGACGAATCCCCACTAGCCACTTGCTAGGCCTCTACCGGTAGCTGGCGGAAGGCGGAGCTTGGAGACGCTAGGTGTTTCCCTGGACAGCCGGAGGACGGGGCTAGGTTTGGCCTAACCCTGTTGGTCACAAGATGAAGCAGTCTTCTTGAGGCAAAGATGTTTATTGCTCAATGATAACCTTTAAAAAGGCTCTTCCCTATTGCTAGGGGCAACAGCATACAATTAGTTGTTTTCAGCAGAAGAAGATGTTACAATATACTCCTATGGGCCAACTGCCCTTCTTTTATCCCTCTCCAAGACCCCTTACCACAGGGGGTAAGCCCGCCCTGTGGTGCACAACCAATCAATGTTTACCCATGAGCTGTGCATGCTCTGGTCTCATGCACACCTAACATTGTTCCCTATGGACAGTGGGGAGTGGTCGGTCTCCTTGGACTCTCCCATCTGGGAGAGTCAGGACACTCCCCGGTGCCGTTCAGTCTGGCTGGGGGGAAGTTTTTCCCTCCTAAACTGACTTCCAGAAACCTGCCCGGGACCCCTCTCACTGCCTGCAGCCTGGATTTGGGCTCCAGAGCTGGGCAGCCTGGCTCCCCGGTCCAGGTTTCTTGGCACTACGGCTGATCTCCATGGAGCTCCAAGAAACCACTCAGCTTGTTTCATAGCTAAGCTGCTTCTCTCTCTCCCTGTGCCTCTTGGAATTGTGAGGCTGGATGGGAAAACATTCCGTTTTTGGGGAAAAGGTCTGGGAGAATCCATCAGCCTGCACAGCCATGGATTCCCCCCTCCTGGGACACACAATCAAGTAAGTGCAATTTATCCTTAAATACATTACATTTTAAATCACACTGTTATGATTCCTGTACTCCAGACCGGAGGAGATCTTATGGCAGAGGTCTGAGTACAGGGAAAATAAGCTGGTTGTGGGAGCAGGAGAGCCTAGTAACCCCTGGCACCCTAACTCCGTTGTCTCGCCCGTGTTATCAGAACTCCCCTGCGAGACTATGGTTGCTTGAGCCCATGGCAGCCGCGTTCGAAGGGCGGATTATGTCTGCCCAACCCCGATGCCCCCGCAGGTCTTAAAGGGAGACAAGGGGAAGTCCGAGACAGGGTGATAACAAGGGGCCCTCTGACTAAGCAACCAGGCCAGGGGTTACAAGCTAACTAACTTAAACCAAAGGTATGTGCGGACTAGCCGCCAGGGAAAAGGACAACCAAAGATCCCCTGATCCGTTACTCCTATCCAGCACCGCTGGATACCAGAGTGGATCTGTGGGAGCGGAATCCTCCGCAAAAGCTCCAGAACACAAGTAAACTAAATAATAAACAGTAAGCGGACAAGCCGCAACACACGGCTGAGCCGCGACTCACGAACACCACAAGATGTTAAAGGTGCTCGGTCAGACTCCAGGAACAGATGACAAACTTCCGAGTACAGGATCTCTGAGGACAGGAACAACCGGATTGAGCAGGACTGGAAACTCTCTGTAGCAGACACAGGCAAACAGGAAGCTATCACCGGCGTCTGTAAGGAGTCCTGAGGGTGCCTTTATTCAGGAACCCTCCAATCAAAATCCAGACAGGGTAATCAACTGAAATGCCGTGCAGCTTGCATGCTGCACGGCCAGCACACCATGAGGTAATCAGGACAGACCCAGCAACGGGGAACGCGGCTGAACGTGGCGTCCCCGTTGCTAAGGTCAGAGCGGCTCCGTGCGCCCGGCGTCTAGCGTTGCCAGGGAGCCGGCGGCTGTACGCGCACGGCGTCCCTGGTTGCTAGGCGCCGGGCCGCACCGACGAGCGGACCCCGGCGCCTAACACACACTGTACATTTCCCTTTAAATATACACTGAGCCTGTGCCTTGCACAGACTCTACATACTCAGGCACTGCAGTGCCTTACAACTAGAGATGAGCGGGTTCGGTTTCTTTGAATCCGAACCCGCACGAACTTCACTTTTTTTTCCACGGGTCCGAGCGACTCGGATCTTCCCGCCTTGCTCGGTTAACCCGAGCGCGCCCGAACGTCATCATGACGCTGTCGGATTCTCGCGAGGCTCGGATTCTATCGCGAGACTCGGATTCTATATAAGGAGCCGCGCGTCGCCGCCATTTTCACTCGTGCATTGAGATTGATAGGGAGAGGACGTGTCTGGCGTCCTCTCCATTAGAATAGAGATAGATAGATTAGATAGAGAGAGATTGTGCAGAGTCGCAGACAGAGTTAGTTTACCACAGTCAGTGACCAGTGCAGTTGCTAGTTAACTTTTATTTAATATAATATATCCGTTCACTTCTCTCTGCTATATCCGTTCTCTGCCTGAAAAAAAAAACGATACACAGCACAGTCAGTCACACAGTGTGACTCAGTCTGTGTGCACTCAGCTCAGCCCAGTGTGCTGCACAGTCATCAATGTATAAATTAAAAGCTTATAATTAATTGTGGGGGAGACTGGGGAGCACTGCAGGTTGTTAGCAGGAGCCAGGAGTACAATTATATTAATTAACAGTGCACACTTTTGCTGCAGGAGTGGTGACCAGTGCCTGACCACCAGTATAGTATTGTTGTATACTACTAATATCTCTTTAAATATCAACCAGTCTATATTAGCAGCAGACACAGTACAGTGCGGTAGTTCACGGCTGTGGCTACCTCTGTGTCGGCACACGGCAGGCAGTCCGTCCGACCAGAATTGTATTATTTATTATTATATACCTACCACCTAACCGTGGTTTTTTTTTCATTCTTTATACCGTCATAGTGTCATCCTAATTGTTACGAGTATACTACTATCTCTTTATCAACCAGTGTACAGTGCGGTAGTTCACGGCTGTGGCTACCTCTGTGTCGGCACACGGCAGGCAGTCCGTCCGACCAGAATTGTATTATTTATTATTATATACCTACCACCTAACCGTGGTTTTTTTTTCATTCTTTATACCGTCATAGTGTCATCCTAATTGTTACGAGTATACTACTATCTCTTTATCAACCAGTGTACAGTGCGGTAGTTCACGGCTGTGGCTACCTCTGTGTCGGCACACGGCAGGCAGTCCGTCCGACCAGAATTGTATTATTTATTATTATATACCTACCACCTAACCGTGGTTTTTTTTTCATTCTTTATACCGTCATAGTGTCATCCTAATTGTTACGAGTATACTACTATCTCTTTATCAACCAGTGTACAGTGCGGTAGTTCACGGCTGTGGCTACCTCTGTGTCGGCACACGGCAGGCAGTCCGTCCGACCAGAATTGTATTATTTATTATTATATACCTACCACCTAACCGTGGTTTTTTTTTCATTCTTTATACCGTCATAGTGTCATCCTAATTGTTACGAGTATACTACTATCTCTTTATCAACCAGTGTACAGTGCGGTAGTTCACGGCTGTGGCTACCTCTGTGTCGGCACACGGCAGGCAGTCCGTCCGACCAGAATTGTATTATTTATTATTATATACCTACCACCTAACCGTGGTTTTTTTTTCATTCTTTATACCGTCATAGTGTCATCCTAATTGTTACGAGTATACTACTATCTCTTTATCAACCAGTGTACAGTGCGGTAGTTCACGGCTGTGGCTACCTCTGTGTCGGCAGTCGGCAGGCAGTCCGTCCATCCATAATTGTATTATTATTATAATATATACCACCTAACCGTGGTTTTTTTTTCATTCTTTATACCGTCATAGTGTCATACTAGTTGTTACGAGTATACTACTATCTCTTTATCAACCAGTGTACAGTGCGGTAGTTCACGGCTGTGGCTACCTCTGTGTCGGCAGTCGGCAGGCAGTCCGTCCATCCATAATTGTATTATTATTATAATATATACCACCTAACTGTGGTTTTTTTTGCATTCTTTATACCGTCGTCATAGTGTCATACTAGTTGTTACGAGTATACTACTATCTCTTTATCAACCAGTGTACAGTGCGGTAGTTCACGGCTGTGGCTACCTCTGTGTCGGCAGTCGGCAGGCAGTCCGTCCATCCATAATTGTATTATTATTATAATATATACCACCTAACCGTGGTTTTTTTTTCATTCTTTATACCGTCGTCATAGTGTCATACTAGTTGTTACGAGTATACTACTATCTCTTTATCAACCAGTGTACAGTGCGGTAGTTCACGGCTGTGGCTACCTCTGTGTCGGCAGTCGGCAGGCAGTCCGTCCATCCATAATTGTATTATTATTATAATATATACCACCTAACCGTGGTTTTTTTTTCATTCTTTATACCGTCGTCATAGTGTCATACTAGTTGTTACGAGTATACTACTATCTCTTTATCAACCAGTGTACAGTGCGGTAGTTCACGGCTGTGGCTACCTCTGTGTCGGCAGTCGGCAGGCAGTCCGTCCATCCATAATTGTATTATTATTATAATATATACCACCTAACCGTGGTTTTTTTATACCACCTAACCGTGGCAGTCCGTCCATAATTGTATACTAGTATCCAATCCATCCATCTCCATTGTTTACCTGAGGTGCCTTTTAGTTCTGCCTATAAAATATGGAGAACAAAAAAGTTGAGGTTCCAAAATTAGGGAAAGATCAAGATCCACTTCCACCTCGTGCTGAAGCTGCTGCCACTAGTCATGGCCGAGACGATGAAATGCCAGCAACGTCGTCTGCCAAGGCCGATGCCCAATGTCATAGTACAGAGCATGTCAAATCCAAAACACCAAATATCAGAAAAAAAAGGACTCCAAAACCTAAAATAAAATTGTCGGAGGAGAAGCGTAAACTTGCCAATATGCCATTTACCACACGGAGTGGCAAGGAACGGCTGAGGCCCTGGCCTATGTTCATGGCTAGTGGTTCAGCTTCACATGAGGATGGAAGCACTCAGCCTCTCGCTAGAAAACTGAAAAGACTCAAGCTGGCAAAAGCACCGCAAAGAACTGTGCGTTCTTTGAAATCCCAAATCCACAAGGAGAGTCCAATTGTGTCGTTTGCGATGCCTGACCTTCCCAACACTGGACGTGAAGAGCATGCGCCTTCCACTATTTGCATGCCCCCTGCAAGTGCTGGAAGGAGCACCCGCAGTCCAGTTCCTGATAGTCAGATTGAAGATGTCAGTGTTGAAGTACACCAGGATGAGGAGGATATGGGTGTTGCTGGCGCTGGGGAGGAAATTGACCAGGAGGATTCCGATGGTGAGGTGGTTTGTTTAAGTCAGGCACCCGGGGAGACACCTGTTGTCCGTGGGAGGAATATGGCCGTTGACATGCCAGGTGAAAATACCAAAAAAATCAGCTCTTCGGTGTGGAGGTATTTCACCAGAAATGCGGACAACAGGTGTCAAGCCGTGTGTTCCCTTTGTCAAGCTGTAATAAGTAGGGGTAAGGACGTTAACCACCTCGGAACATCCTCCCTTATACGTCACCTGCAGCGCATTCATAATAAGTCAGTGACAAGTTCAAAAACTTTGGGTGACAGCGGAAGCAGTCCACTGACCAGTAAATCCCTTCCTCTTGTAACCAAGCTCACGCAAACCACCCCACCAACTCCCTCAGTGTCAATTTCCTCCTTCCCCAGGAATGCCAATAGTCCTGCAGGCCATGTCACTGGCAAGTCTGACGAGTCCTCTCCTGCCTGGGATTCCTCCGATGCATCCTTGCGTGTAACGCCTACTGCTGCTGGCGCTGCTGTTGTTGCCGCTGGGAGTCGATGGTCATCCCAGAGGGGAAGTCGTAAGCCCACTTGTACTACTTCCAGTAAGCAATTGACTGTTCAACAGTCCTTTGCGAGGAAGATGAAATATCACAGCAGTCATCCTACTGCAAAGCGGATAACTGAGTCCTTGACAACTATGTTGGTGTTAGACGTGCGTCCGGTATCCGCCGTTAGTTCACAGGGAACTAGACAATTTATTGAGGCAGTGTGCCCCCGTTACCAAATACCATCTAGGTTCCACTTCTCTAGGCAGGCGATACCGAGAATGTACACGGACGTCAGAAAAAGACTCACCAGTCTCCTAAAAAATGCAGTTGTACCCAATGTCCACTTAACCACGGACATGTGGACAAGTGGAGCAGGGCAGGGTCAGGACTATATGACTGTGACAGCCCACTGGGTAGATGTATGGACTCCCGCCGCAAGAACAGCAGCGGCGGCACCAGTAGCAGCATCTCGCAAACGCCAACTCTTTCCTAGGCAGGCTACGCTTTGTATCACCGCTTTCCAGAATACGCACACAGCTGAAAACCTCTTACGGCAACTGAGGAAGATCATCGCGGAATGGCTTACCCCAATTGGACTCTCCTGTGGATTTGTGGCATCGGACAACGCCAGCAATATTGTGTGTGCATTAAATATGGGCAAATTCCAGCACGTCCCATGTTTTGCACATACCTTGAATTTGGTGGTGCAGAATTTTTTAAAAAACGACAGGGGCGTGCAAGAGATGCTGTCGGTGGCCAGAAAAATTGCGGGACACTTTCGGCGTACAGGCACCACGTACAGAAGACTGGAGCACCACCAAAAACTACTGAACCTGCCCTGCCATCATCTGAAGCAAGAAGTGGTAACGAGGTGGAATTCAACCCTCTATATGCTTCAGAGGTTGGAGGAGCAGCAAAAGGCCATTCAAGCCTATACAATTGAGCACGATATAGGAGATGGAATGCACCTGTCTCAAGTGCAGTGGAGAATGATTTCAACGTTGTGCAAGGTTCTGATGCCCTTTGAACTTGCCACACGTGAAGTCAGTTCAGACACTGCCAGCCTGAGTCAGGTCATTCCCCTCATCAGGCTTTTGCAGAAGAAGCTGGAGGCATTGAAGAAGGAGCTAACACGGAGCGATTCCGCTAGGCATGTGGGACTTGTGGATGCAGCCCTTAATTCGCTTAACAAGGATTCACGGGTGGTCAATCTGTTGAAATCAGAGCACTACATTTTGGCCACCGTGCTCGATCCTAGATTTAAAGCCTACCTTGGATCTCTCTTTCCGGCAGACACAGGTCTGCTGGGGTTGAAAGACCTGCTGGTGACAAAATTGTCAAGTCAAGCGGAACGCGACCTGTCAACATCTCCTCCTTCACATTCTCCCGCAACTGGGGGTGCGAGGAAAAGGCTCAGAATTCCGAGCCCACCCGCTGGCGGTGATGCAGGGCAGTCTGGAGCGACTGCTGATGCTGACATCTGGTCCGGACTGAAGGACCTGACAACGATTACGGACATGTCGTCTACTGTCACTGCATATGATTCTCTCAACATTGATAGAATGGTGGAGGATTATATGAGTGACCGCATCCAAGTAGGCACGTCACACAGTCCGTACTTATACTGGCAGGAAAAAGAGGCAATTTGGAGGCCCTTGCACAAACTGGCTTTATTCTACCTAAGTTGCCCTCCCACAAGTGTGTACTCCGAAAGAGTGTTTAGTGCCGCCGCTCACCTTGTCAGCAATCGGCGTACGAGGTTACATCCAGAAAATGTGGAGAAGATGATGTTCATTAAAATGAATTATAATCAATTCCTCCGCGGAGACATTGACCAGCAGCAATTGCCTCCACAAAGTACACAGGGAGCTGAGATGGTGGATTCCAGTGGGGACGAATTGATAATCTGTGAGGAGGGGGATGTACACGGTGATATATCGGAGGGTGAAGATGAGGTGGACATCTTGCCTCTGTAGAGCCAGTTTGTGCAAGGAGAGATTAATTGCTTCTTTTTTGGGGGGGGTCCAAACCAACCCGTCATATCAGTCACAGTCGTGTGGCAGACCCTGTCACTGAAATGATGGGTTGGTTAAAGTGTGCATGTCCTGTTTTGTTTATACAACATAAGGGTGGGTGGGAGGGCCCAAGGATAATTCCATCTTGCACCTCTTTTTTCTTTTCTTTTTCTTTGCATCATGTGCTGATTGGGGAGGGTTTTTTGGAAGGGACATCCTGCGTGACACTGCAGTGCCACTCCTAGATGGGCCCGGTGTTTGTGTCGGCCACTAGGGTCGCTAATCTTACTCACACAGCTACCTCATTGCGCCTCTTTTTTTCTTTGCGTCATGTGCTGTTTGGGGAGGGTTTTTTGGAAGGGACATCCTGCGTGACACTGCAGTGCCACTCCTAGATGTGCCCGGTGTTTGTGTCGGCCACTAGGGTCGCTAATCTTACTCACACAGTCAGCTACCTCATTGCGCCTCTTTTTTTCTTTGCGTCATGTGCTGTTTGGGGAGGGTTTTTTGGAAGGGCCATCCTGCGTGACACTGCAGTGCCACTCCTAGATGGGCCCGGTGTTTGTGTCGGCCACTAGGGTCGCTTATCTTACTCACACAGCGACCTCGGTGCAAATTTTAGGACTAAAAATAATATTGTGAGGTGTGATGTGTTCAGAATTGGCTGAAAATGAGTGTAAATTATGTTTTTTGAGGTTAATAATACTTTGGGATCAAAATTACCCCCAAATTCTATGATTTAAGCTGTTTTTTAGGGTTTTTTTAAAAAAACACCCGAATCCAAAACACACCCGAATCCGACAAAAAAAATTCGGTGAGGTTTTGCCAAAACGCGGTCGAACCCAAAACACGGCCGCGGAACCGAACCCAAAACCAAAACACAAAACCCGAAAAATTTCCGGCGCTCATCTCTACTTACAACCCACTGTATGTCATTATTTTACACAATGTTTCGGTCTGTAACTACTGTGTACTAGCCCTGCAGCCTGGCTGCTAGGGCTCTCTGTGTGCTGGAGGTATGGGGCTGGCTTCCCCCACCCTCCAGCCTGTCTGCCTGCCACTGGGGTCCAGGGAGCTGGCTCTCCCTGTCCCCCCAGTGTGGCACTACTTTTGTGGCCCCGCCGCACGCAGCGGCGCACCCCCCTGTACTGAAGCCCGGCGGCCCGGGACACTTGTCCCGGCCGCCGTGACTCTGGCTCTGTTGCAGCGCTCCCGGACCCCAGCGCTCATCAGCCTGCTTGCCAACCTAATTTCCCCCACACCGCTAGGGAGCCGGCTAGCCCGGTCCCCCGTGAGCGGTGCTGACTTGTGGCCTCGCTGCAGCGTCCGGCGGGGAGCCGGGCTGCAGCGCACCCCCCTCGCCGGCTAGCAGCCTGGGACGTCCGTCCCGGCTGCTGTGGCTGGCCACCCGTGCTGGGCTGAGGCGCTGGGAGCAGAGCTCCCGGCCCCCAGCGGCGGCTCTCACAGAGAGCACTGCAGCGGGAGCCGAGCTCCCAGCCGCAGCGCTCACCCTTCTCCCCGGCGCGCACACTCCAGTGCGCCCGGGGCTGCATCGACCGCTGCCGGGAGCGGAGCTCCCGGACTCCGGCGGTCAGCGGCTGCCCTCTCCCCCGGCATGCACACTCTGCTGAGCGCGCCGGGGGGCTGTCCTCCCTGCCGTGGTCTCCGGAGAGGTCCGGGACCACGGCACATCCTAAACATACATTGTAAACCTTTAATACAACATGGCGCCTAGCGCCCCATACATTTTTAAATCTGGCGCCAAGCGCCCATTGTCTCTCGGAATGGCGCCGGGCACTAGGGGTTAACCCCTTCAGTGCCGCAGGCGGCCATTCCCCTCGTGGCTGGGGCTCTCCGGCCACACTCCTCCCCCCCCATTCAAGCGGGTCAACCAGGGACCCATGTCCCAACGATTTGGGTCCTGGTCCCGCAGTCCGTTGGGGTGAAGGGAACGCTACCTGGGGGGTTTAGGCTCTGGCCTAGACAGTTCATCCATAGTGCAGTGGGCCTCTCTTCGTGGGTGCACAATGTTCAAATAGTCCACCCGAAGTCCAAGTTCAAGGCTCCACCACAAAAGTCTGTCCAATTTCCCCAAGGTAGGTTGCAGCCACCTAACAGGTAGGTGGTAAGTCACCACGGTGGGGGGGCCGGTTACAAACAAGTGCCACCCACGGTGTCCCAACTGTGGCATACCCCACCTCCCACAATAGCAGTATACTGCTCAACCAGGCCACAGGGTGCTCCTGCCCATATGGCTCTTTCTGGCTCGGTACTGCTCCCAGTCCGTGCAGTGGCGCAATAGTTCGTAACACACAGTCCTGGTCAAGAATGTGCGCCATCAGCACTGGAGCGAGTACCTGAGCCTCTTTCAATGACTGGAATGCCAACTCGCAAGCGGGTGCAAAGTCCACTGACTTGGGAATGCCCTTCCTAGCCATCTCTGTCAAGGGGTTCACTACAGGACTAAAGTCAATGACAACATGTCCGTAGGGCCTTACAGGTTCTAAGGTCAGTACCGGTCTGGGTGATCTGGGTCGGGGACAGCCTCTGGTTGCCTCCACCCCCTCTGGGTTGGGCCTACCCCTGTCTCCTCCCACATGGTGCCCCAGGCACTGCACCTCTACGTCATACCTATCTGGCAACTGTCTGCCCTAACTGTCAGACCTGCCCTCCCATCCTCCTCTGTCGACCTATGACTCGGGAAACCTACCCTGTCACCTAGGCCTGCTCTTCCCTCCTCGTCCGCTACCTGTGCCACAGTGATGGCGGCCAGACCACCAGCCTCTGGATCCTGTGTGGCATCCACTACAGGGAGGCTGCGTGTCTTCCCCGATCTACTGTGCACAGGCAAGGGACCTGCTATGTCCACAGCAACTTGCTGCAAGGGTTCTCCTATGGGCAGAGGCCCAGAGACAACACAACCGCTGGAGTGCCCCGGCTGCCAACGCATGGCACCAGCCTTACATGTGGTCTGGGCGTCATCCGACATTCCAGACCAGGGTAAGCTCTGTATCAGGCACTTCAGGGTACGGTCTGTCTCCGGGTTACTGTCCAAAGGGGTTTCGCTGGCAACCGACACCGGTTGCGCAGGAACGTTCCCTGAGGGGACCAGTTGGACACATTCCCTATCTGGTCTATCCCCTCCCACTTTCCTGTCTACCCTGTACCTTAACCCTTCCCGCCAGGTCAAACTTCCCGCCCCAACCCTGTCAAGGCCGCTGCCAGAGTGGCGCCTCATGCCTTTCGGGGATGGGTCGGAGAGTTGAACCTCCCTAAACTCCTGCCTGTGGCCCTCAATCTCTCCTAAATTGGGACACTCTACAGGGGGATCTAGGTGGGGACTACTAGGGTCAGTCTGGTAGGGGTCAGTCATGGAAAAATCAGTGTGGTTTCTCATACTCACCGCCGGAGTTGGCAAACCACTTGGGTCAGGAGCATCATTGGGCACCCCCACAGGATCACACGAGCTGGAACCGACATCCTCTGCGTTGCTAGGGGACGTAGGCATACCAGAGGCAAAAGGCATGCGGGGTCGATGTACTGATCTAGCCGCTGTAATCTTTTCCTCTGGGCTGGTTGATGCTGTGGTTGGCTGTGCTGGCAGTTGTCTAGCAGCTGTAGTCTTTTCCTCTGGGCTGGGCGGTGCTGGAGTAGCTGATGTCAACGGTGGGTTTGGAACTTGACTCCGGGGAATGGCGCCAACAAACATAGTGACGATCCCACCACCCAGATCATTTCCTAGGACCACATCAGTTGGGAGACCATCCATGACGGCAACTTCTCGCAACTCTGGTCCAGCTCCCCAGTCCAGGTAGACTCTTGCCATGGGAACCGCTTTTTCTGTTCCTTCTGCCAGGGTGACCGTGGCAGTGCGACCCTGCAATACTGCAGCAGGATCTATAAGGTGGGGGCTCACCACAGTGATTGAGGCCCCAGAGTCTCTTAGGCCTTCTCCCTGCAGGGGTCCCACATGGACTGGCTGCAGGTGCCTCCACATGTTGTGTAGGGGCTGTTTGGCCATGCAGGTGACTCTCTCCGCAGAGTGCACCTGTCTCTCGCCACACTCCATCGGACTGACTGGAGGGGGAACAGTCTCTGTAGGCTCATCTCCTCTCGTCAAACAAGCGATCCGGGCTCCAGCACTCGGATTTGGGGCACGAGTCTGGGGTGCTTGGGATGCAGGACAGTTCATCCTCAGATGTCCGATTTTCCCACAGCCGTAGCACTTCTTCTCCAGTCGTGGCACCGATGATCTCTGATCAGTTGCAGGGACGCTGCGGTGCGGTTGCTGGCCAAGAGCACCCGGGTTGGAAGATGCTTGTCTTTGGGGTTGATGAGCTGAAGAGGGTGGTCCCCTTGGTGGTACAGTCTGTTGGAGCTGGCTGCTGGCAGGGCGCTTCTGCCCCCGTGGCCGAATTGCCACATATTTGTCGGCTAATTGGGCAGCCATTTTTAAGCTGGGTGGCTCCCGATCTAGCACCCACTCCTTCACTTCTTGGGCGCACCTGCGGTAGAACTGCTCCCTGCAGATCAGGTCGATCAGTGCGTCCCATGTAGTGGCTTCCGAATCCTTCACCCACTTCACCACGTACTGCCGCAGCTGGGTGGCGAACTGCTCATGGGTGCTGCTAGGATTCTTGGGCAAGTCTCTGAACTTCTTCCTGTAAGACTCTGGAGTGATGAAGAATCGCTGGAGGAGGGCCTTCGCGACTTCGTCGTAGTTCCCACAGTCCTCCGTGGCCACTCCTCGATAGGCCTCCAAGGCCTCTCCATGCAGAGTGGGCACAAGGTGTCTCACCCACTCTGACTTGGGTAGATCGTGTAGTTTACAAGTCCTTTCAAAAACTTGCAAATGTCCATCAATGTCCCCATCACTGTCTGCAAACTTGGCAAACTGTATATGTCCTGATCTGTGTACAACAGCTGACAACGGCTCCCGGGGTACCACGGCCTGTGGTGCCCGCTCATCACGCCACATCTGGATGATGATCAAGCGCTCTTGCTCCGTTGCCCTTTCCCCCAATTCCGCTAGCCGATCTGCTAGGGTATCCGGGCCGCCCCCCCTGGGACGTTGGGATCCTGGCCCTGCTAGGGATTGCTGGGAAACATTGCTGCTGTGAGAGAGGGCGGGGCTTGTGGTTCTCACCGGTTCCTTACGAAGGTCCACTGTTGGGCCGTCCTCTGCGATGCTGACGCCGTCAGTGCTTTCCACCTCCGCCCGATGAGACTCCTCCACGCTCCTGAGCGCCGCCTTCATGACGCTTCTGGACGCGTTGGAAGGGATATCCACACCCTTCCCCTGGCATACGATCTCCAGATCCTCCTTGGACATTCCGCTGAATTCCGCCATCTTGTGCGTTCTCCTGCGCTGCAGTTACTCCTCTCCTGAGTAACTCGGCTTCTCCAATCGGGTGATGCAAAGCCGTCTGGGAATATCCCACCACTATGCCACCAATTTCTGTGACAGGACGGTACCGTACGGAAGCACTCGCCGCTTGCCGCGTCCCGTCGACTGCGCACAGATTGGAAGGTCAAGCCGCACGAGGCCTGACCACATAGGGGATTCCCGCTTACCGTCAGTAACCGCCTGTTACTGACTCCACCCACTGCGCTGTGGGCGGGTTCTTGCTGCCACCACCAAACTCCTAACCTGCCGTGGCGTTTGGAACCACGGTTCTGCTCTGTATGTGCCGACGCACTGCCTTACCACAGCTGTGTGGTGCTGACGAATCCCCACTAGCCACTTGCTAGGCCTCTACCGGTAGCTGGCGGAAGGCGGAGCTTGGAGACGCTAGGTGCTTCCCTGGACAGCCGGAGGACGGGGCTAGGTTTGGCCTAACCCTGTTGGTCACAAGATGAAGCAGTCTTCTTGAGGCAAAGATGTTTATTGCTCAATGATAACCTTTAAAAAGGCTCTTCCCTATTGCTAGGGGCAACAGCATACAATTAGTTGTTTTCAGCAGAAGAAGATGTTACAATATACTCCTATGGGCCAACTGCCCTTCTTTTATCCCTCTCCAAGACCCCTTACCACAGGGGGTAAGCCCGCCCTGTGGTGCACAACCAATCAATGTTTACCCATGAGCTGTGCATGCTCTGGTCTCATGCACACCTAACATTGTTCCCTATGGACAGTGGGGAGTGGTCGGTCTCCTTGGACTCTCCCATCTGGGAGAGTCAGGACACTCCCCGGTGCCGTTCAGTCTGGCTGGGGGGAAGTTTTTCCCTCCTAAACTGACTTCCAGAAACCTGCCCGGGACCCCTCTCACTGCCTGCAGCCTGGATTTGGGCTCCAGAACTGGGCAGCCTGGCTCCCCGGTCCAGGTTTCTTGGCACTACGGCTGATCTCCATGGAGCTCCAAGAAACCACTCAGCTTGTTTCATAGCTAAGCTGCTTCTCTCTCTCCCTGTGCCTCTTGGAATTGTGAGGCTGGATGGGAAAACATTCCGTTTTTGGGGAAAAGGTCTGGGAGAATCCATCAGCCTGCACAGCTATGGATTCCCCCCTCCTGGGACACACAATCAAGTAAGTGCAATTTATCCTTAAATACATTACATTTTAAATCACACTGTACATTTCCCTTTAAATATACACCGAGCCTGTGCCTTGCACAGACTCTACATACTCAGGCACTGCAGTGCCTTACAACCCACTGTATGTCATTATTTTACACAATGTTTCGGTCTGTAACTACTGTGTACTAGCCCTGCAGCCTGGCTGCTAGGGCTCTCTGTGTGCTGGAGGTATGGGGCTGGCTTCCCCCACCCTCCAGCCTGTCTGCCTGCCACTGGGGTCCAGGGAGCTGGCTCTCCCTGTCCCCCCAGTGTGGCACTACTTTTGTGGCCCCGCCGCACGCAGCGGCGCACCCCCCTGTACTGAAGCCCGGCGGCCCGGGACACTTGTCCCGGCCGCCGTGACTCTGGCTCTGTTGCAGCGCTGAGGCGCCGGGAGCGTAGCTCCCGGACCCCAGCGCTCATCAGCCTGCTTGCCAACCTAATTTCCCCCACACCGCTAGGGAGCCGGCTAGCCCGGTCCCCCGTGAGCGGTGCTGACTTGTGGCCTCGCTGCAGCGTCCGGCGGGGAGCCGGGCTGCAGCGCACCCCCCTCGCCGGCTAGCAGCCTGGGACGTCCGTCCCGGCTGCTGCGGCTGGCCACCCGTGCTGGGCTGAGGCGCTGGGAGCAGAGCTCCCGGCCCCCAGCGGCGGCTCTCACAGAGAGCACTGCAGCGGGAGCCGAGCTCCCAGCCGCAGCGCTCACCCTTCTCCCCGGCGCGCACACTCCAGTGCGCCCGGGGCTGCATCGACCGCTGCCGGGAGCGGAGCTCCCGGACTCCGGCGGTCAGCGGCTGCCCTCTCCCCCGGCGTGCACACTCTGCTGAGCGCGCCGGGGGGCTGTCCTCCCTGCCGTGGTCTCTGGAGAGGTCCGGGACCATGGCACATCCTAAACATACATTGTAAACCTTTAATACAACATGGCGCCTAGCGCCCCATACATTTTTAAATCTGGCGCCAAGCGCCCATTGTCTCTCGGAATGGCGCCGGGCACTAGGGGTTAACCCCTTCAGTGCCGCAGGCGGCCATTCCCCTCGTGGCTGGGGCTCTCCGGCCACATAACCCCATACCATTATCTATCCTCCACCAAACTTCACAGTTGGCATAATGCAGTGAGGCAGGTAACATTCTCCCAGCATCAGCCAAACACAGACTAGCTCATTTGACTGCCAAACAGAGAAGAATGATTTATCATTCCACAGAACACATTTCCACTGCTCCACAGTCCAGTGTTGGTGTGCTTTACCCCACTTCAGCCAAAACTTGGCATTGGACTTGGTGATGTGAGGTTTGCATGCAGCTGCCTCCATTGAAACCCATTCCATTACGCTCCTGTCGCACAGTTTTTGTGCTTACGTTAACGCCAGTGGAAGTTCGAAACGCTTTAGCTATGAAATCAGCAGTGTTGCTGACTTGTACACACTTAACAGTCGTACACCCTGCTCGAACACTTTCTGATAATATCACTTACAGCTGACAGCGGAATATCCATCAAATATGAAATTTCATGAACCATCTTATTGCAAAGGTGGCATTCTCGCTTGAAGTCACTGAGCTCTTCAGAACGACCCATTAACAGGTGTGGCCAAATGCTTTTGTCCATATAGGCCCTCATTCTGAGTTGTTCGCTCGTTCTTTTTCATCGCATCGCAGCGATTTTCCGCAAACTGCGCATGCGCAATGTTCGCACTGCGGCTGCGCCAAGTAAATTTGCTAAGAAGTTTGGTATTTTACTCACGGCATTACAAGGTTTTTTCTTCCTTCTGGTGATCGTAGTGTGATTGACAGGAAGTGGGTGTTTCTGGGCGGAAACTTGCCGTTTTATGGGAGTGTGTGAAAAAACGCTGCCGTTTCTAGGAAAAACGCGGGAGTGGCTGGAGAAACGGGGGAGTGTCTGGGCGAACGCTGGGTGTGTTTGTGAAGTCAAACCAGGAACGAAACTGACTGAACTAATCGCAGTGACAGAGTAAGTATCGAGCTACTCAGAAACTGCATAGAAATTTCTATTTGCAATTTTGAGAATCTTTCGTTCACAATTTTGCTAAGCTAAGATTCACTCCCAGTAGGCGGCGGCTTAGCGTGTGCAATGCTGCTAAAAGCAGCTTGCGAGTGAACAACTTGGAATGAGGGCCATAGTGTATATAAGGTCTAATACTGCATACATATTTGTTCAGTAAGGTAGCAATGGCAAATAGAGCTTAGTGAGGCTAGTTTGTTTCGGTTGGGATGCAGTTAAGATGGCAGCTGTTGGGATCCTGCAGTAGGAATCCTAACACCTGTCAGAATGCCGATGCCAGAATGCCAACAGTGTCAGGAGATAGATGCCAGAATCCCCACAAACAGCATCCAGGCCATAAGTATAGCAGCTGGGTTAGGGCTGGGGGAGGTTAGGTTTAGGCACTACCTACGGAGGTTAGATTTAGGCTGTGTGGTGGGGGAAGGAGATTAGGGTTCGGCACCACCGGGGAGAGGTTATGTTTATGCACTAAGGGGGAGGGAAGGCTGCGGGGAAGGTGAGTTTATGTTTAGGCTGTGTGGTGGGGGAAGGAGATTAGGGTTCGGCACCACCGGGGAGAGGTTATGTTTATGCACTAAGGGGGAGGGAATGCTGCGGGGAAGGCGAGGTTAGGTTTAGGCTGTGTGGTGGGGGAAGGACATTAGGGTTCAGCACCTCCGGGGAGAGGTTATGTTTATGCACTAAGGGGGAGGGAAGGCTGCGGGGAAGGCGAGTTTAGGTTTAGGCTGTGTGGTGGGGGAGGGAGATTAGGGTTCGGCACCACCGGGGAGAGGTTATGTTTATGCACTAAGGGGGAGGGAAGGCTGCGGGGAAGGGGAGGTTAGGTTTAGGCACCACTAGGGGAAGGTTAGGGTTAGGTACTAAGGGGGAATGTTAAGGGTTAGGCTGCGGATAGGAAGGGTTACAGAGGAGGGGGGAACATACTTACCTCGCCCCTGTCGGGATTTTAGAGATCAGGATACCAGTGTTGGTATTGTGACAACCGGCATCCCGCCTGGCGGTCATTCATACTGAACCCGTTCTGGTCATACAACAATGTTGGTTTGATTGTCCATAAATTAATTGTGTATTGAAACAAAATAAATGTAACTTTTGCATAAATGGTGTCATTATGATACACAGAAATGTCATTATGATCCGCACCATCAGCACCGCCAAGGAAAGGCAGCCACCTGTTTAAACTAGAAAAGATAAATCCCAGCAGCTGAAGCACTGCTCAGGAAGGTGCTGTCTGAACATGCGGCTGCAGCCAGTGTGAGGTCAGTGCTCCCATCCCAGTGTCTGCCCTTCTCCAACCCTGTGTCTCCTATCCTGCCAGCACAATGTCTCCCCTCCTCTGCTCCCCAAACAGCTCACTGTGCATGTCTCACTGTCCCCCCACCTAGAACCACCCAGCCAGATCAGTCACAGTGATCCCCCCTCCCACCCATATCTCAATGCCCCCATCCTGTCCAGTTTTCCCCACCATCTCACTGACTTCCCCATCCCAACCCCTTCCCTCAGTCAACCAATCCACTGTCCCATCTAACTGCCCCTCAGCAAGACACCCCCCAGCCCAGTGTACCCCCTTCTCCAGCCTAATGTTTCCTCACTTCCATCACTATCTTACTACCACCATCCCATGCTGCCTAGTGCCCACCATGTATCACCAACTGTCTCTCCCTGTCACCCTCTACCTGGGATCACCCACTGCCTCTCCCTGTCACTCTATCCCTCTCCCCCCTCCCTGGCATCACCCACTGTTTTTAATGACTCCGCTGTAGATAGGCCGTGCCTATAAGCTTCCACTTACAGTTTCCACATAAAAATGTATTGAGGTTTTAGGTTCAAATCGGAATACTAATAGCATCACGACTCATCAACCCAATTCAAGTAATGACATTTTTTCTTACAAGGCAAAAACTACATTGTCAAAATTAAGATGAAATACAAAAATCACAATCACAGTTTGTTGTCCCCCCTTCCCAGTGTGCGCTGCTATTGTATCCGGATATGGTGGTTACCCTCAGAAGTGTGTTAGAAATGTGTTGGGCCCTCCTGGGCAGTTACAAGGAGCTGGCTAATCAGACACTGAGCGTAGTATGGCTGTTATATTGAAGGGACAACAGAGTGACGTGGGCGTGTTGCTGAAAGTGGATGCATACAGAGGCACTGAATTGTTTACATTGGGGCTGCTCCGTTCTTAATGCTGGTGACTGGCAGTGCATACAGTGCACAGCTCCATCCTAACATTTGCAGTTTTTGTCTCCCTCTAATTAGAGATGAGCGCCTGAAATTTTTCGGGTTTTGTCATGTGTTTTGGTTTTGGGTTCGGTTCCGCGGCCGTGTTTTGGGTTCGACCGCGTTTTGGCAAAACCTCACCGAATTTTTTTTTGTCGGATTCGGGTGTGTTTTGGATTCGGGTGTTTTTTTAAAAAAACACTAAAAAACAGCTTAAATCATAGAATTTGGGGGTCATTTTGATCCCATATTATTATTAACCTCAAAAACCATAATTTCCACTCATTTTCAGTCTATTCTGAATACCTCACACCTCACAATATTATTTTTAGTCCTAAAATTTGCACCAAGGTCGCTGGATGACTAAGCTAAGCGACACTAGTGGCCGACACAAACACCTGGCCCATCTAGGAGTGGCACTGCAGTGTCACGCAGGATGTCCCTTCCAAAAAACCCTCCCCAATCAGCACATGACGCAAAGAAAAAAAGAGGCGCAATGAGGTAGCTGACTGTGTGAGTAAGATTAGCGACCCTAGTGGCCGACACAAACACCGGGCCCATTTAGGAGTGGCACTGCAGTGTCACGCAGGATGTCCCTTCCAAAAAACCCTCCCCAATCAGCACATGACGCAAAGAAAAAAAGAGGCGCAATGAGGTAGCTGACTGTGTGAGTAAGATTAGCGACCCTAGTGGCCGACACAAACACCGGGCCCATTTAGGAGTGGCACTGCAGTGTCACGCAGGATGTCCCTTCCAAAAAACCCTCCCCAAACAGCACATGACGCAAAGAAAAATAAAAGAAAAAAGAGGTGCAAGATGGAATTGTCCTTGGGCCCTCCCACCCACCCTTATGTTGTATAAACAAAACAGGACATGCACACTTTAACCAACCCATCATTTCAGTGACAGGGTCTGCCACACGACTGTGACTGATATGACGGGTTGGTTTGGACCCCCCCCAAAAAAGAAGCAATTAATCTCTCCTTGCACAAACTGGCTCTACAGAGGCAAGATGTCCACCTCATCATCACCCTCCGATATATCACCGTGTACATCCCCCTCCTCACAGATTATCAATTCGTCCCCACTGGAATCCACCATCTCAGCTCCCTGTGTACTTTGTGGAGGCAATTGCTGCTGGTCAATGTCTCCGTGGAGGAATTGATTATAATTAATTTTAATGAACATCATCTTCTCCACATTTTCTGGATGTAACCTCGTACGCCGATTGCTGACAAGGTGAGCGGCGGCACTAAACACTCTTTCGGAGTACACACTTGTGGGAGGGCAACTTAGGTAGAATAAAGCCAGTTTGTGCAATGGCCTCCAAATTGCCTCTTTTTCCTGCCAGTATAAGTATGGACTGTGTGACGTGCCTACTTGGATGCGGTCACTCATATAATCCTCCACCATTCTTTCAATGGTGAGAGAATCATATGCAGTGACAGTAGACGACATGTCCGTAATCGTTGTCAGGTCCTTCAGTCCGGACCAGATGTCAGCATCAGCAGTCGCTCCAGACTGCCCTGCATCACCGCCAGCGGGTGGGCTCGGAATTCTGAGCCTTTTCCTCGCACCCCCAGTTGCGGGAGAATGTGAAGGAGGAGATGTTGACAGGTCGCGTTCCGCTTGACTTGACAATTTTCTCACCAGCAGGTCTTTCAACCCCAGCAGACTTGTGTCTGCCGGAAAGAGAGATCCAAGGTAGGCTTTAAATCTAGGATCGAGCACGGTGGCCAAAATGTAGTGCTCTGATTTCAACAGATTGACCACCCGTGAATCCTTGTTAAGCGAATTAAGGGCTCCATCCACAAGTCCCACATGCCTAGCGGAATCGCTCCGTGTTAGCTCCTCCTTCAATGTCTCCAGCTTCTTCTGCAAAAGCCTGATGAGGGGAATGACCTGACTCAGGCTGGCAGTGTCTGAACTGACTTCACGTGTGGCAAGTTCAAAGGGCATCAGAACCTTGCACAACGTTGAAATCATTCTCCACTGCGCTTGAGACAGGTGCATTCCACCTCCTATATCGTGCTCAATTGTATAGGCTTGAATGGCCTTTTGCTGCTCCTCCAACCTCTGAAGCATATAGAGGGTTGAATTCCACCTCGTTACCACTTCTTGCTTCAGATGATGGCAGGGCAGGTTCAGTAGTTTTTGGTGGTGCTCCAGTCTTCTGTACGTGGTGCCTGTACGCCGAAAGTGTCCCGCAATTTTTCTGGCCACCGACAGCATCTCTTGCACGCCCCTGTCGTTTTTTAAATAATTCTGCACCACCAAATTCAAGGTATGTGCAAAACATGGGACGTGCTGGAATTTGCCCATATTTAATGCACACACAATATTGCTGGCGTTGTCCGATGCCACAAATCCACAGGAGAGTCCAATTGGGGTAAGCCATTCCGCGATGATCTTCCTCAGTTGCCGTAAGAGGTTTTCAGCTGTGTGCGTATTCTGGAAACCGGTGATACAAAGCGTAGCCTGCCTAGGAAAGAGTTGGCGTTTGCGAGATGCTGCTACTGGTGCCGCCGCTGCTGTTCTTGCGGCGGGAGTCCATACATCTACCCAGTGGGCTGTCACAGTCATATAGTCCTGACCCTGCCCTGCTCCACTTGTCCACATGTCCGTGGTTAAGTGGACATTGGGTACAACTGCATTTTTTAGGACACTGGTGAGTCTTTTTCTGACGTCCGTGTACATTCTCGGTATCGCCTGCCTAGAGAAGTGGAACCTAGATGGTATTTGGTAACGGGGGCACACTGCCTCAATAAATTGTCTAGTTCCCTGTGAACTAACGGCGGATACCGGACGCACGTCTAACACCAACATAGTTGTCAAGGCCTCAGTTATCCGCTTTGCAGCAGGATGACTGCTGTGATATTTCATCTTCCTCGCAAAGGACTGTTGAACAGTCAATTGCTTACTGGAAGTAGTACAAGTGGGCTTACGACTTCCCCTCTGGGATGACCATCGACTCCCAGCAGCAACAACAGCAGCGCCAGCAGCAGTAGGCGTTACACGCAAGGATGCATCGGAGGAATCCCAGGCAGGAGAGGACTCGTCAGAATTGCCAGTGACATTGCCTGCAGGACTATTGGCATTCCTGGGGAAGGAGGAAATTGACACTGAGGGAGTTGGTGGGGTGGTTTGCGTGAGCTTGGTTACAAGAGGAAGGGATTTACTGGTCAGTGGACTGCTTCCGCTGTCACCCAAAGTTTTTGAACTTGTCACTGACTTATAAGGGAGGATGTTCCGTGACGTAGATGCAGGTGACGTGACGTAGATGCAGGTGACGTATAAGGGAGGATGTTCCGAGGTGGTTAACGTCCTTACCCCTACTTATTACAGCTTGACAAAGGGAACACACGGCTTGACACCTGTTGTCCGCATTTCTGTTGAAATAGTTCCACACCGAAGAGCTGATTTTTTTGGTATTTTCACCAGGCATGTCAACGGCCATATTCCTCCCACGGACAACAGGTGTCTCCCCGGGTGCCTGACTTAAACAAACCACCTCACCATCAGAATCCTCCTGGTCAATTTCCTCCCCAGCGCCAGCAACACCCATATCCTCCTCATCCTGGTGTACTTCAACACTGACATCTTCAATCTGACTATCAGGAACTGGACTGCGGGTGCTCCTTCCAGCACTTGCAGGGGGCGTGCAAATGGTGGAAGGCGTATGCTCTTCACGTCCAGTGTTGGGAAGGTCAGGCATCGCAACCGACACAATTGGACTCTCCTTGTGGATTTGGGATTTCGAAGAACGCACAGTTCTTTGCGGTGCTACTGCTTTTGCCAGCTTGAGTCTTTTCATTTTTCTAGCGAGAGGCTGAGTGCCTCCATCCTCATGTGAAGCTGAACCACTAGCCATGAACATAGGCCAGGGCCTCAGCCGTTCCTTGCCACTCCGTGTGGTAAATGGCATATTGGCAAGTTTACGCTTCTCCTCCGACAATTTTATTTTAGGTTTTGGAGTCCTTTTTTTACTGATATTTGGTGTTTTGGATTTGACATGCTCTGTACTATGACATTGGGCATCGGCCTTGGCAGACGACGTTGCTGGCATTTCATCGTCTCGGCCATGACTAGTGGCAGCAGCTTCAGCACGAGGTGGAAGTGGATCTTGATCTTTCCCTAATTTTGGAACCTCAACATTTTTGTTCTCCATATTTTAATAGGCACAACTAAAAGGCACCTCAGGTAAACAATGGAGATGGATGGATACTAGTATACAATTATGGACGGACTGCCGAGTGCCGACACAGAGGTAGCTACAGCCGTGAACTACCGTACTGTGTCTGCTGCTAATATAGACTGGTTGATAAAGAGATGTCGTAGTATGTATGTATGAAGAAGAAAGAAAAAAAAACCACGGTTAGGTGGTATACAATTATGGACGGACTGCCGAGTGCCGACACAGAGGTAGCCACAGCCGTGAACTACCGTACTGTACTGTGTCTGCTGCTAATATAGACTGGTTGATAAAGAGATGTCGTAGTATGTATGTATGAAGAAGAAAGAAAAAAAAACCACGGGTAGGTGGTATACAATTATGGACGGACTGCCGAGTGCCGACACAGAGGTAGCCACAGCCGTGAACTACCGTACTGTACTGTGTCTGCTGCTAATATAGACTGGTTGATAAAGAGATGTAGTAGTATGTATGTATAAAGAAGAAAGAAAAAAAAACACGGGTAGGTGGTATACAATTATGGACGGACTGCCGAGTGCCGACACAGAGGTAGCCACAGCCGTGAACTACCGTACTGTACTGTGTCTGCTGCTAATATAGACTGGTTGATAAAGAGATGTCGTAGTATGTATGTATGAAGAAGAAAGAAAAAAAAAACCACGGTTAGGTGGTATACAATTATGGACGGACTGCCGAGTGCCGACACAGAGGTAGCCACAGCCGTGAACTACCGTACTGTACTGTGTCTGCTGCTAATATAGACTGGTTGATAAAGAGATGTCGTAGTATGTATGTATGAAGAAGAAAGAAAAAAAAACCACGGGTAGGTGGTATACAATTATGGACGGACTGCCGAGTGCCGACACAGAGGTAGCCACAGCCGTGAACTACCGTACTGTACTGTGTCTGCTGCTAATATAGACTGGTTGATAAAGAGATGTAGTAGTATGTATGTATAAAGAAGAAAGAAAAAAAAACCACGGGTAGGTGGTATACAATTATGGACGGACTGCCGAGTGCCGACACAGAGGTAGCCACAGCCGTGAACTACCGTACTGTACTGTGTCTGCTGCTAATATAGACTGGTTGATAAAGAGATGTCGTAGTATGTATGTATGAAGAAGAAAGAAAAAAAAACCACGGTTAGGTGGTATACAATTATGGACGGACTGCCGAGTGCCGACACAGAGGTAGCCACAGCCGTGAACTACCGTACTGTACTGTGTCTGCTGCTAATATAGACTGGTTGATAAAGAGATGTCGTAGTATGTATGTATAAAGAAGAAAGAAAAAAAAACCACGGTTAGGTGGTATACAATTATGGACGGACTGCCGAGTGCCGACACAGAGGTAGCCACAGCCGTGAACTACCGTACTGTACTGTGTCTGCTGCTAATATAGACTGGTTGATAAAGAGATGTCGTAGTATGTATGTATGAAGAAGAAAGAAAAAAAAAACCACGGTTAGGTGGTATACAATTATGGACGGACTGCCGAGTGCCGACACAGAGGTAGCCACAGCCGTGAACTACCGTACTGTACTGTGTCTGCTGCTAATATAGACTGGTTGATAAAGAGATGTCGTAGTATGTATGTATAAAGAAGAAAGAAAAAAAAACCACGGTTAGGTGGTATACAATTATGGACGGACTGCCGAGTGCCGACACAGAGGTAGCCACAGCCGTGAACTACCGTACTGTACTGTGTCTGCTGCTAATATAGACTGGTTGATAAAGAGATGTCGTAGTATGTATGTATGAAGAAGAAAGAAAAAAAAAACACGGTTAGGTGGTATACAATTATGGACGGACTGCCGAGTGCCGACACAGAGGTGGCCACAGCCGTGAACTACCGTACTGTACTGTGTCTGCTGCTAATATAGACTGGTTGATAAAGAGATGTCGTAGTATGTATGTATAAAGAAGAAAGAAAAAAAAACCACGGTTAGGTGGTATACAATTATGGACGGACTGCCGAGTGCCGACACAGAGGTAGCCACAGCCGTGAACTACCGTACTGTACTGTGTCTGCTGCTAATATAGACTGGTTGATAAAGAGATGTAGTAGTATGTATGTATAAAGAAGAGAAAAAAAAAAACCACGGGTAGGTGGTATACAATTATGGATGGACTGCCGAGTGCCGACACAGAGGTAGCTACAGCCGTGAGCTACCGTACTGTGTCTGCTGCGACTGGATGATAAATAATGATATAAAAAATATATATATATCACTACTGCAGCCGGACAGGTATATATATTATATAATGACGGACCTGCTGGACACTGTCTGTCAGCAGAATGAGTTTTTTATAGAATAAAAAAAAAAACACCACACAAGTGAAGTCACACGACGAGTGTTTAACTTTTTCAGGCAATCACAATATAGTATACTACTAACTATACAGGTGGTCAGTGTGGTCAGGTCACTGGTCAGTCACACTGGCAGTGGCACTCCTGCAGCAAAAGTGTGCACTGTTTAATTTTAATATAATATATGTACTCCTGGCTCCTGCTATAACCTATAACTGGCACTGCAGTGCTCCCCAGTCTCCCCCACAATTATAAGCTGTGTGAGCTGAGCACAGTCAGATATATAATATATACATAGATGATGCAGCACACTGGGCTGAGCAGTGCACACAGATATGGTATGTGACTGTCTTGTACTCCTGGCTCCTGCTATAACCTATAACTGGCACTGCAGTGCTCCCCAGTCTCCCCCACAATTATAAGCTGTGTGAGCTGAGCACAGTCAGATATATAATATATACATAGATGATGCAGGCATGCAGCACACTGGGCTGAGCAGTGCACACAGATATGGTATGTGACTGAGTCACTGTGTGTACCGTTTTTTTCAGGCAGAGAACGGATATATTAAATAAAACAACTGCACTGCTGGTGGTCACTGTGGTCAGTCACTAAACTCTGCACTCTCTTCTACAGTATCAGCCTCAGGTCAATCTCTCTCTCTCTCTCCTAATCTAAATGGAGAGGACGCCAGCCACGTCCTCTCCCTATCAATCTCAATGCACGTGTGAAAATGGCGGCGACGCGCGGCTCCTTATATAGAATCCGAGTCTCGCGAGAATCCGACAGCGTCATGATGACGTTCGGGCGCGCTCGGGTTAACCGAGCAAGGCGGGAAGATCCGAGTCGCTCGGACCCGTGAAAAAAAACATGAAGTTCGTGCGGGTTCGGATTCAGAGAAACCGAACCCGCTCATCTCTACCTCTAATACCCCTTTCATACTGCACAAATAACCTGGTATCGACCCAGTATAGTGACGGGTCACTGGGGGTTGCTGTGTGATTTGAAAGGGTCCCTCCTGAATTCCTGGGTCGCATGACCCGGTGTTTCAACTCGGGAATAAAGAAGGGTTACTCCCGGGTTATTACCGGGTCAAGAGCAGTGTGAACGGGTTGGCGGGTCGATGCGACCCGGGACCTGACTGTATAGGTATAGGCATAGGCAGAAGGGAGATGATCTCATCTCCCAGTGCCGCCTCCACCCCCGGTACTAACTCTGTCCCTGCCCCCAATGTCAACCCGACCCAGCATATTGCCGGGTCGGGAAGACAGTCTGAAAGTCCAATGCCAAGTAGCACCCGGGAAGAACCCACTTGTAATTCCTGGGTGCGACCCAGCATTGTGATGTGAAAGCGGTAGAAGATGGTTGCCACTCCAATGAACCTAACTGACTCTGCTGCCTGCACTAGCCAGTCTGTGCTCCCTGTGAGGCCAGCGCATGGGTCAGAGATCCAGACCAGAGCACTGATTCTGCAGCTATTATGCAGCTACCTGCATCACTGACATACTGTTATGTTTCTATAGACATGTGGATGTTATGTAAAAGGTCTCTCATGTATATATGTATCCAAATATCTCTGCAGTGTCGGACTGGGGCATGGAGGGCCCACCGGGGGGATGCAGAGTGCAGAGGGGGTGTGGCCTGCAACCTCATTGGTTTGACTAACCATTAGAGAGTGCAACGTCTGGGCCCCTTCGGAAATATACACAGTAAATTCAGCTGCTGCATGCCTGATAATGTACCAGATTAATAACAGATTCATAACAGCAATGCACTGTAGAAAATACACCATAGTCCAGTATCAGGTAACATATGTCTAATGTAGAAGTCACGTGCACAGTCTGGAACCTGATCCTTAGAGCAGGAGGTGGGCCCCCAGGCAGTAGGGCCCACCGGTGGTTTCCCCTGTACCCCAGTGGGCCAGTCCAAGCCTGTATCTCTGCAAAAAAAGTAGACTTAAGGTGATATATTCTTGCGCAAGTAAATGGAGGCAGCCCTGTATAGTGGAGATCAAAAAAAGTGTCTCTCCAAACCACTTTATACAATACTGGAAAATGTGAGGGTGTGATCCCACTAAAATAGGCGCCACCTATATAGAGTGTAGACACCACAAAGGTGAATAGGGAATAAAGAGTACGTTCCTTACAACAACTTCATAGATCTTCCAATCCACATTCAATTCTGTATGATGTCCACTCCACATGTAGGAAAAGACATATCATATCATGTGTAGTACAACAAATTTATTACAGTAAATACAGGTACATAAAACAATGTGATGTCCCACAGCGATGCCCCTGAGGGACTGAACAATTACCAGAACAGGTGGAGAACTGATGGAAAGCAGTTCTCAAATCACGTTTTTATTACTCATCCAAAAAGAGCAAACCACCCGGGCAGGCAAACTCAGGATAGGAACCAATCTGGTTTTCGCTCAGAATTCTCAGGAGCAGCTCCGGGAATAAAGGTCCACTAACACAAACAGTCAACGCGTTTCAACCCTCCCAATGGGGTCTTTTTTTGACACTGCCTTGAAAAAGACCCCATTGGGAGGGTTGAAACGCGTTGGTTGTTTGTGTTAGTGGACCTTTATTCCCGGAGCTGCTCCTGAGAATTCTGAGCGAAAACCAGATTGGTTCCTATCCTGAGTTTGCCTGCCCGGGTGGTTTGCTCTTTTTGGATGAGTAATAAAAACGTGATTTGAGAACTGCTTTCCATCAGTTCTCCACCTGTTCTGGTAATTGTTCAGTCCCTCAGGGGCATCGCTGTGGGACATCACATTGTTTTATGTACCTGTATTTACTGTAATAAATTTGTTGTACTACACATGATATGATATGTCTTCTCCTACATGTGGAGTGGACATCATACAGAATTGAATGTGGATTGGAAGATCTATGAAGTTGTTGTAAGGAACGTACACTTTATTCCCTATTCACCTTTGTGGTGTCTACACTCTATATAGGTGGCGCCTATTTTAGTGGGATCACACCCTCACATTTTCCAAGCCTGTATCTCTGCTTATAGGAGAAAACTTTAGGCATGGTCTTTGTGTGTTATAAGTCAGTGTCCCAATATATATAATTCTTACATGGCATCCACATGTCTATATACACATAAGAGTATGTCAGTGTGGACCTTAATCAGGATTACACTTTATGGCAAGTTAGATTTTTTTTCACCTTGTATATCAGGTTTACAATATACTGTATACAAGTATCCCAGAGAGCTCCATTATTTAGAGATACAGGCACTGCTGATGTCTCCACTTAAGTAAACTTGGGTGTGATAAGGATTACTGTGTGGGCATAATGTGTAAGGGGCACTACTGTGGGCATAATGTGTAAGGGACACTACTAGTGTGGGCATAATGTGTAAGGGGCACTACTACTGTGTGGGCATAATGTGCAAGGGGCACTACTACTGTTGGCATAATGTGTAAGGGGCACTACTATTGTGGGCATAATGTGTAAAGGGCACTACAACTTTGGGCATAATGTGTAAGGGGCAGTACTGTTGTGGGCATAATGTCTAAGGGGCACTACTGTGTGGCATAATGTGTTTAAGGGGTATTACTATGTGGCACAACTTGTATAAGGGGTACTACTGTATGGCATAACATGAATAAGAGACAATACTGTGTGGTGTATTGTGAATAAGGGACACGGCAGTGTAGTTTGAAAAATTGACACTACTATGTGGTGTAATGTGAGTAATTGACACTACTGTGTGGTGTAATGTGAATAAAGAACACTACTATGCGGTGTAATGTGCATAAGGGACACTATTATGCTTTGTAATGTGAGTATAGAACACTACTGTGCAGTGTAATGTGAGTAAGGGGCACTACTATGTGGTGTAATGTGAATAAGGGACACTATTGTTCCTTTTACGGCACTCAAATCTTCCTTATTTCAAATATCGGGGGAGGGGGGGGGGTGCCAGGGGTGCTCAGACCCCTAAGTACACCTCTGCAGAGACTACCTCCTCTATCTAATACCCTATTTTCAATGCCTATCTATACAATATGTGGACAGTCCTATGAAACATATACATTGTTCATTACCACGGAATTCCAGTGCTCAGTGACTGTGCCCTTTTCCCTTTAGATCAGTATCTAATAAAAAGTATAAGGAAGAAAATTCAAAAGTGTATTAAAATAAATCTGTGAAGTCTCATGGGATGCTATTATAATAAAGATTTCTGATGTGTGTATACTATGAGTTCTCAGGTGGTTGATATAGTATATTTTATTGTTGCAAACTACTTGTGTTTCCTTTTCAGCAAATCTCATACATACAGTAGTTGAAACAGTTTCTAGTATAATCTGGCATGATATGCAGATATAGAGCCTAACTCAGAGGTGCATGCAATGCTGGTGTCAGATGCAGTGGAGCGAGGCTGTGACAGGCCGGGTACAGGGGTTGTGCCCAATTCTAGGAGGCATAGTCATGCCCCTTCCACCCCTAAAAAATAAAAATAGGATTTTAATTACCTACTGGTAAATCCTTTTCTCGTAGTCCGTATAGGATACTGGGGTCCACATTAGTACCATGGGGTATAGACGGGTCCACTAGGAGCCTTGGGCTCTTTAAGAAATCAATAGTGTGCACTGGCTTCTCCCTCTTTGCCCCTCCTAACAGACTCAGTCTAGAAACTATGCCCGAGGAGACGAACATACCGTGAGAGAAGGATAGGTAAGGATAGTGGTGAGGTTCCGAATCAGCACACACAAGAGGAAAGCCATACTAACCAAACATGAAGCCAGAACAGCAACAGCTGAACCAACATTACTTAGCCAAGTAACAGTGCAGAAACAAAGCCCCAGGCGGGCGCCCAGTATCCTCTACGGACTACGAGAAAAGGATTTACCAGTAGGTAATTAAAATCCTATTTTCACTTACGTCCTAGAGGATACTGGGGTCCACATTAGTACCATGGGGATGTACCAAAGCTCCCAAACCGGGTGGGAGAGTGCTAAGGGTCCTGCAGAACTTATTGACCAAACTGAAGGTCCTCAGAGGCAAAAGTATCGAACTTATAGAACTTAGCAAACGTGTTCGAACCTGACCAAGTAGCTGCTCAGCAGAGCTGTAAGGCTGATACACCCCAGGCAGCCGCCCAGGAACAATCCACCGACCTATTAGAGTGGGCATGTACAGATCTAGGAACCGGCAAACCTGCTGTAGAGTAAGCATGCTGGATAGTAAGCTTGATCCAGCGAGCAATAGACTGGAAGCAGGACACCCAATTTTATTGGGATCATAGAGTACAAACAGCGATTTTCTGTGATGAGTTGTCCATTTGACATAGATTTTCAAAGCCTGCACAACATCCAGGGACTTTGAAGTGGAAGAGGTGTCATTAAGCACTGGAACCACAATAGGTTGGTTGATATGAAATGCAGACACCACCTTTGGAAGAAATTGCTGACGAGTTCTGAGTTCAGCTCTATATCCATGAAAAATCAAATAGGGGCTCTTGTGAGACAACGCCCCCAATTCTGACACACGTCTTCCCGAAGCCAAGGGCAGCAATGTAATGGTCTTCCATGTAAGAAACTTTACATCAACCTCCTGTAAAGGCTCAAACCATTCAGATTATAGAAACTGCAACACCATGTTGAGATCCCAAGGTGTCGTGGGAGGCACATAGGGTGGCTGGATGTGCAGAACCCCTTTCAAGAACGTCTGAACTTCAGGGAGGGACGCCAACAGTCTTTGGAAGAAAATGGACAAAGCCGACATCTGGACCTTTAAGGAACCCAGGCGTAGGCCCACATCCATTCCTGACTGCAGAAAAAGCAGAAAACAACCCAGCTGAAATTCCACTGTAGGGAATTTCCTTTTTTCACACCAAGACACACACGTCCTCCAAATCCGGTGGTAATGTTTAGATGTTACCCCTTTCCTGGCTTGGATCAGGGTAGGAATTACCCCGTCCGGAATGCCTTTCCGGGCTAAAATTTGACGCTCAACCACCATGCTGTCAAACGTAGCCGCGGTAAGTCTTGATAGACGAACAGCCCCTGTTGCAGATGATCCTCTCAAAGAGGTAGAGGCCACGGATCCTCCAGCAGCATGTCCAGGAGATCTGCGTACCAAGCCCTTCTTGGCCAATCCGGAGCAATGAGAATTGCTTGAACCTTTTCTCTTTTTATTCTTTTGAGAATTCTTGGGATCAGTGGAAGTGGTGGAAACACATACACCATCTGGAAAACCCATGGAGTCACCAAAGCGTCCACCGCCACTACCTGTGGGTCTCTCGACCTGGAACAATTCTGTCTGAGTTTCTTGTTGAGACGAGAGGCCATCATGTCGACTTGTGGAATTCCCCACCGATGTGTCACGTACCCAAACACCTCCGGGTGAAGGCCCCACTCTTCTGGGTGGAGGTCATGTCTGCTGAAGAAGTCTGCTTCCCAGTTGTCTACTCCCGGAATGAAGACTGCCAACAACACCACAGCGTGTCTTTCTGCCCAGAGGAGCATCCGTGTTACCTCTGACATTGCTGCTCTGCTGTCATGACTGAGGTTTTGTGAACCCGGTGTTAGTGAAGTCTGTGCGGGCGACTGGAGGATTATATGAATACTACCACTGACCTGGTTTGGGAATGTTGTGGACTCGGGGTTTCTTCCGGTGACTGGGAAGAGGAACCGCGGCAGAGATGGCCGAATCTAGGTTCTTCTCATGCAGGATTAGGTCGGCAGACAGGAAGCACGTGTGGGCGCTGAAGGTCTCCTGAAAGACAGAACTGGAAAGGCGCTGATGAATCAGTGAAGAATACCAGGTACAACTGCGCTAAAGTGCACTGGATGCTTGGAGACACTGAGGTGCTAGGAGGCACGGAAGTGCTTGGAGACACTGGGGTGCGTAGAGACACTGGGGTGCGTAGAGACACTGGGGTGCGTAGAGACACTGGGGTGCTTGGAGGCACTGAGGTGATGAAGCACGGAGACGCTGGAGGCACGAGGTGCTGAGGCACGGGGGTGCTGAGGCACGAGGTGCTGGAAGCACGGAGATGCTGGAGGCACGAGGTGCTGAGGCACGGGGGTGCTGAGGCACGAGGTGCTGGAAGCACGGAGATGCTGGAGGCACGAGGTGCTGAGGCACGGAGGTGCTGGGGAACGGAGGTGCTGAGGCACGGGGGTGCTGAGGCACGAGGTGCTGGAAGCACGGAGATGCTGGAAGGTACTGAGGCACGGAGGTACTGAGGCACGGAGGTGTTGAGGCACGGAGGTACTGAGGCACGGAGGTACTGAGGCACAGAGGTGCTGAGGCACGGAGGTACTGAGGCACTGAGGTGCTGAGGCACGGAGATGCTGAGACACGGAGATGCTGAGACACGGAGATGCTGAGGCACGGAGATGCTGAGGCACGGAGATGATGAGGCACGGAGATACTGAGGCACGGAGATGATGAGGCACGGAGATGCTGAAGCACAGAGATACTGAGTCACGGAGGTGCTGAGGCACTGAGGTGCTGAGGCACGGAGATGTTGAGGCACGGAGATGCTGAGGCACGGAGATGCTGCAGGGATACGGGAGCTCTGGAGATCACAACTACAACAGCAGTAAAGATGAACCACGGCAGCTGTGGTTTTCAGTTGAGACTATGGAATATAATACTGTGCCTTTAAGATGAATCACTGCAGCTGTGCCTTTACTTTGAGACTCGAGGAAATAGTGATCATCAGTGGCAACACAAAAGTAAACCAAACAGGGTAACAAGGAACAGAGTTTTCACAGGAACCAGAGTATAAAGGTTACCTTTTAGGGAGCTCAGCTTGAAGACTCACACATAGCTGTGAGTGTGACACAAGGAACTGGCCCAGTTTCTAACTCAGCCTCCTGATTTATACTTCCTGGTCCTTGGTGATTGGTGAGCAGGATCAGGTGATGCAGAGAGTCTCAGGCTGGCAGAGGATTGAACAACTCTGGGTCAGGTGAACAGTCACTGTCATGTGACTACTCTAGCCAAGGCTGTGATGTAGAATGAGGCCTAGCAGGCCGAGAGAACACTGAAGCCTGAACTTCTGCAAAACATAGGATGCTGGCTTTTAGGCCTAAACTTCAGATTACTGAATTCAGCCTCACACAGGAGATCACCACAGATGGAGCTAATTAACTATTACCTTTAAGGCAGAGAACTCAGGAAAACTCAGAGCTGGCAACCTGTTTAAAAAAGACACAGGATCCGGGACAGATGGCAGGGGTAAGTCACCAAATATGAAACCTACAGTCAGGATTGTGACATCTGCTCTTCGTTCCGCTCTGTCGGTTTATGGTGGTCATTCCGAGTTGTTCGCTCGTTGCCGTTTTTCGCAATGCAGCGATTAGGTGGAAAATGTGCATGCGCATGGTACGCAGCGCGCACGCGTTAAGTAATTTAACACAAAACTTTGGAGATTTACACAAGCTCGAGCGACGTTTTTTCAACGCTCGAGTGATCGTAGTGTGATTGACAGGAAGTGGGTGTTTCTGGGCGGAAACTGTCCGTTTTCAGGGAGTGTGCTAAAAAACGCAGGCGTGCCAGGTAAAAACGCAGGAGTGGCTGGCCGAACGCAGGGCGTGTTTGTGACGTCAAACCAGGAACTAAACGGACCGAGGTGATCGCAATCTAGGAGTAGGTCTGGAGCTACTCAGAAACTGCAAGGAATTATTTAGTAGCAGTTCTGCTAATCTTTCGTACGCTATTCTGCTAAGCTAAGATACACTCCCAGAGGGCGGCGGCCTAGCGTTTGCAATGCTGCTAAAAGCAGCTAGCGAGTGAACAACTCGGAATGAGGGCCAATGTACGTTACTGCCGTCACATTGTCCGACTGAACCTGGATTGCCCGATCTTGAAGAAGATGGGCTCCTTGCAGAAGGGCATTGTATATGGCCCTTAGTTCCTGAATGTTGATTGGAAGAATGGTTTCCTGATTTGACCATTTTCCTTGGAAGTGTGACCCCTGGGTGACTGCTCCCCAACCTCTGAGGCTTGCATCTGTGGTTAGCAGAATCCAATTTTGAATCCCGAACCTTCGGCCCTTGATCAGGTGAGAAGTCTGAAGCCACCACAGAAGAGAAATCCTGGCTTTTGGTGACAGACGAATCCTCTGGTGCATGTGTAAATGCGATCCGGACCATTTGTCCAACAGGTCCAGCTGGAAGGGTCTTGTGTGAAACCTTCCATACTGCAGTGCCTCGTAAGCGGCTACCATCTTTCCCAGAAGGCAAATGCAGAGATACACCGATATCCGGGTTTGTTTTAGAACATCCCACACCATTGACTGGATCACCACTGCCTTTTCCAATGGAAGGAACACCTTCTGTACCTCCGTATCCAGTATTATCCCCAGGAACAGAAGCCTCCGAGTTGGTTCCAGGTGAGATTTTGGTAGGTTCAGAATCCACACGTGATCCCGGAGTAGTTGAGTTGAGAGGGCAATGTTGTCCAATAACTGTTTTCTGGATGGTGCTTTTATCAGCAGATCGTCCAGGTACGGAATAATGTTCACTCCCCATTTGTGGAGGAGAAACATCATCCCCGCCATTACCTTGTTGAACACCTTCAGAGCCGTGGAGAGGCCAAAGGGCAGAGCCTGGATCTGGTAGTGACAGTCTTGTAAGGCAAACCTGAGGTAAGCCTGATGAGGCAGCCAGATCGGGATATGAAGGTATGCATGATTGATATCCAGAGACACCAAGAATTCCCCTTCCTCCAGACTCGAGATCACTGCTCTCAGAGACTTCATCTTGAATTTGAACACCCGTAAGTACGGGATCAGCGATTTGAGGTTTAAAATGGGTTTCACCGAACCGTCCGGTTTCGGTACCACAAACAGGTTGGAATAATAACCGCTGGTCCATAGCTGAGGTGGAACTGGAACAATGACCTGAGTCTGTACCAGTTTTTGAATTGCGTCCAGTAAATTTATACTTGCCTCCTGAGAAACTGGTAAGCCTGATTAGAAGAATCTGTGAGGTGGGAGTTCCTGAAACTCCAGTCTGTACCCCTGGGCGATGACCTCTTCGACCCAGGGATCCTGGCATCACGTCACCCATATGTGACTGAAATTTCTTAATCATGCTCCTACCTGCCTGTATCTCAGGCAGAGAGGTCCACCATCATGCTGAAGGCTTTGAGGAAGCAGAACTGGAGTCCTGTTACTGTGAACTTGCAGTTGTTTGTTTTCTTGGTTTACCTCTATTGCCTTTGAAGGCTGTAGAAGCAGAGGCGTAACTAGCATGGGGCGAGCAGGGCTCGTGCCCTGGGCGCCGTGGCAGACCCAGCAGAGGGGGGCGCCACCGCCACCTGCACGGCCCGCTCCGCTCGCCCCATGCGACATGGTTTCCGCCGGCGGTCTCTCCCTGGCTCCCTAGCTCCGGCTGCTGTGCCTGTCACACTGTACAGGCAGCAGCAGCTAGGACGGAGCCTCCCCCTACTCCCCCCCCCAAGCAGTGTCTAATTGTTGAGGCGCGCGTGCGCGACCTCGGAGGTGCGCGCGTACGCGACCTCGGAGGTGCGCGCGTACGCGACCTCGGAAGTGCGCGCGTACGCGACCTCGGAGGTGCGCGCGTGCGCGACCTCGGAGGTGCGCCCGCGTAGGGCATCGGAGGCGGCAGGTGAGCAGGCAGGCGGCGGCGGCGGCAACAGTAGTAATTTATTGGCAGGGGGGGGGTGGTACAGTGTGTGTGTGGGTTAAGTGTGTGTGTGTGTGTGTGTGTGTGTGTGTGTGTGTGTGTGGGACAGTGTGAGTGTAAGTGAATATTGTAGTCCTGTGTGTGGGGTGGGAGGGGGGGAAAGTATGAGAATGTGTGTGTAGTCTGAGTGGGTGTGTGTGGGGTTTGGGGGGTGGCCAGTCTGTGTGTGTGTGTGTAATCTGTAGATTACACACACACACAGACTGGCCACCCCCAAACTCCACATACACCCACTCAGACTACACACACATTCTCATACTTTCCCCTCCCCCACCAGAGACGTAACTAGCATGGGGCGAGCAGGGCACGTGCACTGGGCGCTGTGGCAGCCCCAGCAGAGGGGGGCGCCACCGCCACCTGCACGGCCCGCTCCGCTCGCCCCATGCGACATGGTTTCCGCCGGCGGGCTCTCCCTGGCTCCCCAGACCCGGCTGCTGTGACTGCCACACAGGCAGCAGCAGCTAGGACGGAGCCTCCCCCTACTCCCCTCCCCCCCCCCCCCCCCCCCCCAAGCAGTGTCTAATCGTGGAGGCGCGCGTGCGCGGGTCTGCCGAGGCAACAGGTGAGTAGGCAGGCGGCGGCAGCAGTAGTTTATTGTCGGGAGGGGAGGGGGGGTGGTACAGTGTGTGTGTGGGTTAAGTGTGTGTGTGTGTGGGACAGTGGGAGTGTAAGTGAATATTGTAGTCCTGTGTGTGGGGGGGAGGGAGGCGAAAGTATGAGAATGTGTGTGTAGTCTGAGTGGGTGTGTGTGGGGTTTGGGGGGTGGCCAGTCTGTGTGTGTGTGTAATCTGTAGATTACACACACACACACAGACACAGACTGGCCACCCACAAACTAACCCTAGTTACTAACCCTAGGATTTCCCAACTGATGGTGTGCTGAGTGACGACGCAGGTTGAGGTGATGGTGTGCTGAGTGAGTGACGACGCAGGGGAGGTGATGGTGTGCTGAGTGACGACGCAGGGGGAGGTGATGGTGTGCTGAGTGACGACGCAGGAGGAGGTGATGGTGTGCTGAGTGACGACGCAGGGGGAGGTGATGGTGTGCTGAGTGACGACGCAGGGGGAGGTGATGGTGTGCTGAGTGAAGACGCAGGGGGAGGTGATGGTGTGTTGAGTGACGACGCAGGGGGAAGTGATCGTGTGCTGAGTGACGACGCAGAGGTAGGTTATGGTGTGCTGAGTGACGACGCAGGGGAGGTGATGGTGTGCTGAGTGACGACGCAGGGGGAGGTGATGGTGTGCTGAGTGACGACGCAGAGGTAGGTTATGGTGTGCTGAGTGACGTCGCAGAGGTAGGTTATAGTGTGCTGAGTGACGACGCAGGGGAGGTGATGGTGTGCTGAGTGATGACGCAGGGGGAGGTGATGGTGTGCTGAGTGACGACGCAGGGGGAGGTGATGGTGTGCTGAGTGACGACGCAGAGGTAGGTTATGGTGTGCTGAGTGACGACGCAGGGGAGGTGATGGTGTGCTGAGTGACGACGCAGGGGGAGGTGATGGTGTGCTGAGTGACGACGCAGGGGGAGGTGATGGTGTGCTGAGTGAGAGACGACCAGAGGCGTAACTTACTTATTTTTTAATTAGCAGACAGCAGCAGCACGTAGGAAGTAGGCCCTGGAGGATTCACGCCTGCACCTGTCACCGTAGCGACCAGAGCCGTCCGCGCTGAGTGGAGAAGATGCCGCAGAAGAGGAGTCCAGCCAGACGCAGGACTGGGGAAGGACATCCAACCTTCGGTGGACCGGGACACTGCAGCAAGGGAGGAGACTGACCAGCAATGGGAGCACCGGCAGAAGACCCTGGCTGGCTTAAAGAAGACGGCACGGAACAGCGGGGAGGATGGCGCAGATCGGAATCCTGCAGCAGGAGAGAATATTCCCCTTTGGAGCGCAGCAGACCACACTGAAAAGGGTGCATCCCCGGTGCGGTGCGGTGCTCTGCATCCCGGGTGGCGCCGAAGATGTGGAGTGTCGGAGGTGGCAGAAGCGCCGCAGCTTGGGGTGAGAAACCGCTGCAACCCTTCCACTGCTAAACTCTGCAATTAGTCGATTAAGGGGGTAGGCTCCCCTCACCACAGTGCCCCACAGGCCTTGTTAATTAAGAGGGTTGAATCCCCTCTCTCTATAATGTGAATTTCGGCTCCTACCGTGTGTTAAACTTATAATATGAAAGGGGCACCAGTACTAGATAGTATAATGGGTCCTACTACACTGAAGGACACGCCCCCTCCTGAGTGGCCACGCCCCCTTTTCCAGGGAGCGCAATGCATACCTCCACTTTTTCATATCCCCCTTCAAAAATTAAACTTCGACCACTTTATACACAGTGACACCTATTTGTGTAGGAGATGATGATGTTAAGGTGCATGTGGAATTGAAAAGAATGTTCCCAGTATGACCTGTAACAGCTGGTGTGTCATGTTGGCACATCGCCATTAGCGTGCGCACATACTTTCCTTTTGTATTTTATTTATTATTATTTATTTATTTATTTATTTGGGGGGGGGGCGCCATTTTTGATCTTGCCCTGGGCTCCAAAACCCCTAGTTACGCCTCTGTGTAGAAGAACCCTTGGCTTTATGTTTGAATTTTGCTGTCCAAAAGGACTCCAGAGTCGGAGCAGAGTAGCTCTTCCTAGCTGGTGGGGCTGCGGAAGTAAGATATGTAGACTTACCCGCTATAGCCTTGGATATCCACGTATCCGGTTCATCACCAAACAGGGCCTCGCCTGTGAAAGGTAGGCTTTCCACACCCTTTCTGGAATCCGCATCCGCTGCCCACTGACGTAGCCATAAGCCCCTGCGTGCTGACACTGCCATGGCCGTGGAGTGTGCATTGAGCAATCAAATTTCTTTTATGGCTTCTACCATAAAATTTGCAGTGTCCTGTATATATTGCAAGAGTAAAATCATCTCACCTCTTGGTAAGGAATCTAACCCCTCAATTAGGTTACCTGACCATTTTGCAATGGCCCTAGTGATCCAAGCACAACCAATAGTTGGTCTCTGGGCCACCCCCGCAGCTGTGTACAGAGATTTGAGAGTGGTCTCAATCTTGCGGTCTGCCGCATCTTTTAAGGAGGCTGCCCCTGGACCGGTAAAACTATCTTACGTTATAATCTAGATACCGATGCATCAACAATCGGTGGGTTTTCCCATTTTTTTCTATCGCCCTGAGGAAAAGGGAAAGATGTGAGTAACCTTTTAGGGATCTGAAGCCTCTTGTCAGGATTAGACCTAGGGGGGTCATTCCGACCTAATTGTAGCTGTGCTAAATTTAGCACAGCTACGATCACTGACACAGACATGCGGGAGGACGCCCAGCACAGGGCTAGTCCGCCCCGAATGTCTGGCCCGGCCCCACCGCACAAGTACAAAAGCATTGTCCAGCGGCAATGCTTTTGTACTTGTAGAGTAACTCCCAGCCAGCGCAGCTCCTGCGGCTGGCCGGGAGTTACTTGTCGCTGCCAGGGTCGCAGCGGCTACGTGTGACGTCATGCAGCCGCTGCGACCCACCCCCCTGCATGGTCGGGCCACGCCTGCATTGGCCGGACCGCGCCTCAAAAATGGGGGCCAAACACCGCCGTGCCGCCCCCTCCCGCCCAGCTACCGCCTCTGCCTGTCAGTCAGACAGAGGCGATCGCTAGGCAATGACGGCCTTCGGCCATATGGCATGCGCCGGCGCACTGCGGCGCCGGCGCATGCGCAGTTCTGACCCAATTGCACCGCTGCGAAAAACTGCAGCGTGTGATCGGGTCGGAATGACCCGCCCAAGTTTCTTCAACTAAGGAATTTAATTCCTTAAATGCAGGGAAACTAGCAGAAGATTTCTTTTTTACATTAAAATAAGATTCCTCATTGTCTCCTGTCGCTTTGTCAGGATTGTGCAGATCTCTAATAGCCTCTATCAGGCCTGTATTCCCTGTGACAAAGCTGCATCCCCCCCTCCCGAGTCCACTTCACCCTCCTCAATGTCTGTTACATCATCATTAGTATCAGTCTGTATGATTTGGGCCAGTGTATGCTTTTGTGAACAAATGGCAGGGGTCTGAGACGCTGGAATGGCCACTGAATCTCTATTCATTAAGTCATCCACAGACTGTCTTAAGTATTACGTCTTCTTTTTATTTTGGGATAATTTATGTGAAATATTTGAGATCATCCCTTTTAATGTATCCAACCATACTGGTTCGTTCCCACTAGCCTGAGAATGTGTACTATCCTGAGTACACTGTAGGGATACCCCTGAGTGAGAAAAACACTCTGCTGTGCATGAAATACACTCCTTTGACATAGAAAAATGTAAAAGAACACACACACATGCAGGATGAATAGGTTAAAAGCACAGTTAACCCACACAGAGCCCCCTAGGGAGACACAGAGTATGATGGAGTCAGCCACACAGTGTCCCTATAGCTAATAATAAGGTTAGCTGGGTCGCAAACTAAGCCCTCTTAATAAAGGCGCAGTATTCTAATACTGCTCCCCCCCTTTGCTATGACCCCCTGGTACCGCTGAGGCAAGCTGGAGTCCTTGTGGAGGGGCTGCGCTTCCCTGCCAGTCTGTCTGTTTAGAGCTGCAGAGGGAAAATGGCGCTGGTGAGCTGCTGGGTCCGCTCATAGTGAAGCCCCGCCCCTGTAATGACACGCAGTCTTCTCATTTTATTTATACTGGCTGAGGTATGCATGGTGCTTAACAGTGGGTTAGAGCTATGGAGGGCCAAAAATGTCCGGGATTGGAAGGTCCAATCCTGGGGATTGAGGGATCAGCATTGAGCGTCCACAGGACGCTCAGACGCTGCCTGGCTTCCTCCTTCCGGCTCCCCCTGCGCAGCATGAGGTCACGCTACGCCGTCAGCCATGCACTGAGGGAGTGCAGGAAGAGAACCCCACCCGCCCGCCCTCTGTATACGGTTAGTAATGATTGCTGGGTGGGCGGGCGGGGCGGGGTGGGGCGAGGGGGCGGCCACACACTTAAAAGCCAATCCCAGGTAACCCGGGATTGTCCATTTTTCAATTCCGATACCCAGGATTGAAAAAACGGCCCGGGATTGGCTTCCCTAGTTAGAACCCCTGTAAGCAAGAATTGCCAGTGTGGGTAATGTAAGTAGTGGCTCAGCGCGCCCCTCACAGCGGAACACACGCACACAGCATGTCATCCTGAGCCCTGGAGCGCAGCCTGCCTGCCAGCGCTGCGCTCCACACCCTTATGCTGCCATTTCAGTTGGTGACCTGCTAACCGGGACACCGGCCACCTACTCACCAGTCTTCTTACTTCTGGCTCTGTTTGGGGTGACGGCGTGCTGCGGGCCCGTACGCTCACCGTGGTGGGGCTTGCGAATAGGACCCTCAGGAGCTAAGTGTCCTGTCAGCGGGGAACAGGACCATTAACCCTGGAGGAGGTTGGCCCGTTCCCGCCGCCAAGTCTCATGAAGCAGACAGGCTGTTGCCAAACAGCACTGTCTGAAAATAACAAACAGAAAAAATAAATTTAGAAAACTCTTCAGGAGCTTCCCTAAGCGTGACCGGCTCCTCCGGGCACATTTTCTAAACGGAGTCTGGTAGGGGGGGCATAGAGGGAGGAGCCAGTGCACACTATTGATTTCTTAAAGTGCCCAAGACTCCTAGTGGACCCATCTATACCCCATGGTACTAATGTGGACCCCAGTATCCTCTAGGACGTAAGAGAAAACATATTAATGCTGTGCCATGTGCTTCAAAGGGGTCTGGAACACAAACTGCAGAATCATTGGAATTACATGTTCCAGGGATCTGGCTAGCCTATAACATACGTGATGTGTTCCAGAGATCTGGTTATACCATATATGATATATTACAGACATGTAACATTACACAGCACGTGGCAGCATGTGAGTAACCAACAGACATAACATCACAGGCTGTGGCCATATGTATTCTAGCCAGTGGAGAGTGTATAGAGACACCATGACTTATGTGCAGACTGCAGTGCAGCCATACAGTGTGCAGCAGCACTGTACTGGCAGCCATAGCACTGCTTGCTCAACCACACAGCACCCCATACTGCCCGATATACAATAACACACAAGAGGGCAAAGCATGCTTTATACAGCCCCTTTAACTACCCTGTTTCTTCTCCAGTTGAGGTAGGAATCTGGTGTGATGAGGACTTGGGGGTTAATCAGAGATGGACGAAGATCTTACTTCCCGCAGCAAGATCTGCGTCCATCTGCTAACATGTTGGGGGCCGCACAGAACAGGGCAAGGTCGCCCAGCATGTGTGTGGCACCACCCCGCGATGCGCCGGCAATTAAATTGCAGATGCATCGATTAAGGTTGCAGCCTGGCTGCACTGGCAGGTGGTCCAGCACCATTTTTAATCGGAGCGTCTGCGCGGGCCGTCATGCAGCCGTCCCGAAAACGTTCTTGACGTGACCCTGTTTCACCCGCAACGCCATGTCGATGCCCCCTGACAGCAGCCACTGTCAGTCACCTGCAAGGCAAAGGGTCGTGCATGCACACTGCGGCCAGTGTGCGTGCGCAGGCCCCCTGAATGCAGCCGCTGTGTACAGACGCGCGTCTGCATTCAGGTCTGAATAGACCCCTTCCTGTGACCTGTCTTCTCTCCACAGATTAAGGTGCCTGCCTCCATCTAGATGCATCAGGCTACCCATCAGCACATCTCCATCCCATCATGGCTCACTGCTTCCTTCTCTTAACCACTTGCCTGGGATATCATACACTGCTTAGTACATGTCCCCCTTAATCTGGAATCAGGAATAGCAATAACCTATTGCAAACAGAGGCCAGAGATTAACAGTAGTCACTCTTTGCTCTGTCAGTCTTTGGAGTCTGAAAGGAATTATGTAGAAGCTGCAAGTCATAGATTGGTGGCCAAAGTCAAGTGATGCACGGAGCACCATGACTGGAGGAGACACGATCAGCTGACATGAACAAATATGGCGACATCCATGAATCAGCTCCACAACACAAGTACATCAGTAAACCCTGGCCCCCAGGACAGGCAGCAAAGGTAAGTCACACAAAACAGTTCCAGAGTGTGACACCCTCACTAGTTTGCTTCACTTTGTCCCCTTCCTGCGAACCAGGTGACTAAGGGCCTAATTCAGCATGGATTGCTAATTAGAGAATTTGGAAATCGAGCGATTATTGAACAATTGCGCATGCGGAGCATTCACATTGCGCATGCATGCGGGTAAATAATGACAGAAAATGCATACAGATTGTAAACGCAATGCAGCCACTGTTTGACTGACAGGAAGCCAGCATTTCTGGGTGGAACCTGCCGTTTTCTGAGTGTGTCAGAAAAAGTGCAGGTGTGCCCAGGCGTTTTTGGGAAGGGTCCCTGATGTCAGCTCAGACCACTTCAAGCCCATCTCAGTTGCAGATTAGTGGCAGCCTCCGACCTACTCATGGCCCTTATTCCGAGTTGTTCGCTCGGTAATTTTCTTCGCATCGCAGCGATTTTACGCTAATTGCGCATGCGCAATGTTCGCACTGCAACTGCGCCAAGTAAATTTGCTAAGAAGTTTGGTATTTTACTCACGGCATTACAAGGTTTTTTCTTCGTTCTGGTGATCGTTGTGTGATTGACAGGAAGTGGGTGTTTCTGGGCGGAAACTTGCCGTTTTATGGGAGTGTGTGAAAAAAAAGCTGCCGTTTCTGGGAAAAACGCGGGAGTAGCTGGAGAAACGGGGGAGTGTCTGGGCGAACGCTGGGTGTGTTTGTGAAGTCAAACCAGGAACGAAACTGACTGAACTGATCGCAGTGGCAGAGTAAGTGTCGAGCTACTCAGAAACTGCTTAGAAATTTCTATTCACAATTTTGAGAATCTTTCGTTCGCAATTTTGCTAAGCTAAGATTCACTCCCAGTAGGCGGCGGCTTAGCGTGTGCAATGCTGCTAAAAGCAGCTTGCGAGCGAACAACTCGGAATGAGGGCCCATATTTGCGGCTGCAAATCTGTCAGTTCTGCTTTCTGCATTGATTAGCACCTGGATCCGGCTGCTCCCTTCTGTTGTTCTCGTTTCCAAGCAACTGATCACCTGGACTAGAGATGTGCACCGGAAATTTTTCGGGTTTTGTGTTTTGGTTTTGGGTTCGGTTCCGCGGCCGTGTTTTGGGTTCGACCGCGTTTTGGCAAAACCTCACCGAATTTTTTTTGTCGGATTCGGGTGTGTTTTGGATTCGGGTGTTTTTTTAAAAAAACACTAAAAAACAGCTTAAATCATAGAATTTGGGGGTCATTTTGATCCCAAAGTATTATTAACCTCAAAAACCATAATTTCCACTCATTTTCAGTCTATTCTGAATACCTCACACCTCACAATATTATTTTTAGTCCTAAAATTTGCACCTAGGTCGCTGGATGACTAAGCTAAGCGACCCTAGTGGCCGACACAAACACCGTGCCCATCTAGGAGTGGCACTGCAGTGTCACGCAGGATGGCCCTTCCAAAAAACCCTCCCCAAACAGCACATGACGCAAAGAAAAAAAGAGGCGCAATGAGGTAGCTGTGTGAGTAAGATAAGCGACCCTAGTGGCCGACACAAACACCGGGCCCATCTAGGAGTGGCACTGCAGTGTCACGCAGGATGGCCCTTCCAAAAAACCCTCCCCAAACAGCACATGACGCAAAGAAAAAAAGAGGCGCAATGAGGTAGCTGTGTGAGTAAGATAAGCGACCCTAGTGGCCGACACAAACACCGTGCCCATCTAGGAGTGGCACTGCAGTGTCACGCAGGATGGCCCTTCCAAAAAACCCTCCCCAAACAGCACATGACGCAAAGAAAAAAAGAGGCGCAATGAGGTAGCTGTGTGAGTAAGATAAGCGACCCTAGTGGCCGACACAAACACCGGGCCCATCTAGGAGTGGCACTGCAGTGTCACGCAGGATGGCCCTTCCAAAAAACCCTCCCCAAACAGCACATGACGCAAAGAAAAAAAGAGGCGCAATGAGGTAGCTGTGTGAGTAAGATAAGCGACCCTAGTGGCCGACACAAACACCGGGCCCATCTAGGAGTGGCACTGCAGTGTCACGCAGGATGGCCCTTCCAAAAAACCCTCCCCAAACAGCACATGACGCAAAGAAAAAAAGAGGCGCAATGAGGTAGCTGTGTGAGTAAGATAAGCGACCCTAGTGGCCGACACAAACACCGGGCCCATCTAGGAGTGGCACTGCAGTGTCACGCAGGATGGCCCTTCCAAAAAACCCTCCCCAAACAGCACATGACGCAAAGAAAAAAAGAGGCGCAATGAGGTAGCTGTGTGAGTAAGATAAGCGACCCTAGTGGCCGACACAAACACCGTGCCCATCTAGGAGTGGCACTGCAGTGTCACGCAGGATGTCCCTTCCAAAAAACCCTCCCCAAACAGCACATGACGCAAAGAAAAAAAGAGGCGCAATGAGGTAGCTGTGTGAGTAAGATAAGCGACCCTAGTGGCCGACACAAACACCGGGCCCATCTAGGAGTGGCACTGCAGTGTCACGCAGGATGGCCCTTCCAAAAAACCCTCCCCAAACAGCACATGACGCAAAGAAAAAAAGAGGCGCAATGAGGTAGCTGTGTGAGTAAGATAAGCGACCCTAGTGGCCGACACAAACACCAGTCTATTCTGAATACCTCACAATATTATTTTTAGTCCTAAAATTTGCACCTAGGTCGCTGGATGACTAAGCTAAGCGACCCTAGTGGCCGACACAAACACCGGGCCCATCTAGGAGTGGCACTGCAGTGTCACGCAGGATGGCCCTTCCAAAAAACCCTCCCCAAACAGCACATGACGCAAAGAAAAATGAAAGAAAAAAGAGGTGCAAGATGGAATTGTCCTTGGGCCCTCCCACCCACCCTTATGTTGTATAAACAGGACATGCACACTTTAACCAACCCATCATTTCGGTGACAGGGTCTGCCACACGACTGTGACTGAAATGACGGGTTGGTTTGGACCCCCACCAAAATAGAAGCAATTAATCTCTCCTTGCACAAACTGGCTCTACAAGATGTCCACCTCATCATCATCCTCCGATATATCACCGTGTACATCCCCCTCCTCACAGATTATCAATTCGTCCCCACTGGAATCCACCATCTCAGCTCCCCGTGTACTTTGTGGAGGCAATTGCTGCTGGTCAATGTCTCCACGGAGGAATTGATTATAATTAATTTTAATGAACATCATCTTCTCCACATTTTCTGGAAGTAACCTGGTACGCCGATTGCTGACAAGGTGAGCGGCGGCACTAAACACTCTTTCGGAGTACACACTTGTGGGAGGGCAACTTAGGTAGAATAAAGCCAGTTTGTGCAAGGGCCTCCAAATTGCCTCTTTTTCCTGCCAGTATAAGTACGGACTGTCTGACGTGCCTACTTGGATGCGGTCACTCATATAATCCTCCACCATTCTTTCAATGGGGAGAGAATCATATGCAGTGCCAGTAGATGACATGTCCGTAATCGTTGGCAGGTCCTTCAGTCCGGACCAGATGTCAGCATCAGCAGTCGCTCCAGACTGCCCTGCATCACCGCCAGCGGGTGGGCTCGGAATTCTGAGCCTTTTCCTCGCACCCCCAGTTGCGGGAGAATGTGAAGGAGGAGATGTTGACAGGTCGCGTTCCGCTTGACTTGACAATTTTCTCACCAGCAGGTCTTTCAACCCCAGCAGACTCGTGTGTGCCGGAAAGAGAGATCCAAGGTAGGTTTTAAATCTAGGATCGAGCACGGTGGCCAAAATGTAGTGCTCTGATTTCAACAGATTGACCACCCGTGAATCCTTGTTAAGCGAATTAAGGGCTCCATCCACAAGTCCCACATGCCTAGCGGAATCGCTCTGTCTTAGCTCCTCCTTCAATGCCTCCAGCTTCTTCTGCAAAAGCCTGATGAGGGGAATGACCTGACTCAGGCTGGCAGTGTCTGAACTGACTTCACGTGTGGCAAGTTCAAAAGGTTGCAGAACCTTGCACAACGTTGAAATCATTCTCCACTGCGCTTGAGACAGGTGCATTCCACCTCCTATATCGTGCTCAATTGTATAGGCTTGAATGGCCTTTTGCTGCTCCTCCAACCTCTGAAGCATATAGAGGGTTGAATTCCACCTCGTTACCACTTCTTGCTTCAGATGATGGCAGGGCAGGTTCAGGCGTTTTTGGTGGTGCTCCAGTCTTCTGTACGTGGTGCCTGTACGCCGAAAGTGTCCCGCAATTCTTCTGGCCACCGACAGCATCTCTTGCACGCCCCTGTCGTTTTTTAAATAATTCTGCACCACCAAATTCAAGGTATGTGCAAAACATGGGACTTGCTGGAAATTGCCCAGATTTAATGCACACACAATATTGCTGGCGTTGTCCGATGCCACAAATCCACAGGAGAGTCCAATTGGGGTAAGACATTCCGCGATGATCTTCCTCAGTTGCCGTAAGAGGTTTTTAGCTGTGTGCGTATTCTGGAAACCGGTGATACAAAGCGTAGCCTGCCTAGGAAAGAGTTGGCGTTTGCGAGATGCTGCTACTGGTGCCGCCGCTGCTGTTCTTGCGGTGGGAGTCCATACATCTACCCAGTGGGCTGTCACAGTCATATAGTCCTGACCCTGCCCTGCTCCACTTGTCCACATGTCCGTGGTTAAGTGGACATTGGGTACAGCTGCATTTTTTAGGACACTGGTGACTCTTTTTCTGAGGTCTGTGTACATTTTCGGTATCGCCTGCCTAGAGAAATGGAACCTAGATGGTATTTGGTACCGGGGACACAGTACCTCCAACAAGTCTCTAGTTGGATCTGCAGTAATGATGGATACCGGAACCACGTTTCTCACCACCCAGGATGCCAAGGCCTCAGTTATCCGCTTTGCAGCAGGATGACTGCTGTGATATTTCATCTTCCTCGCAAAGGACTGTTGGACAGTCAATTGCTTGGTGGAAGTAGTAAAAGTGGTCTTACGACTTCCCCTCTGGGATGACCATCGACTCCCAGCAGCAACAACAGCAGCGCCAGCAGCAGTAGGCGTTACACGCAAGGATGCATCGGAGGAATCCCAGGCAGGAGAGGAATCGTCAGAATTGCCAGTGACATGGCCTGCAGGACTATTGGCATTCCTGGGGAAGGAGGAAATTGACACTGAGGGAGTTGGTGGGGTGGTTTGCGTGAGCTTGGTTACAAGAGGAAGGGATTTACTGGTCAGTGGACTGCTTCCGCTGTCACCCAAAGTTTTTGAACTTGTCACTGACTTATTATGAATGCGCTGCAGGTGACGTATAAGGGAGGATGTTCCGAGGTGGTTAACGTCCTTACCCCTACTTATTACAGCTTGACAAAGGCAACACACGGCTTGACACCTGTTGTCCGCATTTCTGTTGAAATACTTCCACACCGAAGAGCTGATTTTTTTGGTATTTTCACCAGGCATGTCAATGGCCATATTCCTCCCACGGACAACAGGTGTCTCCCCGGGTGCCTGACTTAAACAAACCACCTCACCATCAGAATCCTCCTTGTCAATTTCCTCCCCAGCGCCAGCAACACCCATATCCTCCTCATCCTGGTGTACTTCAACACTGACATCTTCAATCTGACTATCAGGAACTGGACTGCGGGTGCTCCTTCCAGCACTTGCAGGGGGCGTGCAAATGGTGGAAGGCGCATGCTCTTCACGTCCAGTGTTGGGAAGGTCAGGCATCGCAACTGACACAATTGGACTCTCCTTGTGGATTTGGGATTTCGAAGAACGCACAGTTCTTTGCGGTGCTTTTGCCAGCTTGAGTCTTTTCATTTTTCTAGCGAGAGGCTGAGTGCTTCCATCCTCATGTGAAGCTGAACCACTAGCCATGAACATAGGCCAGGGCCTCAGCCGTTCCTTGCCACTCCGTGTGGTAAATGGCATATTGGCAAGTTTACTTTAGATTTTGGAGTCCTTTTTTTCCTGATATTTGGTGTTTTGGATTTTACATGCTCTGTACTATGACATTGGGCATCGGCCTTGGCAGACGACGTTGCTGGCATTTCATCGTCTGGGCCATGACTAGTGGCAGCAGCTTCAGCACGAGGTGGAAGTGGATCTTGATCTTTCCCTAATTTTGGAACCTCAACATTTTTGTTCTCCATATTTTAATAGGCACAACTAAAAGGCACCTCAGGTAAACAATGGAGATGGATGGATACTAGTATACTTATGGATGGACTGCCGAGTGCCGACACAGAGGTAGCTACAGCCGTGGACTACCGTACTGTGTCTGCTGCTAATATAGACTGGATGATAATGAGATGAAATCAATATATATATATGTATGTATATATAATATCACTAGTACTGTGTCATGACTGAGGTTTTTGTGAACCCGGTGTAGTGAAGTCTGTGCGGGCGACTGGAGGATTATGTGAATACTACCACTGACCTGGTTTGGAAATGCCGTGGACTCTGGGTTTCCTCCGGAGACTGGGAAGAGGAACCGCAGCAGAGATGGCCGAATCTAGGTTCTCCTCATGCAGGATTAGGTCGGCAGACAGGAGGCATGCTGAAGGTCTCCTGAAAGACAGAACTGGAAAGGCACTGATGAATCAGTGAAGAATACCAGGAATAATTGTGCTAAAGGGCACGGGGTGCTTGGAGACACTGAGGTGCTTGCGGACACTGAGGTGCTTGCGGACACTGAGGTGCTTGGAGACACTGAGGTGCTTGGAGACACTGAGGTGCTTGGAGACACTGAGGTGCTTGGAGGCACTGAGGTGCGTGGAGGCACTGAGGTGCGTGGAGGCACTGAGGTGCGTAGAGACACTGGGGTGCGTAGAGACACTGGGGTGCGTAGGGGTGCTGAGGCACGGAGGTGCTGGAAGCACGGAGATGCTGTGGCACGGAGGTACTGAGGCACGGAGGTGCTGTGGCACGGAGGTGCTGGAAGCACGGAGGTGCTGGAAGCACGGAGGTACTGAGGCACTGAGGCACGGAGATGCTGAGGCACTGAGGTGCTGAGGCACGGAGATGCTGAGTCACGGAGATGCTGAGTCACGGAGGTGCTGAGGTGCTGGAAGCACGGAGGTACTGAGGCACGGAGGTACTGAGGTACGGAGGTGCTGTGGCACGGAGGTGCTGTGGCACGGAGGTGCTGGAAGCACGGAGGTGCTGGAAGCACGGAGGTGCTGGAAGCACGGAGGTACTGAGGCACTGAGGCACGGAGATGCTGAGGCACTGAGGTGCTGAGGCACGGAGATACTGAGGTGCTGGAAGCACGGAGGTACTGAGGCACGGAGATGCTGAGGCACTGAGGTGCTGAGGCACGGAGATACTGAGGTGCTGGAAGCACGGAGGTGCTGAGGCACGGAGATGCTGAGGCACGGAGATGCTGGAAGCACGGAGATGCTGAGGCACGAGGTACTGAGGCACGGAGATGCTGAGTCACGGAGATACTGAGGTGCTGGAAGCACGGAGGTACTGAGGCACGGAGATGCTGAGGCACTGAGGTGCTGAGGCACGGGGTACTGAGCCCTGGAGATCCCAACTACAACAGTAGTAAAACTGAAACACGACAGCTGTGGTTTTCAGTGGAGAACACGGAATTCAGTACTGTGCCTTTAAGACGAAACATTGCAGCTGTACCTTTACATTGAGACTCAGGGAAATGGTGAAATCAAATGGCAACACACAAATAAACCAAACGGTAACAAGGGAACAGAGTTTCCACAGGAACTTAGGTACAAAGGTTACCTTTAGGGAGCTCAGCTTAAGACCCACACAAGGCTGTATGTGACACAAGGAACTGGCCCAGATTCCAACTCAGCCTCCTGATTTATACTTCCTGGTCCTTGATGATTGGTGGGCAGGATTAGGTGATGTCACTGTCATGTGACTACTCTAGCCAAGGCTGTGATGTAGAATGAGGCCTAGCAGGCCAAGAGAACACTGAAGCCTGGACTTCTGCAAAACACAGGATGCTTGCTTTTAGATTACTGAATTCAGCCTCACACAGGAGATCACCACAGGTGGAGCTAATTAACTATTACCTCTCAGGCAGAGAACTCAGGAAAACTGACAAGCTGTTTAACTCCGTGAGTGAAAAGACACAGGATCCAGGACAGATGGCAGGGGTAAGTCACCAAATATAAAACCTACAGTCAGGATTGTGACAGTATCCCCCTCTTCAAGGGTGGACTCCGGACACCCATCTTGAATCTTAGAGGAACTTGAGAAATTCATACAGAAGAATTTAGGACCTTCGTTGATGCAGATTCCAAAGGTTTAGGACTAAATTCTTTAACTACAGCGTTACTGAAAGTCTGTAAGTCATGGAACACAGGATCATTACTCTCAAAGAGCATGTTGGCCCACTCCAAAGTTCTTCCTCTGAATGCCAGGAACAGATATCGAGTAACGTTGGAAAGAGTTACTGCACCTGAAGGATCAGACTCCATCCGAGAGAGAAATTGTTCAACCAGAGCGGCATATTGCAATAAATCTCCATCAAAGTAAATAGGTGGAAAACCATCAGACGAAAGCTTAGAGGATGAAACTGAAGAAAGCTTTGGCTGGACGAGTAGGACTGGATTGGATCCAAGGATACTTGAATTGGCTGGAGCCAAAGGAGACGGACCAGGCTGGTCCTGGAGTATTGCTGGACCGGCTGGAACCGGAACGGACTGGCCAAGCTGGGCCTGGAGTATTGCTGGACCGGCTGGAACCGGGACGGACTGACCAGGCGGAGCCTGGAGTATTGATGGACCGGCTGGAACCGGGACGGACTGACCAGGCGGAGCCTGGAGTATTGCTGGACCGGCTGGAACCGGGACGGACTGACCAGGCTGGGCCTGGAGTATTGCTGGACCGGCTGGAACCGGGACGGACTGACCAGGCAGGGCCTGGAGTATTGCTGGACCGGCTGGAACCGGGACGGGCTGAGCCCTTTCTTCACAGGGCTGGGCTGAGGCAAGAGCCCCCACTTCACGGGGCTGGGCTGAGGCAAGAGCCCCCTCTTCACGGGGCTGGGCTGAGGCAAGAGCCCCCTCTTCACGGGGCTGGGCTGAGGCAAGAGCCCCCTCTTCACGGGGCTGGGCTGAGGCAAGAGCCCCCTCTTCACGGGGCTGGGCTGAGGCAAGAGCCCCCTCTTCACGGGGCTGGGCAGCACTCTGTAGAATCTCTGGCTGGGCAGCACTCTGTAGAATCTCTGGCTGGGCAGCACTCTGTAGAATCTCTGGCTGAGCAGCACTCTGTAGAATCTCTGGCTGGGCAGCACTCTGTAGAATCTCTGGCTGGGCAGCACTCTGTAGACTCTCTGGCTGGGCAGCACTCCGAAGACTCACTGGCTGGGCAGCACTCTGAAGACTCTCTGGGGCTGGACGCTCTGAAGACGCCCCTCCTGGGGCTGGACGCTCTGAAGACGCCCCTCCTGGGGCTGGACGCTCTGAAGACGCCCCTCCTGGGGCTGGACGCTCTGAAGACGCCCCTCCTGGGTCTGTGGACACGGACTCCTCTGTGACTGTAAATGGCTTGAACATTCTTCTCTGGACACCCAACTTGGGATAAGGTCTTTTAACCACCGGACCCCAGTCATAAATTTGAGTCTCTCTCAGAAGAGTAGCCTTCTTGATACCCCCGTCAGCAGCAGAAGAATCGGATACTGTGGATGACTTGTAGACATGAGCACTATGATACTGAGATTTGTCACTATTACCTGGCTTGCGAAGAATGCAGTCTTTAACAAAATGACCAGAATTTCCACAGTAAAGACAGAGATGTAGCTCCTTACGCCGCTGACGTTCAGCTTCAGAGAGCTTGGGCCGTGGATAGCTCTGATGAAAAACTTTCCCTTGCGCAGAGGAAGAGACTCTATTAACTGGATGGGACAAAACAGGATCAACATCGTTGGTAGTATTCCTGAGGAGATCAGGCATCACAGAGAGAATACTAGACAAAAGTTCTTGTAACTGTAGTAACATCTGGTAGAAAATCTGCAGTTGGTCAGGAGTCTTAGAGCAGAAGGTCATAGAATCTCTGGAGGACGAATTCCGCTGCAGACACTGTGCCAATCGATGCTGAGTCGACTCCAGACCTTCCAAGCGTCCTGCAATATTGCTTAGGAGGTCATGCGTCAGACTAACACTTTCGGCCGGGTCCATGTGGCCAGTTCCTACTGTCATGACTGAGGTTTTTGTGAACCCGGTGTAGTGAAGTCTGTGCGGGCGACTGGAGGATTATGTGAATACTACCACTGACCTGGTTTGGAAATGCCGTGGACTCTGGGTTTCCTCCGGAGACTGGGAAGAGGAACCGCAGCAGAGATGGCCGAATCTAGGTTCTCCTCATGCAGGATTTGGTCGGCAGACAGGAGGCATGCTGAAGGTCTCCTGAAAGACAGAACTGGAAAGGCACTGATGAATCAGTGAAGAATACCAGGTATAATTGTGCTAAAGGGCACGGGGTGCTTGGAGACACTGAGGTGCTTGCGGACACTGAGGTGCTTGCGGACACTGAGGTGCTTGGAGACACTGAGGTGCTTGGAGACACTGAGGTGCTTGGAGACACTGAGGTGCTTGGAGGCACTGAGGTGCGTGGAGGCACTGAGGTGCGTGGAGGCACTGAGGTGCGTAGAGACACTGGGGTGCGTAGAGACACTGGGGTGCGTAGGGGTGCTGAGGCACGGAGGTGCTGGAAGCACGGAGATGCTGTGGCACGGAGGTACTGAGGCACGGAGGTGCTGTGGCACGGAGGTGCTGGAAGCACGGAGGTGCTGGAAGCACGGAGGTACTGAGGCACTGAGGCACGGAGATGCTGAGGCACTGAGGTGCTGAGGCACGGAGATGCTGAGTCACGGAGATGCTGAGTCACGGAGGTGCTGAGGTGCTGGAAGCACGGAGGTACTGAGGCACGGAGGTACTGAGGTGCTGAGGCACGGAGGTGCTGTGGCACGGAGGTGCTGTGGCACGGAGGTGCTGGAAGCACGGAGGTACTGAGGCACTGAGGCACGGAGATGCTGAGGCACTGAGGTGCTGAGGCACGGAGATGCTGAGGCACGGAGATACTGAGGTGCTGGAAGCACGGAGGTACTGAGGCACGGAGATGCTGAGGCACTGAGGTGCTGAGGCACGGAGATACTGAGGTGCTGGAAGCACGGAGGTGCTGAGGCACGGAGATGCTGAGGCACGGAGATGCTGGAAGCACGGAGATGCTGAGGCACGAGGTACTGAGGCACGGAGATGCTGAGTCACGGAGATACTGAGGTGCTGGAAGCACGGAGGTACTGAGGCACGGAGATGCTGAGGCACTGAGGTGCTGAGGCACGGGGTACTGAGCCCTGGAGATCCCAACTACAACAGTAGTAAAACTGAAACACGACAGCTGTGGTTTTCAGTGGAGAACACGGAATTCAGTACTGTGCCTTTAAGACGAAACATTGCAGCTGTACCTTTACATTGAGACTCAGGGAAATGGTGAAATCAAATGGCAACACACAAATAAACCAAACGGTAACAAGGGAACAGAGTTTCCACAGGAACTTAGGTACAAAGGTTACCTTTAGGGAGCTCAGCTTAAGACCCACACAAGGCTGTATGTGACACAAGGAACTGGCCCAGATTCCAACTCAGCCTCCTGATTTATACTTCCTGGTCCTTGATGATTGGTGGGCAGGATTAGGTGATGTCACTGTCATGTGACTACTCTAGCCAAGGCTGTGATGTAGAATGAGGCCTAGCAGGCCAAGAGAACACTGAAGCCTGGACTTCTGCAAAACACAGGATGCTTGCTTTTAGATTACTGAATTCAGCCTCACACAGGAGATCACCACAGGTGGAGCTAATTAACTATTACCTCTCAGGCAGAGAACTCAGGAAAACTGACAAGCTGTTTAACTCCGTGAGTGAAAAGACACAGGATCCAGGACAGATGGCAGGGGTAAGTCACCAAATATAAAACCTACAGTCAGGATTGTGACATACTGCAGCCGGACAGGTAGATAATATATTTATTAGGTAATGATGACTGATGACGGACCTGCTGGACACTGTCAGCTCAGCAGCACCGCAGACTGCTACAGTAAGCTACTATACTATAGTAGTATGTACAAAGAAGAAAGAAAAAAAAAAAACCACGGGTAGGTGGTATACAATTATGGATGGACTGCCGAGTGCCGACACAGAGGTAGCTACAGCCGTGGACTAACGTACTGTGTCTGCTGCTAATATAGAGTCTAGACTGGATGATAAATTATTGATAATGAGATGAAATCAATATAATATCACTAGTACTGCAGCCGGACAGGTACTATATATATTTATTATGTAATGACTGATGACGGACCTGCTGGACACTGTCAGGTCAGCACAGCACCGCAGACTGCTACAGTAAGCTACTATAGTAGTATGTATAAAGAAGAATGAAAAAAAAAAACCACGGGTAGGTGGTATACAATATTATATATATATATATTATATACAATTATATATATATATATATTTATTAAACTGGTGGTGATTGATTATTAAACTGGTGGTCAGGTCACGTTGCAACTTGCAACTAGTACTCCGAGGCCTAAGCAGACAATCACAAAATATATTATTATACTGGTGGTCAGTGTGGTCACAACAATGGCAGTGTGGCACTGACTCTGGCAGCAAAAGTGTGCACTGTACTGTACTCCTGAGTCCTGCTCTCAGACTCTAACTGCTCCCCACTGTCAGTGTCTCCCCCACAAGTCAGATAATACACTTACAGTCACACTATCTAATCTATAAATATCACTTCAGCAAGTAGTATAGTAGTATACAGTATAGTAGTACTCCTCCTAATAATGCTCCCCAAAATACTGTGTCTCTCTCTTCTCTAAACGGAGAGGACGCCAGCCACGTCCTCTCCCTATGACTCTATAAATATCACTTCAGCAAGTAGTATAGTAGTATACAGTATAGTAGTACTCCTCCTAATAATGCTCCCCAAAATACTGTGTCTCTCTCTTCTCTAAACGGAGAGGACGCCAGACACGTCCTCTCCCTATGACTCTATAAATATCACTTCAGCAAGTAGTATAGTAGTATACAGTATAGTAGTACTCCTCCTAATAATGCTCCCCAAAATACTGTGTCTCTCTCTTCTCTAAACGGAGAGGACGCCAGACACGTCCTCTCCCTGTGACTCTATAAATATCACTTCAGCAAGTAGTATAGTAGTATACAGTATAGTAGTACTCCTCCTAATAATGCTCCCCAAAATACTGTGTCTCTCTCTTCTCTAAACGGAGAGGACGCCAGACACGTCCTCTCCCTATGACTCTATAAATATCACTTCAGCAAGTAGTATAGTAGTATACAGTATAGTAGTACTCCTCCTAATAATGCTCCCCAAAATACTGTGTCTCTCTCTTCTCTAAACGGAGAGGACGCCAGACACGTCCTCTCCCTATGACTCTATAAATATCACTTCAGCAAGTAGTATAGTAGTATACAGTATAGTAGTACTCCTCCTAATAATGCTCCCCAAAATACTGTGTCTCTCTCTTCTCTAAACGGAGAGGACGCCAGCCACGTCCTCTCCCTATGACTCTATAAATATCACTTCAGCAAGTAGTATAGTAGTATACAGTATAGTAGTACTCCTCCTAATAATGCTCCCCAAAATACTGTGTCTCTCTCTTCTCTAAACGGAGAGGACGCCAGACACGTCCTCTCCCTATGACTCTATAAATATCACTTCAGCAAGTAGTATAGTAGTATACAGTATAGTAGTACTCCTCCTAATAATGCTCCCCAAAATACTGTGTCTCTCTCTTCTCTAAACGGAGAGGACGCCAGACACGTCCTCTCCCTATGACTCTATAAATATCACTTCAGCAAGTAGTATAGTAGTATACAGTATAGTAGTACTCCTCCTAATAATGCTCCCCAAAATACTGTGTCTCTCTCTTCTCTAAACGGAGAGGACGCCAGACACGTCCTCTCCCTATGACTCTCAATGCACGTGTGAAAATGGTGGCGACGCGCGGCTCCTTATATAGAATCCGAGTCTCGCGATAGAATCCGAGCCTCGCGAGAATCCGACAGCGTGATGATGACGTTCGGGGCGCTCGGGTTAACCGAGCAAGGCGGGAAGATCCGAGTCGCTCGGACCCGTGTAAAAAAACATGAAGTTCGGGCGGGTTCGGATTCAGAGGAACCGAACCCGCTCATCTCTAACCTGGACCTCATTACCTGCAACTCCAGCCTGACTATCATGTGATTGGTCTGTCTCCCTTTAACTAGGGAGTATCCACATACCACTGTGCCAGTGATAGAGTTCAGTTTCAGAGAGTATTAGAGCCTGTTCCTGTGTGCTCAGCACGTGACCATTGCACGCTGTGCAAGTTCCCTATCTCCTGTGTCCTGGTAACTGGTCCCAGTATTCCTGCCAGTCCTGCAACCAGTTCATCTTGGACCTGTATCTACTACAGGCTTGCCTACCCTCCCGCATTCAGCGGGAGGCTCCTGATTTTTAAAGGAGCCTCCCGCTGCCCCGCAAACCTTGCCAGCCCTTCCGGATTCTAGCATTACCTCCATAAAAATGCTGGGGGCGGGGCCTGCACAGGAGACGTGGTAGCCGTTCTGCTGTGCGGTAGAGCCGGGTAGTCTGAGCGGAGGTAGTGCCGGGGGAATACCCAGCGGTGCAGCCCGTACAGTGAAGCACAATGAGCCGGCAGACAGGGCTCTGCTTCACTGTGGCTGGCCCCGCCCACCACACTCTGAGTGCACAGCATGTAACGGCCCAGCCCCAGCCTCCCTCTTCCTGATCCTAGATGGATGTAGCTGCCCTGACCTGCCTTCCCACACTGTCCCTGGGCAACAAAGCTACAGTAAGTGGGGGGGGGGGGTGTACTGGGGTTAAAACAGGGGAGGGGGGCTTTGTATTAAGTACTTTAATGTGGTGATGTGTGTCAAATGGCAGGGGGGGGGTTATAATCAATATGTGTGTGTGTAATATGGTGCAGTGTGTACTAGGTATAATATGAGGGGAAGAGTGGTAGTGTATAATACAATATATATTGTGTGTACTGGATATATTATGGGGGAGGGGGGGCATGTGTTATGTAATATGGTGCTGGGTGCACTGGGTATATGTTATGCACACCAGTGCCAGCAGGAATGTACTGGTGTCTGAACGGTGAGGGATGCAAAACAAATGAACTCACAGACAGACTGGGGAATATGACATTACATACACAGAAGGTGATAGGGTAACAAAATAAACACAAAGTGAACAGAGAAGCCCAAAGGCTAAGAAACTGGGTGTCTCCCTAGTATTAGGAATGCTCAGATGGAAAGAAGCGAGATGTAGTGATTTAATACGTAGAGAACCCGAAATGCTGGGTTACCAACGGGTGTGGCAGTAAACTCCTTGGTCAGAGATGGAATAATAGACACAAGGAGAGTCTCTACAATCCTAGTCCTCACTTGCAGTGCACTGGTTCAGCTTACTGCCACTAAACTGACACCTGAACACCTTGCACAGTGAGAAAGGATTTTGGCAGGCAAGTCTGAGAATACAGCCGCAAACTTGCTAGGTTCACAGAGTAGCAAAAGAACCCCAGCAGGTTAAACGACTGACTCCAGTCTTACTGCTAGGTCTGGATTGGCAGAGTGTAATACCAAATCCCAAGGCCTATTTGCAGTAAGCAACAAACAAATACAACGTTTACACAGTACTAGCTAGCTTTCAGGAACTGACTAACCAACAAAGATTCAGCAGCATCTGCCTAACCTGAGAAGAGGGTTTATATAGCAGGTGCTGTCCACGCCCCACTCAGACCTCACAGACTGTGAGCACAAAAACCAGCACCGGATCCCCTGCCGTGCACAGAGCCTGTAACCACTGCACAGCAAAAGACCCGAACCGGAGTATCAGCTACGCTCAGGTTACTCCGCTAGCACTTGTCTCCCGGTTGCCATGACGACGTGGCAGCACAGAGCAGGAGACCCTAACAATATAATATAAGAGGGGGTTGTGTATAATACAGTATATATGGTGCTATGTGTACTGCGTCTGTTATGGGGGAGGGGGGCTGTATGTGGTAGTGTGCACTGGGTAGAATGTACTCCACAAGGCTAATGCTGCATACTGCCGTCCGCTACCCGGGACCATACACCGTGCCGCCAGCTGTGGATAACGCGTTGGGGCGTGGACTGCCAGACGATCTATTCTCCATTTGAATTGTTCATTCCAAAAGGTCCTGTGGCGCGGTGTCCTGACGGGTCACGGCTGTTATCCACAGCCGGCGGCGCGGTGTATGGTCCCGGACGGCGGTATGCAGCATTAGCCTTGTGGAGTACATACTACCATGTAGTAACCAGCCCACAGTGTGGATGATCAGGGTACGAGTCTTACCATCATTGTCTGACCTGTTCTGTGATATTGTTTTACTTAATAAAAATTGATCTGCACTATGAGCGCAATTTCTCTTCATCCTTGTTTTTAGAAATATAAATATATATATATATATATATATATATAATATAAATTTACAGAGTCCTGCACTAGTGTACAGTACAGTGTCCGTCTCTTCTCACAAATGTTTTTTTCTTCCACTTGTAGTACTATAGTTTTCACCTGCCATTGCAGGACACACCCCTGAGCAGAGGTGAAAGTATGGCGGTACGGGCCGTTAAGAGATTGGCAGCTGGTACGCCATAGGGCCCGTCCCGCAGCTGCTGTGAAAGCTTTTGTATTAAAGTACCCATGTCATAACAGGACGCTGGTTGGCTGAGAATGGCTCTCTCTCAGCCAACCAGCGGCCTGTTACCATGGTAACGCCCGCTAACGAGGCGAGGAAGCAGCGCTGTTCCTAGCTTTGTCTGTCCTACACGCTCGGCGTGCTCTCTCCTTCCCCTGCTGCATGTGCTATGGTTCCCGGCTCTCTGTGGTGATGGTACGGCTCGGTCTACTAGCTCCCCTGGTGTGATCCTTCCGGCTCCGGAGCTCTGGGGATTTGTCTGCGGGGATGGTGCTGCTGCTGCTGCTTCCCACGGTGCACGCCCAGTGTTGAAGGTGAGTGCCTGCATCTGGTCCCACGCTCCCCTCTGTGGCCCCACTCTCCCCCCTGTGGCTTCACTTTCCCTACTGTGTCCCCTACTCTTCTCGCTGTTTCCCCCACACTCCCCCTTGTGGCCTCACTCTTCCCCCCTGTGTCCCCCACTCTGCTCCCTGTGTCCCCCACTCCCCCCTGTGACCCCACACTCCCCACTGTGTCCCCTACTCTTCCCCCTGTGGCCCCACTCTCCCCACTATGTCCCTTACTCTACCGTCTGTGGCCCCACTCTGCTACTTGTGTCCACTACTCTTCCCCCTGTGTCCCCTACTCTACCCCCTGTGACTCTACTCTCCCCACTGTGGCCTCACTCTCCCCCCTCATGTTCACACACTCCAGTTTTCCGTAGTCACGCCCCTTGCGCGCACACTATACCACCAAGAGTTGTTTTCTGCTTGCACCACTGCCTGATGGCAATAAATACGCCCAAAGGTGGCGCTAGACACGCTCTTTGGGCGGAGCGTGGCACACCCTCAACAGCGCACCGCGCAAAGCATTCTGGTACCACCTGAAATCTCCCTGAAACAAGTTTTCAAAAGTAGGCAAGTATGATCTACTACAATTATATATCCAGTGTGTCCTTCTGCCTTGGAATCCCTGTTTCAAGATATCATGCACCATTCCAGCCAGTCTTGCACCCTGCCTCAGTAACCCTGCACTTGTCCAGTTTTGCAAACAGCAGTCTAATCACACAGACCTTTCTGCATGTTCATCTCCATTCAGTACCTGCAATTCTGTATCCAGACTCCAATCAAACCCCTGTGAATCCTTCAAAATTCCAGCTCTGCAATCCAGAGCTTTCAGCCTGCAAGTTTTCCTCTGTGTCCCAGTTCAGCTCTCATGAAACCTCTGCCATTAGCCCTGCTGTGTCAGTCACTCTGCAATTAACCCCTGCCTTACCAGCTGCATTTCTCCAGGTAAATTATCCTGTTTATACTAGAGATGAGCGGGTTCGGTTTCTCGGAAACCGAACCCCCCCGAACTTCACCCTTTTTACACGGGTCCGAGGAAGGTTCGAACCTTCCCGCCTTGCTCGGCTAACCCGAGCGCGCCCGAACGTCATCATCCCGCTGTCGGATTCTCGCGAGATTCGGATTCTATATAAGCAGCCGCTCGTCGCCGCCATTTTCACTCGTGCATTGGAGATGATAGGGAGAGGACGTGGCTGGCGTCCTTTCCGTTTATTGTTGAAGTTGATTGCTTTATTGCTTAATTGTGGGGAGGACTGGGGAGCAGCTGTTAGGAGGAGTACAGTGCAGAGTTTTGCTGATAAGTGACCACCAGTTTTTATCCGTTCTCTGCCTGAAAAAAACGCTCCATACCATATCTGTGCTCAGTGTGCTGCATAATATATCTGTGCTGAGTTCTCACACTGCTTAATTGTGGGGACTGGGGAGCAGCTGTATTATATAGCAGGAGTACAGTGCAAAGTTTTGCTGACAGTGACCACCAGCATACGTTGTCTGCCTGAAAAACACTCCATATCTGTGCTCAGTGTGCTGCTTTATTGTGGGGACTGGGGACCACCAGTATAATTAATATATAGGAGGAGTACAGTGCAGAGTGCACTGCTGTACCTACCTCTGTGTCGTCATCCATTAAGTATACTATCCATCTACATTCTATACCTGTGGTGCATTTTAGTTTTGCAGTTTGCTGACACAGTGACCACCAGTATACTATATATAGCAGTACGGTAGGCCACTGCTGTACCTACCTCTGTGTCGTCATCCATTAAGTATACTATCCATCTACATTCTATACCTGTGGTGCATTTTAGTTTTGCAGTTTGCTGACACAGTGACCACCAGTTTACTATATATAGCAGTACGGTAGGCCACTGCTGTACCTACCTCAGTGTCGTCATCCATTAAGTATACTATCCATCTACATTCTATACCTGTGGTGCATTTTAGTTTTGCAGTTTGCTGACACAGTGACCACCAGTATACTATATATAGCAGTACGGTAGGCCACTGCTGTACCTACCTCTGTGTCGTCATCCATTAAGTATACTATCCATCTACATTCTATACCTGTGGTGCATTTTAGTTTTGCAGTTTGCTGACACAGTGACCACCAGTATACTATATATAGCAGTACGGTAGGCCACTGCTGTACCTACCTCTGTGTCGTCATCCATTAAGTATACTTTCCATCTACATTCTATGCCTGTGGTGCATTTTAGTTTTGCAGTTTGCTGACACAGTGACCACCAGTATACTATATATAGCAGTACGGTAGGCCACTGCTGTACCTACCTCTGTGTCGTCATCCATTAAGTATACTATCCATCTACATTCTATACCTGTGGTGCATTTTAGTTTTGCAGTTTGCTGACACAGTGACCACCAGTATACTATATATAGCAGTACGGTAGGCCACTGCTGTACCTACCTCTGTGTCGTCATCCATTAAGTATACTATCCATCTACATTCTATACCTGTGGTGCATTTTAGTTTTGCAGTTTGCTGACACAGTGACCACCAGTATACTATATATAGCAGTACGGTAGGCCACTGCTGTACCTACCTCTGTGTCGTCAAGTATACTATCCATCCATACCTGTGGTGCATTTCAGTTGTGCGCAGTAAATATAGTAGTAGGCCATTGCTATTGATACTGGCATATAATTCCACACATTAAAAAATGGAGAACAAAAATGTGGAGGTTAAAATAGGGAAAGATCAAGATCCACTTCCACCTCGTGCTGAAGCTGCTGCCACTAGTCATGGCCGATACGATGAAATGCCATCAACGTCGTCTGCCAAGGCCGATGCCAAATGTCATAGTAGAGAGCATGTAAAATCCAAAAAACAAATGTTCAGTAAAATGACCCAAAAATCAAAATTAAAAGCATCTGAGGAGAAGCGTAAACTTGCCAATATGCCATTTACGACACGGAGTGGCAAGGAACGGCTGAGGCCCTGGCCTATGTTCATGGCTAGTGGTTCAGCTTCACATGAGGATGGAAGCACTCATCCTCTCGCTAGAAAAAAGAAAAGACTTAAGCTGGCAAAAGCACAGCAAAGAACTGTGTGTTCTTCTAAATCACAAATCCCCAAGGACGGGAAGAGCTTGCGCCTTCCACTATTTGCACGCCCCCTGCAAGTGCTGGAAGGAGCACCCGCAGTCCAGTTCCTGATAGTCAAATTGAAGATGTCACTGTTGAAGTACACCAGGATGAGGATATGGGTGTTGCTGGCGCTGGGGAGGAAATTGACAAGGAGGATTCTGATGGTGAGGTGGTTTGTTTAAGTCAGGCACCCGGGGAGACACCTGTTGTCCGTGGGACAAATATGGCCATTGACATGCCTGGTAAAAATACAAAAAAAATCAGCTCTTCGGTGTGGAATTATTTCAACACAAATGCGGACAACAGGTGTCAAGCCGTGTGTTGCCTTTGTCAAGCTGTAATAAGTAGGGGTAAGGACGTTAACCACCTCGGAACATCCTCCCTTATACGTCACCTGCAGCGCATTCATCATAAGTCAGTGACAAGTTCAAAAACTTTGGGTGACAGCGGAAGCAGTCCACTGACCACTAAATCCCTTCCTCTTGTAACCAAGCTCCTGCAAACCACACCACCAACTCCCTCAGTGTCAATTTCCTCCTTACCCAGGAAAGCCAATAGTCCTGCAGGCCATGTCACTGTCAAGTCTGACGAGTCCTCTCCTGCCTGGGATTCCTCCGATGCATCCTTGAGTGTAACGCCTACTGCTGCTGGCGCTGCTGTTGTTGCTGCTGGGAGTCGATCGTCATCCCAGAGGGGAAGTCGGAAGACCACTTGTACTACTTCCAGTAAGCAATTGACTGTCCAACAGTCCTTTGCGAGGAAGATGAAATATCACAGCAGTCATCCTGCTGCAAAGCAGATAACTCAGGCCTTGGCAGCCTGGGCGGTGAGAAACGTGGTTCCGGTATCCATCGTTAATTCAGAGGCAACTATAGACTTGATTGAGGTACTGTGTCCCCGGTACCAAATACCATCTAAGTTCCATTTCTCTAGGCAGGCGATACCGAAAATGTACACAGACCTCAGAAAAAGACTCACCAGTGTCCTAAAAAATGCAGTTGTACCCAATGTCCACTTAACCACGGACATGTGGACAAGTGGAGCAGGGCAGACTCAGGACTATATGACTGTGACAGCCCACTGGGTAGAAGTATTGCCTCCCGCAGCAAGAACAGCAGCGGCGGCACCAGTAGCAGCATCTCGCAAACGCCAAGTCGTTCCTAGGCAGGCTACGCTTTGTATCACCGCTTTCCATAAGAGGCACACAGCTGACAACCTCTTACGGGAACTGAGGAAGATCATCGCAGAATGGCTTACCCCAATTGGACTCTCCTGGGGATTTGTGACATCGGACAACGCCAGCAATATTGTGCGTGCATTACATGTGGGCAAATTCAAGCACGTCCCATGTTTTGCACATACCGTATATACTCGAGTATAAGCCGACTTTTTCAGCACATTTTTCTATGCTGAAAAAGCCCCCCTCGGCTTATACTCGAGTCAATGGCTGCAGCAGACGCCGTGGGCTGTGTGGGCGTCCGCTGCAGCCGGCTCCAGGACAGACACTAGAGGTCATTATTGACCTCTAGTGTCTGTGCGCGTTGCTATGGGAGAGACGTCATGACGTCTCTCCCATAGAGATGATCGGGTGCCGGGGAGCGGGCGGCCGGACGGAGCGGCGGCCGGACGGAGCGAGCGAGCGGACGGACGGAGCGGAGCAGCGCAGCAGCAGAAGATGCGGTCGGGAAGCAGGAGCGGGGCAGTGGTAAGTATTGTTTTTGTGTGTGTTTGTAAGCGGCGACGGGGGCACTGCAACAGGGGGCAAAGAAAGAAGGGGGCACTGCAACAGGGGGCAAAGAAAGAAGGGGGCACTGCAACAGGGGGCAAAGAAAGAAGGGGGCACTGCAACAGGGGGCAAAGAAAGAAGGAGGCACAACTACTGGGGGCAATGAAAGGGGGCACAACTACTGGGGGCAATGAAAGGGGGCACAACTACTGGGGGCAATGAAAGGGGGCACAACTACTGGGGGCAATGAAAGAGGGGGCACAACTACTGGGGGCAAAGAAGGGGCATAACTACTGGGGGCAAAGCAACGGCGGCATGTTTTTATCTGGCACTGTGGGGGGATATCTGTTACTGGGGGTATATGTGGCACTGGGGGCACAACCCTAGCAACAAGCATTACCCCCTGGCAACAAGCATAACACCTACCGCATGAAACCCCTGGCAACGAGCATGACACCCTGAGCATGAAAACCCCTGGCACCGTACATTTCCCACCCTAGGCTTATACTCGAGTCAGTAATTTTTCCCAGTTTTTTGTGGTAAAATTAGGTATCTCGGCTTATATTCGGGTCGACTTATACTCGAGTATATACGGTACATTGAATTTGGTGGTGCAGAATTATTTAAAAAACGACAGGGGCGTGCAAGAGATGCTGTCGGTGGCCCGAAGAATTGCGGGCCACTTTCGGCATTCAGGCACCGCGTACAGAAGACTGGAGCACCACCAAACATTCCTGAACCTGCCCTGTCATCATCTGAAGCAAGAGGTGGTAACGAGGTGGAATTCAACCCTCTATATGCTTCAGAGGATGGCGGAGCAGCAAAAGGCCATTCAAGCCTATACATCTGCCCACGATATAGGCAAAGGAGGGGGAATGCACCTGACTCAAGCGCAGTGGAGAATGATTTCAACGTTGTGCAAGGTTCTGCAACCCTTTGAACTTGCCACACGTGAAGTCAGTTCAGACACTGCCAGCCTGAGTCAGGTCATTCCCCTCATCAGGCTTTTGCAGAAGAAGCTGGAGACATTGAAGGAGGAGCTAAAACAGAGCGATTCCGCTAGGCATGTGGGACTTGTGGATGGAGCCCTTAATTCGCTTAACCAGGATTCACGGGTGGTCAATCTGTTGAAATCAGAGCACTACATTTTGGCCACCGTGCTCGATCCTAGATTTAAAACCTACGTTGTATCTCTCTTTCCGGCAGACACAAGTCTGCAGAGGTTCAAAGACCTGCTGGTGAGAAAATTGTCAAGTCAAGTGGAACGTGACCCGTCAACAGCTCCTCCTTCACATTCTCACGCAACTGGGGGTGCGAGGAAAAGGCTAAGAATTCCGAGCCCACCCGCTGGCGGTGATGCAGGGCAGTCTGGAGCGAGTGCTGACATCTGGTCCGGACTGAAGGACCTGCCAATGATTACTGACATGTCGTCTACTATCACTGCATATGATTCTCTCACCATGGAAAGAATGGTGGAGGATTATATGAGTGACCGCATCCAAGTAGGCACGTCAGACAGTCCGTACGTATACTGGCAGGAAAAAGAGGCAATTTGGAGGCCCTTGCACAAACTGGCTTTATTCTACCTAAGTTGCCCTCCCTCCAGTGTGTACTCCGAAAGAGTGTTTAGTGCAGCCGCTCACCTTGTCAGAAATCGGCATACGAGGTTACTTCCAGAAAATGTGGAGAAGATGATGTTCATCAAAATGAATTATAATCAATTCCTCCGTGGAGACATTCACCAGCAGCAATTGCCTCCAGAAAGTACACGGGGACCTGAGATGGTGGATTCCAGTGGGGACGTATTAATAATCTGTGAGGAGGGGGATGTACACAGTGAAAGGGGTGAGGAATCGGAGGATGATGATGAGGTGGACATCTTGCCTCTGTAGAGCCAGTTTGTGCAAGGAGAGATTGATTGCTTCTTTTTTGGTGGGGGCCCAAACCAACCAGTCATTTCAGTCACAGTCGTGTGGCAGACCCTGTCGCTGAAATGATGGGTTCGTTAAAGTGTGCATGTCCTGTTTATACAACATAAGGGTGGGTGGGAGGGCCCAAGGACAATTCCATCTTGCACCTCTTTTTTCTCTCATTTTTCTTTGCATCATGTGCTGTTTGGGGACTTTTTTTTTGAAGTGCCATCCTGCCTGACACTTCAGTGCCACTCCTAGATGGGCCAGGTGTTTGTGTCGGCTACTTGTGTCGCTTAGCTTAGCCATCCAGCGACCTTGGTGCGCCTCTTTTTTTCTTTGCATCATGTGCTGTTTGGGGACAATTTTTTGGAAGTGCCATCCTGCCTGACACTGCAGTGCCACTCCTAGATGGGCCAGATGTTTGTGTCGGCCACTTGTGTCGCTTAGCTTAGTCAAACAGCCACCTTGGTGCGCCTCTTTTTTTTCTTTGCATCATGTGCTGTTTGGGGACAATTTTTTGGAAGTGCCATCCTGTCTTGATTGACACTACAGTGCCACTCCTAGATGGGCCAGGTGTTTGTGTCGGCCACTTGTGTCGCTTAGCTTAGTCACACAGCCACCTTGGTGCGCCTCTTTTTTTCTTTGCATCATGTGCTGTTTGGGGACAATTTTTTTGAAGTGCCATCCTGTCTTGATTGACACTGCAGTGCCACTCCTAGATGGGCCAGGTTTTTGTGTCGGCCACTTGTGTCGCTTAGCTTTGCCATCCAGCGACCTAGTTGCAAATTGTAGGACTAAAAATAATATTGTGAGGTGTGAGGTGTTCAGAATAGACTGGAAATGAGTGGAAATTATGGTAATTGAGGTTAATAATACTATGGGATCAAAATGACCCCCAAATTCTATGATTTAAGCTGTTTTTTAGGGTTTTTTGAAAAAAACACCCGAATCCAAAACACACCCGAATCCGACAAAAAATTTTCAGTGAGGTTTTGCCAAAACGCGTCCGAATCCAAAACACAGCCGCGGAACCGAATCCAAAACCAAAACACAAAACCCGAAAAATGTCCGGTGCACATCACTAGTTTATACCTTGTGGACTCCTGTGCAGATACCAGGTGACCCAGGCAGGGGTCCGCGACCTGCACATCAGGGGCAGCGAAGCCCAAATCCCCTTGTGGGGTTCCCTGGTTAACACTAGTGATGTGCACCGGACATTTTTCGGGTTTTGGTTTTGGATTCGGTTCCGCGGCCGTGTTTTGGATTCGGACGCGTTTTGGCAAAACCTCACCGAAATTTTTATGTCGGATTCGGGTGTGTTTTGGATTCGGGTGTTTTTTTTAAAAAAAACACCTAAAAAACAGCTTAAATCATAGAATTTGGGGGTCATTTTGATCCCATAGTATTATTAACCACAATAACCATAATTTCCACTCATTTCCAGTCTATTCTGAACACCTCACACCTCACAATATTATTTTTAGTCCTAATATTTGCACCGAGGTCGCTGGATGGCTAAGCTAAGCGACACAAGTGGCCGACACGAACACCTGGCCCATCTAGTAGTGGCACTACAGTGTCAGACAGGATGGCACTTCAAAAAAATTGTCCCCAAACAGCACATGATGCAAAGAAAAAAAGAGGCGCACCAAGGTCGCTGTGTGACTAAGATAAGCGACACAAGTGGCCGACACAAACACCTGGCCCATCTAGGAGTGGCACTGCAGTGTCAGGCAGGATGGCACTTCAAAAAAATTATCCCCAAACAGCACATGATGCAAAGAAAAAAAGAGGCGCACCAAGGTCGCTGTGTGACTAAGCTAGTATACTTGACGACACAGAGGTAGGTAGAGCAGTGGCCTACTGTACCGTAATGCTATATATTATATACTGGTGGTCAGCAAACTGTGCAAAACTGAAATGCACCACAGGTATGGATGGATAGTATACTTGACGACACAGAGGTAGGTACAGCAGTGGCCTTCCGTACCGTACTGCTATATATACTGGTGGTCACTGTGTCAGCAAACTGCAAAACTAAAATGCACCACAGGTATAGAATGTAGATGGATAGTATACTTAATGACGACACAGAGGTAGGTACAGCAGTGGCCTTCCGTACCGTACTGCTATATATAGTATACTGGTGGTCACTGTGTCAGCAAACTGCAAAACTAAAATGCACCACAGGTATAGAATGTAGATGGATAGTATACTTAATGACGACACAGAGGTAGGTACAGCAGTGGCCTTCCGTACCGTACTGCTATATATAGTATACTGGTGGTCACTGTGTCAGCAAACTGCAAAACTAAAATGCACCACAGGTATAGAATGTAGATGGATAGTATACTTAATGACGACACAGAGGTAGGTACAGCAGTGGCCTTCCGTACTGTACTGCTATATATACTGGTGGTCACTGTGTCAGCAAACTGCAAAACTAAAATGCACCACAGGTATAGAATCTAGATGGATAGTATACTTAATGACGACACAGAGGTAGGTACAGCAGTGGCCTACTGTACCGTAATGCTATATATTATATACTGGTGGTCACTGGTCAGCAAAACTCTGCACTGTACTGCTCCTATATAATATTTTACTGGTGGTCCCCAGTCCCCACAATAAAGCAGCACACTGAGCACAGATATGGAGTGTTTTTCAGGCAGACAACGTATACTGGTGGTCACTGTCAGCAAAACTCTGCACTGTACTCCTGCTATATAATACAGCTGCTCCCCAGTCCCCACAATTAAGCAGTGTGAGCACAGATATATGCAACACACTGAGCACAGATATGGAGTGTTTTTCAGGCAGACAACGTATTATTGGTGGTCACTGTCAGCAAAACTCTGCACTGTACTCCTCCTATATACAGCTGCTCCCCAGTCCCCACGATTAAGTAATAAGCAAGCACAAAATATTTGCAATGCATCAACATAAACGGAGAGGACGCCAGCCACGTCCTCTCCCTAACATTTCCAATGCACGAGTGAAAATGGCGGCGACGCGCGGCTGCTTATATAGATCCGAATCTCGCGAGAATCCGACAGCGGGATGATGATGTTCGGGCGCGCTCGGGTTACCCGAGCCATACAGGAGAATCCGAGTATGGCTCGGACCCGTGTAAAAAGGGTGAAGTTCGGGGGGGTTCGGATTCCGAGAAACCGAACCCGCTCATCACTAGTTAACACCCCCGGGTGTGTTAGACTCTGCGCCTGTGCTCTGGGTCGCGCCAACCACCTGGTATCTGCTTCCAGAATACAGTTGCTTCCTAACAATATAACAGACTCTTCGATTGCGTATGCATCTGCGAGTGTATAAGATCTGTGGTGCACTCGCAAAAATGCAGGGGGCATTTTTCTTTCTGTCAGGGCAGCACCTTTAACTGGGAAGCGGTCAAGATGCCGCCTGCCGAAATAACCAGCTGTCGAAATACCTATGCCGGAATCCCGACCGCCACAATCCCGACTGCCACAATCCCGACATATTCTCCCTCCGTTGGTGTCCACGACACCCATAGAGGGAGAATATAATAGTGTGCCGAGCGTAGCGAGGCAACGTGCCCGCAGCGTGGCGAGCAAAGCGAGCCCGCAAGGGGCTGCGTTCCGCTCGCCACCCCTGTCGGGATTGTGTGGTCGGGATTCCGGCATCGGTATTTCGACCGCCGGGATTCCGGCCGGCGGCATTTAGTACTGATCCCCTTTAACTAACAGACAAGTGCAATTTCTCAGATTAACAATCCATGCTGATTTAGTCCCTAAATTGGAACCGTCTGCCAAGGTGGAAAACCAAGTGGCATGCTTAGCTAAGCGCAATGCTCATCTGTTTCAGGGCTCTGCATCCATTAGACAAGCACCTTGATGGTTATCTTGGGTCTCTCTTGGTAGGTTCAGGGGCAGTTATACATAGTTTATTGCCCTTGATGTGGGTAGCTCGACACATGGACACTTGGACCGATGGGTTAGTCGCAGACCTTCAGGTTAATTATTCCAGAGATTACTTGCTGGACTTGGCAGAACAGCTCAGAGGAGCAGTGGACTATGTTTGTAAGACCATGCAGGACAGAGCTCTGGTGGCATCCAAAGTCTTGGCCATTGCAGTTTGGAGAGCCCTTTGATCCTGCACTTTGGATGCGGTTTTGGGATGTCAAGATGTCGAGCCCTCCTTTGATGTGTTTCCCTTTGCTGGGGATGTTATTTTTGGGCCCGCGTTGGATGCTATTATTGCCCAAGCTTCTGCTTAATATAAAATGATGACTCTGTGCGGAGTGTTTTACAACATTCAATAAAGAGCAAGGTGCTGTGGCAGGAGCAGCCCATCAAGCAGGAGGATGAGGAGGTTTTGGCTGGAACACCAGATTTGCCATGGGGTAGGGATTTTAGCCAACACATGATGCAGAGATATTTTGTATGTACGCATTTGATAATTGTATATAGACATGGTCAACATAACAATTTTAATGCTCACAGTCCAATACCTGGCTAATAAGTATTATTTAAACTATTACATAAGGCAGCATTCAAAAATGTATAGATCGGTGCGCTTATCCCAATCCAATATTCCCGTACCACAATGTATGGTCCACAGGATATCACAAAGTCCAAAGTGAGTTATATATCTCACTTCCTATACCCCAATATATAGTCCACAGGGTCTCACAAAACCGAGAATGGGCTTCATAGCCCTGTATTAACACCTTCAGCTTCTTTGGGCGGCTGCTCAGTTCTTCAGGATGCCACTAAGTATATGTAGTCCCTGACAAAGCTGCCTAGGCAAAACATGCATGTTGGACTCAAGACATACATGCTGCAAATATTCTGAGATTGTATTTGGATTATGAAGCAGGGCATTGATATGCTCTAATACAAGCCACAATCTGGTACGCAACTCCGTTATTTGTGTGTTATTTGCGCATCCTAGAAAGAAATACTATACCATAGGTGCTTGTGCTTCTCTTTCATTTGCAGTATTACATAAGGCAGATACTAGTACATTAGATACTATTGCAAAGATCTAGTGAGCTATGAATTATGCTATGTGCCTCCACCCAAGTATTGGTGAACAGTTATATACTGTAGTAATGGGCCAGCTTGGAAAGACCCACTCATATTGTGTTCATGAACCAGTGTTATACTATATAGCTATGTACTTCACAATATGTCACTACTGATATAACCACTTACACAGTCTGCAATACTTTTGAGAAGTTTTATTGTCATGCATTTTAAATAAGATTCTTCTTTCTCCTTGACCAAACAGTAGAACTAATGGTACATGAAAGATAAGGTAGGTAATACTGAGGCTTTAGGGAGAAAATCCAGTATTCAATATATATGGCATATTTTAGTGTAATTTACAAATGAACGCCTCAATATCTCAGTACAAACCAAAATGTTCCTACTTTCAATCTTTGAACAAATATAACATTACTTTAGTGTGTTACCTTTTAAATGTGTTTACACCATGTTACAACAATACTTTATGAATAGACAACGCAATTTAACAAAATATCAGCATTATGTCTCTAACTGATATAAATAAGCAAATGAATCCTCTAACAATTCAATCCTGATGGATTAATTTTTGCTGTCTGATGTAAATATAGAACAATATTTTTAAAATGCAACTACTTATTTTAGTTTTTTTTATATATATATATATATATATATATATATATATATACATACAGTATATATGTGTCTTGCAGTTTGAAGCATATGAATGACCTTAAATTCCTGTCTTTGCTGGGAAATGCTTATCCTAGAAGGAAACTGAGGTCAAGTAGTTGCTGTTTTACTATAAAGGTGAGAAGTAGTAATTATAATGTTAAAAGGTGTTACATAAGTAGAAAAATAATTAGGTGCTAAAAAGTGCTAGATTAAGTGTTACAATATGATGCCTCAAAGCAGCCAGACACACTAACCCAGGGGATCCCACACCCCAAACTCATCCCTGAAACTGACAAATTGTATATATTTATTTAGGATTTACCGCCATAGTGCCTTCCCCAATATACAGTCTGTAAATGCCAGAGATCCATGCTAATTAAAAACACCCTTGGGTAGGTGGGAGGGGTGCTAATCTAATCTGAAAGAGGGGGATATTCAATTCCCGCCGATGAAGCGTCGGGTGATATTTCCCGATGCTTCATCAATATTTTCTCACGCAGAAAAAAACCCATCTTTTTCACCCGAAAACACACAGGTTCAGCGAAACCTGTGTGTTTTCGGAAGAAACAGCCCTGTTTTCGTGTGAAAACGGGGCTGTTCTCATGGATTTTACTTCACCTGCCAGAAACAGGTGAAACAAATCTCCATAAAGCCGTGGCATGTGCCGGCTTATTGGAGCTAATTAGATAGCCCCCCCCTCCTCCCTAGCGATTATTTTACACCCGCAGTCGGTGCGGGTAATTGAACATCCCTTTTAGTATCTGGCTTTAAGTGTACAAAGGTATACAATCTAAAATATTTGGAGGGAGTGGGACCTTGGACTGCACACCACAATTCCAAATATAATAATAGGTACTCTCATGCTATTATGCTGAGACTTGCAGTTCCACACAGAAAAAAAGAAAATGCAGATGTGCACTCTATAGAACTAAGCACTGCTTATCACTCCTTAATAATTAACCTACATATGCTATTACTTTGCTACTTATTTGACTTTAGATGTTGCTTTCCCCCAGAGATACTATGTTTCACTATAGCCACAAATAATCAGCTGTCTCTCCCTATTTCATTGTAGTATGGTAAGGGGCAAATGAGTAGTTGCTAATCCTTAAATAGGGACAATTAATGATGCATTTCTATATACTGTCAGTACTGTACTAAGGAGTCTATGGGGGTTAGTCGGAGTTGTTAGCAAACCAAAAAAGCACACTAATGGGCAAAACCATGTTGCACTACAGGTGGGGGAGATGTAACCTGTGCACAGAGCGTTAAGCTAAGTACACACTGAGAGATTTTTTTGGTCGGCCCAACAATCGGACAAGTTTTTGGTAAATCGTAGGCTCCAATATCTGAGCTACACACTTTTTTTTTTCCGTTAATTTGACTATTTTCTGCCACATCACACTGCATTTGTTATGTCCGCCACAAGGCAAATGACATTGGGGGTCATTCCGAGTTGTTCGCTCATTGCCGATTTTCGCTATGCTGCGATTTGTTGCAAACTGCGCATGCGCAAGGCACGCAGGGCGCATGCGCTTAGTTATTTAACTAAAAACTTAGCAGATTTGCTGTGGATTCTGCGGCGCTTTTCAGTCGCACTGCTGATCGGTGAATGATTGACAGGAAAGGGGCGTTTCTGGGTGGTAACTCAGCGTTTTCCCGGCATTTGTAGAAAAACGCGGGAGTGTCTGAAGAAACGGGGGAGTGGCTGGCCGAACGCAGGGCGTGTTTGTGACGTCAAACCAGGAACTAAACGGACCGAGCTGATCGCAATCTGTGAGTAGGTCTGGAGCTACTCAGAAACTGCAAATCATTATTTAGTAGCAATTCTGCTAATCTTTTGTTCGCAATTCTGCTAATCTTTTGTTCGCAATTCTGCTAAGCTAAGATACACTCCCAGAGGGCGGCGGCCTAGCATGTGCAATGCTGCTAAAAGCAGCTAGCGAGCGAACAACTCGGAATGAGGGCCATAGTGACAGGAAAAAATATTAAACATGGACAGAATATTGAGAAAGCATGCACACTGCTCTATATCAGGAGATTATGACCGAGATTTTTAGTTTGGGACAACAGGTCACAAAATTGAAAGCTCGTGTGTGTGGGTAAGATTTTCCAGAATTAACAGTGAAACACTGAAAATGATCCTATGTACACACTATACAATAAATTTGTCCGGGAACCCAGTTATTGGCAAATTGGGCCAATAATTGTATAGTGTGTTCCTAGCTTTAGATTTGGATGCGGTGTGTTCAAACTGAAATCTACATTGATAAAGTGACAAATGGTGGTGAGGAGAATTGGCGCTGAGAAAATTAAAATCAGCACTTATCATAAATGTCGGAGTATGTCGGTCGTACAGGTATTTTTCTTATTCCCCTTCTTATTCCGGTGTTCTTCCAATGAGTTTACCAATGTAAAAAATAAAAGATGACTGTAGGTTAACCACTGGTGTATCTAATTTCTCAGAAGATACTATTGGGAGATACAGTCTACTTGTTCCCAAACTATGTATATTGGTGGATATACCTGGCTTACATAGAAAAATGTGTTCTCAAAACTCATCAAGGTTTCTTTTAAGGATAATTAGGGCAAATATCTTATTCGGTGGTGCTTCTAAAACGAATTCATACCTCCACTTACACAAAACAAAGTTGATAGCAGGCCTATCAAGGTATCTTTTATGCCGAGATCTAATTCCTCATATTTCAATCACAATTCAAGAAATGTACACGATGGAATAACAGAAGTTGATCTCTATTGTGCGCACCTAACTTACACTTATATAGTGTGCTATCCTCTCATAAAGGTATCTTTTTGTGACAAAGGTTCGTACCGGTACTCACGGATGATAAATATGTTCTAAGCACATCAGGGTATCTTTATCTTCTTTCAATTAGATGGAGGCTCTTATAAAAGTATAACAAATTTTTAATAAAATACAAACAAGAATAAAATAAAACAAAATTATTGGCTGCAGGGGGCTGCCAACCGCGATGGGGATTGGTCAGACCAACTTCATCCAGCATAAGGGACCGGTACCCTAACAAACTGAATAGTAAACATACAAAAGTGGTCGTACCTTTCCCACAGCACGGGTGGGGCAGTATCCAGCAGGCAATAGTCCTCAGCCAACGCGTTTCGAGTAAGTCACTCTTTATCAAGGCTGATGGAGGACTGAATTGGTGAGGTTTTTATAGTAAGTGTCCGGGATTAGAGCTCAGTGACGTCACTTCTGGTTCCGGATTGTCCCGGTAGGACATATGTGAAAATGGCTTATAATTCTCTTATTGTAGACTGATACATTGGTGGTACGAGTTGTATATAATTGAAGAAGTAGGGGAGCACGTTAAAAGACCAAAAGTAAAAGATCCTGCAGAACCGCCGCGACCGGAAGTGACGCACCGCGGCTTCTGGGTAATGTATTTTTCAGGAACAGGAAGTCTCCGTTTGCATCGCGAATAGCAGTACAGGCCGGGCACCAACGATGTGGGGATTCTGGATGTTGTAGTTTTTTGTCCCGGATGTCATATCTAGTATTGAAGCCCGAGGTGTTAAAACAAGGTGGATTCTGGGTTTTGTAGTAAAATTCCATGGTTTCCCCGGCAACCGCCTCGATTAGAATTGAAAAGTAGAAATGTCCATAGATCTTCTATGCATTTGTTCATTTCCACCAGGGCACTATATGAGAAATGGAATTACATTAGTGATAATGTAATGATATATTGAAAAATGGGTTAATTTATTGAAAAAAAAACGCTTTTACATAGATAGTGCTGTGACATTTCCCAAAGATGGGAAAAATAGAAGTGATTAATGTAAAAGGATTATATGAAGGATTGTTCAAGGAAGGAGGGGTAGAGAGACTGAATATTCTGATATTTTAATATTTTATAAAAACCATTTGAGTTCAAAGTCCTGATTGAGTCCCCTGGGATTTAATGTTTTTAAATCAAAAATGGTGCGCATTTCTGTTCTGGCCAGTCTACTTTCCACATTTTTGTCCTTCCAAGTGGCTTTAATATGTTTCAAGCCAACAAATCTTTCTATATGATTAATCGAGCAGTTATGATGGTTTTTAAAGTGATTTGAAAGGTAGTGTGTTTGGAGTCCTTTTTTGATGTTTCTTAGATGCTCTGAAATTTTTATTTTTAGTGGTCTTGTTGTCGTTCCTATGTACGCTAATCCGCAGGAACATTCCACTAAATATACAACATTCGGGGTGTTGCAGGTAATGAAGTCTGTGATTTTCATGAACTTGTTATTGATCTTGAGTTCTGTATATTTGGAGTTGGGATCTTTGATGTTATGGCAGCCTATGCACATACCACACCTGTGGAATCCCTTGGTCCTAACCAGACTTCTTGATGGTAATGGGAGAGCGCTTTTTACTAAATGATCCTTGAGATTTTTCGACTTGCGGTATATAAATGAGGGTTTATTGGGGATTATTTTGTTTAGAACTGGATCATGCTGGAGGAGGTGCCAATTTTTATAAAATATTCTTTCAAGGTGTTTATGCTGGGCATCATATTTAGTAATGAACGCCCATTTGAACTTATCCCTGTCTTTCTCTTCTTTATTCCCCTCTCTCTCTGTTGGTTGTAGCAAGGTCTCTCTTTCTTTTTTCTCTGTTTCTTCAATCACTTGATTCAGCATCTCTTCTTTATATCCCTTCTCTAAAAAGTTGCATTTCATCTGTTCCATTTGGTCTTTACAGACTTCTTTCTTACTGCAGTTGCGTTTCACACATAAGAATTGGCTTTTTGGTACTCCTTTGAGCCAGGTGTTATGGTGTTGGCTGTCCGTAGGTATATAAGTGTTAACATCTGTTGGTTTGTGGAAAGTTTTTGTTTGTATATTATTGTCTTCTATATAAATGGTTAAATCCAAAAAGTTTATTTGAATTTTGCTGTGTGACAAAGTGAAATTAATATTAAATTCGTTCTCATTAATTGACTTAAAGAATTCCGTTAAGGAGTTTTCACTACCTTCCCATAGAAGTAACACGTCATCTATGTATCTTTGCCATTTTATCAACTGGGAGCCCCAAGCTACGTTGTTATAGATGTTCTTCTCTTCCCAATAGTTCAAAAATAAATTGGCGTAGCTTCGGGCAAATTTAGTTCCCATTGCGGTTCCTGTGCGTTGTATGTAGAAATCGCCGTTGAAAAAGAAGTAATTATTTTCTAAAATAAATTTTATGGCGTCGACGATGAAGTTCTTTTTTTCTACAGAATAATCTGACTTCTCCAAGGACCATGCTATTGCTTCCAATCCTTTGGTATGTTTGATACAGGTGTATAATGATGTGACGTCCGCTGAAGCCAGAATGCGGTCCATTTTCCATTCAAAGTTTTTCAGTTTATTTAGTGTGTCTCCTGTGTCCTCTAAATAGGATTTGCTCTTTACTACTAAAGGTTGCAAAAAAGAATCTATAAGTGACGATAAATTGGATGTCAAGCTGTTGGTTCCTGCAATAATGGGTCTTCCTGGTGGATTAATAAGATCCTTATGGATCTTAGGGAGTATGTATATGCTTGGAGTAGTGGAATCCAATACATCGATGTAATCATACTCATCTTTAGTGATTCCTCCTTTTTTCAGATGTTCCTGCATCAATTGTTCAAAATTTTCTTTGATTTTATTGCTGGGATCTCCTTTTAGTTTGCCATAAGTTGTAGTATTGGCCAGTTGTCTATAGACCTCTTTGGTGTAATTCTCTTTATCCAGAATGGCAACTCCACCTCCTTTATCGCAAGGCTTGATCACTATGGTCTCATCTTTGGCTAGAATTTTAATCATACCTTTCTCCTTTTTGGTAAGGTTGGGCCTGGTGCGAATTCTTTTTAGATGTTCCACTTCATCAAGTACTACCTTTGTGAAGGTCTCTATAAAGTTGCCTTTAATGTGCGAAGGATAGAATGTGGATTTCTTTTTCTTCTTTCTCTTTAACCCTTCTTCTTGATCAGTGTTTTCACTCCTTGTTTCTGGTGGTTCCTCGTTTGTTCGTTCTTCCCCTTTTGTTGCAAAAAAATTTTTTAACGTGACCTTTCGCACAAATTTTTGGATGTCGACAAACTTTTCAAATTCTTCCATGTTTGATGTTGGAGCATACTTTAGGCCTTTCTTCAAGATTTTTTCTTCCTCTTTTGTTAAAACTCTTTGGCTTAGATTGTAGATAGGATTTCTATCTTCCGAAGATTGTGCTTCTGTGGTTATAGATATCCCAGTGGTTTTCTTTCTCTTTTTCTTATTCTTTTTCTTTTCCCGTTCAATTCCCCCACGTCACCCTCTTTTTTTGTATTTGTGTTTCTTTCTCAATGGGGGCTCTTCTCTAATAGAGGTTCTTAGGGGTAACTGCTTGTCTGTGGACTTCTGTTGGTCCAGCGTGTGCTCGATCGTTCGTCCAATAACCATGTCCTTTCTTCTAAAAAAGGGGTTTTGGATGGTCGAGTGGTTCTTTCAGTATCTCTCCTTTCTTCTGTGTGGTGTATGGATTTCTTGTGGGTGATCCTGTGTGCTGACCTCCTATGTGATTTTCTATACTCCTTCCTTAAGGGGGATCGTCTGGATCGATTTCTTGATCTTGATATAGATTGTTGTTGGTTTCTGTGTCTATTATCATGTTGTCTTCCAGGTTATTTATATTCCTGATCTTGATGATGTCTTGTTGTCATCTCCCGGTATCTGGACTCCAAGGCCCTTGTTCTCCTGTATCTAGTAGATTCTGGATATTTTCGTTCCCTGGACAAGTGATGATGGTAATTCCTTTTAGGGATTTGATGTTTTCGTCTTGGTTCCTGGTTCCTCCAATCTCTTCGTTGTTGTTGTTGTCGTTGGTCTTGGTGTCTGTCGGCCCTTCTTGTTCTTTCTGTGTATCTATTGAGTCCTTGATGTCTTCTTTGATATATATCTTCTTTCCAATTGGGATTCCACGTGGGATGATGTGTTTTAAAAGGGCTTCTGTTTCTGGTTTCCTCATTTGTTCCTTTCTTTCTTCTCTCCTTAATGATCCCAAATTTGTAGTAATCAAAATCCCGTTGTAATTTCCCTTGTTTCATTTCTATCAAGAAATCTGTGTTCTTCTGAATTTTTTCAGTAATCTCTTTCTCTAGAGTACTGAAAAGCGTGATTTTTTTCAAAAGGTTGAATGAGTGACCTTAGGATTTCGATTCTTTTGTTAATTTCTTTGAGTTTCTCTTTCCTTTCTTTCAAAATTAGTCTCATTAGAGAGAAGGAACAAGTCTCTAGGATTTCATCCCATTCTGACCAAAAACTGTCTGATGCATCCTGGAAAGAAGCTGGTTTTGTGATTTTCAAACCTTTGGGGATGATCTGGTCAGATGTATATTTCTCCAGGGTTGCTACCTCCCACCAGAGTTTATTTTCCTTTAATAGCCATTCACATAGTCTGTGCATGGCAGTTTCAAGGTTATCGTCTGTCATTTCTATGTTCTCCTCATGGAAATTAGTTCTAAAAGCTTCTTCGGTTCTTTTTTTCCTGTCTTCTAAGTGTTTGAACATGGTTTATCTAATTTCTCAGAAGATACTATTGGGAGATACAGTCTACTTGTTCCCAAACTATGTATATTGGTGGATATACCTGGCTTACATCGAAAAATGTGTTCTCAAAACTCATCAAGGTTTCTTTTAAGGATAATTAGGGCAAATATCTTATTCGGTGGTGCTTCTAAAACGAATGCATACCTCCACTTACACAAAACAAAGTTGATAGCAGGCCTATCAAGGTATCTTTTATGCCGAGATCTAATTCCTCATATTTCAATCACAATTCAAGAAATGTACACGATGGAATAACAGAAGTTGATCTCTATTGTGCGTACCTAACTTACACTTATATAGTGTGCTATCCTCTCATAAAGGTATCTCTCTGTGACAAAGGTTCGTACCGGTACTCACGGATGATAAATATGTTCTAAGCACATTAGGGTATCTTTATCTTCTTTCAATTAGATGGAGGCTCTTATAAAAGTATAATTGTGATTGAAATATGAGGAATTAGATCTCGGCATAAAAGATACCTTGATAGGCCTGCTATCAACTTTGTTTTTTGTAAGTGGAGGTATGCATTCGTTTTAGAAGCACCACCGAATAAGATATTTGCCCTAATTATCCTTAAAAGAAACCTTGATGAGTTTTGAGAACACATTTTTCTATGTAAGCCAGGTATATCCACCAATATACATAGTTTGGGAACAAGTACACTGTATCTCCCAATAGTATCTTCTGAGAAATTAGATACACCAGTGGTTAACCTACAGTCATCTTTTATTTTTTACATTGGTAAACTTATTGGAAGAACACCGGAATAAGAAGGAGAATAAGAAAAATACCTGTACGACCGACATACTCCGACATTTATGATAAGTACTGATTTTAATTTTCTCAGCGCCAATTCTCCTCACCACCATTTGAAATGTATCTTTAGTTTTCTTGGATCATCTGTGATAGATCCAGGGTGTAGGTGGAGGGCAGCAGAGATTTGAACAGGAGCGCCAATAAACTTCTCAATAAAATTTATTTTCCACATTTCCTGAAATCTACATTGCAGTGTAAAAATAAAACAGCCAGTATTTACCCTGCACAGAAACAATATAACCCACCCAAATCTAACTCTCTCTGCAAATGTTATATCTGCCCCACCTGCAGTGCAACATGGTTTTGCCCAATTGCTAATTTATTTTGTTTTCTAACAACTCTGAATAATGCCCTATGTACTAAGTCTTGGGGAGAGATAAAGTAGACAGAGATAAAGTACCAACCAAACAGCTCCTAAATGTCATTTTTCAAACACAGCCTGTAACATGGCAGTTAGGAGCTGATTGGCTGGTACTTTATCTCTGTCCACTTTATCTCTCTCCAAGGCTTAGTACGTATACCCCTAGGACTGTGATAAAGTGGAAAAGGGATAAACTACCAATCAGCACCTGTCATTTTTCAAACAGCATGTAACATGGCAGTTAGAAGCTGATTGGCTGGTACTTTTACCTCTCTCCACCTTATCTCTCTCCAAAGCTTAGTACATCTCCCCAACATTCTGTAACATGCATTTATGAGCTAATTGGCTGGTACTTTATCTCCAACCATTTTATCTCTCTCCAAGTCTTAGTATATAGACCTTAGTCTCCTGCCAACTGTCTTATGCTAAAGTCTACAGCCAAAGATAACGAGTATGCCGACTAGCTGCGGTGGTGGCAGATTAAGGTTAATAACCTACTGTAGAGGTCTATGTACTAAGCCTTGGAGAGAGATAAAGTACCAGCCAGTCAGCTCCTAACTGACATGTTGCAGGCTGTCTTTGAAAAATGAGTTAGGAGCTGGTTGGTTTGTACTTTATCTCAGTTGACTTTATCTCTCACTGAGGGGGACATGTACTAAGCAGTGATAAAAGTGGAGAAGGGAGCCAGTGTAGAAGTTGCCTATGGCAAGCAATCAGCATTGATGTAACATTTATAATTTGCATACTATAAAAGTATACAGAACAGCTGATTGGTTGCCATGTGCAACTTCATCACTGGCTCACTTCTCCACTTTTATCACTGTTTAGTACATGCCCCCCCCCCCTCCCCCCCCCCCCCCAAGTCTTAGTAATACATCCATAGCACTAAATTGCTCCTGGCTGTGGATAGGCGATCACTTTCATGTATCCGCTGGGTGCAGTAATGAGTGGTTATGAAGCTATGACAGCTGACCAAACATCTGCTTAATAATTCCTCCACTAAAGATTGTATGAGTGACAAAAAATCTCAGACCTTATGTTAATAGGAGACTACGTCATTTATTCACTGTTAGTCAGCTGACTAATCTTTAAGGTTGTTCTTTTTAGCTTATCCTGAGTGCTTTTCTTTACTCAGTTATTGCTTTTCCAAGGTAATAACAGCAATGGTTACTGTTATATATTAAACGGCTGTGTGTCAACCCCTCAGGGTTCCTAACCATGGGGGTCATTACGAGTTGATCGCTCGTTGCCGATTTTCGCTATACTGCGATTAGTCGCTTACTGCGCATGCGCAAGGTTCGCAGAGCGCATGCGCTTAGTTATTTTACACAAAAGTTAGGTTTTTTTACTCACGGCATAACGAGGATTTTTCATCGTTCTGGTGATCGTAGTGTGATTGACAGGAAGTGGGTGTTTCTGGGCGGAAACTGGCCGTTTTCTGGGAGTGTGCGAAAAAACGCTGGCATTTCTGGGAAAAACGCGGGAGTGTCTGAAGAAATGGGGGAGTGTCTGGGCGAACGCTGGGTGTGTTTGTGACATCAAACCAGGAACGAAACTGACTGAACTGATCGCAATGGCTGAGTAAGTCTGGAGCTACTCAGAAACTGCTAAGAAATTTCTATTCGCAATTCTGCTAATCTTTCGTTCGCAATTCTGCTAAGCTAAGATACACTCCTAGAGGGCGGCGGCTTAGCGTGTGCAATGCTGCTAAAAGCAGCTAGCGAGCGAACAACTCGGAATGAGGGCCCATATGAGCAGTTTATACACCTTTATAGAATCCAGTGCAGAGCTGCATTAAGTATTTTAAAGATTAACTGCTACCTGTCTGTGTACTGCTGCAGAGTGTCCCTATCTTTGCCCAGTAGAGTAGCATGTGCACTGTATGTTTGCAGCGTGTTGATCTACAGACCTGTCCTGTCATCTTGCTTCTGCTACCTCTCCTGATTGGTGCACTTCCAGCACTCTCCCTTCTCTTTGCCCTGCCAGCTCTGTGTAGACCATGCCCCTCTCCTCCTAACTGTTTGGCTGGCTTCCATCTGCTGGGTCTCCCCTGCCTATCAGTTGCTGCTGCCAGGAGACTTTCAGCCAAGTCCAGAGCTGGATTAAGGCTCCGGGGGACCCGGGGGACTTAAGACAAGGGGGCCTTTATGGACCGACATAAAGTGTGTACATGTATGTATGTATGTATGTATGTATGTACAGTATGTATGTGTAAAAAAAAAAAATTATATATATTTAACCCCACCCCCAGGTAGACCTATAGTGGCAGGTGTGGATTCCTTAACCTCCAACCTGTCTCACTTCTTGGATATCAAATTACAACCATACATGAAAAGACAACAATCGTATTTGAAGGATTCTACCAGTCTCCTTATGAACATGAGAGAACTACAGTGGCTCCCATCGTACAGATGGGTAACAATCGACGTGCAAGCCCTTTATACCTCCATCCCACATTCTAAGGGATTGAAAGCAGTTGAGAGAATCCTAATGGACGATGACAGCGTCTCTAACGACGAGAGGGAATTCTTAATAGAAGCTATCTGGTTTGTTTTACATCGAAATTACTTTGAGTTTGAAGGAAAGTATTACCTTCAGAAACAGGGGACCGCGATGGGGACCAAGTTTGCCCCATCATATGCTAACATCTATATGGACCAGTGGGAACAGGAGTACATATATACCAAGGAGAAGTTTAAACATTCTAACATTAAGTTCTATAAAAGATACATCGACGATTTGATCCTAATTTGGGACGGTCAACTAGAGACACTCGTCAGTTTTATCTCCTGTATCCAAGATAACCCCTATAATCTGAGGTTCACATACAAACAACATCCTTCAACAATAGATTATCTTGATATCCTCCTTAATATTGATGCAGATGGATTACTGAATACAAAAACCCATTTTAAAGAAACCGATGCCAACAGTTTCATACCACGTAACAGTTGCCATCTCACTAGATGGAAGACAACAGTACCTTTTTCACAGTTTACTAGAATGCGAAAAAATTGTAACTACATGGTTAGCTACTGGGAACAATCCTCTGCATTAGTAGAACAGTTCGCTGATAGGGGATATGAAGATTCCGAGCTACGTAGGGATCAAATTCGGGCATCCGAGTTAGATAGAGACAGATTTTTCACAACCGAAAGAAAAACTAAGGACCATCTAAAGAATGAGAGACCCTTCATCACACAATACAATCAAGAAAATGGGAAAATCAGACACATTTTGAATAAACACTGGCATCTGCTACGTAAGGATCCTATACTTGGACCACATCTATCAGAAAGACCCAATATGGTATTCAGGAATTCTAATAACCTTAAGAATATTCTGACACCCAGTAAACTACATCCCTGCCAACCAATCAGTGATAATACTGCTAAACACCCCCGCAATAGATGTATATGCTGTCAACATATTGATAAGAAAGCCTTTTGCTGGAAAGACGAAAGAATGAGAACTCATAAATTGAAGTCAATTGTTACTTGTAACACGAATTATGTCATTTACAAAATCTGCTGTACCTGTAAGCTTTCGTATATCGGTAAGACTAAGAGAAGTCTAAAAATAAGAATTCAAGAACACCTGCGGAATATAAAAAAAAAAGTCCAGAACCACAGCCTCCCCAGACATTTCCAAGAATACCACAACTCAGATATTCATGAGTTGACGTTTACAGTCCTAGATCATATTCAGGGGAGTAAAAGGGGTGGGGATAGAGATATACGCTTGGCCCAAAGAGAATCATATTGGATTTACACATTGAATACGCTTATTCCGCATGGGCTCAACGAGAATATAGACATGACCTGCTTTTTATAGAAAGTGAAATCCATATTCTTCTTTTTTCTCTTTCTTTCCTCCCTGAGATTTCTTTAGACCTGTCCTTATTCAGCTTGTTAATAGCCAATAGGTGTCTAGTTTACCACTCTGAGCCTTGGTTAGGGATCTGTAGAACTAGTAATATATCGACCAGTGGGAGGTCCTTATGATTACCATCACATTTATTAATGATTTACAATTGTTAGGTGTTAATGTGTCAAATGGTGTGTATACTAAAAAATTTTTTGTAAAAATAGAGCCTTGTCTATTATGTCATTTTAAGACTAACAAATATCAGTATTTCAATTGATTCCTTAGATATTTTGCTAATTTACCACTTATTGTCACGTGTAGAGAATTCATATTACTGCTATTCCACAAAGTTCCTTCTGTATATAGGGGGTAATTCCAAGTTGATCGCAGCAGGAAATTTTTTATCAGTTGGGCAAAACCATGTGCACTGCAGGTGTGACAGATATAACATTTGCAGAGAGAGTTAGATTTGGGTGGGTTATTTTGTTTCTGTGCAGGGTAAATACTGGCTGCTTTATTTTTACACTGCAATTTAGATTTCAGTTTGAATGCACCCCACCCAAATCTAACTCTCTCTGCACGTTATATCTGCCTCCCCTGCAGTGCACATGGTTTTGCCCAACTGCTAAAAAAATTCCTGCTGCGATCAACTTGGAATTACCCCCGTAGTGAGATCTAATAAGACTAACAGTACAACTATATTTTATGAGTTAAATACTCATAGTTCCTGATGAATCTATCTAAACAGCGCATTTATGGATGTATGATGTACTTATAAATCACTGTTGCCGATTGATACAATCTGTGGATGTCTCACAGAATGTAACTCCTATTGAGGAACTGAGGACGTAAGGGTCACCATGGAGATGGAACGCAAGCTGTCCCGTCCCAACGTCTTCCGTTCACGTGACACAGTCACGTGACGCTGTCAGTCTCCCTGACTTCCCGGTCTGACTAACAACCTGCAGCGCCGGATGACGGGGCTTTTAGCTCCAGCGTCGGCGCGACTGAGTGCAGCGCGTTTGGAGTTGCTATGGGCAACCGAAGTCGCCTTGCTGGGCAGGCCTGTCGTGACGGACACCAATTAGAATAAGTGTGGAATGTTCATGTCCCGCCTCCACTCCCATTCACTTCTCTATAGGCTCCGTTAGCTGTCAATCAGAACCACATTTAATTCACATAGATACTAGCCACAACAGGGCATTATGAGAAAGCCAATTAATCAAACTATATGTGGCTTAACTTTAGGTTTATGGGAATTTTCACTAGTTGTAAAATATTTATATACTAACATTGCTATTGGGGATATATAAAGATCCCTTTTTTACTTCATAACACTAGTTATTCACAGTCATTTAAACACTAATTAGTATCACTGAAGGAAGGGAGGTCATCAAAGTTCCTCCTATATAAACATGCACTTAGCCTCCATGCTTCATTGCATGATCACTGGCTCACTGCTGATCACTATTTGGAAGGTAAGGAAAACTTGTCTTTATGACATTCTACATCAGGCTCTATTTAGCTTAATTTGATGCTGGATTTCTTTTTACACAAATATGTATTCATACTTTGCTAAACTGCTGATATATATTTTTATTTTTAAGCCTTCATGCTGGGTTGTGCAATTTTATACTCTTAGCACAGCTTCCTTTCATTGTCCACCTGTTGGTAATTAAGTAGTGGATTCTTTAGAGTTTTTGCTATCTGTTTCCATATATCCCTGGGTCAATTGGTTTTAATTAGTGTGATTATACACATGTGTTCTCAGATTGGGACATAGTTAACATAGGTCCTAACTGCTGTTATACAATGAAATCCTCTAGGTATCATATCCATAAGGATACCATAATGACTCTGTATAGATTTCTGCATTTTTCACCTGTATTGTGACTTCTGAGGTATGTTATGATTAATGTATTTTGTGCTTGTGGAATCTTAATGTTAATAGATTAATTACAATAGAAAATAGAGTCTTCATTGATAAGGTACAGATTCATCAGCATATGTGCTTCATATAGAAGTAATTCATTTTATACTTCTAGTCTAAAAAGACAGAAAAATTAGACTAGAGGTAATATACGGCCATTTTTATTTTATTTTAAATTAAGGTTAAGGTTTATGACATATGGAAAGATTAATAGTAATCTCCTAGAACATATCTTAATGGTCTGACTAGTCCTCACATTTCAGATGTGAAGGCGTTCATATACCAGTGATTCTTGAAATGAGTGGTATCTAAGTTTAGGCCCTCCCTTTATGTATACCTTTCACCATGATAAGGTGAGACACTAACAAATGATAATTAACTCATTAGGTCCTCCATGTGTGCATGAAGTTGCTGATTCCTCTTTTTTCATACGAATGCTTCCCTTTTGAGCTCTTCGTAATCTGAGTTACCAGATTCACGAGGTATGTGGTACATTATTCAACCTCTACGGTTTAATTGAATCTAGATAATAGATCCCTTTAAGAACTTGTTATATTCCTAATTAGGCTGAATTTATGCCCTTATTTCACGCCTCATTGATGTTTGGAAGCCCACGTATGAACCTATTCGGCCAATGATCTAGGCCTATCACTCTCTTGGATAGACATTATTATCTAAGGTATGTCTAACATAAAATCTTTTTCGGTGGACCATATTTATGAATAACATCTTAAAGTCTCTTCTAATTATGTGAGATTATCAACTGCTCATTCCATGTTTTCGTTTTTTTCCTTGTCTTGCCCATCTTTGTTTTTTCGGACTGTTCTTTCGGATTGTTTGTACATTTTCTTATGTATTTTTATGTATTTTCATGTATTTATATATTTTATTGAATGGTTGTTCTAGAATTTCTAGACGCATCCCTGATGAAGTCTAGTTCCTAGACGAAACGCGTTGGTTTACTGTATTTCTTGTTGATGTTATCTCGAATATTTAATGAGGAAGAATAAGGATACAACAGAAAGGTTATCTTATTTCCTCCATATCCCATTGATGGATTTCTGTAGGAGAAACTACATCATAATGTACATGTAATAATGATGGATATACTTCATGTTTTTGTATAATTGTTTTAATACATTTTTATGAAAAGAACAGTCCGTTATGTGTTTTAAAAACCTGTATAATATTGATTGCAAATCCTGTTAAGCAATAGTCTTTGTATAAGGGTATTTGTAAACCCCTGGGGCGCCATTTTTCCTCTATTCCTATACTCTATTTTCTTTGCTCAGTTCCTCCTAACAAGGAACTCAGAGGAACCAGGCAGCCCATCCTAGAGATAGCTATACCTAATCGCCTATTTTGAAACCAATTCGCGCAGGAGGAGAGTGTTTGTGGAGTATATATATATATATATATATATATATAATATACACTGCTCAAAAAAATAAAGGGAAGACTAAAATAACACATCCTAGATCTGAGTGAATTAAATATTCTTATTAAATACTTTGTTCTTTACATAGTTGAATGTGCTGGCAACAAAATCACACAAAAATTATCAATGGAAATCAAATTTATTAACCCATGGAGGTCTGGATTTGGAGTCACACTCAAAATTAAAGTGGAAAAACACACTACAGGCTGATCCAACTTTGATGTAATGTCCTTAAAACAAGTCAAAATGAGGCTCAGTAGTGTGTGTGGCCTCCACGTGCCTGTATATATCAGCAGAGTCCGGGGATTAATAGAGAACGCGCGAGGTACCACGGGGACCAAATGTTGTGGAATTGGGCCACTGTGGTGTTCCGCAGGCTAGTGATATATTCCATATTGGCTATATAATTAATCTTATTCATCAGTAATGCCTTGGAGGGTGGTTTATGGTCCTTCCAGCATTTAGCAATCAGAGATTTAGCCGCCATGCAGAGTTGGATAACAAGCTTATCATGAATTTTGGGTAGTGACGGTATGGGGGCATGAAGTAAAGCAATTTCAGGAGAGAGATCTATGTCATGTCCGCAGGTTTGAGCGATGAGCGCTCCAACTGTGTTCCAGAAGGGGCGAATAGAGGGGCAGGTCCACCAAATGTGGAAAAAAGTGCCCTCCTCACCACAGGGTCTCCAGCATAAGTTCGAGGTCGCAGGGAAGATGGAATGAAGTCTGGAGGGGACTAGTTACCATCTGGTATAAACTTTATAACAGGTCTCCCTAAGTGCCACACTAATAGAGGCTTTAGCAGTGCGCAATCTAATTTCTTCCCATTGATCGTCTTCCAACGGATGGGAGAGATCTGATTCCCAGGCTAATTCATGGGGTTCACGGGGCGGAGGGTCTGGAGCCAAAATAGAGTTATATATTGTTGAGATGTTCCCTTTTTTACCAATTGATAGTAAACACATATGTTCAAAGGAGGTGGTGGTCTCAAAGGAGTAGTTTTAAGTTGTGATTTAAGAAAGCTAAGAATTTGAATATAATGGTAATGACACGAGGATGGAATACCGAGGCGTTCTTGAAAATCACCAAAAGAGGTCGGTGCAGAATGACCTTTAACATGGATTGCCACGGGGCTGCTATAGTTCGTTCACTGCCTGGGGGGAAGGCGGGGTGACCCCAGATAGGTGACAGAGGTGAGGGGTATGAAGAAAGTTTATAAGTGGTGCGGAGTTTGTCCCACAATCCGAGGGTGAATTTAATCGTGGGGACTGAATAGGCCGAGGCTGGTCTGCAGGACTTGGGGAGCCACAGAAGGGAGTCAAGGGGAGTACCCTGATATATCGAGTTCTCAATATCGACCCATTTTCTGATCCCTCGGGGGGAATGCCAGGATACTACGTGGTTAAGTTGACAGGCATTAAAATAAGCCTGAAGATTAGGATATCCCAAACCGCCTGAGGTTGCACTCTTGGTCAATATGGTTCGTCTCAATCGGGATTTACTGTGAGCCCAGATGAATTTGTGGCACAGTGTTTGCAGGGAAGCCAATGTCACCCGAGACACCATTATCGGAACGGTTTGGAACAGATAAAGGATACGGGGAAGAAAATTAATTTTTAGGGCGTTAATCCGTCCAATCCACGAGATATATAACCGATCCCATTTATCTAGGTCTTGTGTGAGCGTTTTAATTATAGGAACATAATTAGCCTGATAGAGGCTAGTATAGGATTTAGTGATAAATATGCCAAGGTATTTAATAGCCGAGGGCCTCCAGAGAAAAGGGAAAGAAGAGGTCAAAGTCAAATTAGTTTGGGATGAGACATTAAACGCGAGGGCCTCAGATTTGGTATGGTTTATTTTATAACCAGAGAGGGAACCGTACAAAAGCAGCTCTTTCTGTAGGTTAGGAAGAGAAATCAAAGGGTTAGAAAGAGTCACGAGCACGTCATCCGCAAACAGAGATATTTTGTATGAGCTCTGTCCTACAGTAATACCCCAAATATCAGTATTGAGTCTAATACGGGATGCAAGAGCTTCAATACATAAGGCGAAAAGTAGGGGTGAGAGAGGGCAACCCTGACGAGTACCATTCTTTAAGCTAAACCGGGGCGATCTTAATCCATTAGTCAGGACCGTAGATGAAGGGTTAGAATAGAGGGCCGCTACTGCAGTGATGAAATGACCATGAAGGCCAAATGCAAATAATGTAGAAAACAAAAAGGGCCATGAGATGCGATCAAACGCCTTTTCGGCGTCAAGCGCCAGAGCAATCGCTGGTGTTTTCGTTGAGTTTATATGATGAATTAAGTTAACAATACGTCTGGTGTTGTCTGAGGCCTGGCGGCCGGGGATAAATTCCACTTGATCAGGGTCTATCAATGACGACAACACAGTATTCAGGCGAGATGCCAGTACCTTGGCAAAAAGCTTGTTATCAGTATTCATTAAAGAGATGGGTCTATAATTTGAACAATATGAGGGGTCCTTTCCAGGTTTCGGGATAACTATAATGCGAGAGGACGTGGAATCAGTGTGAAAAGGGACGCCCTGCATTATTTTATTAAACAAAAAAACCAAATGAGGAATGAGCTGAGGGGCGAAAGTTTTGTAATACGCCATCGGGTAGCCGTCCGGGCCAGGAGCCTTAGAAGGCTTCTGGGTTTTTAGTGCTGCTTCGATTTCTTCAGCAGAAATATCTGCATTGAAAGCAGAGTTAGCCGCAGCATCTAGACGAGGAAGAGCGCATGAATCTAGATATTGTCGTACCTGATCGGCATGTGCCAGGGGGTCGGTCGGGGGGTCAAGATTGTAGAGTGCTCTATAATAGTCAAAAAAGACACCATTAATTTTCTTAGGGTCATAGGTAACGCAGCCTGAGGGTTCCCTAACAGTGTGGATGCATTGATTGGCCTTCTTGGCGCGTAAGCGATTAGCCAACAAAGTATGAGCCTTGTTGCTTTTGTCGTAAAACGATTGATTAGCCCATCGAAGTGAGCGCTCAATATTCTCGGCCAAAAGAGATTGTAGATCATCACGGGCCTTAGAAAGTTCGGCTAATAGTCTCTTAGAGTGTGTGCGTTTGTGTTCCCGGTCTAGTTTTGCAATGGTGTCTGTTAATAAAGCAATTTGAGTATTCTGATCTCTCTTACGGCGGGACGCAAATTGAATAATGGAACCTCTAATAACCGCCTTATGGGCTTCCCATATAGTGGCTGTACTGCAGTCGTCTTCTACGTTAATATCAAAATATTCCTGAAGCTTGGTTTTAATTAAGTCCTGAAACATAGGAATCTTCAATAGGGTTTTGTTAAGTCTCCATGTCGGTCTACCGTCAGGGATATCAAATATGTCAAATGTCGTAGCCAAGGCCACGTGATCAGTCCAAGTAAGTGGGACTATCGAGGAAGCGCGAGCCGTCTGGGAGAGGGGTGCACAGCTCAAAAACATATCAATGCGAGAGTACACATCATGCGGATTGGAATAAAAAGTGTAGTCCCTGGTGATCGGATTAAGGAAACGCCAGACATCGAACAAACCAGCCTCGGCCATACCTCTGTGTAGTACAGAAGAGTTTGGGGTTCGATCGCTACGCAAGGGGCCAGATTTATCCATGTATGTGAGAGCCATATTGAAATCTCCGCCAATAAGTGTTTTACCTCGTCTATATGAGTAAAGGTCGTGGAAGAATTTGCGGAAAAATTTAGATTGGGCCGTGTTTGGAGAGTACAGATTAGCCAGTGTAACCTCCTCGTGTCCAATTTTCCCTCTCACCAGTATATAACGACCTTCAGTGTCGCATTTACAGTCTAGGAACTGGAAAGGAACGGATCCTCTGACTAGGATAGCTACCCCATTTCTCTTTGTAGGATTATTGTGGTACCAGGCCATGGGAAATTGTTTAGATGTCAGTAAGGGATGGGAGGCCGATTTCAGATGTGTCTCCTGTAAAAAAATCACGTCACCTTTCAGTTTTAAGAGACCTGTGGAGGTAAGAGCGTTTATGGGGGGTGTTCAGCCCCTTAACATTGATGGACAGGCACGTTAGCGGCATGATTGAAGAAACGAGAAGGAGTATGCCACTGGAAACCGATAGAGCCCCGGACTCTGCTAAAATGAATAAAAGAGAAAAAAAAAAAAAAAAAGAGAAAAATAGAAATGTACAATTCAATACACAAACAGCAATATAAGATAAATGAATATATCTATCTGTGAGTGCAGAAAAGTCAGCCTACACGTAAACTGTAACAAGAGTCTAGAAGAGGGGGAGAGAGAGAAAAAACAAAGAGAAAAAAAAAACAGACGTAGTATCCAATAGGCAGGATACTTGACTGACAAGATTGAGCTCTAAAAAAAATAATAAGACAGAGCTCGCTGGCGGGATACAAATGCAATGTAACAAATGAGGGTATTAACCCACTAATCTTGGTTATACCTCTAATCCCTAAATATCGGGGGAAGAAGTGTCAAGCCAAGGCGCTGACACCCCCTACCCAAAACTAATCGTAAATAAAGGGATGGACCGTCACACATCAAGTTAAGATCCATATCAGGGGCAGGACAGTCCAAAATATAGAATACTAGATAAAAGATGACCATCTAGCAGACAGTATCAAAATAGTAACAATAATAGATCAAATGGCAAAGTCGCAGAGCAGATCGGTAGCCAGAGACAGGCCCAGGGCATCGGGGTAAGGATCTAATCCAGTACCCTATCTATAGGGCAGTGCTTCCGAGCCACCGAACAGGACAGCGAGATAAAAATACAATAATACAAAAAGTATATAGGTCCGGTCAATAAAAACATTTTGAAAATGAAGTAGATGGATATCCGTACATGAAACAGTGCCTAAAATGGAGTCAACATAACAATTGAGCAAGAGTGAGAACAAAATTAGTTGAACTAAACGTTAATAAAACTCAAATTTTAAACATGAGGAGCTTCACATCTGAGAAAAAGCAGCGGGGGATAGTTGGAGTTTTCGAAGCAGCTTGTCTCCGTCTTCAGGAGAGCGAATGACATGAACTTTGCCATCAATCTCCACAATGAGACGAAAAGGAAAACCCCAGCGATATTTGTATTTGTAACCATTGTTGCGCAGTGTAGAGGTAACAGAGCGTAGATCACGCCGTTTAGCAATGGTCACTGGTGACAAATCTTGGTAGATCTGGATCCGAGAATCTTCGAACAGAATTGAAGTTGAATTTCTGCATGCCATTGTAATACTGTTCTTAATCTTGAAAGACAAAAACCGGAGGATAACATCACGGGGAGGATCTGAGTCCTCAGGTTTAGGCCTCAGGGCGCGATGAGCTCTCTCTATCGAGATGGCAGAATCCGAGAGTGACGGGACCAAGTAGAGAAACAGACGTTTAAGGTATGGTTCCAGTTCGGAGGCCGATACAGATTCAGGTAAATTATTCCGCCTCTCGCGATTTTCGCTGTCCTCAACTTTGTCCTTAAGGAATTCCAATTCACCGGATAGGTAGCTCATGTCCTCACCCACTTGTTTGTGGAAATCCTGTTGTTGTTACATCCTTGATTCCAGCGCGGTGGTCCGGGAATCCAGAGCCGACAGGTCAGATTTCAATTCACCAGTCGCTGACTGGAGAGCGGTGGTGAAAGAACTCTTAAGGTCCAGTATCATATTCTGAAGGGATTGTATATTCGCCTTTGTTGAGGGTGAATCTGTCGGATCCATGGTGGGGGTGGACAGCTGTGAGGACGGGGATGAAACCTCAGCTGGCTTTTCCCAGCGCGAAAAGTGTTGCGAAATATCTTGTGAAGCTCCTGTTTTTTTTGCTCGGGTGTTCGCTCTGCTCATAATATCTGGTGAGATAGAAGTGCCCGTTTAGGGAGTGATTACAAGAAAGGTCCACCGGAATGTTACGTGCTCATCAGTTGAATTGGGTAGGGGGGAAGTCAGGCAGTCATGTGTTCACATCATTTGAAGGATCTAGGTCCCATTAATCTGTTAAAACAGTGAAAGGGGTCCACAGGAGAGCGTCCTGAAACACAACACACCGTACTGAGAGTAGGGAAAATGTAGTGTAAGAAATAACAGCAGGGGGCGCTGAGAATTAGATCCCGTGGGGTGCACTATATATACACAAAAATTAAAAGAATGGGGTAGGGAGCATACAGTGTCCAGCCTGCAGGCAGTGATCTGTGTTGAAGTGAGGTTTTGATTTAATTCCCTGCTGGGATAGTGAGCTTGTTCCCCAAAAGCACAGCAGGGGCAGCTCAGTGCAGAGAAGCCTGCCCTGCCACCTCCAAGATGGCTGCCGTCAGCAGGGTTTAATGTGTTCACCCACAGGCCACCTCAGCCAGCCCTCCAAAAGGCCAGGGGTCTGATATCCACCCCAGCGTCTTCAGAGAGTCCCCCCCCGGCGGGTGGATGTGACAAGCGGGCCGCTCGTATCAGTACAGCGCCCGCGCTCCGCTCACTGCCACATCCAAGATGGCCGCCGCCACCGGACCTCCGCCGCTCGGCTCAGCTCCGGCCCCACAGCTCCAGGGGCTCTTCTCACCCCCTTGATTCCTCGGCCAAGTCCCCCAGGTAGGAACTGTGCAGTGGGGCAGGCCGTTTAGCAGTGTGGGGCGCCTGGTAATCGTCCGAACTCGGGCGGGGTTTTTTTTCAAATTGAGGTCCCGGCTTCACCACGGGGGTAAAGCCACAACCTGCAAGCACAGGACAGGCCTGTTCCCCCGGCTCCGCAGCTCACCCCCAATATAAACAAAGCAGCAAGGGCCGCTATAGGGAGCTATAGGGGAGGGATAGGTATGGGTAAATCAGAAGGAAAGGGGGTAAAAGGGCTCAATTGGGCAGGAGCTCCTCTGGGACACGTCTTTCTTAGTCAGGCACAAGCCACTCCCCCTTCAAAGTTACTTTTGTAACAATATCTTCTTCATGCAAGGTTTAAAACATATATAGGGCCATATGCAATTGCGGTCGAATTGCCGCAAATGTCGAAAAACGGGGCATTTTCGACAGTAAAAACTGATTCGACAATGCAATACAGTACTTTTCGTCAAAAAACCTGCCGTTTCAGATTCGACTTTTTGCAATTCGTCATTTTCAAAATTCGACATGTCTGCAATGGTAAAAATACGGCTTTTCGACAAAAGTATATTCAATTGAAGAATGTCGATCGATTCGACAACAGTGCTTTTCGACAGTAATTTCGTCAATTTCAGTCCGCCTCATTTTGCTGGCGGGATCTAATAAAAACATTTGAAAACTTTTTTTGGGTGTTTTTTTTGATTGCTAATAGCATATCTATTTATATTAGAAGGGATTATCTACTTGGTTTGTCTATTTAGGAGCCACAAGTATTATTTAATCGATTTTTTAAAAAGAATATTTTTTTCTTCACTCTGCTGAGGGAAATGTACCCATGATTCCACAGTTTTACCCAGGATACACTTCTGCTAAGCCAGTCCTCTCTCCTCACTTCCGTTTTTGAGACTTCAGGGAGAAGAGCAATTACAGTCAGCTCTCTTGTGGAATCATTTTTTAGGACAATACCCCTGCGTTTTAACACATTTATATCCTATTTTTGTACTGACTATAATAATGGAGCCTTTTTCTGACCAGATTGTGATGTTCATGCTGGCTGCAAGCATGGAGGAAGAAAGGGCTGATGAACATCAGGATCAAAGTCACAAATGTCTGCATTGGGTGAGTCAGTAGTGCGTGTTTCATTTCCACGTCCACGCCAGTATCGCACTAGGCGTGAACTGGAGGATCTCAGTGAGTTCGAGGTGATTAAAAATTATTGCTTATCGACTCACGACATATATTCGCTGTACTATCTGTTGGAGGCCGACCTGGAACCTCGGGCATGGACCAATCGCGCAGTCAGCGGTTTCCAGAAACTGCTGGCTATGTTAAATTTTTTGGCATCAGGCACATTCCAGCCTACTTTGTCTCAAATATGCGGTTTTTCACAGTCGACACTATCGCGCTGTATAACCCAGGTCATTAGGGCTTTCCGCAAATTGGTGATCCAGTTCACCAGATTTCCAAATACAGTCAGCGGATGGTGTGAGATCCAATAAGGCTTTTTCACCGAACACAAATGTCCCAATGTTCTGGGCGCGATTGACAGTACCCACGTGCAGATCAGGCCGCCACGGAATTCGGAAGAATGTTTTCGGAACCGAAAACGATTCCATTCCATGAATATACAAGCGGTCAACATGAAATTTCTGAATATTTTTGTGGGATTTCCTGGATCATCTCACGACTCCTTCATCCTAAGCCAGTTATCGCTGTTTGACGATTTTGAAACAGGAAAAATGCTGGGTGGCTGGCTGTTAGGTATTTTATTTATTTAATTATTTATTTATTTATTTATTTATTTTTTATATTACCCACCATTTTTCTTATTTCCATAGTCGATGCGGGTTATCCCAACAAATCTTGGCTCTTGACCCCATTGTCTAATCCTGTTGGTGAAGCTGAAGAACGTTACCAAGAGACACACAAAGCATCGAGGGGAGTAATTGAGCGTGCCTTCAGTGTACTTAAAAGCCGGTTTAGATGTTTAGACACTTCCGGTGGTGCTCTTTTGTACTCACCGGCGAAGGTTTGCGGCATGGTAAATGCATGTTGTATTTTACACAACATATGTGTCGCAAACCGTTTGCCGGTGACCCTTCGTCGCAGGGCTTTCCGACGCGGGAACCGTTCTTTTGCTCCACCAGTGGGTATGGACGAAGGAGATGATTCTCGACGGACATTGATCCAAAGCTTTTTTTCCACTGCCTGTGAGTATACTTGTAATATTTGTATTATCCTGTAAACTGAGATTGTAATATTCTAAAATAAAAAAAAATATTTATGTATTTCAGAGTTTTACGTCCTGTTGACGGCCCTTCCCAGGAATGTTTTCGTCCTGTTGACGACCTGTTACCCCCTGTTTTTTCCTGTTGTTGGGTTGCCGCAAGTATTGGACCCGTTTATCCCACTCTACCATGGACCAGAGCCGGATTAAGGGGGGGGTCCCGGGGATACGTACCCCGGGCCCCCCTTTCCAAAAGGGCCCCCTGCCACACCACAGATCGGATCTTTCTTTAATCCGATCTGCGGTGCAGCGCTCACGAGCCCCTGGCTCCCCGCTGCCCTGTCCCTCCTCCTCCTTCAGTACAGCGTGCGGCCAGTGCCGTTTAGCGGCGGGCGAGCCGTGCAACCGCACGGGGCGCCCGCCGCGGCACTTTGTGACTACTTATCTCCTCCCTCTCTCTCCCCCCGAGCGCTCCTGCTCGGGGGGCGGGGCTTCGCGAAATGACGCGTTAGCGTCGTGACGTCACGACGCAAACGCGTCATTTCGTGAAGCCCCGCCCCCCGAGCAGGAGCGCTCGGGGGGAGAGAGAGGGAGGAGAGGAGATAAGCATCGAAGGAGGAGGCGGCCGGCGCGAGGGACGTGAGTCGGCGGGACCCGAAGAGCGGGAAGATGTAAGTATTTTTTTTTTCCCTCTCTTTCTCTCTCTCTCTTCTTCCCTTCCTCCCCCCCACTTGACACCTGCCTGCCGCACTATGTAAAATGAGGATACCTTCCGCACTGTGTAAAATGGGGGCACCTGCCGCACTGTGTAAAATGGGGATACCTTCCGCACTGTGTAAAATGGGGGCACCTGCCGCACTATGTAAAATGAGGATACCTGCCGCACTGTGTAAAATGGGGGCACCTGCCGCACTGTGTAAAATTGGGGCACCTGTCGCACTGTGTAAAATGGGGACACCTGCCTGCGTACTGTGTAAAATGGGGACACCTGCCTGCGTACTGTGTAAAATGGGGGCACCTGCCGCACTGTGTAAAATGGGGATACCTGCCGCACTATGTAAAATGAGGATACCTTCCGCACTGTGTAAAATGGGGATACCTGCCGTACTGTGTAAAATGGGGGCACCTGCCGCACTGTGTAAAATGGGGATACCTTCCGCACTGTGTAAAATGGGGATACCTGCTGCACTGTGTAAAATGGGGATACCTGCCGCACTGTGTAAAATGGGGACACCTGCCTGCGTACTGTGTAAAATGGGGACACCTGCCGCACTGTGTAAAATGGGGACACCTGCCGTACTGTGTAAAATGGGGACACCTGCCTGCGAACTGTGTAAAATGGGGACACCTGCCTGCGTACTGTGTAAAATGGGGACACCTGCCTGCGTACTGTGTAAAATGGGGACACCTGCCTGCGTACTGTGTAAAATGGGGACACCTGCCTGCGTACTGTGTAAAATGGGGATATCTGCCTGCGTTCTGTGTAAAATGGGGATATCTGCCTGCCGTGCTGTGTAAAATGGGAACACCTGCCTGCGTACTGTGTAATATGGGGACACTTGCCTGGTGTAATGTGTAAAAAGGGGACTTTTTTTATTTTTATTTTTTCCCCCTGTGGTGGGTGTGATGATATCAGACGAGGCCATGCCCACTTTAATGAGACCATGCCCATTTTAATCAGGCCACACACCCTTGTCTGGAGTGCGCGCGCATGTTTTTTCTTTTTCTGGCTATATGGGGGGGGGGGCACGCAAATTTTTTTTATAGCAGAGGGGGCGCATTTTGAAATCTCGCACTGGGAGCCAAATTGTCTAGAAAAGGCCCTGCGTGCGGCGCACTAATGACGGAGCCGCAGGCTTGCTGAGCCGGACAGCAATTGGACAACTGAGCCGTCGCTCAGCTGCGCTGACTACAGCTCTAAGAAGAGTGCTCTAACAGCTGTAGTCAGGGCAGCTGAGCGATGACTCAGCTGTCCAATTGCTGTCCGGCACAGCAAGCCTGCGGCTCAGTCATTGGCGCGCCGCACTCTGAACTGAAGGAGGAGGGATTCTTAGATAAATTATTTATATATCCCTCCTCCTTCAGTGGACTAAAAAACTAATAAAAAAATAAAATTAAAATATATATATATATATATATATATATTTTTTTTTTTTAATTAGTTTTTTAGTCCATGGGAGCCCCCTGCAATTTAGTACCCCAGGCCTCCCGGGGCCTTAATCCGGCTCTGCCATGGACGTCCTACTTGTGATGTGGACCTGAACCTCCGCCATATAGAAGACACCCCCCCCTCAGGTGAGATGTATTGCCCAAAACTCCCTCTTGTCCAAGTAACCCAGGTATGTCCAAACTGCAGCCCTCCGTCATTTGCAAAACTGCATATCCAATCATGCCCTGACACCGCAATGCTTACGCTGTGTCCGGGCGTGCTGGGATGTGTAGTTTCTCAAGTGCCGGAGGGTTGCATTTGGGACAAAGGCCGATGTAACCTGCTTGTTTGGAAATGTTGCCTGTACCTTGTCTTTTCCAAGAAGGATGACACTATTCCAAATACCTGGAACCTCATACTATTCTCTTCCACAGGTCTTGCGGAGTATCCTTCCCAAGGTGCAGGAACCAGCGTGGATGTGAAGGGACAGGACAGTTCCCCTGCTGTACCATGGGCGACCTACTTGTGATGTGGACTTGAACCTCCGCCATATAGCAGACAACCCCCCTCAGGTGAGATGTATTGCCCAAAACTCCCTCTTGTCCAAGTAACCCAGGTATGTCCAAACTGCAGTCCTCCGTCATTTGCAAAACTGCATATCCAATCATGCCCTGACACAGCAATGCTTACGCTGTGTCCGGGCGTGCTGGGATGTGTAGTTTCTCAAGTGCCAGAGGGTTGCATTTGGGACAAAGGCCGATGTAACCTGCTTGTTTGCAAATGTTGCTTGCACCTTGTCTTTTCCAAGAAGGATGACACTATACCTGGAATCTCATACTATTCTCTTCCACAGGTCTTGCGGAGTATCCTTCTCGATTTGCAGGAACCAGCCTGGATGTCAAGGGACAAGACAGTTCCCCTGCTGTACCATGGGCGACCTACCACAATACCACTGCATCTCTGAAATGCCATATTTTACATTTTATTTACTAATAATTTAAAGAAACCACACAAAACTTCTCATTTTAACAATTTATTGAAGAATTATAATTGAATATTATTTTGGATTAAAAAATAAAATGTAATAAAACAAAAAAAGTAGTGTTTGTTCTTCTTTACATTCTTTTCTTGTGTAGATATCTGTGAAAAAAAAGAAATTCCATATTAAGTAAAGACACGTAATGATGTCATGTTCACATTCCTTTCCCAAGAACATTTGTGGAACCACACAGTCCAGCATGACCCATTGCTGGACTGTGTTGTTCTCCAAGGGCAGGCGGGACAAAGTGGCAGAGTGGTGTCAGTGTTCTGCACTTTGACAAGCCTGCATTGTGGAACCACACAGTCCAGCATGACCCATTGCTGGACTGTGTTGTTCTCCAAGGGCAGGCGGGACAAAGTGGCAGAGTGGTGTCAGCGTTCTGCACTTTGACACGCCTGCATTTGTGGAACCACACAGTCCAGCATGACCCATTGCTGGACTGTGGTGTTCTCCAAGGGCAAGCGGGACAAAGTGGCAGAGTGGTGTCAGTGTTCTGCACTTTGACAAGCCTGCATTTGTGGAACCACACAGTCCAGCATGACCCATTGCTGGACTGTGTTGTTCTCCAAGGGCAGGCGGGACAAAGTTTCTGGAATATATACATTGAAACATGGTTTTACTCACCTTGGTACGCACAATACTTCTACGCCATCCACTTCAATTTTTCAAACAATCCTATGAAGAAGCAAAAAAAACCCCACTAGTGAATAGTAAATTCACACAACAGTGAAAGCCTAATTTACATCAATTTAAAATTGAGTTTTTTTGGAGAAAAAAAAAAAGTGGTATCAGAATAGCTCTTTGGCCCATCATATATGTAACCGCAAGGAGCTTTCATCAGTTACCACACGCATACATGCCCGCACATGTATGTCTAGACATAGCTCCTTGGTAGTACCCCGTCTGGGGTGGGGGAGGCCAACACAAATGGAAACCAATAGTAAGAAAAAAAAAAAACTAATGGGAGGGGGAGAAAGGGAAAGATGAAAAACATAGTAAATAATAAAACAATACGACTGCGTTTATGGTGGCTGTTGGGTGTCCGGATCCTCTTTTTCCTCCTGATGTGGCGTCGATGCCCTGGGCGGCTGTGGGGTGCGTTGAATTGGCCTCGGTGGCTGTGCTGGTGTAGATGATGCGGCCGGTGTTGGTGGTGGAGGCATCTGGTAGGTGGGGTACATCCCTGTATATCCTTGGTACAGCTGTGACTGTTCATACCAGGATTGTGGTGGAGGAAGGGCAGGAGGCATCCGTGTGGCTTGTGATGGTGGATGTGGTGGTTCACCAGCGTGTTGATGAGCTAGCTCTGGGAGCTTATCATACATCATCTGTAGTGTTGTTGCGATGATCTGGTGGCTGGCTGCCGAATGTCGTTGGCTCTCCGACATGTTCTCAATGCTGTGTGCCAGGCATGATGTGTTATCCACCAGCCGGTTGATGGATGTGGCCAGAACGTGAAGGATGTCCATAGTCTCCCTGTGATCTTCTTGTCTGGTCTTTTGCGTTTCTGCCGTGCTGTCGGCAAGAGCCTATTGCATTTCAACCAAACCATTTGCCATCTTCTCCATTGTCTTCTCAATGGCGTCCAGTCTGGTTTCAACGACATGCGTGTAATTATCCTGGCGGGCAGTCATCTCTGCTGCCAGGGTGTGTACCCTCTGAACATTTGAGGGATCCTGCCCTTCCTGTACATCTGCCACTAATTGCATTTGTGAAGCTGAAAGAAAATTAGAAATTAGAATACATATTCATACATTTGTTTGAAGGTTCACAATTTGATAATTACTCACACAGGAATGTAGAAACAGCGTGCTGCTGCACTTCCACCTCGTCGTCCGACTCATCCTGTAAGAGATCCGGCCTGAAGTAGGGACCAATCCCTGACGCAAATCCGCTGCTGGTCCATGGCACCTCTGTTTGTAAAAGAAAAAAAAAAAACAATAAAGTTAATAAACTATACAAAAATGGCGACCACCCCGCAAAAAAAACAACAAAAAAAAACCTTGTCCATCCTGTGGTGCCGCTGCTCCAGGAGCTTCACTTGTCCTCAATTCTGGAGACTTTTCAAGGGTATGGCTGGATATACGTCTGCACGGCTGTATCAAACCCTAGAAAAGTCTCGTCCGTTAACCCTGTCGACTCAAACAGTTTGGGTGATGGGTCCACAAGGGTAGTGTCTTGTCGAGGCTCTTGTGTCACAGTCCCAGAGCTCCTGGAGAGATGACGAGCTGGTGATGGCCTGCGTGCAGGAGATGTAGTTTGGTGCCCAGCTGGTGGTGTGGTCGCCGATGGTGTCTGGCGCGCAGGTGACATTCTGCACGCTGATGTCTGGCGCGCAGGTGATGGTCTGTGCGCTGACGATGTCTGGCGCGCAGGTGACTTTCTGCATGCTGATGATGTCTGGCACGCAGGTGACTCTGCGCGCTGACTATGTCTGGCGCGCAGGTGATGGTCTGCACGCTGCTGATGCTTGCTGCACAGGTGATGGTCCGTGGGCTGCTTCCGATGCCTGCTGCGCTGGCGATGTCTTGCGTGCAGGTGATGTCCTCTGGGCAGGCGTGTCTGGGGGAAAGAACAAACACATTAGCAAATAAAAAAAAATTAGTACAGCTGAGTCATTGGAATGTATTCTTACCATCAGGCCTCCTTTTGGACTGCTTGTCTCCCGCCGTCTTCCATCTTCTGGACGGTTCTTCCTCCTCTGGAAAGCCAGCAGGACGGCTGGAGTCCACACCTCCGCGAACTCCTTGGACCATGACAGGGTTCATGCGCCTTTTTTATATCTTCCTCCCAGGGTAGCCACTTCAAATTGAGAGCCGGACCACCTCCCGTAGCTGTCTCATGTCGGCGCTGAATCCCCATCTTCTTCTTGGTCTGTCTGCGGCAATCACTGTACCGCTTCATGCAGTTTCTGGTGCTCCGGTGGTTTCCAGATACTGCAGTGACTTGTCTCGCGATGGCATCCCAGATGTTTCGCTTTGTCTTAGCTGCTGTGGTCTGTGCCCTTGGTCCATACAGAATGTCGTAGGACCTGTCGACGCCATCCACTAGGGCACAGTTTTCCGCCTCGGTGTATCTGGGTCCACGCGGCTTCTTCTGTCCTGCGTCTTCACCAGAGGCTTCCTCCTCCGACTGATCCTCTGGCTGGCTTCTTGCCTTTAGGGATAAAAAAAACATGCAATTAATATGATCGGTATGTACCTGTGAGTGTGTCAGTATCCCTGGCAGTGCGCAAAGATACCTGTAGGTGTGCATGGCAGTGCGCAAACTAGGGTGTGTCAAGTTCGATGCTATTGTGTCTGCAGGTGTTGTCAGTATTTACCTTTCTAGGCCTTTTCTTTTTCTTTCGCTTTTCCCTTTGGTCCCTTGACGACCGTGGCTGGTCACTGGATGCCTGTTCGGTCGTATCCTCCTCCTGGGTCGGCTCCCACTCCTCATTGCTTTGCAGGGAAAATTCTTCTGAGGGTTGGGGGGAAGGGGGGGATCGGGGCCGCTTATTTTTACAAATTTAACGCACATTACAAAATTACATGCAACCACACGTCATGCTGCTGGGACCCCAGTGCTCAAGCAGGACCAAACACACATAAAAAAAAAAAAACTCAACCAAACAAGCCAAAAACCCCGTACAAGCATCCCTGCACATGCTGGAGGTCAACCAGTGCTAAAAAGGAGTCAAAAAACATGTTTTGCAAACAAACGAGAGCACATGTTGACCACATGGCATATACCGACATGCAAAAAGCAATGCCAAAAACCCAGTAAAAGCATCCCTGCACATGCTGGAGGTCAACCAGTGCTAAAAAAGGAGTCAAAAAACATGTTTTGCAAACAAATGAGAGCACATGTCAACCACATGGCAGATACCGACATGCTCAAAGTCACTCCAAACAAGCCGAAAAACATCCCTGCAAATGCTGGAGGTACACCAGTGATAAAGTAGGAGCCAAAAACCGTGTTTTGCAACAAAAAAAAAACGTGAAAACCACACAAACATTACATACTGCACTCATACCTCATCCAAAACAGTAGCCAAGCACTCAGAACAACACCCATACACTACACAAACACTTACATGCAATGCCAGACCACATGTGGTACTTACCTACAAACATAGAAATCGCTCCAAAAACGACTCTCCTCCGGGGTAACAGGTATCCTGTCCATCCTGGATTAAAGCCTGCTGGGTGTCCAAACGATACCACAGCAAAAAACAACCAATTTGCTAGCTCTGCACCTCCACACACCTCTCTGCAGGTTCACAAAATGGCTGCTGAGCACGCAGCAAACAAGCCCTATATAGGACTCCAAATGGCGGGAAGTCGAATCCAGGATGCCCACTAATCGACGATTGGTTCGTTATTCATCAAGGGGAGTGTCGAATCCGTTATGAATTGAATATGTTGAATTCATGGTCCCGGGTGGAGGGTTTCGGCTGTCGAGTAGTGTCGAATCCTAAAACGGTCAAAAAAACGCTGTAATTCGTCCGGAATTGCATATACCCCTAAAGCTACTAAACCCTTTTTTCATCTTTCAAAGTGTACTCATAGGCTAAAATAGCTACCTAGCCTTTTACTTCTTCGCTCATATTATATAAACCTCTAAGATTTACATAAAGTGATAGGCAAATCCTAAAGGTTTGTACAAGCTGTTTATAGCAGACAAGACACCTCTGTGAGTGAAGGGTCTTTCTTCACTGTTCACTTGGAAGGATAAGGAGTCCGATTGTAAGTCCCATAAGAGTCCAATGCTAGATTGAGGTGGTGGAGAATCAGTTGCTAAACCTAAATCCCTTAAATTACTAGTATGATCTTGGGAAGGTGAGGCTTCCATCATTTGTTTACTGTTGGAAGCTAACTCGAGACTAGAACAGGCAAGTGTTTCCTGAGCTCTCTTGAGGAGGCTGATTGCTGTCTTATCTATTGGTGTGGATTTTCAACAGTCATCCACATAGAAATCTTTTGCTATGAGTTGCCTAACCGAGTAAAAATACTGATAAAAGTGCACAATTAAACCATAAGTACAGCTTAAAATGTGTGGATATAGTAAACATCCATATTATTCAGAATAAAAGACTTGAATAGAAATATACACAAATAAAAGCACATATGAGCAGGGCCAGTTCTACACCTTGTGGCACTCAGTGCGAAAGTTTTCACTGGCGCCCCCCCAGTGGCAAAATAATTAGTGCGTGCCTTCGGCGCGTGGCAAAAGGGGCATGGCTTCATAGGGGAAGGGCATGGTCACAGTTATGCCACCAGTAGTTGTGCCCCCAGTAGCTATGCCCCCCGTAGATTTGCCCCAGTAGCTGTGCCCCCAGTAGATTTGTCCCCTGTAGCTATGCCCTCACTAGATTTGCCCCAGTAGTTGTGCCCCTATAGCTATGCCCCCAGTAGATTTCCCTCAGTAGTTGTGCCCCCTGTCACTATGCCCCCTGTTGCTGTGCTCCCAGTAGTTGTGCCCCCTGTCGCTGTGCCCCCAGTAGTTGTGCCCCCTGTCGCTGTGCCCCCAGTAGTTGTGCCCCCTGTCGCTGTGCCCCTTAGTAGCCACTACCAAACACATACACACAAAAAAAACAATACTTACCAGCCCCACTCCTGCTTCTCGAACCGCTGCTGCCGCTGCTCCATCTGGCCACCCGCGGCTCCTCTCTATGGGAGAGACGTCATGTAATAAATTGATAGGATAACCTTTAGCACTGAATCTCTGTGAAACTTCCTCTATTTGTTCTTCACAGGCAGATGGATTGGTAAAGTTTCTTTTAATACGTGAAAATTGCCAATGTACATGATGTTGGCTGAATATTTTGATAAAACTATTTGAGTCTGTTGATTTTCTAAAGGTCTTAGTTTTTACCATCCTTTGTTCAATATAAATCTTTAGGTCTAAAAAGCAAACCTCTTTAGTTCTTTGAGAGAAACTAAAATTAATAGAAAAGGTGTTATGTTTAAATCGCTACAAAATTGATGAAAACTCTTAATTTCCCGTCCATATAAATAGGATATCATCAATATAATGATGCCGGGACACCAGGATCACCACCAAGACCCCATCACACGATGTGTGGTGGTCTTCCCAGTACGCCATATATAAATTTGCATAACTGGGGGCGAACCTGGTGCCCATGGCAGTGCCAACACAGCAGATAAAAAGGTTTCTAACATCCGAACAATACTCTAGCTCATCCTCTTGAGCTCAGTATCTGAGTCCATAGATTTAATTGCAGAGGAAGAACGTGATGTGAAAGTTGCATTTAAGTGAAAGAAGTGTTCAGGTACTTACTACTGGTTGTTAGGTAGGCATCATCTGTGTGTCTTAAGGAGCAGAGGTGAAACCCAGCTGTTGGTGTCAACTTTGACTAGTCTGTTCTCCTTTATTTCCAAGAATTGCTTATCCTCTATGGACATTGCCACCTAGTCATCCTTTTTTGTTGGCGCTAACAAATAAAACAAGCGGAATTTATTCATATTTTAATCAAAACATTAAGTTTGCAGCCCATCTTCACAGTACCCCAATTACAATATTGTGGTCTCTTGACATTCATGAATTACACAGATTCTGTGGCTTTCAGACTTTAAGCATGCATATTACCTTGTTTAAATCAACTCGAGAACTTGTGTAATTCATGAGTGTCCGGTTTTAAAGGGATAGTATAATGGCAGAGTCCAAAACTGCATTATCTACACCTGAGGGTTTATTCCAATATAAGGTATTGCATTTTGGCCTGCATGTTACACCTACCACATTCCACAGGGTTATGGATAAGCTTTTAAAACTACACCATATGCTACTGTGTATCTAAATGACATAGGGGGTCATTCCAACCCGATCACGCACTGCACTTCGTTGCAGCCGCGCGATCGGGTCACAACTGCGCATGCACTGCGGCCACATTGCACAGGCATGTCGTTGCCCAGAGACAGCCGTCACCATGCAGTGACACCACTAGCGAAGAAAGCAGTCGCAGCGGCGACCACAAGAAGATTGATAGGAGGAAGGCGTTCCGGGACATCAACTAACCGTTTTCTGGGAGTAATGCAGTGAACACAGGCATGTCGAGGCATTTGGAGGGTGGATGTCTGATGTCAATTCCGGTACCATCAACCCTGGATTCATCGCAGAGGGTAAGTAACTTATACCCTGGTCTTGTTCTGCACAAAACTGTTTTTGCATAGCAGGGCTGCACAAGAGATCACAGCCTTGCTGTGCAAAAAAACACTCCCCCATAGGCGGCATCTAGTTGATCGCACGGGCTGCAAAAAGTTGCAGCATGCGATCAACTCAGAATGATCCCCATAGTTGTTTACACACAGGATTGGGAGTCACATCTTCCCAAAGTGGAGGCTGTGTTGAAATCCCCAAGGGCACACAGCCTTACTGCCAATCCGGAAAAATGTGCATTGGCCATGTCAAAGGCAAAATGGTTGGCATATGTAGTTGGACAGGGGAAGGTCAAACTCCAAGTCAATAAGGTGGAACCCAAAAAGAACTCACCCAAGTCAGAGACAAATATCCTACTAAGGACATTCCTTGGCTTGGTAGGATACTACCATTGATTCATGGAGAACATTGCCACTCGAGCCACTACACTCACACAGATTCTAAAAAAAATCTGCCCAGACATGCTAAACTGGTCTGAGTTGGCAGAATCTTCTTGGGAGGACCCGAGGATGGCTTTATACACAGCGTCGGTACTACAAGCACCTGATTTCAGTAAAATATTTTGAATACAAACTGATGTCTCAGGAGTATGTCTAGGCACTATACTTTCTCAAAAGGTAGATGGAGAGGAAAACCCATACTGTACATCAGTTGCAAGCTTCTGCCCAGGGAGAAAAAGTATGTGACTGTTGAACAGAAGTGTCTCGCCATCAAATGGACTGTTGAAGACTTTGATATCTTTTGGCTCGAGAATTTATTCTGATAGTGGACCATGCACCATTAAAGTTGATGCAAGTGAACCAAGAGGTCAATGCCAGAGTCACCTTGTGGTTCTTGGCATTGCAGCCTTACCACTTCACCATGGAAAATAGTCCAGAAGTCATGCATAAAAATGTGGATGCACCCTTTCATAAATATGTGCTCCCCACAATATCCCCTTCATTTAGGTTGGTGAAGCTAAGAGAAGATGTATGTGGGAAAAAGTGCAGTTTGCCACAGAATGTTCACTTCATTTAGGTTGGTAAAGGTAAGGTAAGGGGTATGTGGCAAAACAGTAGTTTGCCATAGTCTTGGGAGATACAAAAGCTTCCTCTGAGAGTCTGAAGCCTTATGCTGCAGACAGGTTTAGTATTTTAAATTTCTCTTCGCACACAACACGGCTTCACACGTGGAACACATGTGTGTGATTGTTCAGCTAGTCCGTGCTTAGTAGAAGGCATAAATAGCTGGACTTGTGTTGGGGGCAGGGCAACCACCACTTAATTAGTTTGCCAGTAATTAGTGAGATGACAAAAGTGTCTAGTCTGTGTCAGGGTTGCAGGAATACTTTTGTTGGTGTGATGGCTGGAATCAGAGACATATGGCAACTTTAACATCCTGACTAGGGTGGCCAATCCCGGGCCATTTTTTCAATCCTGGGTACCAGGATTGAAAAATTGTCAATCACGGGATTGGTTTGTTTCCTGTGTGTCCCCCCGCTCCACCTCACTCCACACACATAACTCCCTACCATGGTTCCTGGGCGGGTGAGTAACTTCCTCCAGTCCACGTGGCGGGTGGCGGGCAGCTGCGCAGCCTTCTAAGGAAGCTCAACACTACCCAGCATAAAAAATAAAAATAAAAAGACTGCCTGATCCCAAAATCTCTAGGATTGGAGCTTCCAATCCCGAGATTGAACCCCGGACGATTTTTGGCCTATATCCAACCTAATCCTGACATCTCAATAAACTGCAGTGCAGTGGTTCAGCGAGATCTGTGTGGGCAGCATCATTTATTACTGTGTTTGCCACAAGTGGTATCATCATGGGATACTAAAGGACAGATAGATCCTGCTGTCCAACCAACCAAAAGATCCAGAGTGGTAAGTGTCACAAAGCTTTCTGTGATGTGTTGTTTAAAACATAAATTTGGCTGCATATGTGAAAGTGCTAGAGAAGAGGTGGGCTGTGAGAACAGGAGGGAGGATGACCCTGCTAGTAGGAGCTTTCAATCTAGGGGAGTGGGAAGACTGACAGTTTACATGAGGAGAGCAAGATGTGGGAGCTCAGTGAGGAGAAGGTTGCAGTAATCAAGTTGAGAAATGATTTGTGAGTGAATAATCAGTTTGGTAGCATTCTGGGAGAGAAACAGCCTAAAGCTAGAACTGACAGGATTGTGCTAGAGATTGAATGTGGGTGGTGAGGGAGTGGGTGGAGTCAAGGGTGACAACCAAGCAGTAGAGTTGGGGATCAGGGGAGATGATGGTGTTGTCAATATTGATAGAAATTGAGGGGTGGAGACTCCATTAGGAGGGAAGATTTTGAGTTTGGTTTTGTCCATGTTTAGCTTTAGAGAGCACTCAGACATTCAGAAGGAGATGGCAGAGAGGCAGCTGGATACCTGAGAGAGGATAGAAGGGGAGAAGTTAGGTGAGGAGAGGTACAGTTGCGTGTTGTCACCATAGAGGTGGTATTGGAGGCTGAATGATCTGCTGAGTTCTTCCAGGGAAGATGTGTACAGAGAGAAGAGCAGGGGGCCAAAGGGAAGGATGAAATGGGTGAGGGGCAAGGGGAAAATATGCACAGGAACAGTGATGAGGAAAGGTGAAATTTAAACCAACCAATAGTAATGGAGTTTGTGCATACAATTGTTGTGTTGTTCATCAAACAGGTTAGAGGTGCACCAGGGAGCAGGATACAAGGGCCTGATCGCAGCAGCACATTTGTTCTCTAAAGGGCAAAACCATGTGCACTGCAGGTGGGGCAGATATAACATGTGGAAAGAGATTTAGATTTGGGTGGGGTGTGTTCAAACTGAAATCTAAATTGCAGTGTAAAAATAAAGCAGCCAGTATTCACATCGCACAGAAACAATATAACCCAACCAAATCTAACTCTCTGCACATGTTATATCTGCCTCCCCAGCAGTGCACATGGGGGGTCATTCCGACCCATTCGCACGCAGCGGTTCTTCAGTGCGGTGCGAATGGTTCGGATATGCGCATGCGCGGTGGACGCATTGCGAACGTGCATCGTTGCCTGGCGACGATCATCGTCTGGCAACGCCGCCGCCAGCGACAAATGTGATCGCAAGAAGATGGACAGGCGGGAGGTGTTCCGGGGCGGATACTCACCGTTTCCAGCCGTTTTCAGGGAGTTGTAAGAAAAATGCAGGCATGTCCAGGTGAATGGAGGGCGGATGTCTGACGTCAAAGCCGGGACCTGCATCGCTGGATCCATCGCACAGGGTAAGTAGGTCTAGGGCTAGTCTTGTTTTGTGTAAAACTTTTTTAGCATAGCAGGGCTGCACAAGCGTTCGCAGCCCTGCTATGCTAAAATACACTCCCCCATAGGCAGAGATTAGTTGATCGCACCAGCAGCAAAAAGTTGCTTGGTGCGATCAACTCGGAATGAGGGCCCATTAGAGAACAAATTTGCTGCTGCTGCGATCAGATCTGAATTAGGCCCAATGTATTTGCAGCAGTTGGGGAGACTATAAGCGAGTCTCACCAAAGAAAGCTCTCTTTTTGGTGCATTATTTTATTAGTATGTTTTAAGAGTAGTAATTAAGAGGTAACTTAATTTTTTATCAATAAAATATACAACACAAAAGGCAGAGTCTGCCTGAGAGAGTGTAGGTTTTTTTTTAAGTATTAAAAAATGTTATGGATGTTAACCCATTAGCATAAATCATACAATTTTTGCTGTAGTTTTAGGGATAATTTCCCAGTAGTTGTGATAGCATGATTGTTGCTTAGTGCTATTGTGTCCTCTTATAATATTGTTATTAAGGACATCATTCAGTAAGGATTACAAAACTTGCAATTCGCAATACAGCCAATTCTCGAATGCCTGTGCAGCATTTGCATGGCACACGCATAAGAATAGCGACAGAAATTGCGTACACATTGTGATTGCAATGCAGCCGCTGTTTGGCTGACAGGAAGCCGGCGTTTCTTGGCTGATACCTGCCGTTTTCTGGGTGTGTCTGAAAAAACGCAGGCGTGCCCAGACGTTTTTAGGGAGGACCTCGGACGTCAGGAATAACCACTTCCAGCCTCTTGTGTCGCAAGAACTGTGGATGCAGGGCCGTCTCTACGTATGGGCTCAATGGGCTCTTGCCCAAGGGCCCCACGCTCCAAAGGGCCCATCGCTGTGCCGCTAGTACTCGCACTGCGCATGTGCGAGTCCCAATGCGGTGAGGAGGGGCCAGCATGAGCGTGACGTCGGGATACTTGCCGGGCGGTCACCGCGGAGTTGTGAAGGCAGGGCTGGCTCTGATAGCGGCTGCGAGTGTGACTGCGCGGGAGACCTGTCCTGGCTGCTAGTGTGGTGGAGAGCGCTGAAGACAGTGTGAACTGCTTGCCTCTCCGGCCACGGCCACCCACAAACAGAAAAGCAGAGGAGCCGGAGGTTGACAGTGGACTCCTGTACTAAGGTACAGCCTGACACTGTCAGTATATATTAAGACCACACCAGCGCAACTGCTTTTTAAGGAGGGTGTTACTTAGGCCCCTTAGCAAACAAATATATATATATATATATAATATGACCTACACTCCCACTAATAACCATACTAGGCTCCGATGCCCACAGTTCCAATATTGTAGACCAAGAAGTAGAAGCACTGCGGCACTGGGAGACTTGAACAAAACAAGTGTATTTCAGTATGCAAACAATCCAACGTTTCGGGGCTCAGCCGCCCCTTGGTCAAGGTGCATACACTGCACTTATAGGTGTTGCTTTCACAATCTCCCTGAAACACTTTTTCAAAAATATGGTTGCCTCCCACATATTTCTATAAAGAGCAGTCTGGGATTTTATAGGCATTAACATGACACTCATCCCACACTCCTCTCTGCTTCCCGACACTAACTACTCTCTATTCATTTCCTGGACCTCTCATTTACACTATTACTCCATTATTGTTATTACCATCATATTAAATGGCACTGTACAATAGGGAGATATACATACATTACAGGATCACAATACAGAACATAGATATATTTTGGTTTTATGAAGAATTTTCAAGTAAAAATGGAGGTTGTTTTGTAAAATAACTCCTCACCTAATGTCTCATCTGTGACAAATTGAATTTTTAATATATAGTGCAGGTTAGACAATCTGCATCAGTCAGGTACGTGTAAACTGTAAATCCCAGCATCCAGGTGTCTTGCTTGTTGGGATTTGAAGTTCCACACATGTTACATAGCAAAGTTAGTTTGTAACATATGAATAGCAAAATAAAAGGCGGTAGGGAGAACAAACTGTATGCATACGTTTTTGTGATTAACGTTTGAATAACTTTTATGTGTGTTAAGATTGTGGGGCCCATTTATCAAAATTCACATTCTTAATGCAATCTTGGCGGATATTAGCACCCAAAATCACACTGCAGTATGTAATAATACAATCTGAATATATGAAAGTGCACACGCAGAGACAAGTGCTCTGAAAGGAACATCTCCCTGCGGGTTGGGTATGCGTGACCGGTCACCATACCGACGCCGGAATCCTGGCACTAAGATGGCCAGCGGAGGGGGGGGGGGGGAGCGCAACAAGCCCCTTGTGGGCCTGCGCTTACCATGCTGCAGACTCGGTGGCGAGCTGAGTTCGCCACAGGTTCTGATCCCACTCCGTGGGGGTTGTGGACACCCACGAGTGGGAATAGTCCCTGCTAGTCAGCATGCAAACTGTTGGGATTCTAAGGGGGCGGGATGTAAGGGGAGGTATTGTGACCGACGATCACATAACTACATCCCGTCCCTGCAACGTGCACTGAGTTATGTGACTGCATCAGAGATGTCTTCACTCGCCTATCAGGATTCGTGCGCATGTGCAGTCTACTGACCAGGCATGACCGGAACCCTCTCTTGGTAAATTTTGCAAAGTTTAGCTCATAGGCTACTGCGGATAATGTCATCTTCAGGGTGTTTTCGCGGAATATGCTGCAAAATGTTTAAAGATAAAATTGGCCCCCAAAGCTACAAGGTAGACTAAAAATAGCATACCTGTAGGTTATTTTCCTTTCTTTTACAATATACTGCAGATTTAATTCAAACTTCCAAAGTTAACATCTTGGATCATCTCAGGTGCAACATCAGCTACTAGTGGTCCTCCTCTAAATACAGCATCACCATCTACATCCACTCCTTCATCCAGTCATCAAGTTCTAGACATACCTGTTCCTGCTGCTGGGGGCATTCCACAGGAAGAAATAGCTACTAGTGCTTTTCCTCTAAATACAGCATCACCATCTACATCCACTCCTGCATCCAATCATCCAGTTCCAGACATTCCACAAGAAGAAATACACCTATCTACAGTGGCAGAGGAAGGTAAGAAGAGTGTGATTCACGTCACAGATCCCGGACTATGGGACATTAAGAATACTAAAACAGTGGATTACTGGATTCGTAGTGGGCCGACATCATGTCAGAATCATGATTGTAACCTTTCAAACTCAGGCCGAGTGTACAAAAGAGATAGAGGAGAACAAACTCAGAGAAGGTATTTACCAAGGAGTGTATTCAAACATGAAATGCACAATGGTGAATGTGTAAAACGCGAGTGGCTACTCTATTCCCCATCCCAAGGTTGTTTGTAATGCTTTGCATGTTGCCTATTGTCCAATAAAGAATCTCCATTTGCTACATATGGATTTACGGATTGGAAACACTGCAATCTTATTACAGATCATGAAAATGGAGAAGAACATCGCAAGTGTATGATCGCATATTGGATTCGGCATAAAGAAACTAGATGCGTAGATTCTTTATTAATCAAACAACATCATTCAGAGCAGGAGTATTGGAATAAAGTGTTGACACGTGTGGTTTCTGTCATTCGCTTTCTTGCCTCCAGAGGTTTGGCATTTCGTGGAGAGAATCAAACTATTGGGTCGACAAACAATGGAAACTATTTAGTTATTCTAGAGCTTTTGAGTGAATTTGACCCCTTTTTGGAAGAGCATCTCAAACTGTATGGAAATGCTGGAAAGGGGAAACCATTGTATCTATCTACAAACATTTGTGAGGAATTTATAGATTTAATGGGTCAACATGTTCTTTCTGTCATTCTGGAAGAAATAAAAGAGTCTAAGTACTATTCAATAAGTGTGGATTCCACTCCAGACATCTCACACATTGATCAACTGACATTCACAATCCGGTACATTAGAGAATGTGATCCAGTTGAGCGTTTTCTCAAGTTCATCCCAATCTTTTCTCATGGAGCAAAGAATCTTGCAGACACTGTTTTAGATTTCCTGAATGAGAACAAAATTCCAATCTCAAACTGCCGTGCTCAGTCGTACGACAATGCCTCAAATATGTCTGGACGTTATACTGGATTGCAAGCACGGATCCGTCAAGTGAATGAGTTGGCCATTTATGTCCCCTGTGCTGGACACAGTCTGAACTTGGTGGGAGTAAAAGCGGCAGAGTGTTCTCTACAGGTCGTCTCCTTCTTTGACTTTGTTCAGCATTTGTATTGCTTTTTCTCGGCTTCTACACATCGATGGAATGTTCTGTCATCATCTTTAGGAACAGATCATGTTGTGGTCAAGCGTCTATCTGACACAAGATGGTCATCACATTTTGATGCTGTCCATGCGCCATGAAGGTTTTGAAAAAATTAAAGATGCACTGAATTCTTTATCAGCCGACACTAATCAAGAAGTGAATACAAGGCAAGAGGCAGAAGGATTAAGTAGTGAGAGAATGGAGAATATGGAAACAATCTTTCTGACAATTTTGTGGCATGACATTCTCAAAAGATTTCACAAGACAAGTAAGTTCCTGCAGTCTAAAGATGTGAATATACTTGTTGCCATGAATCTTCTTGAGTCTCTGAAAACTTCTCTTCAGGAAATTAGAGATACATTCAGTGAATATGAACTGAAGGCCAGGAGTAGGTGTCCAGATTCGGATTATAGCGATGTGAACAAGCGGGAACGAAAGCGAAGTGTTTTTCTCACTAGATATGATGGATCAGGAGAAGAGATACTTCTAAACAAAAGTGAAAAATTCAAGGTGGAAACATTCCTCCCTGTTCTGGACTCTTTGTACTGTGAGCTGACAAAACGTGCAGAAGCTTATTCGTGGATTGGAAATCTATTTTCCTTCTTCGGACAATTGAAAACAATTGGTTCTGAAGAGCTAAACAAAAAGTGTATGCATCTGGCTAATGTCTATGACAAAAACCTTGATTATGCTGCACTTCTAAATGAATGCAGGCATCTCAAGCACTACATGATTTTAGATGAAAAATGTGAGACTCTCCCTGCATTGTACAGCAATTTCGGACAACTTGAAATTTGTGTTTCCCAATGTTGAAATCGCACTCAGAGTGTTCATGTGCATGATGGTGTCCAACTGTACAGGGGAACGCTCATTTTCAAGATTGAAGCTTATAAAGAATCCGCTGCGCAGCACAATGGGGCAGCAACGTTTGAACTGGCTTTCACTCATGTGCATGGAAAATGACATCCTGATGACCATTGACTTCAAGCCAATTATAAAACAATTCTCAACAAAGAAATTTCGCAAACATTTGTGTTGAATAAATATTTCATTAATTTATACTGTACAGTTTACCAATTAACGTTTATATGTTGAAATGTTTGTTTTTCAAGGTTTAGAATGATTAATCCTCGCTTTACATCATTTTTTATATTTAAACATTGATTTTGTTGAATTACAATAAAATCTAAAGTTTAACTTTAAGTTTATTGACTGCTTATATATTTTTTCACGTAAATGGGTGGGTAGGGGCCCCACTGGATTGCTTTGCCCAGGGGCCCACACTGCTGTTAAGACGGCCCTGTGTGGATGACCTTGCCTGACACAGATAGGAAAAATCTTCTATGTTCTGGGAATTGCATATGGTTTTGTGATCAGCCCGCATATTGTGATGCATTCACAATTTCTGCAATGGGCATTTTTTCTCTATTTCTGGACGGCAACTATTTGATTGCAGCAACTGCTTTTTAGCAGAAACTCTGATCTATCCAGTAACTCTTTATAAGTGAGGAGACATATATACAGGTATGTATGTCTCCGAACAGGTACAGGCACTCCATCTTTTAGGTGTATAACCTGCGTCAGTGACCTCCTAAAAGTGGATCCGTAGATTCAAAACAATGTATAAGTAACAAGAGGCGGCACTCAGACGACTTGAAAGAAAGACTCAAACACCCAAAGGTTTAGGTCAATGTTTCAGAGTTTATACTTGAACCCTTTTGTCAGGGTTTTTTGACCTAAACCTTTGGGAGTTTGAGTCTTTCTTTCAAGTCATCTGAGTGCCGCCTCATGTTACACATTATATATAAAAATATATCTTATGTTCAATTTTGGTGAAGTAATCCCCTATTGAGGACTGTGTTTTATCAGTTTAGGTAAATTAAAGGTTATAGTGATACAATTTACCCAGTAAGTATATTTAAAAATAAATAAATAAACAGTCTAGAACAGTAGCCAAACGATTGTGATTTAGGACACTTTGGGATGTGATAGAGGGTACATATCTACCATTTTCAGAATTTATCACATATATGATACTTATGGTAGACAGTCCATTTATACATAACAAATGAATCATCAATCTGTCCCTTTACTTCACATGGTTATAAGTATATGTATATGGAGGATAACACCACAAGGCACATATATGTAGCATACAGATTATGAAAATCAAGCACAGAGATTCGTATAAGCTATATTCCTTCACATCTGGCATCCAGTTGCTAGCCAAAACCACAGGGTACATATATCCTATACCGTAGTGTACAATACCTGGAGGACAAATACTGGGATAGGTATAATATGTATCTCTTTGACAACTAGTATCCAGTCGCTGCATGTCCCATTTTGGACATAATATATACATTCATGTATAGGTGGATAGCCTGAAGGGAACAATTGTCATCATGTGCAGGAGGCAATAGATAGTGCAATAATATGTTGCTGGCTAATCCGCACAGTGAAAGCTCAGAATAAAGTGTGTTTCAGAAATATAAAGTCATAGATCTCTGTGTATAAGTGAGGATCCCCATCTGCTGTTACCCCATGTGCCAATCCAGCAGTGGATGGCTGTAATGAGAGTGGGAGGGGTTGGGTATGGGTGTCCGGCGGTTGGGATACCGCCAGACACCATACCAACGCTGGGATCCCGTTGTTTAGAATGCTGACGGGGGAAGGCCAACGCAATGAAGCCCCTTGCAGGCTCACTATGCTCACTACGCAGCAGGCTCGGTGGCTCGCTGCACTTGCCACAGGTTCTGTTACCACTCTATGGGTGTCGTGGATACCCACAAGTGGGAGTAGTCCCCATCAGTTGGCATGACGACAGTTGGGGTTTCCACCAGGTGGCATTCCGGCATTGGCATAGTGACTGTCGGTCACATAACCGCTTCCCAGTGGGAGAACTGTCACAGATATAGAAGGAGGAGAGACAGTGGCGCCGACCTCTGCTGTCCCAAGAAACTGCTGTTCCCCTACCTGGTGTATATTACATTGCATGGAGGAGGGTCAGTGTGCGGAGATGAGAGGGCCAAGTGAAAGCACCTCTAATGGCTGGAGTTATCTGTGGGTAGAACTCTGTTAAGTCCCAGTGTGTTTTCATTAACTGGAGCTGGCTGCTGTGGGGTGCCAGGTCACGCAGGCGATTCCACAGACCAAGAAGTACTGCCCACCTATGGCAAACATTTTACTAAACAGCTTGGTCACATCGGAGCAAGGTAAGAGGTGAAGCAAACATGGACAGTGCAAGAGCGGCCAATGGTCTGAAGGGTGAGGAGGAGGAGAGGATGATCCATGGTGTCAAAGGCAGGGCCGGATCTAGGGGGGGGCGAAGGGGGCGACCGCCCCCCCTAGCAGTCATAGCCACGCCCACTTTTGAGCAGAAGAGATCTCTCCTGGGAGAGCCTGAGGCAGAATGATGTGCTGCAGCCTATACCACAGCAGCACAGAGGAGCCAGGAGAGCAAGGGTTACAGAGCATTTGCCCCTCACTTGCTGGTGTGTGGGTACTAGGGTTAATAAATACAATTACCCCATAGCACAGTCACATGTACATAGAACAATCACAAAGCTCTATCTCAGTCTCACTCAAAAAGTTTAGTCAGAATTGAGAGAGGAGGAGTTAGGATTGCAGATGGGAGGAGTTGGGACTGTAGAGGGAGGAGTCAAGATTAAACAGTAAACCGCCCCCCCTAAAGAAAAATCTAGATCCGTCCCTGGTCAAAGGCTGCAGAGATCCAGGAGGATGAGCAGAGAAAAGTGGCCCCTTGATTTGTCTGAAAGCAAGTCAATGGTGACTTTGATTAGGAGAGTTTTAGTGCAGTGAAGTGGGCAAAATCAGATTGGAGGGGATCAAGGATGAAGTTCTCAGAGAGGTGGCTGGTGAGAGAGTTGTAGACAAGCCACTCAAACAGTTTAGAGCGAAAGGGAGAAGAGAAATGGGGCTGTAGCTAGCAGGTGAGGACTATGATTCTTCTGTTTTCTTCTTATTCATAGGGAATAGATTACATTTGGATGACTGAGATAGAGGTTAACAGTAGTCCTACCTATAATAGTGCTTTTTAATCAATTGTTTTACTGTCCAGATCCTAACTGACTCCATGGAAAGACAAGAAACTTATCAGGGGCAAGTCGTGATTTCTGCAAGATTTCTCCACATGTATAGATAAATTAAAAACAGCCTATATCATCTTGCTATTGAAAGGGAAAGGCTTACGGCTTCACCTCTCAGGCAAAAGTAGTGTCTGATATCCATACATTCCTATCGATCTTCAGGCGAATGTTTGATGAACCCGAAAGGTGTACTATTGATATCTTGTGGCTGTGACAAAGACAGGCTGTATGACAGAATGTAATCCAGTTCCAAACACTTGCCTCAGAATTTTCTTGGCACAATGAGGCCCTCGCAGTGGTATTTTGACAAGGCCTGTCCAACCGTGCAACTATCTGTGAGCTTCCCAGTAGTCTGGATAAGTTCATTTCTGTATGCATTCGTGAAGACTTTCGTTTCAGAGAAAGGAGCATTAGAAGATTGGTGCACCCAAAGTCTCATTCCACTTTGCGAGTATGCTCAAAACTTCTTGTACATGCAAAGTTACGAAGCAGTCGACTTTATGGTTTTCGTGTTTTCCGATGTCGATGCCAGTCGTTTTTTTTTGGACCATTCTCGGCCGTCATTGTCATTTGCGTACGTCTTTTGGTTGTTTTTACAGGTATTTTTTCTAAGTTAAACGCGGCAGGGTTTTTTTTAAGACCCTGGCCGCATTTTAACTTTTAGTTTCGTTTTTCATCCCCGTTCGTGATTGGTTGTGTTTCTGATGTAGGAGTGTCTGTGCGCAACCATATAAATACGTCCCAAACCATCCGCACCTCGTGGGTTTAGTTAGTGGTGAGGAGGATGGAGGTTGTGCTGTGGAGGTAGGTGAATTTGTGGTTTGGTGAGGAGTGTTGGTAGCGATTTCTGAGTGTGATATTGTGTTTGAAAGTCATCTTGTCATTCTTGTAGTTTTGTTTTTTGTGGTTTCGTCTAATTTTTTGTCCAAATTATTTTTCTTTATAGTCCCTTGTCAGTGTGTGTGTGTGTGTGTGTGTGTGTGTGTGTGAGTTGTGTAGTGGTAGTGGAGGAGTGTGTTGTTTGTCTATATTTTTTTCTGTGTTAAGCGTTTAGACACACAATTATGTGTGACTCAGAGGTGGGTGAGGTGGAGGGTGTGAGTGAGGGGGAGGAGGTCGGTCAGGTGGAGGAGGTGGGTGAGGTTGCTGCAGCAGCCTCAAGTGACAGTGATAGTGACAGTCAGACAGCTCCGCAGCCACGCACCACTACTAAGACTGGGCGGAATGTAAAGTTTAGTTTTGCTGAAAATGTGGCATTGGTGCGTGAGCTGATGAAGTATCAGCGGCAGCTATTTGGGCCTGAGTCCGCCAAGGTGCCAACACGGAGGAAGACGGTGTTGTGGGGGAAAGTTGTTGCTGCTGTCAATAGTGAGGGGGTGGTCAAGCGGACGGAGGACACGTGCTGCAAACGGTACTATGACATAAAGCGACATGTCAAGTCCAAAATGGCCAAGGAGGCAAAGTCGGCTCGAAAAAACGGTGGTGGCCAGCCCTATATTGCAAGATATCTGGAGTATGAGGAGCCCATGCGGAGTGTAATACCTCCTGAAGTAGTCTCTGCAACCCATGTCCGGGATTCAGATAGGCCCAGGAAGAATGGTGAGCATGTGTATTTGCATTAACATTCTATGACCTTATTTTTTTTATTTTTTTTTTGTTTTAAATGTGTGTCATGTCACGTTGCATATTACTCCCATCTTCAAGTGTGTGTCAGCAAATACATTGTTTTGGGTAAAGTTTTATACAAAAGCCAATGTAACATCTTACTTTATTGTATGTCGTGTTTTTTTCCAGTATATTTTGCATGTGTAGTTTGGACTTGGTGTGTCATTGAATTGTCCTGCAATAATGTTTTCCTTTTGGACATTTTTTGTTTTTTAATTTGGACTATGTTTTATATTTAGGTTATCCATGTGCAATGTTTCAAAAACAGTGGTTGTCATGTTAGAGGCAGGAGTAGTGGAAAGTGGTTTGGAAACCACTTACATGTGTAATGTCATTATTACAGAATGTAATATTTTTTATTAAAAAAACCACTATTTGTTTGTTCAGTTTGAGTTTGTATTTGTACCGTGACACAACACTGCAGTGTAATTTTTTAATATTTTTTGTTTTTTTTTGTTTGGCTCATATAGTGGTAATGTGTGTTTGGAGTGCCACATCACAGAGCAATTTATATATTGCATCTGTAATATTTTTCCTTTCATTACAAAATGAAGATGTGTGTGTTTGTGGTTGTTAATGTATGTATTTTTACTTGTGGCCTATGTCAGTGTCCTGTACATGTTTTCCTGTGTTGAACTTTCCATAGTGCATATGGCTATTGGACAATGTTTATTGTTTTATGTAGTGGTTTTTTTGTTTCCGGTCCTTATGTTTTTCACAAAAATAAAGCAAGCATTTCTTAAAGAATACATGTTTATAAGCATAATGGGTGGATGTATCAACAATAGCATGAATACATTAGTGTTTTTTTTTTTTTTACAGTGTTTGAAAAAAGCAGTACTACTCGTCCTCCAGTAACTCCCAGCACATCTGATGATGATGATGCTGCGGAAGCAGGTAAAGTGTCCATTGTAGTATAGGGTATGTTTGTAAAGGAATGGCGATAACAAAATTTCACTTTCATTAATAGGTCCATCAAAAGAAGTCTGGAGCAGCACAAGTGGGACTTCTGTAAGACATCACCACAAAAAACCTGTGGCAGCAAAGAAAGCAAGGTCTGATGTCCAGGGCCAACCACAGCAGGCTACCCCGCCACGAAGATTATCGACAGTATGTTTGGTCCCCCCACTCCAAATTTTGGACACACCTCCAAGACGTCATCCACACTCCCCTCATCTTGATTGTGAGTATCAAACTGAAATAAATGTAAACAATTTTAGATCGTAATCAAACTTTTTCTTAACCGCATTAAGTCAAAACACATCAAAAACTTATATATTTACCGAAGTAAGTAAAACATGAAATGGAATCCAAGCAAAATGGCCTTGTCCACATCCAGTAAAGATATGTATGTCCACTTGAGCCATACAGTAGCACATTGTGTGTAAGATGCTGCAACAGAAACTCCATGTTTAATGTTTGCAAATAGTAAGGTTGTTTATCAAATTTTCACATGTGTGTTTGAGCTCACATTGCCAAATACATATAAAAACATTACTATGTTTGTTTTAGAAAAGCTATAAGGTAACACATTATGGATTACAATGTGTTTTTATGGTGGAGTATGTCTGATCTACAATAAAACTAAAGTGTTTGCTTTCACAATTAAGTAACCAGACACATTTGCCACAAACAGGCATATGTATGTATTTAAGTTATGAGTGATGATGTTGCTAGGCAGAATATCTGAAAGCAACAGTGAATGACATGTGTTCCATGTGTAGTGATTTGTTTTAATTTATCAAACATATGGATAGCTAACGGCGAATTTTTCGACATTTCAGCTTCTAGTCCTGGTAACAGCATCCCTCCGCAACAACAGCAACACAGTGACATGGAGGAGACAATCATCTTAGAAATGCAGCCATTAAGCCAAGGAATCAGCCCCCCAGCACCTGTGAGAACACCACCACAGCAAAGCACACCACCACCACAACACAGCCCAACAACACCAGTAACACAAGGCCCTGATCAGGTGTTTTGGACCATTTGGGCTAGACAGCAGGCCACTAATGAAGATTGCCTGTGTAGGCAGACACAAATGTTTGCAAGCCTACCATCTCACCTCAGAAGAATAACCAGAAATATGAGTAGACAAAATGAACAAACAACCAGAATTGGCAATACCATGGAACTCATGCGTACAGACATTACACAGGTCATGGGCAACTTACAGCGCATAATGGAAGAACAGCACAGACTAATGGAAGAACAGCACAGACAACAGCAAAGTTATATGAACATTTTTCAAAACAATCAAAAGATTCATGAAAGTTTATTCCAAATTGTAGACAATCAAAATGCTGCTACACGTGAACTCAATGCCACCCTCACTAACCTGAATGAAACACTCAGATCCATGCACCAACAGCAAACAAGCAGCAGTTCTGGTACGACTACTCCAAATATCACGCCAGTCTCATCACCACGAACACGCTCCACCAGAGCACGACAACATGACAGTGCTAAAGGCAAAGGGCAGGACAAACAGGCACCCCAAAAAAAAATAACACAAAACAAACAAATTTTATATTTCTGAGAAGTAATTCAAAATAGTTAGTAAGTGTATGTTTGGCAAAATATATATAACACTTAGCTCCTTGACAATTTATACAACATCATTAATTATAAGTGGTACAAACAACAGCATAAAATTTGTACGCACATTTATTCTTTACCATCTTTGTTTTCTTTTGGAGGAGGGAAATGTTGTTGGAGCTGCACATACATGTTAGCAGGAAGTAACCAGACCACTTGATTTTTTTCTAATCATTACTCTTTCTAGATTCCAATCATTCTCCTATCCTGCACACACAATCATTGCCAGGCAGCCACATACATGTTAGCAGGAAGTAACCAGACCACTTGATTTTTTTCTAATCATTACTCTTTCTAGATTCCAATAATTCTCCTATCCTGCACACACAATCATTGCCAGGCAGCCACATACATGTTAGCAGGAAGTAACCAGACCACTTGATTTTTTTCTAATCATTACTCTTTCTAGATTCCAATCATTCTCCTATCATGCACACACAATCATTTCCAGGCGGCCACATACATGTTAGCAGGAAGTAACCAGACCACTTGATTTTTTTCTAATCATTACTCTTTCTAGATTCCAATCATTCTCCTATCCTGCAGCCAATCCACATTACAATGTGATTGTTAACTATGTTACCTTTCTTCTCTATACAACATTACAAGAATAACACAATTGAGTTGCGTAAAAAGCTTTTAATATGTTGTCATTGAATTGAGATAATTCATTGCCAAAATGAATGTCATTATTGTTGGGCCATGTTTGTGTGTGTGTTAAAAATTAGTAATAATGTTATTACACATGATGCAGAAACCAAAAAATAATACATTTTTAAACAAAAAATAATGTGTATAATAATGTATATATGTGGCAAACTGTGTATTTACTTACAAATCAGCAAGTTTACTGCTGCAAACATTACGAAATAAATTAATTTGGATGACAGTAAGTTTGTGTCCCTTACATATGATGGAGCATCACACATAGGGACACATGTATTCCTCAAGGCTAATTATATTATATGTTGAGGACTGTCTATTTAGAACACAGGTTCTCAAACTCGGCCCTCAGGACCCCACACAGTGCATGTTTTGCAGGTCTCCTCACAGAATCACGAGTGACATAATTAGCTCCACCTGTGAACCTTTTAAAATGTGTATGTGAGTAATTCATACACCTGTGCTTCTACTGGGTTACCTGCAAAACATGCACTGTGTGGGGTCCTGAGGGCCGAGTTTGAGAACCTGTGCATTAGGACGTTGCACACAATCATAAAGTAAAATACTAAATAAATTACTATGTGGATTATGTGTGCTTGTAATAAATTATCAATGCAAGTTTACGAACACTTATCCAGACTTAATGCATGCCACTCATAATCTGTTGCTTTGATTTTTAAAATAAACACAATACACATGCGACATTAGTTTTGCATAAAGCGAGGGTATGTTTGTATGTCTCAAGGAGACAGACACATTCTGAGTAATGGTTTTTACAATAAAAATGGGCCAACATCTATTTATGATTACACAACAAATGAAATAAGCAAACCAAACTTACCTTAGAAATAGCGAGTGATGAGCTCTTGCCTAACCTGCCTCCCTACATCTGTACTCCAAGTATCACCAGATGTCTCTAATTCCTCTGCTTGCTGGCTGCTTTTTTCATCCTCCTCCTCCTCAACATGTGGCAGATGTTGTTGCAAACACATGTTATGAAGAAAGCAGCAGCAGAACACAATTTGAGTCACCTTCGAGGGACTATACAACAAAAGGCCACCAGACTTATCCAGACACCGAAACCTAGATTTCAGCACACCAAAACATCTTTCTATCACATTCTGCGTGGACTTATGTGCATGATTGTAATTGTGTTCAGTAGGGGTATCAGGTCGGGACAATGGAATTAGAAGCCAAGAGAAACAGCCATATCCTCTATCACCTAAAAGACAGATATAGTAACGTGATTCATGTTAAGATACAGCAACACATAAGTAACACACTGTGGGGCAGATGTATTAACCTGTAGAAGGCATAAGGAAGTGATAAACCAGTGATATGTGCAAGGTAATAAAGGCAGCGGACAATCTGTTCCTAAATGTTCATTTACATATTGGAGCTGATTGGCTGGTGCCTTTATCACCTTGCACATATCACTGGTTTCTTACTTCCTTATGCCTTCTACAGGTTAATACATCTGCCCCTGTATTTTGACAAAGTATACGCAGGCCTACACATATCAAATTACATACCCAGCAGCCATCCATCTGGCATTTGTCCGTCCTCAAACTTATCAAAGAGGGATGACTGACTGAGGATGAAGGAGTCATGGCAGCCCCCAGGGTAACCAGCAACAACACTCATTATTTTGAGATTTGCATCACAAACCACCTGCACATTTGTGGAGTGTTCTTGATGGCGATTAGTATATATGTGCTGCCTGCCCTTAGGTGGTCTCAGCTGAATGTGTGTGCAATCTATGGCTCCAAGCACATTGGGCATGCCAGCCAGCTCAGAAATCTACCCTGACGGCATGCCACTGAGACTCCTGGGTAGGGAAGCAGATTGAGGCATCGATGTGGGGCTGCAAAACAGCCAACACCTGTGTGTATATTTGAAAGAACAATAAACATGAGATTTTAGGACAGAACTGTCCACCGAGAAATTAAAACAAACAAAAAAAAGAAGAGGTAGTTAGGTATACATCACCTGTGTTAATATTCTCGAAAATGAGGGCTGTGAGATTCCTATGACATCCCCAGACACAGCCTGAAAGCTACCAGTAGCCATAAAGTGCAACACAGCCAGGAGTTTGTGCAGGCCTGAGACAGAGCGAGAAAATGTTGTTACGATTTAGACGGAACATCTGTATGACCATATCATCGGACAATGCGTTCAAGTTTAAACGCCCCCTAAAAAAATGAGGCCTGCGCAGCCTCCGCGGAACCTGTACAACCTGCTGACCATGTTCAGTTTGTTGGCCCTGGTTACTTACAGGCTGATGTCTGAGTCTGAGGAATCCCACTGCACACAAAATATCACTGGTCCACAGTCCTGCTGCCATTTCTGAGTGTAGGTGGATTGAATTGGGCCTAACATCCTTTTATAGGCATCCGTATTCAGGTGTGATTGATTTTTGAGTTGCAACACATGTAAACACGCCTGAAAAAAGCAGGTCTATTTTTTTGCCGCTTTTTTTAACGATTCGCAAAAAAATACGACAGCATTTGAGCACTCAGAGACTAACACCCAAATACGAATGAATAGTGAATTCCCGTATTGTATGAAATAACAGCCGCATTTGACCGATGGTCTATTCATTCGTATTTCTGAACTTTGCAAATCAAACCATTACGAATAGTCCAAACACTGCCGAGATTGGTGCTTAGTGAATTTCCGGATTGGGACTTAGAAAAAAAAACACAAATCGGGCAAACTCGGATTTTTAGTAAATATAGCCCCATGTTGGAGATTTACACTCTAAAGCGCTCACCTTTTTAATTATTCCTAAAGCCACTAATGCTATAGTTCTTGGATTTACTTGGCTCCTCAAATCCTGACTGTGAAGTAATGTTCACAGTGCATCCTTCTCCATTGTACTAAAGAAGTTCAGTCAGTTCCTCCATCATACAGAGACTTTCTAGATGTTTTTGGTAAGTGGGATTGTCTAACTGACCTTATTTCAGGGAAGATACCACCTTGTGGCAGAGTCTACCTGCTTTCCATTCCAGAGACATACGCCATGGTGTACTATATAAAAGAAAACTTGGTTAGAGGTTTTGTCCATCCTTCTCCTCCTGCAGATGCCAGATTTTTCTTTGTGAAAATAAGGACGGAGGTTAATGAACCTGTACTACCACAGTCTCAATGATATTACCATTAAGAATCGATACAATATTTACTAAACTTGATCTTCATAGGGCATACAATGTAATTCATATCAGCCAGGGATACAAATGAAAGACCGCTTTTAATGACAGGGATGGGCATTACCTCATCATGCCCTTTGGTCTAAGCCAGGGGTGGGGAACCTCCGGCCCGTGGGCCGTATAAGGCCCGCAAAGCCGTTTGGTCCGGCCCACCAGCTTGTGTCAGTGAGACACGCTGCCGTTCAGTCTGGCGGCAGCGTGTCTCAGCTGTCAGAACAGGGAGGAGAGCACGGCTGTCGGGTGGGAGCGGCGGCGTGTATGACTTGAAACCAGCCGCCGGTTAATGAGCCAATCAGAGCTCGCGGACCGGCAGCCAATCAGAAGCCGCGGCTGCTGGTCCGCGGGCTCTGATTGGCTCTCGAACCGGCGGCTGGTTTCAAGTCCTACATGCCATCGCCGCCCAACATAGCCGCGCTCTCCTCCGTGTCCCGCCGAAAGCAGCACGGAGGGGAGGGGGGGGGGGGGGGCAGGGCAGGGCATCTGTATACCTGGCACTGTGGGGGGCATCTGTATACCTGGCACTGTGGGGGGCATCTGTATACCTGGCACTGTGGGGACATCTGTATACCTGGCACTATGAGGGGCATCTGTATACCTGGCACTGTGGGGGCATCTGTATACCTGGCACTGTAAGGGGCATTTGTATACCTGGCACTGTAGGGGCATCTGTATACCTGCCACTGTGGGGACATCTGTATACCTGGCACTGTGGGGACATCTGTATACCAGGCACTGTGAGGGCCATTTATATACCTGGCACTGTGGGGAAATCTGTATACCTGGCACTGTGAGGGGCATTTGTATACCTGGCACTGTGGGGGCATCTGTATACCCGGCACTGTGGGGACATCTGTATACCTGGCACTGTGAGGGGCATTTGTATACCTGGCACTGTGAGGGGCATTTGTATACCTGGCACTGTGAGGGGCATTTGTATACCTGGCACTGTGGGGGCATCTGTATGCCTGGCACAGTGAGGGGCATTTGTATACCTGGCACTGTGAGGGGCATTTGTATACCTGGCACTGTGGGGGCATCTGTATGCCTGGCACAGTGAGGGGCATTTGTATACCTGGCACTGTGAGGGGCATTTGTATACCTGGCACTGTGAGGGGCATTTGTATACCTGGCACTGTGGGGACATCTGTATACCTGGCACTGTGGGGACATCTGTATACCTGGCACTGTGAGGGGCATTTGTATACCTGGCACTGTGGGGGCATCTGTATACCTGGCACTGTGGGGGCAATTGTGGATCTGGCACCGCACTATTGGGGGCATATGTGTATCACGTCCCATTTTAACTGGCCACACCCATTTTTTGGCGCGCGAGCGCGCACCTCCGGCGCGCACACACAGTACCTCTAAGGGGCAGACTTACTGGGGGGCAGGGTCATTTTTTAAGTTGAGAATTTTTGTATGGCCCCCGAAGGATTTTATAAATATCCAAATGGCCCTCGGTAGAAAAAAGGTTCCCCACCCCTGGTCTAAGCAATGCCCCAGCAGTTTTTCAGAACTTTGTCAATGAAATATTTTGTGATCTACTTAATCAGTCTGTTGTAGTTTATTTGGATATAACTTTTTTATTTCTTTAGACATTGAGTCCTATTGTGCACATGTAAAGGAAGAATTTCTTCACCTGAAGTAACAAGCTATTCTGTAAATTTGACTTTTGAAGTGGATGCTATCCACATCTTAGGGTACATTATTTCTGGAACAGGACTTTTCATGGACCCCAAGAAAATACAACCCGTTCTTGATAGGCCTCAGCCTTCTACATTTAAAGCAATGCAGAGATTTCTTGGCTTCTCTACTATAGAAAATGCATAAAGAATGACTCTATTGTAGTAACCCTTCTCACTACACTGACCTAAAAATGAGCTAACCTCACCAAATGGTCATACTGGCTTTCTAGACTTTGAAACATCCCTTTATCTTTGCACCTATTTTCAGACAATCTGACATATCCAGTCCATTTTATTAAGACGTTAATGCTTTATCCATCAGGGTAGGAGCAGTTCTCGCTCAAATATCTTAGTTATACTAAGCACACAGCTAAAACAGACAAGGTCTACTGGAGAATCAGATTGAGATTGGCTAGGGCTTCTATGATACCAGGTGGAATCGGAATAGTTTAATATACAGGATCCAGGCTGGGACCAGAATTGCTTGGTAGTGCAGGATCCAGGCTGGAATTAGTATACATTAGTAATGCAGGATCCGTGATGGAACCAGATTAGCTTCATAATGAAGAATCCAGGCTGGGACCAGAATAGCTTGGTAATGCAGGATCCAGGCTAGAACCGAAATAACTTGGTAATGCAACCACTACAAGTGCTGGGCAGCTGAGCTGTCACAGGGAAATTGCAGATACACAGGGTTACCTGGTAACTGGAGCCACAGGACACCTGAAGACAAACATTGCTCAGTTGCCTTCTGAATCCCAGGGGGCACCTTTTGTGCCCCTTGTCTGCTGGATGTGACCAGCTGGATGTATACTGGTACTCAATTGTCTTGTCTGGTCATCTGAGCGGGACCAAGATGGCTGCGCCCATCGGACAGAGCCAGTGGAAATCCAGACATGGAGATTCCAAGGAGGAGGCCACAATGGAGCACTGAGAACATGGCAGTAATGCACGCCTGGGCTGCAGAGGAGGTCGCAGATGGGAGCCATGATGGAGGAGGACAGACTTCAGCAACTATGACTAGCAGGCAGCTAAGAGTAATGGCTGCCAAATCCTGACAGTCTCATTTTGATGACAATAAAGAGTAAAGAGATATTGAAGCGCCTATGTCTTTTTCTGACGATGATCCCTCTACGGTAAAATTTTTTAAGGAAATGTGGTGATGGTCCCACGTTTGCCGCCGCTATAGAAGAAACTGTACTGCGCCTTTACAGAAATTATCAAATATATGCAAAATAGCAGTGCTCGTGGGATCAAAAGAACCACATATACAGAAATAAAAATCTCAAAAGAGCCGGAGATGTTAGAGAAATTGTATCAAATACAAATTACATTTAATATGCATATGTTTAAAAAAAAACACACAAAAAACAACACACACACACACACACACACACACACACACACACACACACACACACACCACATGATTTCAGCATCTAAAAAAAATACACATTTGTATATAATAGGAAAAAAAGCTAATATCAGCAATGATGCATTGAAAACAGTACAGTAGTCGATGTTATTAATTAGCTCATGCACTTTTTTTTAGTATCTATCCCAAGTTATATGTGTCAATTAGCACCTGTGCGTGTTCCAGAAGTAATCACTGTAACAAATGCTGGCTTAATGTTGCAATAGCCAGAGTTAGCATGTAGTGATAAGTGATAAATAGTAAAGTATCTTTCCTCCCAAATGCTTGGTGAAACCCAAGCATCCTCAGGTAATATGCAGTGTACTCACAGGATAGCCGTTCCTGAAAACAGCGTGGCCGTATTATGGGCCTAATTCAGACCTGATCGCTCGCTAGCAATTTTTTGCAGCTCTGCGATCAGATAGTCGCCACCTACAGGGGAGTGTATTTTAGCAGTGCAAGTGTGCGATCGCATGTGCAGCCAGGTGGTACAAAAACATTTGTGCAGTTTCTGAGTTGCCCAGACCTTACTCAGCCACTGCGATCACTTCAGCCTGTCCGGGCCCGGAATTGACGTCAGACACCCGTCCTGCAAATGCTTGGACACGCCTGCATTTTTCCAACCACTCCCTGAAAATGGTCAGTTACCACCCACAAACGCCTTCTTCCTGTTAATCTCCTTGCGATCGGCTGTGCAAACGAATTCTTCGTAAAACCCATCATACAACAACGATCCGCTTTGTACCCATGCAATGCGCCTGCACATTGCGGTGCATACGCAGTTCTGACCTGATTGCAGCGCTGCAAAAAACGCTAGCAAGTGATCAGTTCCGAATTACCCCCTATGTCCAGTGCTGGTTGCGGCTCCGTTTAAGTGTGGCTATAGGAGACAGATGGCCCGGTCCCGCTGTGAAGGAGACTGATGTTCCGGTCTCACTGTGTAGCCACAGCGGCGGCGGTTTAATGCAGTCTGGCCATCAATAGTAGATTGCAGCAGATTGAGCGGAATAGGAGGAGGTCTAACGTGTTTCGTCACGGAAGCACGTGACTTTTTCAAAGGTATGACTCCTGGATCCATTAGTCCTTACTTATAGCAGCCTGCTATAAGGAATCACCTGTATGGCTTTAGATAGTAATAACCAGCTTATGTAGAAGTGTGTTTAAAATGACATCACCAGCACTTAAAACATAAATTAACTTGTGCACACATGTAATAAAAATAATAAAGATATATAAATATTGCAATATAAATATAAATGCAAACAAATGAAAAAAGAAAAAAATAAGAATAAATATACATATCGAATAAAACCCTTCTATGTCACTTTTGTCTGTTATTGGGACAGCAAAGGAGAACAGCAGTAGTTGAAGTATAATAGTAGATGTGTGTTGAATAAACACAAGTAGATTCATATATCCATTCATATACACAATGACCCTAGTCGTCCTAGATCACACCAATTAAATGGAAATATTGGCATATTGTTATTCATGTCACGATCCGGGTATCTGGACGCCATTACTTACCCTTCAGATGCCTCCTAAGGCGGGCTCAGCGTTCCAGGACCAGATTCCGCTGTTCCTGAGTTTCCACATGCAGAGTGTCAGAGTGGTGTTTTCATCAGCCGCGGCCTCCGCTGTGCCCGCGTGGTTAAATGTGCATCTATCAGCCTGGCGTCTCCTGTCTCCGGTGGCCGGCGCCGCCATTACTGTTTCCCAGACCACATGGATTACAAACCAAACTTCCCTCCAAGTGTCTGCATGGGCGCAGCCATCTTGGATTCTGTCATCTGATCATTTCCACCAATCTGCTGTTTGTATTGTTGATTTGCATAATTGCCTAGCCAACCCCTTCCTTGCTGCAGGTATAAGTAAGCTGTGCCTGAGCAAGGAAGACGTCAGTGCTTTGGTTGTCAAACCTAGTTCCTGTTTGTCTCTCTTCTATGATTGTCTTCCAGGTTCCAGCTCCTGTCTCAAGACTTCCACCATAGAGACCCGCACCAGCATTCCACCTGCGGTGTAGCCTGACTCTCCAATCCATTGTGGATTCATCTGTTTCCAGCTACAACACTACCTGCTTCCAGCCTCAGCTTCCAGCAGAATACAGCTTCCCTTAAAGGGCCGGTGTCCTTTCTACACTTTACCACTCTCCACCGGAATTATTATTTCTCCGTTCTCAAGTTCTACATTTCAGTTCACATTTCATCGCTCCCAAAGTTCATTTATTATTTAACTGGTTCCAGCCAGTATCCACTCCGTGCTAACAACAGTCTGGTTCCAGCCAGTATCCACAGCAGCTGTTTTACCTTCAGCAACCCAGCTCTTCCTGGAACACCAGCTGGTACAATCCTGGGTTATCTCCATTGCTACAGCCGGGCCTGGTAAGGACTTTCCATCTAGAAGATCATAAGAACTATCTCACACTACCAGTGCCCTGTGGCTCCTGCCATGCTGTAGTACTCAGGAACTGTATTTATTCTCTGCTGACTTTTACGTTTTCCTTTATTGCTGCTGTGATGCGGAGTTGTCATAATAAACATCATTGACTTTTATCTAAGTTGTCGTGGTCACGCCTTCGGGCAGTTATTATTCATGTTACTTACATGTCCAGGGGTCTGATACAACCTCCCAGGTTCCGGTACATCTCAGCCCCTACAACTGAGGCTGCCTCCCGTCAGCTCAGGCCCTCAGTTGTGACAGTAAGCACTGACCTAATGAATCCAGCCGGAGACCAGGATCAAGCGGCCAGGCCGATGCAAGAACTGGCAGCCCGACTAGAACATCAGGAGGCTGCACAGGGCCACATCATCCGCTGTCTCCAGGATCTCTCTACTCGGCTGGATGGGATTCAGACCACTCTCCGTGGATCAGGCGCGTCTGGTGCGTCAACCACAGTGACTCCAGCTATAACCCCACCCACCTTACCCATTCCTGCTCCACGTCTTCATCTTCCAACGCCAGCAAAATTTGACGGATCTCCAAGATTCTGCAGGGGATTTCTCAACCAGTGTGAGATTCAGTTTGAGCTACAACCTGGCAATTTCCCCAGTGACCGTACAAAAATTGCCTACATTATTTCTCTTCTCAGTGGCTCAGCCCTCGATTGGGCATCACCGTTATGGGAGAGGTCCGACACCCTGCTATCTTCTTACACTGCATTCGTGTCAACATTCAGGCGCATCTTCGACGAGCCAGGCCGGGTAACCTCAGCTTCGTCTGAGATTCTCCGTTTACGCCAGGGATCACGTACTGTAGGACAATATCTTATACAGTTCCAGATCCTGGCATCCGAACTGGCATGGAACGACGAGGCCCTGTATGCTGCATTCTGGCATGGTTTATCCGAGCGTATTAAAGATGAGTTAGCTACCAGAGACTTACCCTCCAAGTTAGATGAGTTAATCTCACTTTGTACGAAAGTTGACTTACGTTTCAGAGAGAGAGCAACTGAGCGTGGAAGATCATCTGCTCCAAAATCTTCTGCTCCTCCTCCTCGCCAACTGTCACCAACTAAAGATGAACCCATGCAAATTGGCCGTTCCCGTTTAACTCCTGCTGAGCGCCGAAGACGTCTCTCCGAGTTTCTCTGTTTGTACTGTGCAGCTCCGTCTCACACCATTAATGCCTGTCCCAAACGTCCGGGAAACTCCAAATCCTAGCTCGCCAAGGAGAGGGCCGGCTAGGAGTAATGATCTCCTCTCCATCTCCTCAAGATTGTAACCTCCCAGTCTCGCTTCAAGTTGCTCAACGTTATCAGAACGTCATTGCCCTCCTGGATTCCGGAGCAGCTGGGAACTTTATTACCGAAGCCTATGTTAAACGGTGGTCCCTACCCACCGAGAGACTTCCTTCGTCCTTTTCCTTAACTGCTGTGGATGGCAGTAAAATTTTTGATACAGTTATTTCTCTAAGGACTCTACCAGTTCGTCTGAGAGTGGGAGTTCTTCATTCCGAACTTATTTCACTTTTAGTGATTCCAGGAGCCACACATCCTGTGGTCCTGGGCCTTCCATGGCTCCGTCTTCACAATCCTACAATTGATTGGACGACTACGCAAATCCTGGCATGGGGTTCCTCCTGTACTAAGACATGTTTGTTTAAAGTGCTGCCTGTCTGTTCCTCCTCCCCCAGGTCGTCTGATGTTCCACCTCCTCCATATCAAGATTTCACGGATGTGTTCAGTAAAGCTTCTGCTGATATCCTTCCCCCTCATAGAGAATGGGACTGCCCGATTGATCTCGTTCCAGGGAAGGTTCCACCTCGAGGCCGAACTTATCCGTTGTCTCTCCCCGAGACGCATTCTATGGAGGAATACATAAAAGAGAACCTAGCAAAGGGGTTCATTCGACCTTCTTCTTCTCCAGCCGGCGCAGGCTTCTTTTTTGTAAAGAAGAAAGATGGTGGTCTGCGGCCGTGCATCGACTACAGAGGTTTGAACGACATTACCATCAAGAACCGCTATCCTTTACCCCTGATTACTGAGCTCTTTGACAGAGTTAGCGGAGCTACCATCTTTACAAAGCTGGACCTGAGAGGTGCATACAATCTCATCCGGATCCGTGAGGGTGACGAGTGGAAGACCGCATTTAACACCCGTGACGGACATTATGAGTACCTCGTCATGCCCTTCGGATTGAGCAATGCTCCAGCTGTCTTCCAGCATTTCGTCAATGAGATCTTCAGAGACATTCTATACCGTCATGTCGTGGTCTATCTAGATGATATCCTCATTTTTGCCAACAATTTAGAGGAACATCGTTTCTGGGTAAAGGAGGTTCTGTCCCGTCTCCGTGTCAATCATCTCTACTGCAAATTAGAGAAATGCGTCTTTGAAGTCAAGTCCATTCCGTTTCTAGGGTACATTGTGTCCGGTTCCGGACTAGAGATGGATCCTGAGAAACTACAAGCAATCCAGAATTGGCCAGTACCCTTAACCCTCAAAGGGGTCCAGAGGTTCTTAGGGTTCGCCAATTATTACCGAAAGTTTATACGAGACTTTTCCACCATTGTGGCGCCTATTACTGCTTTCACCAAGAAGGGTGCTAACCCGTCCAAGTGGTCTGAAGAAGCCATGCAAGCTTTTCATCTTTTAAAACAGAGGTTCATCTCTGCACCTGTCCTGAAACAGCCTGACGTCGACTCTCCTTTCATCTTAGAGGTGGATGCCTCCTCCGTTGGAGTAGGAGCGGTGTTATCTCAGAGGGCTAAAGATGGTCATTTACATCCTTGCAGTTTCTTCTCACGGAAGTTCTCCCCAGCGGAGCGCAACTATGCCATTGGCGACCAGGAGTTGCTAGCCATCAAGCTCGCTCTAGAGGAGTGGAGATATCTGTTGGAGGGAGCTTCTCATTCAATCACCATCCTTACAGACCACAAGAACCTTCTATATCTAAAAGGCGCACAATGTCTCAACCCTCGTCAGGCCAGATGGGCACTTTTCTTTTCCAGGTTCGACTTTAAACTCCAGTTCTGTCCGGGCTCTCAGAATCGCAAGGCCGATGCCCTTTCCCGCTCATGGGAGCAAGAAAATGAGTCAGAGTCTTCAGACAAGCATCCTATTATAAATCCGTTGGCATTCTCCACGGTAGGGATGGACTCTACGCCCCCATCAGGGAAAAGTTTTGTGAAGCCGACACTAAGGAAGAAGCTCATGCATTGGGCCCATGCTTCCCGTTTTGCTGGACATACAGGTATCCAAAAAACCCTGGAGTTTATCTCTAGGTCCTATTGGTGGCCAACTCTGAAAAAGGACGTTTTGGAGTTTATTGCATCTTGCCCAAAGTGTGCTCAACATAAAGTATCCCGCCAGTCGCCTGCGGGGCAACTGGTTCCACTATCTGTTCCCCGTCGACCATGGACCCATTTGTCGATGGATTTTATTACAGATTTGCCCATGTGCAACAAGTTCAATACCATCTGGGTGGTAGTTGACCGGTTCACCAAGATGGCACACTTCATTCCTCTCACCGGTCTTCCGTCAGCTTCCAAGTTGGCTCAAGTATTCATACAAGAGATCTTCCGACTCCACGGTCTTCCAGAAGAAATTATCTCAGATCGAGGAGTTCAATTCACAGCCAAATTCTGGCGAAGTTTATGTCAAGTCCTCCAAGTCAAGTTAAAGTTTTCCACGGCTTACCATCCTCAGACCAATGGTCAAACTGAGAGGGTGAATCAGGACTTGGAGGCCTTCCTCCGCATCTATGTGTCCTCCTCTCAAGATGACTGGGTTCAATTACTTCCCTGGGCCGAGTTCTGTCATAACAACCAGTATCATTCTTCATCTTCTTCAACACCATTCTTCACCAACTTTGGATTCCACCCTAAAGTCCCTGAGTTCCAACCGCTTCCAGCAACTTCTGTTCCCGCAGTGGATATCACCTTGCATCAGTTTGCCAATATCTGGAAGAGCGTACGATCAGCTCTGCTCAAGGCATCGTTCAGGTACAAGAAGTTTGCGGATAAGAAGCGTCGAGCAGTTCCTGCTCTCAAGGTGGGTGATCGGGTATGGTTATCCACGAAGAATTTGAGGTTAAGAGTTCCCAGTATGAAGTTTGCACCTCGCTACATCGGTCCTTTTAAAATTGATCAAGTCATCAATCCTGTTGCTTACAGACTCCAGTTACCTCCCTTCTTAAAAATACCCAGGACATTCCATGTTTCCCTATTGAAACCACTAATCTTGAATCGGTTTCATTCCTCACTTCCACCAACTCCGAAAGTCCAAACTCAACGAGGCGTTGAGTATGAAGTGGCCAAGATCCTGGACTCACGTCACCGTTACGGTCAACTTCAGTATCTCATTGACTGGAAGGGCTATGGTCCTGAAGAACGCTCTTGGACCAATGCCTCTGACGTCCATGCTCCTGCCTTGGTCCGAAATTTCCACGCAAAGTTTCCTTTAAAGCCTAAGAAGTGTCCTGGGGCCACTCCTAAACGGGGGGGTGCTGTCACGATCCGGGTATCTGGACGCCATTACTTACCCTTCAGATGCCTCCTAAGGCGGGCTCAGCGTTCCAGGACCAGATTCCGCTGTTCCTGAGTTTCCACATGCAGAGTGTCAGAGTGGTGTTTTCATCAGCCGCGGCCTCAGCTGTGCCCGCGTGGTTAAATGTGCATCTATCAGCCTGGCGTCTCCTGTCTCCGGTGGCCGGCGCCGCCATTACTGTTTCCCAGACCACATGGATTACAAACCAAACTTCCCTCCAAGTGTCTGCATGGGCGCAGCCATCTTGGATTCTGTCATCTGATCATTTCCACCAATCTGCTGTTTGTATTGTTGATTTGCATAATTGCCTAGCCAACCCCTTCCTTGCTGCAGGTATAAGTAAGCTGTGCCTGAGCAAGGAAGACGTCAGTGCTTTGGTTGTCAAACCTAGTTCCTGTTTGTCTCTCTTCTATGATTGTCTTCCAGGTTCCAGCTCCTGTCTCAAGACTTCCACCATAGAGACCCGCACCAGCATTCCACCTGCGGTGTAGCCTGACTCTCCAATCCATTGTGGATTCATCTGTTTCCAGCTACAACACTACCTGCTTCCAGCCTCAGCTTCCAGCAGAATACAGCTTCCCTTAAAGGGCCGGTGTCCTTTCTACACTTTACCACTCTCCACCGGAATTATTATTTCTCCGTTCTCAAGTTCTACATTTCAGTTCACATTTCATCGCTCCCAAAGTTCATTTATTATTTAACTGGTTCCAGCCAGTATCCACTCCGTGCTAACAACAGTCTGGTTCCAGCCAGTATCCACAGCAGCTGTTTTACCTTCAGCAACCCAGCTCTTCCTGGAACACCAGCTGGTACAATCCTGGGTTATCTCCATTGCTACAGCCGGGCCTGGTAAGGACTTTCCATCTAGAAGATCATAAGAACTATCTCACACTACCAGTGCCCTGTGGCTCCTGCCATGCTGTAGTACTCAGGAACTGTATTTATTCTTTGCTGACTTTTACGTTTTCCTTTATTGCTGCTGTGATGCGGAGTTGTCATAATAAACATCATTGACTTTTATCTAAGTTGTCGTGGTCACGCCTTCGGGCAGTTATTATTCATGTTACTTACATGTCCAGGGGTCTGATACAACCTCCCAGGTTCCGGTACATCTCAGCCCCTACAACTGAGGCTGCCTCCCGTCAGCTCAGGCCCTCAGTTGTGACAATTCACAATTATAGATAGGATATCCAAGAGTTCTACTGCAATAAGGAACTGACAAAGATAATGTTTATAAGGAGAAGAAAAAGAAAAAAGGACAAAAAAGGAAGAAAAGAGACGAGGACGGAATTCAGATACACATAGAGGAGGAAAGAATGTCATAGCACTGATATTATAAGTCTATTTCAATGGATTCATTAAGGCCATCGGGAACGAGGGTCCTTAATTTGTGTATCCAATAATTTTCTCTCAAACACAACTTCCTATATCTATCCCACCCCCCCCCCCCTCCCCTGTATGGTCTCAATGACCACTAATTTAACCTCTCTCGGATTTTTGGAATGGTGTCCTAAAAAATGTTTAGAGACACCATGTGCCAAAAGACCCTTCTGTGTTTGGGTTCTAAGAACCTGACCCTAAAGATGGGTTCACAATGACAGATATATCTGCCGATCAATTGATCGGCAGATATATCTATGGACGGATCGGGCAGTGTGTTGAGCATACACACTGGCCGATCCGTCGGGGACTGACGTCATGAACTAGGCGGGCGTGTACACATGCAAAAAACAATAGAAGGGGACTTATCCTGCGCTCCTCGGTAAGGTCACCGTCACAATGGACTTCCAGAGTTGTTAGTGTACTCGTATGGGTACCATATAAAAGAAATGTGAATATAGTGACGTACAGTTTTAATCAACCAACAAACATAGTACAATACAATAACAATGGTTAAAAACATTCCATTTTTAAATGAAAAGCAGCATAAGTAATAGCAGCAATTGTTTAAGCAGCTCAATGGCATGGACTGAACAGTGAGAAGCAATGGAAAATTACCAGATGTATAGAACTACAAATGCAGTTCAAAACAGCTTGCGGGTTTCAATGGAACAGGGGAACCCGGAAATCCCCTATACCTCGCTGCACTGCACTGGTTAATCCTCCGGCACTCCTCAGCTCATAGTCCTGTATCCACCAACGCGTTTCAACCTCTTACAGAGGTCTTTGTCAAGGTGCACATGCCCACCAAGTTCAGCTGCCAATCACCGCCGGCTGCAGCAGCATCCATTACACACACAGCGACGCGCCAATATATCATTAGATATGTTGGCCATCGGCTGTGCTGCGTGGCCGACGCGATATGTCTGTGAACGACGGAGTTCACAGACATATTGGCCGTACACACTGGCTGACGGACCCGCGATATATCGGCCGTTCAAGAGAACGGCCGATATATCGGCCAGTGTGTACCCACCTTTAGTCTACGAGTGGTTCTCCCTACATAAATAAGGTCACTACTACAAACCAAAATATATATAACATATGAACTATTGCAATGAATAAATGATTTAATCTCAAATTCTTCATTCGTGGAGGATTTAAAAGAATGTAAATTATTTTGTATAAAGCAGCAAGTGATGCATTCATTAGAACCACATTTATAACAACCTATAGTTTTTTTTAAGGAGCCACATGGTTAAATTATTGTGATTATTAGAACCTGTTGTTCGTCTATCTAAAAAGAAACTAGGGTCACAGGCTGTTGTAAATGTTCAGATTTCTTAAAAATCACAGAGGGAGTGTCCCTGATTTCTATTCTAAGGATATGATTTGTAAGCAAGATCGGAAAATTATTCGAAAGAATCCGTTTTATTTTGGTTGAAGCATTATTGTATTTGGAGAAGAAATGTGGTAAATTTTTCTTAAATTATGATTTTTTTCTCCTTATATACCAAGAGGTCTTCTCTATTTATTACATTTACTTCTTCCATAGCAGAATTTATAAGTTTTGGGGGATAGTCCCTATCACTTAATGATAAAGTAAGTTCACATGCCTGAGTCTCATAATTGAAGAAGTCACTACAATTGCGTCTAATCCGACCCCATTGTACATGAGGTATGTTACTGACCCAGGGTTTGTAATGCATACTATAATAATGCAAAAAGTTGTCATTATCTACTTCTTTCCTGAAGTCTTTGTAATAATGTGACCATCTACTATAGTAAGGGCAATATCGAGGAAGGAGATAGATATCTGATCCAACGCACTAGTGAACTGTAAATTAAAATCATTTTACAAAATCAATTTATCATTTGATATTATTATTTCTGTATCTGTGGTTCTTTTGATCCCATGAGCACTGTTATTTTGCATATTTTTAATAGTCTCAGTTTGATATATTCTATGTAGTTTATTTTCCAGTCCTGTTTCTGGCCTTAAGAGTCATTCCCTATTCCCAGTGCTGCTCTCGTCCTGGTATTCACATATAAGCAGATATGTCATTAAAGCACCTAGATTAAGCTTTCCATGCTTAAGCATTTTGTCCAAACCCTGAGAAATGGATTCACAGAGTAGAAAGGTATTCCAGTAAGTTCTGCAATATGAGAAGCCAGGGTGGCTCTCCAGCATGGCTGGATCATCCTGTTATGAATCCCCTAGATGCGGTTGAGCAACAAGTCACAGAATGTAATAATATATTCAAATAATGTTTATTGAGGGAACATACACTGGCAAAGAAATGCAGAAACACTTGGAAATGCAGACAAACCTGGTAATAAGGAAACACTGAGAATCCAAAATATGCAAAAAAATAAATGGAGAGAATTGCAGCCTAATTCAGACTGAAGAATTGACATAGCAGCAGACCAAATAATAGTCTCAGATAACTGAACAAACAAACAAACAAACAAACAAACAAACAAACAAACAAACAGACTAACAAACAAACAAATGATACTAACCTGATAAATTAATTTCCTTAGCTTTTCATGCACAGAACACAGGAACTCTGAGGAACACAAGGCCAGAAACATTGAACAACACTAGAAACATTGCAGGAAACATTGATCCAAAGACACTGATCATCCGGCCAAGAATGCTAGGATCAGGCGGACTAAACAGCCAAGTATCAGGTGCAATCCATACTTATGAATGAGTAATAAATCCCCTGGCACCTGGTTGCAAAACAGAGTCAGAAGAGCAGCACCTCTGGCAGGATCCAGAACGGCAGCTCACATATTAGAAGGCCTAATGACCTCAGGTGGTGGGGAAACATTTCTGGGACATATAGCAAAACAAAGTTCTAACACTCTCCGGGGTAGAGTGAACAATGCATGGATATTATGATTTAGTAAATATCCTGTATCTTGCTTTAGTATTAGGTAGCTTACCCATTATGTGTTATCTCTTCAAGCCATTGCCTATTCTGTCCAGTGTAATGTAGTGTGTCCAAGATGGCTGCCTTGTCTGGCACTTTCTGGGTAGGAAAAATAATCCTTGAAATGTATGATCCAAAATAGCTTAATCCGCACAAGCATTTTGTTTGTTGTTTCAGTTTTTACTGTAAATCTAAATCTTTGTATAATTGTTATAGTTTCTGTTAGAGATGTGTGCTGCGCCACTGACCCAGTGTATGTTATGATCTGTTTCTATTGGATCAGCTTGCCATGTTTTCCTGCATTCTCAGTTAAGGCCAGTACTCACGGCAGATCAGGGGAGAGATGTGTGGTGAGCGAACCGCTCAGCACACATCTCTCCCCCCGCTCAGCACAGCGAGATGTGTGCTGAGCGTGCAGGAGCAGATGGGGGGGCGCTCATTTCACCCAGCAGGTGAAGTGAGCGACCTGCTAGATTGCACCAGCAATATCGATGCGCGGGGCTGTGCATCGCTATCGCTGTGAGGGGTAGCCACGGAGTGATCGCTGCTTAAAATCTAAGCAATCTAGTCAGATTGCTTAGATTTTAAGCAGCGATCGCTCCGTGAGTACCCCCCTTAATTTCAGATTCCTACATGTTCCTGTGTGTTCAGCTTCAGCTGCAGTATAATGAAGAGTTTTGTCTGTGTGTGTAGCTGATTGAGGCTCCTTATCAGAGGGCCTGGTCTCCCTGGCTGCTCTGATTGGGTATGATCTCCTATATATGTGTTTCCTGTCTCTCATTCCATGCTGGTCATAGTTCCTGGTTGCTGCAGGAGCCCTCGTCACTATGTTCCAGTCTCTGGCTGCAGAATTGTCACCTGCCTCTCAGCATCCATCGACAGTATCAGCTCTGGTGTCCAGCTTCTGCACCATACCAGCCTTCCATAGAATTCTTTGCTGTATTATATATCTTTAGTTTTGTCTTTAGTGTTAGTTAAGTACTAGCTGCTACTTATAGTACTATTCCTCCCAGCCCGGAGGTTATCCCCAGTTAGATGTATTATTTGTGTTAGCTCTCCTCAGTATTAACCTCTCCCTGGCCCAACAGTCCCTCATCCCTTCAATACTTTAGTTTTAGTTATTCTGCCATTGTTTTCCTTCCCTTCTCCCTGTTCATCCTCACTGCCCATGTAGTTATCTTAAGGTTCAGTTCCTGCCAGCTTTGATTCAGGTGGTTGAGCTCATACTACTGCCAGTGGCATAAGTCCTGGTCGGCATCCCAGTACCAGTATACGCATAGAGTCTTGTGGGAAAATCGGCTCTTGTAGGCAATAACACCTGCTGAGTACGTTCTATGAGTCTCAACCCTGGGTGTACAGGGGTCACTGCTTGAAGACTTACAAGCAACACTGAATTCCAAAGGAAGATCTCCATTCCACCTTAACAGTGTTTAGTTTTGCCAAAACTGCCCCCTGTGTTTTGTTGTTGTTTTCTGGTTTTGGCAAAACCACCCTTATGTTTTGGCTTGGGATCTGGATTTTAAAATAAAAATCGCTAAAGTCATGTAATTTTTGCTTGTTTTATTTCTTACAGTATTACTAACCTCAATAACATTAATTTCCAGTCACTTCTAGTTAACGTTGACCACCTCACAGCTAACAGTAATGCTCACCAATATAGGCCAAAGGCCTGGCTGGCTAAACAAAGCGAAAAGCACATACACATAGCAGTTACATTAAGAATATTGGACAACCATGAAACATTGCGGTACAGCAGTTTAATAAATAATATGACCCCATAGAAAAAATATTTTTTTAAAAAGAGGATCCAGGGCAGTACATGGAATAGCAGGTGGAGTATGTAGTGGTAGGTTGGTAAAGTATTGATTGATTGATTGATTGATTGATTAATCATTATTAATTAATTGCTTAAAATGTATTCCTTTAATTGATTAATTTAGAAAATTAAATAAATGTAAAGGAGATCACTGCTATCTGTTTTTCAGCAACTTGGAAGAGAAAAGGCCATAACAGAATACAATGTTAATAGTCAAGGATTACTAACAATGGTTGAAACGAGAAGCCAAGAAAATGATGGCCATACTTCCCCCTCCTCTCCCCTTCCTAATTATGACTCACAACAATTCTAGTAATAGTAGCATAATGGCACCTAATTAACATATTATTTTTTACAACACAATGCCTGGCCTGAACAACACACATATTTTCTTTTTTTTTTTTTTTTTTTACAGCATGCACTTCTACAAATGGTGGAACACTGGCATCTATTAAACATTATTTTACAACACAAGGCCAGTACCTGCACAACACACAAGCTTTATTTTTATTTGTTTTGCACACTGCTGTGACTCACAGTGCTTCTATTAATGGTGACACACTGGCACCTAATGAATGTTGTTGTTATTATTATATAACACAGTGCCTGAACTTGAACAGCACCTAATGTTAACATTATTTTTTGACAGTTTTATTTTAAACAAAATTTACACAGTGCCTGCACTGCGCAACACCTAGCCTCACAGTGCTGCAGCCCGCAGCTCTTCACATTCTGACACAACCACAACAGTAGTGCCACAGTAGTGTTGCACCCCACAGCCTTTCAGTCTGATATAGCCACAGAAGTAATGCCACAATAGGGCTTGCACCCACAGCTCTTCAATGGCACAGTCTCAGTGCTGCAGCCCACAGCAGTAGTGCTTGCAACCAGGGCAAATTACACCACAGAGTAGCAATCTTATTCACATTACACCACATGTAGTGCCCCTGATTCACATTATACCATATATTAATGTCCCTTATTCACATTACAACACACAGTAGAGCCCCTTATTCATGTTACTTCAGACAGTTGTACCCCTTATACATATTATGCCACACAGTAGTGCCCCCTAAACACATAATGCACACAGTAGTAGTGCCCCTTGTACATAACATCAACAATAGTAGAGTCTCTTACAAATAATGGCCACAGTAATGCCACTTACAAATAATGCCCAGTTATGCCACATACACAAAATTCCCAGAGTAGTGCAGGTTGCACATAATGCCTACAGTAGTGCCCCTTACACAAAATGAGCCCTGCCTACACTCGCATCACAGGTGAGGCAGTGAATGAGGGATGGGGTAATGAGGCAGCACGGCAGTCAGAGCTGGCCTGGTGACCAGTAGTAATGATGAGAAGGTGACAGGCTGGATGGAGCACACAGGAAATCAGAAGGGGGTTCCAGCTGGGTGGGGGAGAGGGAGATGCTGGCGTTGGCCCACTACACACAAACACTTGCTTTCATCTGCCTCAGACCTGGCTGCAGCAGCTCCCTCTCTCCGTTTCCAAAGACTTCCACAGTTCTGCCATGCTTAGGGGAATATCCAATTAGCCCGGTAATTTACCGGGGCTAATTGTCCCGCCGGGGGCTATCCTATTAGCCCCGATAAACCAACACGAGCGGTGGCTTATCAGGGATTACCTGATGCTGCACCGGGTGCCGGCTGCTGACTGCTCCTGGTAGAGTGCTGCTCCTCCGGCTCCCCCCGGACACATGGCTGCTCCCCCATCATGTGACCACTGATGGGGGTGGGGGAGAGGGGGAGATGCGCTGCCCGGCTTTCCCACCAGGGGTTACTGCGCTGAGTGGCAGCTTCAAGTTGCAGGCCGCGGTGCCATACCTGCACTCCCAGTCTGCTGCTGCTGCAGCGGGAATGGGATGCTGCAGGTTGACCACGGTCATTTGGGATTTTGTTTCGCCTGCCTCAGGCAGGCGAAACCAAATCCACAAAAACAGGGCTGTGTCTACTGAAAACACACAGGTTTCACTGAACCTGTGTGTTTTCGGGAGAAGGGGCATTTTTTTTACAGGCCATCAATCAGGATAGACGGTAAAAATCATTGATTAAACATAGGGAAAAATCGCGAAAAACTTACATTTTTTGCTCCCGATGTTTTACCGGGCTAATAAGATATCCCCCTTAGTCTTTATGTGTATCAATGTGCCCCTTCCTAGTCAGTATATGCATTAGTGTGCCCCTCCTCCTTTCCTAGTCTGTATGTGCATTAGTGTGCCCTTCCTCCTTTCCTAGTCTGTAATGTATGTGCATTAGTGTGCCCCTCCTCCTTTCCTAGTCTGTATGTGCATTAGTGTGCCCCTCCTCCTTTCCTAGTCTGTATGTGCATTAGTGTGCCCCTCCTCCTTTCCTAGTCTGTATGTGCATTAGTGTGCCCCTCCTCCTTTCCTAGTCTGTATATGCATTAGTGTGCCCCTCCTCCTTTCCTAGTCTGTATATGCATTAGTGTGCCCCTCCTCCTTTCCTAGTCTGTATGTGCATTAGTGTGCCCCTCTCCCCTTCTAGTCCGTATATGTATTAGTGTGCCCCTCTTCCCTCCTAGTCTGTATGTGCATTAGTGTGCCCCTCTCCCCTTCTAGTCCGTATATGTATTAGTGTGCCCCTCTTCCCTCCTAGTCTGTATGTGCATTAGTGTGCCCCTCTCCCCTTCTAGTCCGTATATGTATTAGTGTGCCCCTCTTCCCTCCTAGTCTGTATGTGCATTAGTGTGCCCCTCTCCCCTTCTAGTCCGTATATGTATTAGTGTGCCCCTCTTCCCTCCTAGTCTGTATGTGCATTAGTGTGCCCCTCTCCCCTTCTAGTCCGTATATGTATTAGTGTGCCCCTCTTCCCTCCTAGTCTGCATGGCAGTAGAGAGCCTGGCTGGGCCCAGGTACTTTTCAGAGGGTGTGGTGTAGTCACAGGAGGCATGACCATGCACCCTTACAAAAAATACAGAACAAAATAGTGTTTTAAGTGCTTCCATGGCCACACAGCTGCCCAGCACATAGCAGAGTGTGCTGTGCTGAGAAGAGCTGCAGCCGCTGCTGCCAGCTAAGGGGGGGAGACTTGGGCCCCCACTGGGCCCCTCCATCAGACCTGGGCCTGGGTAATTAGTACTCCCCCTCTTGACGCCCCTGCTAGTCTGTATATGTACTAGTGTGCCCCCCTCCTAGTCTGTATGTGCATCACTGTGTCTAGACTCCCCCATTCCCCCTTCTCTATAATGTGCAGCCTGCCCTCTCCTCTAGTAGTTACATGCTCTCCTCACTTGCTCCTCTCAGTTCCTCAGCTCCTCATCCACTCTCACCCTCTGTCTGCAGCATCCATTTCCTGCTCGTGCCTCTGTCACTGATTGACCAGTAACAGCAGCCACTAGCTCACCTGGCTCTTCTTGTAAAAGACCCGACTTCCTGACTGGACGCAGGCCCTACTTGATCCCCACAACCCTTCACTGACACAGTCATAGTCAGGGGCGGATTGGGAATGAAAAGTGGCCCTGGAAAAATTTGTACAAGTGGCCTCACGTGGGCATCACCAGCGGTGTAAGGTCTAACCATGGGCCATTGCAGCAGCACCCTCCCCCAAGATTAGCCACAATGTCCAGCATCAAGGGAGAAGTTAAAAGGAAATAAAATAAAACATTAGGGACACATTATATGTTACACATTTAGAATTAAGGAAACTATATAATTCTTTAGAAAAGTATATTTTTTTGATTATTACATCAACTGTATGCCAATCACCATTCACTCAATCCTATATGTCAGCCAAGCAGACAGACTGAGCATACACTAGTTCATCCGCAATCACAGGCTAAGTGGCACAGTCATTTTCATATATGCAAATTATTTAGCAGCATTACGACTATAAATAGGACCACATATCATCAAACAAAACAGGCCCTTCCTGAGTCTTACACAGCCACATCAGTAGTGCCATATTCGTGCTTTCACCCCAAAGCCCTTCACTGACACATTCTTAAGCCCCATACACACTGAACGCTATATTGTTCAGCATTATTGCGCATACACACTGAACGTCATCCCCCACATTCCCCGAACATGCAGCTCAGCGATCAAAGTTGAGCTGCATGTTCGATAGACCATAGATGAAAGTGAACGATCCACGGGTATGCCATGCTCATTGTTCATCGTTAAGGCATATACTGGACGATTTGACTCATTGATCTTTCAAAAAAGATGGTTATTGTTGGTATCATCCAGTGTTATCGCCCTGTGTGTATGGGGCTTTGGAGCTGCAGCCCAGAGCCCTTCACGAGTCTTACACAGCCACAGCAGTAGTGCCATAGTAGTGCTTGCACCCCACAGCCCTTCACTAACAGTCTTAAGAGGGGTACACAGGGGGAGATGTGTGCTGAGCGAACCTAGCACAGACCGCTCAGCACACATCTCTCCCCCCACTCAGCACTCATCTAGAACCAGCGATAGTGCCGCGCATCGCTATTGCTATGGGCATACACACGGAGAGATCCGTACTTAATATCTAAGCAATCTAGTCAGATTGCTTAGAAATTAAGGGGTTCATTCTGACCCGATCGCACGCTGCAGTTTTTTGCAGCCGTGCAATCGGGTCTCAACAGCGAATGCGTGCGGGCCGCAATGTGCATGTGCGTTGCTGCCCCGCGACGGCCGTCGCCTGGCAGCGATGAGAAGAACGAAGAAAGCGTTCACAGGGCTGAAAGCAAGAAGATTGACAGGGAGAGACCGGCTGGGGGTGTCAACTCACCGTTTCCTGGGAGTGTCCAGCCGAATGCAGGTGTGCCCGGCCGTTTCCAGGGAGGGATCCTGACGTCACCTACAGGCCGGATCGCAGTGGCTGAGTCCTGAGCTGTGCAGAGACTGCACAAACTTTTGTTTGTGCAGCTCTCTGCACAAGCGATCGCTCTCCTGCACAGCATTTACCGCCTCCCCTGCAGGCGGCGATTACCTGGTCGCAGCAGTGCAAAAATCCGCCTGCGTGCTACCAGGTCGGAATGACCCCCATAGCATGGATCTTGCTTAGAAATTAAGCACGGATCTCTTCGTGTGTACCCCCCTTTAGTGCTGCAGCCCACAGCACCACACCATAACCATCCAGTCTCCTGTGTGAAATGACGCCCAACACAGTGGGAGGAACTTTTGTAGAATACAAAACATGCAAGATCTGATGCCAGAAAGATTACGTTTTGCCTTGTTTTGCCTGGTGGGAAAACCTGAGCCCCCGGTTCAGAAATACTTAGGAATGGTAAATTCGGATGGGTTCGGTTTTGTTTCTATATTTTGTGCTAAATTCAACGTTTGTATTGGGTTCATGATTTCTGAAAGGTGTACCGAGTACTTCTGGAATAAAAGCACTATAAAAATAAAATGATTATTATTAGGAAAGCAGCAGTTACTCAGAGGTCGAGATCCCGGCGTCGGTATTCTGACCAGTGGGATCCCGACCACCGGGATATTAACTACGTCCTGTGTATTCACACCTACACTTGGGGGGTAATTCCAAGTTGATCACAGCAGGATTTTTGATAGCAATTGGGCAAAACCATGTGCACTGCAGGGGAGGCAGATATAACATGTGCAGAAAGAGTTAGATTTGGGTGGGTTATTTTATTCTCTGTGCAGGGTAAATACTGGCTGCTTTATTTTTGCACTGCAAATTACATTGCAGATCGAACACACCACACCCAAATCTAACTCTCTCTGCACATGCTATATCTGCCTCCCCTGCAGTGCACATGGTTTTGCCCAATTGCTAACAAAAATCCTGCTGCGATCAACTTGGAATTACCCCCTTTGTTAGGCTGTTTTGCATCTGCTAACACTGAATAGTGTATTAAAAAATAATCGTTATGGTAAAACTTACCGGTGATAACGCTATTTTTCCTTTTAAGTCCACAGGATCCACAGGATAACATTGGGATATGATGACATGACAACGGATTTGCACCAAATGGTCAAAGCTTTCGGCCTCCCATCATGCAACGGGCCCGTCCATATATCCCGACCTCCTGGCTCAGGCAAATCAGTTGTTTTGCCAAAGCTCCAGGCAGGAGCATCATAGAGAGCCAAATCAGGCGAGACGAACACACATGCACACCCTTCCGTACAAGAAGGAAGAGGTTAGTAAGTGAAAAGGATCCTCAAATCAGGTGCGTCAGGGTGGGATCCCTGTGGATCCCGTGAACTTAGGAGAAATAGCGTTATCAACGGTAAGTTTCACCATAATTATTATTTCTCCGGCAGGGTCCACAGGTTATCCACAGGATAACATTGGGATATCCCAAAGCAATTTAGTGGTGGGGATGCTCCTGATTGGACAGGAGAATCCTTCGCCCGAATTTAGCGTCCTGAGAGGCAAAGGTATCAAAGTCATAATGTCTAATGAATGTGTTAATGGAAGACCATGTGGATGCCTTACATATCTGTTCTGCTGAAGCACCACGTTGTGGTGCCCATGATAGACCTACCTTACGAGTAGTGAGCAGAGACATTAGCCAGAATAGGGAGATCAGCTTGACAGTATGCTTCTGAAATTTTCATCCAAAGCCACCTCGCCAGTGTCTTCTTATCAGCAGGTCATCCTCTCTTGTGTGAAATCCCTAGAGAACGAAGAGAGTGTCTGTCTTTCTGATGGCACTGGTACGATCCATGTAAATCCTTAAGGCACGGACTATGTCCAACGATCCATCTCCCGTAGAAAGGTCCGGCCCCTGGAAGGCCGGGACTACAATTTCTTCATTAAGGTGGAATTTAGACACCACCTTAGGAAGATACCCAGATTTGGTTCTGAGAACCGCTCTATCTGGATAAAAAAATCAGAAAAGCAGGGCGACATAACAATTCCCCTAAATCTGAAGCTCTTCTAGCTGAAGCAATAGCCAGTAGAAAGAGAACTTTAGCTGTCAACCATTTAAGATCCACTTGTTTAAGTGGTTCAAATGGGGCAACTTGAAGGGCCTTTAGGACTAAACTTAAATCCCAAGGCACTGTAGGAGGAACAAAAGGAAGTTGAATGTGCAGCATTCCCTGGAAAAAAGTGCGCACATCCTGTAGGTTAGCAATTTTCTTTTAGACCCATACAGTCAATGCTGACACTTTTACTCCCAAGGAAGCCACCCGTAAATATTTGTCCATTCCTGCTTAAAGGAATGCTAAGACTCTGGAAACTCTGAAAGACCTAGGGTCAAATTTCCGGTCACTACACCATTGAATTTAGGCTTGCCATATATTGTGATAAATGCGAGCTGGGGAAGGTTTCCTTGCTCTGAGCATAGTTTGTATTACCTGTTGTGAGAATCCTCTTGCTTTCAGGATGGAAGTCTTAAGAGCCACGCCGTCAAAGACAGTCAATCCAGGTGCTTGTGATAGCAAGGACCCTGAAACAGTAGATCTGGACATTGAGGGAGTAGGAATCGAGCATCCATCGACATTCTCTGCAGATCTGTGTACCAATGTCTTTTCTGGGCCATGCCAGGGCTATTAGTATCATGGCTCCCCTTCCTTGTTTTGCCTTTCGATTCACCCTGGGTAATAGGGCGATTGGTGAAAATATATAGGCCAGACGAAATTTCCATCTCACTGATAGGGCATCCACAAAGATCGCTTTGGGATCCTTTGTTCTTGACCCATATGCACGAACTTTGTTGTTTTGACGGGATGCCATGAGTTCTATCTCCGGCAACCCCCACTTGACTACCAGAGTCCACTTCACAGTTTAGGACTCCTGGAATGAACACTGCGGACAAGGCTGGAAGATGAAGTTTTGCCCACTTTAACGTGTGACTTACCTCCTTCATCGCTTCTTCACTGCGAGTTCCTCCCTAATGGTTGAGGTACACTACTGCCGTTGCATTGTCTGAGTGGATTTGCACTGGTTTCCCCTGAAGGATGTCCTTTGCCTGAAGAAGTGCTATATACTGTATATGGCCCGAAGTTCCAATATATTTATTGGCTGACAACTTTCTTCCTTGGTCCACTGCCCCTGGAAACAACTCCTTCCTGACACTGCTACCCAGCCCTGAAGGCTGGCATCTGTTGTCAGAATTTCCCAATCTGATATCCAAAAGGGTCTCCCTTTGTCCAGATGGGATGTATGAACTCACCAGGCTAATGGCCTCCTTACTTCCCGAGGAAGGACCATAGTCTGCGTTTTTATTGTCTTATGAAAAGCATTCCATTTGGCAAGGATCAGATGTTGCAGAGGCCTCAAGTGGAACTGAGCATACTCTACCATGTCGAATGTTGACACCATAAATCCCATCACATGCATTGCTGCGTGAATGGATACCTTTCGACTGCATAGCAGCTCCTGAATCCTTGACTAAACTTTGGATATTTTGTTGAGGTAAAATTATTCTCTGAAGGCTTGAAACCAACACAGCCCCCAAGTGAGTCATCCATTGTGACAGAACCAGAGATGACTTTGCCCAATTTATGAGCAACCGTGTTACTGTAAACAAACTATTGCAGATGACACAGAAGCAATTCCTGAGATTGTGCCAGGATTAATAAATCATCGAGGTATGGAAAAATTCTTATCCCCTGCTGATGAAGATAAGCTGCCATTACCACCATAATCTTGGTGAATACTCTGGGAGCTGTGGCCAGTCCATATGGTAGGCCCTGAAACTGAAAATGCTGCTGGAGGATAGCAAACCTGAGATAGCGCTGATGAGACAGTGCTATAGGAACATGTAGGTAAGCATCCTGGATATCCAGGGATACCATAAAGTCCCCCGGCTCCATGGCCAAAATAATGGAACGTAAAGTCTCCATATGAAACCAAGGCCCCCAAATGCACTTTGAAATGGAGTGTGGGCCAGAACGACCCATTTGGTTTCTGGACTAGAAACAGGTTGGAATAAAAACCTAGTCCTCGTCCTTGTCCAGGAGGAACTGGGATGATCACCCATGACTGAAGCAAATTTAGAACTGCCTCTTGTAAAGTCCTGGCCTTCATTTCCACTGAAGATGGGCTGGTACAAAAAAAACCTTTAAGAAGGGTGTTTCTTGAAAGCAAATGCATAACCGTGAGATACCACTTCTTGCACCCAGGCATCTGTGGTAGACTGCTACCAGATCTGTGCACACTGAAGAAGTCGGCCTCCCACCCTAGGGTCCCCCAGGTGGAGGCCCACACCGTCAGGCTAATGGCTTATCTTCTGATTTGGAAGCCAGTCCTCTGGTAGCCTAATGCTTTTTAGTCTTACCAGACTTGTTGGATTGGGACTGTTTGCCATCACCCTTTCTTTTTCCTTGATTCCGAAAGGGCCAAAAAGCTGGAAATCTAGGCTTCAATTTGTGTGTGTAAGGAAACTTCAGTGTCTTGGAGTCTGCTTCTGACTCCAAAGTATGGTTTAATTCTTTACCAAAAAGAATATCTTCAGTAAAAGTCAAAGACTCCAGAACCTTTTTGGATTCTGAGTCAGCTTTCCATGTACCAATTTGTGTGTGTAAGGAAACTTCAGTTTCTTGGAGTCTGCTTCTGACTCCAAAGTATGGTTTAATTCTTTACCAAAAAGAATATCTCTAGTAAAAGGCAAAGACTCCAGAACCTTTTTGGATTCTGAGTCAGCTTTCCATGTACGTAGCCAAACTGCTCTGCAAGCTGCTACTGCTGAGGCTGATGCCTGAGAGGAAATTGTACCCATATCCAAGGCTGCTTCTTCCATAAACTTTGCTGCCTGTTTGATATGTGCAAAATGGGATTTTCTCTCTCTAGATGCCATTGAAAGAACCTCCTCCAAAGCATAAACCCAGGCTGCCACTTCTTTTGCCATCCAGGCTGAAGCCATGGTTGGTCTTTTGATTGCCCCAGACAAGGAAATAATGGTTTTTAGAAAACCATTGATTCTCCTATCCGTGACATCATTTAATGTTGTTGATGGCAGATGTAATGTAGATTTTCGCACCAATCGAATGACATGCGTATCTACTTTGGGAGCCATCTCCCTTTTTAAACAGTCCTCAGATGGAAGAGGATAATTGGAATTCCATTTCTTTGGAATTCTAAAATTTTTACTGGGTGTAACCCAAGCCTCTTGCATAATTTCCGTCAGCTGTTCTGACCTCGGAATCTCAGTCCTAACTGTTTTGGGACATTTAAACACAAGTGCCTTAGATTTTAACACAGGCTCTGCCACCAACTCTAAGGATAGAATGGCTTTCATCTCACTAATCAGCTCAGGTATGTCCACTGGGCTGAAGCCTTCCTCCTCGTCTCCGTATTCGGACCCGGAGTATGATGAGTTCTTATCCTCCGATGAGTCCTCATCTGAAACATGTGTAGACTGTGAGGATGTTGTTTCATGTCTATGTGATTTACTTACCACCGGCCTTTCAGCCTGTCTCTGTTGAGAGGCTGCCACTTCCCCTGCTGGATGTATTAAACTCCAGGTGGAAATTTGCATGTAAGGGTTAATAGTGTAACCTACCCCTGGTATAGAAGCTGGCATAATCCGTTCAGCTATACTGGATAATGTCTGTGCAAAAGTAGCCCATGGGGGATCAACTTGAACCCCTGCCTGCCTTGGATTATTCAAGAGGCTTTGGTGAAAAATAAATTTGCACACAATCCATTCTGTGTTGGTGCTGCTGTGGAGATTGTATCCTCCTCACCCTTGCCGCTCTTAGGCATGATAAATAAATCACACACCTGTACAGTGTTAAATACACAACTTGTGATTGTAATCACTTTAAATTTTGTTAAAATGACATACAATCCGACTCCACCCTGCTTTGCACCAATATTGAGGATCGGAATACACAGAAAACTGACAGAGTTGTACTATAGGGGGTTATTCCGAGTTGATCGTAGCTGTGCTAAATTTAGCACAGCTACAATCAGGCACTCAGACATGCGGGGGGATGCCCAGCACAGGGCTAGTCTACCCCACATGTCAGTAACGGCCCCACCCCCCGCAGAAATGTGAAAGCGTCGCACAGCTGCGATGCTTTTGCATCTCAGGAGTTACTCCCGGACAGCGCAGCTCCTGTGGCTGGCTGGGAGAACCTCTTCACTGCCACGGGTCACAGCGGTCGGCCAGACCACGCCCCCTAAACGGCGCCCGCCGAAACAGTACTGTACATGTGGATAAGCCTTGTCGCAACCTGGCGGGGAGTTGTTGGAGCAACTCTTTCCAAGGTACGTTTAAGACGCATTTTAGAAAGATCGCTCACATTTTTTTTGTAAGACTATAAAAATAAAATAAAAAAGCTTATGGCTGCTAAAAACCAGCAGCCAACTGACCATGGTCCAGCTCCTGCCGCACCAAACATAAAACTGATTTTCCTGATCCAGGAGGTGGGGATATATGGACGGGCCTGTTACATGCTGAAAGTCCGAAAGATTTGACAGTTTGGTGCAAAACCGCTGTCGCATCATCATATCCCAATGTTATCCTGTGGACCCTGCCAGAGAAATACGATTTTCTACTAATGCTAATGTTGTATTTACAACTTTAGAACACATCATGCATTATTTCTTATTATCTCACACTGTCTACTGGTACAATAGAGTGCACATGGAAGACTCAACATGACTCAGTGTTTTATACCTGCCATCTGATATGGCTCAGCACCACAGGTTTTTCTATAATGGGTGCAGTGTGTGCGGTGCACACGGGCCCCTGGGTTCAGTGGGGCCCACACTGCACCCATATATTATACTTACCCCTCCGTAGTCCGGCGACGGCCATCCTGCTATGCAGGCACAAATCACTCTGAAAATGGCCGCCTCAGCTATTTCCGATTGATTTGCGCATGCGCACTGGAGGTGTCCCCGGGAACAATGTGTGGCTGCCATGTTCCCGGAGACCAACGCATGCACAGTAGACTCTGACATTATGTGAGAGTCTACTGCTGTTGGAGAGGAGGGGGCCCACGATGGAGCCTGCATGCGGGTCCCCTCCTCTCTTAAAACGCCCCTGCTCAGCACATTATAATAAGCACCAGGTAGGCCCCTACTACATCACAAAACAGTAGGCAATTCCAAAAACAACATAAATAGACATATCCCCTAATCTACAAAATAAATACCCAACAAATTATACATCAGGTGGACCTAAATAAAGGTGTATAAGGACTTCTCTAGTCCCAGTTGGTCACTGCACAGCACCAAACTGGACAACTCCATTAGACGTCTGCTGTCCCACAGTATGCAGAAATCCACTATGCGGATGAGCCAGCTAGAATTTTTTTATAGTCTTCACTTGAGCCTTAGGGGCATACTTATTAATATATACAGCCAACCTCGGGAATCAGGATTCCTTATCGCTGCGATTAGTGGCAATTAGGAATCCTTATTCGCCTAAATGTAATATCAGTCTGTTTCCGGGACAAGGTCTCCTATAGGAGTCTGTCCCAGTCAGTACCGGCCTTAGCTATAGGCAGGCTAAGCTTTTTCCTAGGGCATCCAAGCATGTCTAGGGGCATCCAAGCATGTGCCTGCAATATCTCATGCTGAGAGGTACAGTCTGCAAACGCTATGTTACTTTCCAAATGTATTCAATCAGTACTTGTTTACACTGCTGTTTACATTTGTCAAATAGAATGCAGACAGTCCCTTAAATTTCCTCTGACATGTTTGAATGCACTTGACTTGTGAGACCTCAGACAGCAGAAGCCTGATAACTGCAATTCCTGGGGGATCCAGTCTGAAGATCGACACTGTCTAGGTCGACAATGTTTTGGTCGACCACTATAGGTCGACAGTCACTAGTGTAAACGTCGGTTTACATACAGGACTAAAAGCAACACTTTGAAAAGACATTTAATACACTTTAAATGGAGCCGCTGCGGCTGCTGTAATCAATCCTTAGCCTACGTACTTTTTACACCATTAGCGTACAGAGCTCCGTACCATGTACGTACTTTGCATACAAGCGCCGCGCTGGCCTTACAAAGTACATGCAGTGCGTACACACCCAAAGATACTCCGTGAGCACTAGCAGCTACACGTGTGACTGAAATACAATTTAAACTTTAGCAGGGAAGGGAGACACGACACCAGATTGTATCTAAAATGCCGGGTTCCGACACACTATATAATTACTGAAAGGGGGTTACAATAACAATACAATACAATAGAATAATGGCTACAGTCAATGGTACATACGTTTTAGTTTCGCCTGCGCTTCCCAGTCTGGTCCTCAGTCATCAAGGTAGATGACCTTCAGAGTCTATATCTGACCAGGCATGCAGCTGGCTTTTTATACAATAGTCCAAAACTTAACACAATGGAAACTGTAATCTCTTTGTCCATTGGACACAGGGATGGTCATTTATAGTACAGGAGAGGTCATAGGTCGGTTTGAATAGGTGGGCGATGTCTGTTCAAGGTGCACTTGCAGGTGGTCTCCTCTGGGTTCCCACCGCATACCAAATGTACAGTAAATACAGTTAATATTTATATTCTGCTCCTGCGCATAACTACTCGCAGGAGCATGCGATCTTCTGCAAACCAACACCGGAATATTGCCCTTAAAATACCCTACAGCTGGATACCAAACACCACCTTATAACCTAGTTCTGTCCCCTCCTATCCTGTAAAGGTGAATCCCTTTGTTCTGATACCATTTAAACTAGTGTAACTTGCTGGTGTGATGCAGGGAGACTATGTGTACATTTTGCACTATTTGGATTAAACATGTAATGTGTTTTTATGGCTTTTCCATGGGATCACAAACTCTACCGTAATTACCGATACCACGCGCTAATACGCAGGACAGCGGGAGTGACCATACGCAAATTGCGAATATGTGCACGCACGGCAGAGCAAGTACACGCACGGAGGCCATCTGTGTGTAGTTTGTACGTGATGTGTGTACTGCAATATTTTTCTACTTCGACACTAGGTCGACAGGGTTTCTAGGTCGACATGTGCTAGGTCGACAATCAAATGGTCGACGGGTAAATCTGGCAGCCTAACAGCCCCCATAGAAAGCTATGGGGCTGCTTCTGCTTTCGGAAATAGAGGGACACAGCAAACAGGCCCGGCGACAGGGGGGGTCAAAGGGGACACTGGTATGGGGCCCCAAGGATCAGGGGGGCCCCGAGCATCAGGGGCACAAAAAATGTGTAGGCAGCGCCTAAGAAAGTTGTGGCTCCCGTGCACTCCGGGACGCCCATACGTCAATTAACAGACAATTACTTCCCAATACAAACACCACCCCCGCCGCATACCCCATCACTTGGTCTGAGCTGGTCCCGTGCTGTGTTGCCAGCGTTGCGGCGTCACTACGCATAAACCCGCGCCAGCCCGTCCCTGCTGCTGCCGCTGACTCCGAGGAGCTGAGCGGCACAGCACTGCCAGGCACACTGACTGGGAATATTAGACAGCAGCCGACTGCAGCTTTACCAATGTGATGTCCCTACAGACAAGGTCAGTCCCTCCTGGGTCCTTGCAATCTCCCTCACCGTTGTGACAATCTGTGGGTCTGTGTCTATATATGTATGTTTGTGTCAGTGTAGTATATGTACATGTATGTGTGCTTATATATGTATGTTTGTGTATGTGTATGTAAATGTGTGCGTGTGTATGTATATACTGTGTGTGTGTATGTATGTATATATATATATATATATATATATATATACACACACACACACACATTTATATTGAGGGGAAGAGTTGAGGGGGTAGGGGGCCCCCAGAGATATCAGTGTATGGGGCCCCAAGATTTCTGTTGCCGGCCCTGACAGCAGATAGTTTCAATTTTTTTAATAAATGTATGGTTCTCACACTTATAATATGTACTGTCTGTTATAATAATAAAGACAGTAACATGTATGCTGTATTCTGAGATATAATGGAAGGTGTCCTAATGTTTTGCAGTATTCTGGTGTTATAAAAAAAGAAATTGGTATTTGTATTCAACAATTATAAATTAGTGATGTGCACCGGAAATTTTTCGGGTTTTGTGTTTTGGTTTTGGGTTCGGTTCCGCTGCCGTGTTTTGGATTCGGACGTGTTTTGGCAAAACCTCACCGAAAATTTTTTGTCGGATTCGGGTGTGTTTTGGATTCGGGTGTTTTTTTCAAAAAAACCTAAAAAACAGCTTAAATCATAGAATTTGGGGGTCATTTTGATCCCATAGTATTATTAACCTCAATAACCATAATTTCCACTCATTTCCAGTCTATTCTGAACACCTCACACCTCACAATATTATTTTTAGTCCTAAAATTTGCACCGAGGTCGCTGGATGGCTAAGCTAAGCGACACAAGTGGCCGACACAAACACCTGGCCCATCTAGGAGTGGCACTGCAGTGTCAGGCAGGATGGCACTTCAAAAAAATTGTCCCCAAACAGCACATGATGCAAAGAAAAAAAGAGGCGCAATGAGGTAGCTGTGTGACTAAGCAAAGCGACCTAAGTGGCCGACACAAACACCTGGCCCATCTAGGAGTGGCACTGCAGTGTCAGACAGGATGGCACTTGAAAAAAATACTCCCCAAACAGCACATGATGCAAAGAAAAAAAGAGGCGCACCAAGGTCGCTGTGTGACTAAGCTAAGTGACACAAGTGGCCGACACAAACACCTGGCCCATCTAGGAGTGGCACTGCAGTGTCACGCAGGATGGCCTTTCAAAAAAATACTCCCCAAACAGCACATGATGCAAAGAAAAAAAGAGGCGCAATGAGGTAGCTGTGTGACTTAGCTAAGCGACCCAAGTGGCCGACACAAACACCTGGCCCATCTAGGAGTGGCACTGCAGTGTCACGCAGGATGGCCCTTCATAAAAAATACTCCCCAAACAGCACATGACGCAAAGAAAAAAAGAGGCGCAATGAGGTAGCTGTGTGACTAAGATAAGCGACCCAAGTGGCCGACACAAACACCTGGCCCATCTAGGAGTGGCACTCCAGTGTCAGACAGGATGGCACTTCAAAAAAATTGTCCCCAAACAGCACATGATGCAAAGAAAAATGAAAGAAAAAAGAGGTGCAAGATGGAATTGTCCTTGGGCCCTCCCACCCACCCTTATGTTGTATAAACAGGACATGCACACTTTAACGAACCCATAATTTCAGCGACAGGGTCTGCCACACGACTGTGACTGAAATGACTGGTTGGTTTGGGCCCCCACCAAAAAAGAAGCAATCAATCTCTCCTTGCACAAACTGGCTCTACAGAGGCAAGATATCCACCTCATCATCATCGTCCGATTCATCACCCCTTTCACTGTGTACATCCCCCTCCTCACAGATTATTAATTCATCCCCACTGAAATCCACCATCTCAGATCCCCGTGCACTTTCTGGAGGCAATTGCTGCTGGTGAATGTCTCCACGGAGGAATTGATTATAATTCATTTTAATGAACATCATCTTCTCCACATTTTCTGGAAGTAACCTCGTACGCCGATTGCTGACAAGGTGAGCGGCGGCACTAAACACTCTTTCGGAGTACACACTGGAGGGAGGGCAACTTAGGTAGAATAAAGCCAGTTTCTGCAAGGGCCTCCAAATTGCCTCTTTTTTCCTGCCAGTATACGTACGGACTGTCTGACGTGCCTACTTGGATGCGGTCACTCATATAATCCTCCACCATTCTTTCAATGGTGAGAGAATCATATGCAGTGACAGTAGACGACATGTCAGTAATCGTTGGCAGGTCCTTCAGTCCGGACCAGATGTCAGCACTCGCTCCAGACTGCCCTGCATCACCGCCAGCGGGTGGGCTCGGAATTCTTAGCCTTTTCCTCGCACCCCCAGTTGTGGGAGAATGTGAAGGAGGAGCTGTTGACGGGTCACGTTCCGCTTGACTTGACAATTTTCTCACCAGCAGGTCTTTGAACCCCTGCAGACTTGTGTTTGCTGGAAAGAGAGATACAACGTGTCACGATCCGGGTATCTGGACGCCATTACTTACCCTTCAGATGCCTCCTAAGGCTGGCTCAGCGTTCCAGGACCGGATCCCGCTGTTCCTGAGTTTCCACATGCAGAATGTCAGAGTGGTGATTTCATCAGCCGCGGCCTCCGCTGTGCCCGCGTGGTTAAATGTGCGCTTGTCAGTCTGGCGTCTCCTGTCTCCTGTGGCCGGCGTCGCCATTCAATTCTCACATGGATTACAAACCAAACTTCCCTCCAAGTGTCTGCATGGGCGCAGCCATCTTGGATTTTGTCATCTGATTATTTCCACCAATCTGCTGTCTGTATTGTTGATTTGCATAATTGCCTAGCCAACCCCTTCCTTGCTGCAGGTATAAGTATGCTGTGCCTGAGCAAGGAAGGCGTCAGTGCTTTGGTTGTCTAACCTAGTTCCAGTTTGTCTCTCTCCTGTGGTTGTCTTCCAGGTTCCAGCTCCTGTCTCCAGACTTCTGCTATAGAGACCCGCACCAGCATTCCATCTGCGGTGTAGCCTGACTCTCCGATCCATTCTGGACTCACCTGTTTCCAGTTACAACAATCACCTGCTTCCAGCCCAGCTTCCAGCAGTGTACAGCTTCTCTTAAAGGGCCGGTGTCCTTTCTGCAGTTTACCACTCTCCACCGGTATTATTATTTCACCGCTCTCAAACTCCAAACTTCATCAATCACCTGCTTCCAGCCCAGCTTCCAGCAGTGTACAGCTTCTCTTAAAGGGCCGGTGTCCTTTCTGCAGTTTACCACTCTCCACCGGTATTATTATTTCACCGCTCTCAAACTCCAAACTTCATTATTATTTCATCGCTCTCAAGTTCGTTTATTATTTAACTGGTTCCAGCCAGTATCCACTCCGTACCAACAACAGTCTGGTTCCAGCCAGTATCCACAGCAGCCGTTTTATCTTCAGCAACCCAGCCTTTCCTGGAACACCAGCTGGTACGATCCTGGGTTCTCTCCATTGCTACAGTCAGGTCTGGTAAGGACTTTCCAACTAGAAGATTATAAGAACTGTCTCACTCTACCAGTGCCTGTGGCCCTTGCCACCCTGTAGTACCCAGGAATTGTATTTATCCTCTGTTGACTTTTATGTTTCCTTTACTGCTGCTGTGTTACGGAGTTTGTCATAATAAACATCATTGACTTTTTATCCTGGTTGTCGTGGCCACGCCTTCGGGCAGTTATTCTACATGTTACTTACATGTCTAGGGGTCTGATACAACCTCCCAGGTTCCGTTACATCTCAGCCCCTACAACTGAGGCTGCCTCCCGTCAGCTCAGGCCCTCAGTTGTGACAGTAAGCACTGACCTAATGAATCCAGCCGGAGACCAGGATCAAGCGGCCAGGCCAATGCAAGAACTGGCAGCCCGACTTGAACATCAGGAGGCTGCACAGGGCCACATCATCCGCTGTCTCCAGGATCTCTCTACACGGATGGATGGGATTCAAACGACCCTCCGTGGACCTGGCACGTCCGGTGCGTCCACTACAGTGACACCAGCTGTAACCCCACCCACCTTACCCATTTCCAGTCCACATCTTCATCTTTCAACGCCAGCAAAATTTGATGGATCTCCAAGGTTCTGCAGGGGATTTCTCAATCAATGTGAAATCCACTTTGAGCTTCTACCTGGCAATTTCTTCAGTGACCGTACCAAAATTGCCTATATCATCTCCCTTCTCAGTGGCTCAGCCCTTGACTGGGCATCACCTTTATGGGAGAAGTCTGATCCCCTGCTATCCTCCTATACTGACTTTGTAGCTACATTCAGGCGCATCTTCGACGAGCCAGGCCGGATAACATCTGCTTCATCTGAGATTCTCCGTTTACGCCAGGGAACACGTACTGTGGGACAGTATCTTATACAGTTTAAAATCCTGGCATCCGAACTGGCATGGAACGACGAGGCCCTGTATGCTGCATTCTGGCATGGCTTATCAGAACGCATCAAGGATGAGTTAGCTACCAGAGACTTGCCCTCTAAGTTGGATGAGCTAATTTCTCTTTGCACGAAGGTTGATCTACGTTTCAGAGAGAGAGCAACTGAGCGAGGAAGATCATCTACTCCTAAATCTTCTGCTCCTCCTCCTCGTCAACCATCTCCATCCAAGGATGAGCCTATGCAAATTAGTCGTTCTCGTCTATCTCCCGCTGAGCGCCGAAGACGTCTCTCTGAGTCTCTCTGTCTCTACTGTGCAGCTCCGTCGCACACTATCAATGCCTGTCCCAAACGTCCGGGAAACTCCAGATCCTAGCTCGCCAAGGAGAGGGCCGGCTAGGAGTAATGATCTCCTCTCCATCTCCTCATGACTGTAACCCTCCCAGTGTCGCTCCAAATTGCTCAACGTTACAGGAACGTCATTGCCCTCCTTGATTCCGGAGCAGCTGGGAATTTCATAACCGAAGCTTATGTTAAACGGTGGTCCCTACCCACCGAGAGACTGTCCTCGTCCATCTCTTTGACTGCCGTGGATGGCAGCAAGATTTTTGACGCAGTCATTTCCTTAAGGACTCTTCCAGTTCGTCTGAGAGTGGGAGTTCTTCATTCTGAGTATATTTCTTTTTTAGTGATTCCAAGAGCCACACATCCAGTGGTTTTAGGCCTTCCATGGCTCCGTCTCCACAACCCATCAATTGACTGGACGACTACGCAAATACTGGCATGGGGTCCCTCCTGTGCTGAGACTTGTTTAGCCAAAGTTCTTCCTGTTTGTTCTTCCTTCCCCAGGTCATCTGATGTTCCGCCTCCTCCATATCAAGACTTCACGGACGTGTTCAGTAAAGCCTCTGCTGATATCCTTCCTCCTCATAGAGAATGGGACTGCCCAATCGACCTCATTCCAGGGAAGGTTCCACCGCGAGGCCGAACTTATCCGTTGTCTCTGCCTGAGACACACTCCATGGAAGAGTACATCAAAGAGAACCTGGCGAAGGGTTTCATCCAACCATCTTCTTCTCCAGCCGGCGCAGGCTTCTTCTTCGTTAAGAAGAAAGACGGTGGTCTGCGTCCGTGCATCGACTACAGAGGTCTGAACGACATTACCGTCAAGAACCGATACCCTTTACCCCTGATTACCGAGCTCTTTGATAGAGTTAGTGGTGCAACTATTTTCACAAAGCTGGACTTGAGGGGTGCCTACAATCTCATCCGAATCCGTGAGGGTGACGAGTGGAAGACCGCCTTTTACACCCGTGATGGACATTATGAGTACCTCGTCATGCCCTTCGGATTGAGCAATGCTCCAGCAGTCTTCCAGCACTTCGCGAATGAGATTTTCAGGGACATCTTGTACCGCCATGTCGTGGTTTATCTAGACGACATCCTCATCTTTGCTAATAATCTCGAAGATCATCGTTTCTGGGTAAAAGAGGTTCTTTCCCGTCTCCGTGTCAATCACCTCTATTGTAAATTGGAGAAGTGTGTGTTTGAAGTTAAAACCATTCCGTTTCTAGGTTACATTGTGTCCGGTTCCGGACTAGAGATGGATCCTGAGAAACTCTAAGCAATCCAGAATTGGCCTATACCCTTAAGCCTCAAAGGGGTCCAGAGGTTCTTAGGGTTCGCCAATTATAGAAAATTTATACGAGACTTTTCCACCATTGTGGCGCCTATCACTGCATTAACCAAGAAAGGTGCTAATCCGTCCAAGTGGTCCGAGGAAGCTACACAGGCCTTTCACCTTCTGAAGCAACGGTTCATCTCTGCACCAGTTCTGAAACAGCCCGACACCGACTCTCCTTTTATCTTAGAGGTAGATGCCTCCTCCGTTGGAGTAGGAGCAGTGTTATCCCAGAGGGCCAAAGATGGACATCTACATCCTTGCAGTTTCTTCTCCCTGAAGTTCTCCCCAGCTGAGCGCAACTATGCCATTGGCGATCAGGAGTTGCTAGCCATCAAGCTCGCTCTGGAGGAGTGGAGATACCTGTTGGAGGGAGCTTCCCACTCAATCACCATTCTTACCGACCACAAAAATCTTTTATATCTCAAAGGCGCACAATGTCTGAATCCTCGTCAGGCCAGATGGGCACTTTTCTTCTCTAGGTTTGACTTTAAACTCCAGTTCTGTCCGGGTTCTCAGAATCGTAAGGCCGATGCCCTTTCCCGCTCATGGGAGCAAGAAAATGAGTCCGAGTCTGCAGACAAGCATCCTATTATTAATCCGTTGGCATTCTCCACGGTAGGGATGGACTCTACGCCTCCACCAGGGAAAAGTTTTGTTAAGCCAGTTCTAAGGAAGAAGCTCATGCATTGGGCCCATGCTTCCCGTTTTGCTGGACATACAGGCATTCAGAAAACCCTTGAATTTATTTCTAGGTCCTACTGGTGGCCAACTCTGAAGAAGGACGTTATGGAATTTATTGCCTCCTGCCCAAAGTGTGCCCAACACAAAGTCTCCCGCCAGTCGCCTGCGGGGCAACTGGTTCCATTATCTGTTCCCCGTCGACCTTGGACCCATTTGTCGATGGACTTTGTTTCCGATCTACCTATCTGCAACAAGTTTAATACCATCTGGGTGGTAGTTGACCGGTTCACCAAGATGGCACATTTCATCCCTCTCACCGGTCTTCCGTCAGCTTCCAAGTTGGCTCAAGTGTTTATACAAGAGATCTTCCGACTTCACGGTCTTCCTGAAGAGATCATCTCGGATCGTGGAGTACAATTTGTAGCCAAATTTTGGCGAAGTTTGTGTCAAGCCCTCCAAGTCAAGTTAAAGTTTTCCACGGCTTACCATCCTCAGACCAATGGTCAAACCGAGAGGGTGAATCAGGACTTGGAGGCCTTCCTCCGTATATATGTGTCTTCCTCTCAAGATGACTGGGTTCAACTCCTTCCTTGGGCCGAATTCAGCCACAACAATCAATACCATTCCTCATCTTCTTCTACACCATTCTTCATTAATTATGGATTCCACCCTAAAGTTCCAGAATTCCAACCGCTTCCCGCAACTTCTGTTCCAGCAGTGGATGTCACCTTGCGTCAGTTTTCAAATAACTGGAGGAACGTCCGCGCAGCCCTGCTTAAAGCCTCATTCAGGTATAAGAAGTTTGCCGATAGAAAGCGTAGAGCGGTTCCTGCTCTCAAGGTGGGTGATCGTGTGTGGCTGTCCACGAAGAATTTGAGGTTGAGAGTTCCCAGCATGAAATTTGCACCTCGCTACATCGGACCCTTCAAGATTGAACAAGTCATCAATCCTGTTGCCTACAGGTTACAGTTACCATCCTTCTTGAAAATACCCAGGACATTTCATGTTTCTTTGTTGAAACCGCTGATCCTGAATCGGTTTCATTCCGCACTTCCTCCAGCTCCCAAAGTTCAGACTCAACGGGGAGTCGAGTACGAGGTGGCCAAGATTTTGGACTCACGTTTCCGTTACGGTCAGTTACAATACCTCATTGACTGGAAGGGCTATGGTCCTGAAGAACGCTCTTGGACCAATGCCTCAGACGTCCATGCTCCTGCCTTGGTCCGAAATTTCCACGCAAAGTTTCCTTTAAAGCCTAAGAAGTGTCCTGGGGCCACTCCTAAAGGGGGGGGTGCTGTCACGATCCGGGTATCTGGATGCCATTACTTACCCTTCAGATGCCTCCTAAGGCTGGCTCAGCGTTCCAGGACCGGATCCCGCTGTTCCTGAGTTTCCACATGCAGAATGTCAGAGTGGTGATTTCATCAGCCGCGGCCTCCGCTGTGCCCGCGTGGTTAAATGTGCGCTTGTCAGTCTGGCGTCTCCTGTCTCCTGTGGCCGGCGTCGCCATTCAATTCTCACATGGATTACAAACCAAACTTCCCTCCAAGTGTCTGCATGGGCGCAGCCATCTTGGATTTTGTCATCTGATTATTTCCACCAATCTGCTGTCTGTATTGTTGATTTGCATAATTGCCTAGCCAACCCCTTCCTTGCTGCAGGTATAAGTATGCTGTGCCTGAGCAAGGAAGGCGTCAGTGCTTTGGTTGTCTAACCTAGTTCCAGTTTGTCTCTCTCCTGTGGTTGTCTTCCAGGTTCCAGCTCCTGTCTCCAGACTTCTGCTATAGAGACCCGCACCAGCATTCCATCTGCGGTGTAGCCTGACTCTCCGATCCATTCTGGACTCACCTGTTTCCAGTTACAACAATCACCTGCTTCCAGCCCAGCTTCCAGCAGTGTACAGCTTCTCTTAAAGGGCCGGTGTCCTTTCTGCAGTTTACCACTCTCCACCGGTATTATTATTTCACCGCTCTCAAACTCCAAACTTCATCAATCACCTGCTTCCAGCCCAGCTTCCAGCAGTGTACAGCTTCTCTTAAAGGGCCGGTGTCCTTTCTGCAGTTTACCACTCTCCACCGGTATTATTATTTCACCGCTCTCAAACTCCAAACTTCATTATTATTTCATCGCTCTCAAGTTCGTTTATTATTTAACTGGTTCCAGCCAGTATCCACTCCGTACCAACAACAGTCTGGTTCCAGCCAGTATCCACAGCAGCCGTTTTATCTTCAGCAACCCAGCCTTTCCTGGAACACCAGCTGGTACGATCCTGGGTTCTCTCCATTGCTACAGTCAGGTCTGGTAAGGACTTTCCAACTAGAAGATTATAAGAACTGTCTCACTCTACCAGTGCCTGTGGCCCTTGCCACCCTGTAGTACCCAGGAATTGTATTTATCCTCTGTTGACTTTTATGTTTCCTTTACTGCTGCTGTGTTACGGAGTTTGTCATAATAAACATCATTGACTTTTTATCCTGGTTGTCGTGGTCACGCCTTCGGGCAGTTATTCTACATGTTACTTACATGTCTAGGGGTCTGATACAACCTCCCAGGTTCCGTTACATCTCAGCCCCTACAACTGAGGCTGCCTCCCGTCAGCTCAGGCCCTCAGTTGTGACACAACGTAGGTTTTAAATCTAGGATCGAGCACGGTGGCCAAAATGTAGTGCTCTGATTTCAACAGATTGACCACCCGTGAATCCTGGTTAAGCGAATGAAGGGCTCCATCCACAAGTCCCACATGCCTAGCGGAATCACTCTGTTTTAGCTCCTCCTTCAATGTCTCCAGCTTCTTCTGCAAAAGCCTGATGAGGGGAATGACCTGACTCAGGCTGGCAGTGTCTGAACTGACTTCACGTGTGGCAAGTTCAAAGGGTTGCAGAACCTTGCACAACGTTGAAATCATTCTCCACTGCGCTTGAGACAGGTGCATTCCACCTCCTTTGCCTATATCGTGGCCAGATGTATAGGCTTGAATGGCCTTTTGCTGCTCCTCCATCCTCTGAAGCATATAGAGGGTTGAATTCCACCTCGTTACCACCTCCTGCTTCAGATGATGGCAGGGCAGGTTCAGGTGTGTTTGGTGGTGCTCCAGTCTTCTGTACGCGGTGCCTGAACGCCGAAAGAGGCCCGCAATTCTTCGGGCCACCGACAGCATCTCTTGCACGCCCCTGTCGTTTTTTAAATAATTCTGCACCACCAAATTCAAGGTATGTGCAAAACATGGGACGTGCTGGAATTTGCCCAGATGTAATGCACGCACAATATTGCTGGCGTTGTCCGATGTCACAAATCCCCAGGAGAGTCCAATTGGGGTAAGCCATTCTGCGACGATCTTCCTCAGTTGCCGTAAGAGGTTTTCAGCTGTGAACGTATTCTGGAAAGCGGTGATACAAAGCGTAGCCTGCCTAGGAACGAGTTGGCGTTTGCGAGATGCTGCTACTGGTGCCGCCGCTGCTGTTCTTGCAGCGGGAGGCAATACATCTACCCAGTGGGCTGTCACAGTCATATAGTCCTGAGTCTGCCCTGCTCCACTTGTCCACATGTCCGTGGTTAAGTGGACATTGGATACAACTGCATTTTTTAGGACACTGGTGACTCTTTTTCTGAGGACTATGTACATTTTCGGTATCGCCTGCATAAAGAAATGGAACCTAGATGGTATTTGGTACCGGGGACACAGTACCTCAATCAAGTCTATAGTTGGCTCTGAAGTAACGATGGATACCAGAACCACGTTTCTCACCGCCCAGGCTGCCAAGGCCTCAGTTATCCGCTTTGCAGCAGGATGACTGCTGTGATATTTCATCTTCCTCGCAAAGGACTGTTGGACAGTCAATTGCTTACTGGAAGTAGTACAAGTGGTCTTCCGACTTCCCCTCTGGGATGCCGATCGACTCCCAGCAGCAACAACAGCAGCGCCAGCAGCAGTAGGCGTTACACTCAAGGATGCATCGGAGGAATCCCAGGCAGGAGAGGACTCATCAGACTTGCCAGTGACATGGCCTGCAGGACTATTGGCTTTCCTGGGTAAGGAGGAAATTGACACTGAGGGAGTTGGTGGTGTGGTTTGCGGGAGCTTGGTTACAAGAGGAAGGGATTTAGTGGTCAGTGGACTGCTTCCGCTGTCGCCCAAAGTTTTTGAACTTGTCACTGACTTATGATGAATGCGCTGCAGGTGATGTATAAGTGAGGATATTCCGAGGTGGTTAACGTCCTTACCCCTACTTATTACAGCTTGACAAAGGCAACACACGGCTTGACACCTGTTGTCCGCATTTGTGTTGAAATAATTCCACACCGAAGAGCTGATTTTTTTTGTATTTTGACCAGGCATGTCAATGGCTATATTCGTCCCACGGACAACAGGTGTCTCCCCGGGTGCCTGACTTAAACAAACCACCTCACCATCAGAATCCTCCTTGTCAATTTCCTCCCCAACGCCAGCAACACCTATATCCTCATCCTGGTGTACTTCAACACTGACATCTTCAATTTGACTATCAGGAACAGGACTGCGGGGGCTCCTTCCAGCACTTGCAGGGAGCGTGCAAATGGTGGAAGGCGCAAGCTCTTCCCGTCCAGTGTTGGGAAGGTCAGGCATCGCAACCGACACAATTGGACTCTCCTTGGGGATTTGTGATTTCGAAGAACGCACAGTTCTTTGCTGTGCTTTTGCCAGCTTAAGTCTTTTCTTTTTTCTAGCGAGAGGATGAGTGCTTCCATCCTCATGTGAAGCTGAACCACTAGCCATGAACATAGGCCAGGGCCTCAGCCGTTCCTTGCCACTCCGTGTCGTAAATGGCATATTGGCAAGTTTACGCTTCTCCTCAGACGCTTTTAATTTTGATTTTTGGGTCATTTTACTGATCTTTTGTGTTTTGGATTTTACATGCTCTGTACTATGACATTGGGCATCGGCCTTGGCAGACGACGTTGATGGCATTTCATCGTCTCGGCCATGACTAGTGGCAGCAGCCTCAGCACGAGGTGGTAGTGGATCTTGATCTTTCCCTATTTTTTTAACCTCCACATTTTTGTTCTCCATATTTTAATGCGCACAACTAAAAGGCACCACAGGTATACAATGTAGATGGATGGATAGTATACTTTATGGGTGACGAGTGACGACACAGAGGTAGGTACAGCAGTGGCCTACCGTACTGCTATATACAGTATAATGGACATGGTGGACACTGTCAGCAGACTGCGTTTATAGTATAAAGAAAAAAAGACACCACAGGTATACAATGTAGATGGATGGATAGTATACTTATGGACGACGAGTGACGACACAGAGGTAGGTACAGCAGTGGCCTACCGTACTGCTATATACAGTATAATGGACCTGGTGGACACTGTCAGCAGACTGCGTTTATAGTATAAAAAAAATGACACCACAGGTATACAATGTAGATGGATGGATAGTATACTTATGTACGACGAGTGACGACACAGAGGTAGGTACAGCAGTGGCCTACCGTACTGCTATATACAGTATAATGGACCTGGTGGACACTGTCAGCAGACTGCGTTTATAGTATAAAGAAAAAAAGACACCACAGGTATACAATGTAGATGGATGGATAGTATACTTATGGACGACGAGTGACGACACAGAGGTAGGTACAGCAGTGGCCTACCGTACTGCTATATACAGTATAATGGACCTGGTGGACACTGTCAGCAGACTGCATTTATAGTATAAAAAAAAAAGACACCACAGGTATACAATGTAGATGGATGGATAGTATACTTATGGACGACGAGTGACGACACAGAGGTAGGTACAGCAGTGGCCTACCGTACTGCTATATACAGTATAATGGACCTGGTGGACACTGTCAGCAGACTGCGTTTATAGTATAAAGAAAAAAAGACACCACAGGTATACAATGTAGATGGATGGATAGTATACTTATGGACGACGAGTGAGGACACAGAGGTAGGTACAGCAGTGGCCTATCGTACTGCTATATACAGTATAATGGACCTGGCGGACACTGTCAGCAGACTGGGTTTCTAGTAGTGATGAGCGGGTTCGGTTCCTCCGAATTCGAACCCCCCCGAACTTCAGCCTTTTTACACGGGTCCGAGGCAGGTTCGAACCTTCCCGCCTTGCTCGGCTAACCCGAGCGCGCCCGAACGTCATCATCCCGCTGTCGGATTCTCGCGAGGCTCGAATTCTATCGCGAGACTCGGATTCTATATAAGGAGCCGCGCGTCGCCGCCATTTTCACACGTGCATTGAGATTGATAGGGAGAGGACGTGGCTGGCGTCCTCTCCGTTTATAGAGAAGAGAGTAGAGAGTTAGAGACACTATTTAGTATTTACTAATTTTGGGGAGCATATTAGGACTGGAGTACTACTACTTGCTGATAGTGTGACCATTGACCACCAGTTTAATTAATCCGTTCTCTGCCTGAAAAAAAACGATACACAGTGTGACACAGTCACATACCATATCTGTGCTCAGCCTCAGTGTGCTGCATCATCATATGTAATACTGTATATCTGACTGTGCTGAGTGCTCACTGCTCACACAGCTTAATTGTGGGGGAGACTGGGGAGCAGTTAGAGCAGGAGTACATAAATAATATATTTTAAGTACAGTGCACACTTTTGCTGCCAGAGTGCCACACTGCCAGTGTGACTGACCAGTGACCACACTGACCACCAGTATATTGTGATTGTCTGCTTAGGACGGAGTACTACTTGCTGATAGTGTGACCAGTGACCAGTGACCACCACCAGTTTAATTAATCCGTTCTCTGCCTGAAAAAAAAAACGATACACAGTGTGACACAGTCACATACCATATCTGTGCTCAGCCCAGTGTGCTGCATCATATGTAATACTGTATATCATTATCTGACTGTGCTGAGTGCTCACTGCTCACACAGCTTAATTGTGGGGGAGACTGGGGAGCAGTTATAGCAGGAGTACATATTTTAAGTACAGTGCACACTTTTGCTGCCAGAGTGCCACTGCCAGTGTAACTGACCAGTGACCACTGACCACCAGTATATTGTGATTGTCTGCTGACCACCAGTATATTGTGATTGTCTGCCTGAAAAAGTTAAACACTCGTCGTGTGGTGTTTTTATAAACGCATTCTGCAGACAGTGTCCAGCAGGTCCGTCATTACATAATATATACCTGTCCGGCTGCAGTACTAGTGTGATATATATATATATTTTAATTTTATCTCATTATCATTCAGTCTATATTAGCAGCAGACACAGTACGGTAGTCCACGGCTGTAGCTACCTCTGTGTCGGCAGTCGCTCGTCCATCCATAATTGTATACCACCTACCCGTGGTTTTTTTTTCTATCTTCTTGATACTAGTAGCTTACTTTAGGAGTCTGCAGTGCTGACAGACAGTGTCCAGCAGGTCCGTCATTACATAATATATATACCTGTCCGGCTGCAGTACTAGTGTGATATATATATATATATATATTTTATTTTTATCTCATTATCATCCAGTCTATATTAGCAGCAGACACAGTACGGTAGTCCACGGCTGTAGCTACCTCTGTGTCGGCAGTCGCTCGTCCATCCATAATTGTATACCACCTACCCGTGTTTTTTTTTTCTATCTTCTTGATACTAGTAGCTTACTTTAGGAGTCTGCAGTGCTGACAGACAGTGTCCAGCAGGTCCGTCATTACATAATATATATACCTGTCCGGCTGCAGTACTAGTGTGATATATATATATATATTTTATTTTTATCTCATTATCATCCAGTCTATATTAGCAGCAGACACAGTACGGTAGTCCACGGCTGTAGCTACCTCTGTGTCGGCAGTCGCTCGTCCATCCATAATTGTATACCACCTACCCATGTGTTTTTTTCCTATCTTCTTGATACTAGTAGCTTACTTTAGGAGTCTGCAGTGCTGACAGACAGTGTCCAGCAGGTCCGTCATTACATAATATATATACCTGTCCGGCTGCAGTACTGGTGTGATATATATATATATTTTATTTTTATCTCATTATCATCCAGTCTATATTAGCAGCAGACACAGTACGGTAGTCCACGGCTGTAGCTACCTCTGTGTCGGCAGTCGCTCGTCCATCCATAATTGTATACCACCTACCCGTGTTTTTTTTTTCTATCTTCTTGATACTAGTAGCTTACTTTAGGAGTCTGCAGTGCTGACAGACAGAGTCCAGCAGGTCCGTCATTACATAATATATATACCTGTCCGGCTGCAGTACTAGTGTGATATATATATATTTTATTTTTATCTCATTATCATCCAGTCTATATTAGCAGCAGACACAGTACGGTAGTCCACGGCTGTAGCTACCTCTGTGTCGGCAGTCGCTCGTCCATCCATAATTGTATACCACCTACCCGTGTTTTTTTTTTCTATCTTCTTGATACTAGTAGCTTACTTTAGGAGTCTGCAGTGCTGACAGACAGTGTCCAGCAGGTCCGTCATTACATAATATATATACCTGTCCGGCTGCAGTACTAGTGTGATATATATATATATATTTTATTTTTATCTCATTATCATCCAGTCTATATTAGCAGCAGACACAGTACGGTAGTCCACGGCTGTAGCTACCTCTGTGTCGGCAGTCGCTCGTCCATCCATAATTGTATACCACCTACCCGTGGTTTTTTTTTCTATCTTCTTGATACTAGTAGCTTACTTTAGGAGTCTGCAGTGCTGACAGACAGTGTCCAGCAGGTCCGTCATTACATAATATATATACCTGTCCGGCTGCAGTACTAGTGTGATATATATATATATTTTAATTTTATCTCATTATCATCCAGTCTATATTAGCAGCAGACACAGTACGGTAGTCCACGGCTGTAGCTACCTCTGTGTTGGCAGTCGCTCGTCCATCCATAAGTATACTAGTATCCATCCATCTCCATTGTTTACCTGAGGTGCCTTTTAGTTGTGCCTATTAAAATATGGAGAACAAAAATGTTGAGGTTCCAAAAATAGGGAAAGATCAAGATCGACTTCCACCTCGTGCTGAAGCTGCTGCCACTAGTCATGGCCGAGACGATGAAATTCCATCAACGTCGTCTGCCAAGGCCGATGCCCAATGTCATAGTACAGAGCATGTAAAATCCAAAACACCAAATATCAGTAAAAAAAGGACTCAAAAATCTAAAATAAAATTGTCGTCGGAGAAGCGTAAACTTGCCAATATGCCATTTACCACACGGAGTGGCAAGGAACGGCTGAGGCCCTGGCCTATGTTCATGGCTAGTGGTTCAGCTTCACATGAGGATGGAAGCACTCAGCCTCTCGCTAGAAAAATGAAAAGACTCAAGCTGGCAAAAGCACAGCAAAGAACTGTGCGTTCTTCGAAATCCCAAATCCACAAGGAGAGTCCAATTGTGTCGGTTGCGATGCCTGACCTTCCCAACACTGGACGTGAAGAGCATGCGCCTTCCACCATTTGCACGCCCCCTGCAAGTGCTGGAAGGAGCACCCGCAGTCCAGTTCCTGATAGTCAGATTGAAGATGTCAGTGTTGAAGTACACCAGGATGAGGAGGATATGGGTGTTGCTGGCGCTGGGGAGGAAATTGACATGGAGGATTCTGATGGTGAGGTGGTTTGTTTAAGTCAGGCACCCGGGGAGACACCTGTTGTCCGTGGGAGGAATATGGCCATTGACATGCCTGGTGAAAATACCAAAAAAATCAGCTCTTCGGTGTGGAAGTATTTCAACAGAAGTGCGGACAACATTTGTCAAGCCGTGTGTTGCCTTTGTCAAGCTGTAATAAGTAGGGGTAAGGACGTTAACCACCTCAGAACATCCTCCCTTATACGTCACCTGCAGCGCATTCATAATAAGTCAGTGACAAGTTCAAAAACTTTGGGCGACAGCGGAAGCAGTCCACTGACCAGTAAATCCCTTCCTCTTGTAACCAAGCTCACGCAAACCACCCCACCAACTCCCTCAGTGTCAATTTCCTCCTTCCCCAGGAATGCCAATAGTCCTGCAGGCCATGTCACTGGCAATTCTGACGAGTCCTCTCCTGCCTGGGATTCCTCCGATGCATCCTTGCGTGTAACGCCTACTGCTGCTGGCGCTGCTGTTGTTGCTGCTGGGAGTCGATGGTCATCCCAGAGGGGAAGTCGTAAGACCACTTTTACTACTTCCACCAAGCAATTGACTGTCCAACAGTCCTTTGCGAGGAAGATGAAATATCACAGCAGTCATCCTGCTGCAAAGCGGATAACTGAGGCCTTGGCATCCTGGGTGGTGATAAACGTGGTTCTGGTATCCATCATTACTGCAGAGCCAACTAGAGACTTGTTGGAGGTACTGTGTCCCCGGTACCAAATACCATCTAGGTTCCATTTCTCTAGGCAGGCGATACCGAAAATGTACACAGACCTCAGAAAAAGACTCACCAGTGTCCTAAAAAATGCAGCTGTATTCAATGTCCACTTAATCACGGACATGTGGACAAGTGGAGCAGGGCAGGGTCAGGACTATATGACTGTGACAGCCCACTGGGTAGATGTATGGACTCCCGCCGCAAGAACAGCAGCGGCGGCACCAGTAGCAGCATCTCGCAAACGCCAACTCTTTCCTAGGCAGGCTACGCTTTGTATCACCGGTTTCCAGAATACGCACACAGCTGAAAACCTCTTACGGCAACTGAGGAAGATCATCGCGGAATGGCTTACCCCAATTGGACTCTCCTGTGGATTTGTGGCATCGGACAACGCCAGCAATATTGTGTGTGCATTAAATATGGGCAAATTCCAGCACGTCCCATGTTTTGCACATACCTTGAATTTGGTGGTGCAGAATTATTTAAAAAACGAGAGGGGCGTGCAAGAGATGCTGTCGGTGGCCAGTAGAATTGCGGGACACTTTCGGCGTACAGGCACCACGTACAGAAGACTGGAGCACCACCAAAAACGCCTGAACCTGCCCTGCCATCATCTGAAGCAAGAAGTGGTAACGAGGTGGAATTCAACCCTATATATGCTTCAGAGGTTGGAGGAGCAGCAAAAGGCCATTCAAGCCTATACAATTGAGCACGATATAGGAGGTGGAATGCACCTGTCTCAAGCGCAGTGGAGAATGATTTCAACGTTGTGCACGGTTCTGCTGCCCTTTGAACTTGCCACACGTGAAGTCAGTTCAGACACTGCCAGCCTGAGTCAGGTCATTCCCCTCATCAGGCTTTTGCAGAAGAAGCTGGAGACCTTGAAGGAGGAGCTAACACAGAGCGATTCCGCTAGGCATGTGGGACTTGTGGATGGAGCCCTTAATTCGCTTAACAAGGATTCACGGGTGGTCAATCTGTTGAAATCAGAGCACTACATTTTGGCCACCGTGCTCGATCCTAGATTTAAAACCTACCTTGGATCTCTCTTTCCGGCAGACACAAGTCTGCTGGGGTTCAAAGACCTGCTGGTGAGAAAATTGTCAAGTCAAGCGGAACGCGACCTGTCAACATCTCCTCCTTCACATTCTCCCGCAACTGGGGGTGCGAGGAAAAGGCTAAGAATTCCAAGCCCACCCGCTGGCGGTGATGCAGGGCAGTCTGGAGCGACTGCTGATGCTGACATCTAGTCCGGACTGAAGGACCTGCCAACGATTACGGACATGTCGTCTACTGGCACTGCATATGATTCTCTCCCCATTGAAAGAATGGTGGAGGATTATATGAGTGACCGCATCCAAGTAGGCATGTCAGACAGTCCGTACTTATACTGGCAGGAAAAAGAGGCAATTTGGAGGCCCTTGCACAAACTGGCTTTATTCTACCTAAGTTACCCTCCCACAAGTGTGTACTCCGAAAGAGTGTTTAGTGCCGCCGCTCACTTTGTCAGCAATCGGCGTACGAGGTTACTTCCAGAAAATGTGGAGAAGATGATGTTCATTAAAATGTATTTTAATTAATTCCTCCGTGGAGACATTGACCAGCAGCAATTGCCTCCACAAAGTACACAGGGAGCTGAGATGGTGGATTCCAGTGGGGACGAATTGATAATCTGTGAGGAGGGGGATGTACACGGTGATATATCGGAGGATGATGATGAGGTGGACATCTTGCCTCTGTAGAGCCAGTTTGTGCAAGGAGAGATTAATTGCTTCTTTTTTGGTGGGGGTCCAAACCAACCCGTCATTTCAGTCACAGTCGTGTGGCAGACCCTGTCACTGAAATGATGGGTTGGTTAAAGTGTGCATGTCCTGTTTTTACAACATAAGGGTGGGTGGGAGGGCCCAAGGACAATTCCATCTTGCACCTCTTTTTTCTTTCATTTTTCTTTGCGTCATGTGCTGTTTGGGGAGTGTTTTTTGGAAGGGCCATCCTGCGTGACACTGCAGTGCCACTCCTAGATGGGCCAGGTGTTTGTGTCGGCCACTAGGGTCGCTTAGCTTACTCACACAGCTACCTCATTGCGCCTCTTTTTTTCTTTGCGTCATGTGCTGTTTGGGGAGTGTTTTTTGGAAGGGCCATCCTGCGTGACACTGCAGTGCCACTCCTAGATGGGCCAGGTGTTTGTGTCGGCCACTAGGGTCGCTTAGCTTACTCACACAGCTACCTCATTGCGCCTCTTTTTTTCTTTGCGTCATGTGCTGTTTGGGGAGTGTTTTTTGGAAGGGCCATCCTGCGTGACACTGCAGTGCCACTCCTAGATGGGCCAGGTGTTTGTGTCGGCCACTAGGGTCGCTTAGCTTACTCACACAGCTACCTCATTGCGCCTCTTTTTTTCTTTGCGTCATGTGCTGTTTGGGGAGTGTTTTTTGGAAGGGCCATCCTGCGTGACACTGCAGTGCCACTCCTAGATGGGCCAGGTGTTTGTGTCGGCCACTAGGGTCGCTTAGCTTACTCACACAGCTACCTCATTGCGCCTCTTTTTTTCTTTGCGTCATGTGCTGTTTGGGGAGTGTTTTTTTTTGGAAGGGCCATCCTGCGTGACACTGCAGTGCCACTCCTAGATGGGCCAGGTGTTTGTGTCGGCCACTAGGGTCGCTTATCTTACTCACACAGCTACCTCATTGCGCCTCTTTTTTTCTTTGCGTCATGTGCTGTTTGGGGAGTGTTTTTTGGAAGGGCCATCCTGCGTGACACTGCAGTGCCACTCCTAGATGGGCCAGGTGTTTGTGTCGGCCACTAGGGTCGCTTATCTTACTCACACAGCTACCTCATTGCGCCTCTTTTTTTCTTTGCGTCATGTGCTGTTTGGGGAGTGTTTTTTGGAAGGGCCATCCTGCGTGACACTGCAGTGCCACTCCTAGATGGGCCAGGTGTTTGTGTCGGCCACTAGGGTCGCTTAGCTTACTCACACAGCTACCTCATTGCGCCTCTTTTTTTCTTTGCGTCATGTGCTGTTTGGGGAGTGTTTTTTGGAAGGGCCATCCTGCGTGACACTGCAGTGCCACTCCTAGATGGGCCAGGTGTTTGTGTCGGCCACTAGGGTCACTTAGCTTACTCACACAGCTACCTCATTGCGCCTCTTTTTTTCTTTGCGTCATGTGCTGTTTGGGGAGTGTTTTTTGGAAGGGCCATCCTGCGTGACACTGCAGTGCCACTCCTAGATGGGCCAGGTGTTTGTGTAGGCCACTTGGGTCGCTTAGCTTAGTCATCCAGCGACCTCGGTGCAAATTTTAGGACTAAAAATAATATTGTGAGGTGTGAGGTGTTCAGAATAGACTGAAAATGAGTGGAAATTATGGTTTTTGAGGTTAATAATACTTTGCGATCAAAATGACCCCCAAATTCTATGATTTAAGCTGTCTTTTAGGGTTTTTTGAAAAAAACACCCGAATCCAAAACACACCCGAATCCGACAAAAAAAATTCGGTGAGGTTTTGCCAAAACGCGGTCGAACCCAAAACACGGCCGCGGAACCGAACCCAAAACCAAAACACAAAACCCGAAAAATTTCAAGTGCACATCTCTAGTTTATAGTATGTATAGTACACCACAGGTATACAATGTAGATGGATGGATAGTATACTTATGGACAACGAGTGACGACACAGAGGTAGGTACAGCAGTGGCCTACCGTACTGCTATATACAGTATAATGGACCTGGTGGACACTGTCAGCAGACTGCGTTTATAGTATAAAGAAAAAAGACACCACAGGTATACAATGTAGATGGATGGATAGTATACTTATGGACGACGAGTGACGACACAAAGGTAGGTACAGCAGTGGCCTACCGTACTGCTATATACAGTATAATGGACCTGGTGGACACTGTCAGCAGACTGCGTTTATAGTATAAAAAAAAAAGACACCACAGGTATACAATGTAGATGGATGGATAGTATACTTATGGACGACGAGTGACGACACAGAGGTAGGTACAGCAGTGGCCTACCGTACTGCTATATACAGTATAATGGACCTGGTGGACACTGTCAGCAGACTGCGTTTATAGTATAAAAAAAAGACACCACAGGTATACAATGTAGATGGATGGATAGTATACTTATGGACGACGAGTGACGACACAGAGGTAGGTACAGCAGTGGCCTACCGTACTGCTATATACAGTATAATGGACCTGGTGGACACTGTCAGCAGACTGCGTTTATAGTATAAAAAAAAAAGACACCACAGGTATACAATGTAGATGGATGGATAGTATACTTATGGACGACGAGTGACGACACAGAGGTAGGTACAGCAGTGGCCTACCGTACTGCTATATACAGTATAATGGACCTGGTGGACACTGTCAGCAGACTGCGTTTATAGTATAAAGAAAAAAAGCCACCACAGGTATACAATGTAGATGGATGGATAGTATACTTATGGACGACGAGTGACGACACAGAGGTAGGTACAGCAGTGGCCTACCGTACTGCTATATACAGTATAATGGACCTGGTGGACACTGTCAGCAGACTGCATTTATAGTATAAAAAAAAAGACACCACAGGTATACAATGTAGATGGATGGATAGTATACTTATATACGACGAGTGACGACACAGAGGTAGGTACAGCAGTGGCCTACCGTACTGCTATATACAGTATAATGGACCTGGTGGACACTGTCAGCAGACTGCGTTTATAGTATAAAAGAAAAAGACACCACAGGTATACAATGTAGATGGATGGATAGAATACTTATGGATGACGAGTGACGACACAGAGGTAGGTACAGCAGTGGCCTACCGTACTGCTATATACAGTATAATGGACCTGGTGGACACTGTCAGCAGACTGCGTTTATAGTATAAAGAAAAAAAGACACCACAGGTATACAATGTAGATGGATGGATAGTATACTTATGGACGACGAGTGACGACACAGAGGTAGGTACAGCAGTGGCCTACCGTACTGCTATATACAGTATAATGGACCTGGTGGACACTGTCAGCAGACTGCGTTTATAGTATAAAAAAAAAGACACCACAGGTATACAATGTAGATGGATGGATAGTATACTTATGGATGACAAGTGACGACACAGAGGTAGGTACAGCAGTGGCCTACCGTACTGCTATATACAGTATAATGGACCTGGTGGACACTGTCAGCAGACTGCGTTTATAGTATAAAAAAAAGACACCACAGGTATACAATGTAGATGAATGGATAGTATACTTATGGACGACGAGTGACGACACAGAGGTAGGTACAGCAGTGGCCTACCATACTGCTATATACAGTATAATGGACCTGGTGGACACTGTCAGCAGACTGCGTTTATAGTATAAAGAAAAAAAGACACCACAGGTATACAATGTAGATGGATGGATAGTATACTTATGGACGACGAGTGACGACACAGAGGTAGGTACAGCAGTGGCCTACCGTACTGCTATATACAGTATAATGGTCCTGGTGGACACTGTCAGCAGACTGCATTTATAGTATAAAAAAAAGACACCACAGGTATACAATGTAGATGGATGGATAGTATACTTATGGACGACGAGTGACGACACAGAGGTAGGTACAGCAGTGGCCTACCGTACTGCTATATACAGTATAATGGACCTGGTGGACACTGTCAGCAGACTGCGTTTATAGTATAAAAAAAAAAGACACCACAGGTATACAATGTAGATGGATGGATAGTATACTTATGGACGACGAGTGACGACACAGAGGTAGGTACAGCAGTGGCCTACCGTACTGCTATATACAGTATAATGGACCTGGTGGACACTGTCAGCAGACTGTGTTTATAGTATAAAAAAAATACATCACAGGTATACAATGTAGATGGATGGATAGTATACTTATGGACGACGAGTGACGACACAGAGGTAGGTACAGCAGTGGCCTACCGTACTGCTATATACAGTATAATGGACCTGGTGGACACTGTCAGCAGACTGCGTTTATAGTATAAAGAAAAAAAGACACCACAGGTATACAATGTAGATGGATGGATAGTATACTTATGGACGACGAGTGACGACACAGAGGTAGGTACAGCAGTGGCCTACCGTACTGCTATATACAATATAATGGACCTGGTGGACACTGTCAGCAGACTGCGTTTATAGTATAAAAAAAAAAGACACCACAGGAGTGTTTTTCAGGCAGACAAACGTATACTGGTGGTCACTGTCAGCAAAACTGTGCACTGTACTCCTGCTATAGCTGCTCCCCAGTCCCCACAATTAAGCAGTGTGAGCACTCAGCACAGATATATCATGCAGCACACTGAGCATAGATATGGTATGGAGCATTTTTTTCAGGCAGAGAACTGATAAAAAACTGGTGGTCACTATTAGCAAAACTCTGCACTGTACTCCTCCTAACAGCTGCTCCCCAATCCTCCCCACAATAAGCTAAGCAATCAGATCAAATGTGTAGTATATAACTATATAAACGGAGAGGACGCCAGCCACGTCCTCTCCCTATCAATCTCAATGCACGTGTGAAAATGGCGGCGACGCGCGGCTGCTTATATAGAATCCGAATCTCGCGAGAATCCGACAGCGGGATGATGACGTTCGGGCGCACTCGGGTTAACCGAGCCATACGGGAGAATCCGAGTATGGCTCGGACCCGTCTAAAAAGGGTGAAGTTCGGGGGGGTTCGGTTTCTCGGAATCCGAACCCGCTCATCACTATTATAAATGACACAATGTCAATGCAAATGGTATGTTTAATTCAGTGTGCCACTTACAGTATCTTTATCATTAAACAGGTTGAGTATCCCTTATCCAAACTTCTTGGGACCCGAGGTATTTTGGATATCGGATTTTTCCGTGTTTTGGAATAATTGCATACCATAATGAGATATCATGGTGATGGGACCTAAATCTAAGCACAGAATGCATTTATGTTACATATACACCTTATACACACAGTCTGAAGGTAATTTTAGCCAATATTTTTTATAACTTTGTGCATTAAACAAAGTGTGTGTACATTCACACAATTCATTTATGTTTCATATTAGTGATGAGCAGGTTCGGTTTCTCGGAAACCGAACCCCCCCGAACTTCACCCTTTTTACACGGGTCCGAGCCATACTCAGATTCTCCCGTATGGCTCGGCTAACCCGAGTGCGCCCGAACGTCATCATCCCGCTGTCGGATTCTCGCGAGATTCGGATTCTATATAAGCAGCCGCGCGTCGCCGCCATTTTCACACGTGCATTGAGATTGATAGGGAGAGGACGTGGCTGGCGTCCTCTCCGATTATATACGAGACAGTTGATCTGATTGCTTTGCTTGTTTATTTTACTATTGTGGGGAGGATTGGGGAGCAGCTGTTAGGAGGAGTACAGTGCAGAGTTTTGCTGATAGTGACCACCAGTTTTTTATCCGTTCTCTTCTCTGCCTGAAAAAAACGCTCCATACCATATCTGTGCTCAGTCTGCTGCATGATATATCTGTGCTGAGTGCTCACACTGCTTAATTGTGGGGACTGGGGAGCAGCTATAGCAGGACTACAGTGCAGAGTTTTGCTGACAGTGACCACCAGTATACGTTTGTCTGCCTGAAAAACACTCCTGTGGCTTTTTTTTTATACTAGTAGTTTAGTAGTTTGCTGACAGTGTCCACCAGGTCCATTATACTGTATATAGCAGTACGGTAGGCCACTGCTGTACCTACCTCTGTGTCGTCACTCGTCATCCATAAAGTATACTATCCATCCATCTACATTGTATACCTGTGGTGGCTTTTTTTTTTATACTAGTAGTTTAGCAGTCTGCTGACAGTGTCCACCAGGTCCATTATACTGTATATAGCAGTACGGGTAGCCGCTGCTGTACCTACCTCTGTGTCGTCACTCGTCATCCATAAAGTATACTATCCATCCATCTACATTGTATACCTGTGGTGGCTTTTTTTTTATACTAGTAGTTTAGCAGTTTGCTGACAGTGTCCACCAGGTCCGTTATACTGTATATAGCAGTACGGTAGGCCACTGCTGTACCTACCTCTGTGTCGTCACTCGTCATCCATAAAGTATACTATCCATCCATCTACATTGTATACCTGTGGTGGCTTTTTTTTAAACTAGTAGTTTAGCAGTCTGCTGACAGTGTCCACCAGGTCCATTATACTGTATATAGCAGTAGGGTAGGCCACTGCTGTACCTACCTCTGTGTCGTCACTCGTCATCCATAAAGTATACTATCCATCCATCTACATTGTATACCTGTGGTGGCTTTTTTTTTATACTAGTAGTTTAGCAGTCTGCTGACAGTGTCCACCAGGTCCATTATACTGTATATAGCAGTACGGTAAGCCGCTGCTGTACCTACCTCTGTGTCGTCACTCGTCATCCATAAAGTATACTATCCATCCATCTACATTGTATACCTGTGGTGGCTTTTTTTTATACGAGTAGTTTAGCAGTTTGCTGACAGTGTCCACAAGGTCCATTATACTGTATATAGCAGTACGGTAGGCCACTGCTCTACCTACCTCTGTGTCGTCAATCGTCTTCCATAAAGTATACTATCTATCCATCTACATTGTATACCTGTGGTGGCTTTTTATTATACTAGTAGTTTTGCAGTCTGCTGACAGTGTCCACCAGGTCCCTTATACTGTATATAGCAGTATGGTAGGCCACTGCTGTACCTACCTCTGTGTCGTCACTCGTCATCCATAAAGTATACTATCCATCCATCTACATTGTATACCTGTGGTGGCTTTTTTTTATACTAGTAGTTTAGCAGTCTGCTGACAGTGTCCACCAGGTCCATTATACTGTATATAGCAGTACGGTAGGCCACTGCTGTACCTACCTCTGTGTCGTCACTCATCATCCATTAAGTATACTATCCATCCATCTACATTGTATACCTGTGGTGGCTTTTTTTTTATACTAGTAGTTTAGCAGTCTGCTGACAGTGTCCACCAGGTCCATTATACTGTATATAGCAGTACGGTAGGCCACTGCTGTACCTACCTCTGTGTCGTCACTCGTCATCCATTAAGTATACTATCCATCCATCTACATTGTATACCTGTGGTGGCTTTTTTTTTATACTAGTAGTTTAGCAGTCTGCTGACAGTGTCCACCAGGTCCATTATACTGTATATAGCAGTACGGTAGGCCACTGCTGTACCTACCTCTGTGTCGTCACTCATCATCCATTAAGTATACTATCCATCCATCTACATTGTATACCTGTGGTGACTTTTTTTTTATACTAGTTTAGCAGTCTGCTGACAGTGTCCACCAGGTCCATTATACTGTATATAGCAGTACGGTAGGCCACTGCTGTACCTACCTCTGTGTTGTCACTCGTCATCCATAAAGTATACTATCCATCCATCTACATTGTATACCTGTGGTGGCTTTTTTTATACTAGTAGTTTAGCAGTCTGCTGACAGTGTCCACCAGGTCCATTATACTGTATATAGCAGTACGGTAAGCCGCTGCTGTACCTACCTCTGTGTCGTCACTCGTCATCCATAAAGTATACTATCCATCCATCTACATTGTATACCTGTGGTGGCTTTTTTTTTATACTAGTAGTTTAGCAGTCTGCTGACAGTGTCCACCAGGTCCATTATACTGTATATAGCAGTACGGTAGGCCACTGCTGTACCTACCTCTGTGTCGTCACTCGTCATCCATAAAGTATACTATCCATCCATCTACATTGTATACCTGTGGTGGCTTTTTTTTATACTAGTAGTTTAGCAGTCTGCTGACAGTGTCCACCAGGTCCATTATACTGTATATAGCAGTACGGTAGGCCACTGCTGTACCTACCTCTGTGTCGTCACTCGTCATCCATTAAGTATACTATCCATCCATCTACATTGTATACCTGTGGTGGCTTTTTTTTTATACTAGTAGTTTAGCAGTCTGCTGACAGTGTCCACCAGGTCCATTATACTGTATATAGCAGTACGGTAGGCCACTGCTGTACCTACCTCTGTGTTGTCACTCGTCATCCATAAAGTATACTATCCATCCATCTACATTGTATACCTGTGGTGGCTTTTTTTTTATACTAGTAGTTTAGCAGTCTGCTGACAGTGTCCACCAGGTCCATTATACTGTATATAGCAGTACGGTAGGCCACTGCTGTACCTACCTCTGTGTCGTCACTCGTCATCCATAAAGTATACTATCCATCCATCTACATTGTATACCTGTGGTGGCTTTTTTTTTTATACTAGTAGTTTAGCAGTCTGCTGACAGTGTCCACCAGGTCCATTATACTGTATATAGCAGTACGGTAAGCCGCTGCTGTACCTACCTATGTGTCGTCACTCGTCATCCATAAAGCATACTATCCATCCATCTACATTGTATACCTGTGGTGGCTTTTTTTTTTATACTAGTAGTTTAGAGGTCTGCTGACAGTGTCCACCAGGTCCATTATACTGTATATAGCAGTATGGTAGGCCACTGCTGTACCTACCTCTGTGTCGTCACTCGTCATCCATAAAGTATACTATCCATCCATCTACATTGTATACCTGTGGTGGCTTTTTTTTATACTAGTAGTTTAGCAGTCTGCTGACAGTGTCCACCAGGTCCATTATACTGTATATAGCAGTACGGTAGGCCACTGCTGTACCTACCTCTGTGTCGTCACTCATCATCCATTAAGTATACTATCCATCCATCTACATTGTATACCTGTGGTGGCTTTTTTTTTATACTAGTAGTTTAGCAGTCTGCTGACAGTGTCCACCAGGTCCATTATACTGTATATAGCAGTACGGTAGGCCACTGCTGTACCTACCTCTGTGTCGTCACTCGTCATCCATTAAGTATACTATCCATCCATCTACATTGTATACCTGTGGTGGCTTTTTTTTATACTAGTAGTTTAGCAGTCTGCTGACAGTGTCCACCAGGTCCATTATACTGTATATAGCAGTACGGTAGGCCACTGCTGTACCTACCTCTGTGTCGTCACTCGTCATCCATTAAGTATACTATCCATCCATCTACATTGTATACCTGTGGTGGCTTTTTTTTTATACTAGTAGTTTAGCAGTCTGCTGACAGTGTCCACCAGGTCCATTATACTGTATATAGCAGTACGGTAGGCGACTGCTGTACCTACCTCTGTGTTGTCACTCGTCATCCATAAAGTATACTATCCATCCATCTACATTGTATACCTGTGGTGGCTTTTTTTTTATACTAGTAGTTTAGCAGTCTGCTGACAGTGTCCACCAGGTCCATTATACTGTATATAGCAGTACGGTAAGCCGCTGCTGTACCTACCTCTGTGTCGTCACTCGTAATCCATAAAGTATACTATCCATCCATCTACATTGTATACCTGTGGTGGCTTTTTTTTTATACTAGTAGTTTAGCAGTCTGCTGACAGTGTCCACCAGGTCCATTATACTGTATATAGCAGTACGGTAGGCCACTGCTGTACCTACCTCTGTGTCGTCACTCGTCATCCATAAAGTATACTATCCATCCATCTACATTGTATACCTGTGGTGGCTTTTTTTTATACTAGTAGTTTAGCAGTCTGCTGACAGTGTCCACCAGGTCCATTATACTGTATATAGCAGTACGGTAGGCCACTGCTGTACCTACCTCTGTGTCGTCACTCGTCATCCATTAAGTATACTATCCATCCATCTACATTGTATACCTGTGGTGGCTTTTTTTTTATACTAGTAGTTTAGCAGTCTGCTGACAGTGTCCACCAGGTCCATTATACTGTATATAGCAGTACGGTAGGCCACTGCTGTACCTACCTCTGTGTTGTCACTCGTCATCCATAAAGTATACTATCCATCCATCTACATTGTATACCTGTGGTGGCTTTTTTTTTATACTAGTAGTTTAGCAGTCTGCTGACAGTGTCCACCAGGTCCATTATACTGTATATAGCAGTACGGTAGGCCACTGCTGTACCTACCTCTGTGTCGTCACTCGTCATCCATAAAGTATACTATCCATCCATCTACATTGTATACCTGTGGTGGCTTTTTTTTTTATACTAGTAGTTTAGCAGTCTGCTGACAGTGTCCACCAGGTCCATTATACTGTATATAGCAGTACGGTAAGCCGCTGCTGTACCTACCTATGTGTCGTCACTCGTCATCCATAAAGTATACTATCCATCCATCTACATTGTATACCTGTGGTGGCTTTTTTTTTTATACTAGTAGTTTAGAGGTCTGCTGACAGTGTCCACCAGGTCCATTATACTGTATATAGCAGTACGGTAGGCCACTGCTGTACCTACCTCTGTGTCGTCACTCGTCATCCATAAAGTATACTATCCATCCATCTACATTGTATACCTGTGGTGGCTTTTTTTTATACTAGTTGTTTAGCAGTCTACTGAGTGTCCACCAGGTCCATTATACTGTATATAGCAGTACGGTAGGCCACTGCTGTACCTACCTCTGTGTCGTCACTCGTCATCCATAAAGTATACTATCCATCCATCTACATTGTATACCTGTGGTGGCTTTTTTTTATACTAGTAGTTTAGCAGTCTGCTGACAGTGTCCACCAGGTCCATTATACTGTATATAGCAGTACGGTATGCCACTGCTGTACCTACCTCTGTGTCATCACTCGTCATCCATAAAGTATACTATCCATCCATCTACATTGTATACCTGTGGTGGCTTTTTTTTATACTAGTAGTTTAGCAGTCTGCTGACAGTGTCCACCAGGTCCATTATACTGTATATAGCAGTACGGTAGGCCACTGCTGTACCTACCTCTGTGTCGTCACTCGTCATCCATTAAGTATACTATCCATCCATCTACATTGTATACCTGTGGTGGCTTTTTTTTTATACTAGTAGTTTAGCAGTCTGCTGACAGTGTCCACCAGGTCCATTATACTGTATATAGCAGTACGGTAGGCCACTGCTGTACCTACCTCTGTGTCGTCACTCGTCATCCATAAAGTATACTATCCATCCATCTACATTGTATACCTGTGGTGGCTTTTTTTTATACTAGTAGTTTAGCAGTCTGCTGACAGTGTCCACCAGGTCCATTATACTGTATATAGCAGTACGGTAGGCCACTGCTGTACCTACCTCTGTGTCGTCACTCATCATCCATTAAGTATACTATCCATCCATCTACATTGTATACCTGTGGTGGCTTTTTTTTTATACTAGTAGTTTAGCAGTCTGCTGACAGTGTCCACCAGGTCCATTATACTGTATATAGCAGTACGGTAGGCCACTGCTGTACCTACCTCTGTGTCGTCACTCGTCATCCATTAAGTATACTATCCATCCATCTACATTGTATACCTGTGGTGGCTTTTTTTTTATACTAGTAGTTTAGCAGTCTGCTGACAGTGTCCACCAGGTCCATTATACTGTATATAGCAGTACGGTAGGCCACTGCTGTACCTACCTCTGTGTCGTCACTCGTCATCCATTAAGTATACTATCCATCCATCTACATTGTATACCTGTGGTGGCTTTTTTTTTATACTAGTAGTTTAGCAGTCTGCTGACAGTGTCCACCAGGTCCATTATACTGTATATAGCAGTACGGTAGGCGACTGCTGTACCTACCTCTGTGTTGTCACTCGTCATCCATAAAGTATACTATCCATCCATCTACATTGTATACCTGTGGTGGCTTTTTTTTATACTAGTAGTTTAGCAGTCTGCTGACAGTGTCCACCAGGTCCATTATACTGTATATAGCAGTACGGTAAGCCGCTGCTGTACCTACCTCTGTGTCGTCACTCGTAATCCATAAAGTATACTATCCATCCATCTACATTGTATACCTGTGGTGGCTTTTTTTTTATACTAGTAGTTTAGCAGTCTGCTGACAGTGTCCACCAGGTCCATTATACTGTATATAGCAGTACGGTAGGCCACTGCTGTACCTACCTCTGTGTCGTCACTCGTCATCCATAAAGTATACTATCCATCCATCTACATTGTATACCTGTGGTGGCTTTTTTTTATACTAGTAGTTTAGCAGTCTGCTGACAGTGTCCACCAGGTCCATTATACTGTATATAGCAGTACGGTAGGCCACTGCTGTACCTACCTCTGTGTCGTCACTCGTCATCCATTAAGTATACTATCCATCCATCTACATTGTATACCTGTGGTGGCTTTTTTTTTATACTAGTAGTTTAGCAGTCTGCTGACAGTGTCCACCAGGTCCATTATACTGTATATAGCAGTACGGTAGGCCACTGCTGTACCTACCTCTGTGTTGTCACTCGTCATCCATAAAGTATACTATCCATCCATCTACATTGTATACCTGTGGTGGCTTTTTTTTTATACTAGTAGTTTAGCAGTCTGCTGACAGTGTCCACCAGGTCCATTATACTGTATATAGCAGTACGGTAGGCCACTGCTGTTCCTACCTCTGTGTCGTCACTCGTCATCCATAAAGTATACTATCCATCCATCTACATTGTATACCTGTGGTGGCTTTTTTTTTTATACTAGTAGTTTAGCAGTCTGCTGACAGTGTCCACCAGGTCCATTATACTGTATATAGCAGTACGGTAAGCCGCTGCTGTACCTACCTATGTGTCGTCACTCGTCATCCATAAAGTATACTATCCATCCATCTACATTGTATACCTGTGGTGGCTTTTTTTTTTATACTAGTAGTTTAGAGGTCTGCTGACAGTGTCCACCAGGTCCATTATACTGTATATAGCAGTACGGTAGGCCACTGCTGTACCTACCTCTGTGTCGTCACTCGTCATCCATAAAGTATACTATCCATCCATCTACATTGTATACCTGTGGTGGCTTTGTTTTATACTAGTTGTTTAGCAGTCTACTGAGTGTCCACCAGGTCCATTATACTGTATATAGCAGTACGGTAGGCCACTGCTGTACCTACCTCTGTGTCGTCACTCGTCATCCATTAAGTATACTATCCATCCATCTACATTGTATACCTGTGGTGGCTTTATTTTTATACTAGTAGTTTAGCAGTCTGCTGACAGTGTCCACCAGGTCCATTATACTGTATATAGCAGTACGGTAGGCCACTGCTGTACCTACCTCTGTGTCGTCACTCGTCATCCATAAAGTATACTATCCATCCATCTACATTGTATACCTGTGGTGGCTTTTTTTTATACTAGTAGTTTAGCAGTCTGCTGACAGTGTCCACCAGGTCCATTATACTGTATATAGCAGTACGGTAGGCCACTGCTGTACCTACCTCTGTGTCATCACTCGTCATCCATAAAGTATACTATCCATCCATCTACATTGTATACCTGTGGTGGCTTTTTTTTTATACTAGTAGTTTAGCAGTCTGCTGACAGTGTCCACCAGGTCCATTATACTGTATATAGCAGTACGGTAGGCCACTGCTGTACCTACCTCTGTGTCGTCACTCGTCATCCATTAAGTATACTATCCATCCATCTACATTGTATACCTGTGGTGGCTTTTTTTTTTATACTAGTAGTTTAGCAGTCTGCTGACAGTGTCCACCAGGTCCATTATACTGTATATAGCAGTACGGTAGGCCACTGCTGTACCTACCTCTGTGTCGTCACTCGTCATCCATAAAGTATACTATCCATCCATCTACATTGTATACCTGTGGTGCCTTTTAGTTGTGCGCATTAAAATATGGAGAACAAAAATGTGGAGGTTAAAAAAATAGGGAAAGATCAAGATCCACTTCCACCTCGTGCTGAAGCTGCTGCCACTAGTCATGGCTGAGACGATGAAATGCCATCAACGTCGTCTGCCAAGGCCGATGCCCAATGTCATAGTACAGAGCATGTAAAATCCAAAACAAAAAAGATCAGTAAAATGCCTCAAAAATCAAAATTAAAAGCTTCTGAGGAGAAGCGTAAACTTGCCAATATGCCATTTACGACACGGAGTGGCAAGGAACGGCTGAGGCCCTGGCCTATGTTCATGGCTAGTGGTTCAGCTTCACATGAGGATGGAAGCACTCATCCTCTCGCTAGAAAAAAGAAAAGACTTAAGCTGGCAAAAGCACAGCAAAGAACTGTGCGTTCTTCGAAATCACAAATCCCCAAGGAGAGTCCAATTGTGTCGGTTGCGATGCCTCACCTTCCCAACACTGGACGGGAAGAGCTTGCGCCTTCCACCATTTGCACGCCTCCTGCAAGTGCTGGAAGGAGCACCCGCAGTCCAGTTCCTGATAGTCAAATTGAAGATGTCAGTGTTGAAGTACACCAGGATGAGGATATGGGTGTTGCTGGCGCTGGGGAGGAAATTGACAAGGAGGATTCTGATGGTGAGGTAGTTTGTTTAAGTCAGGCACCCGGGAAAACACCTGTTGTTATTTCAACACAAATGCGGACAACAGGTGTCAAGCCGTGTGTTGCCTTTGTCAAGCTGTAATAAGTAGGGGTAAGGACGTTAACCACTTCGGAACATCCTCCCTTATACGTCACCTGCAGCGCATTCATCATAAGTCAGTGACAAGTTCAAAAACTTTGGGTGACAGCGGAAGCAGTCCACTGACCACTAAATCCCTTCCTCTTGTAACCAAGCTCCTGCAAACCACACCACCAACTCCCTCAGTGTCAATTTCCTCCTTACCCAGGAAAGCCAATAGTCCTGCAGACCATGTCACTGGCAAGTCTGACGAGTCCTCTCCTGCCTGGGATTCCTCCGATGCATCCTTGAGTGTAACGCCTACTGCTGCTGGCGCTGCTGTTGTTGCTGCTGGGAGTCGATCGTCATCCCAGAGGGGAAGTCGGAAGACCACTTGTACTACTTCCAGTAAGCAATTGACTGTCCAACAGTCCTTTGCGAGGAAGATGAAATATCACAGCAGTCATCCTGCTGCAAAGCGGATAACTGAGGCCTTGGCAGCCTGGGCGGTGAGAAACGTGGTTCCGGTATCCATCGTTAATTCAGAGCCAACTAGAGACTTGATTGAGGTACTGTGTCCCCGGTACCAAATACCATCTAGGTTCCATTTCTCTAGGCAGGCGATACCGAAAATGTACACAGACCTCAGAAAAAGACTCACCAGTGTCCTAAAAAATGCAGTTGTGCCCAATGTCCACTTAACCACGGACATGTGGACAAGTGGAGCAGGGCAGACTCAGGACTATATGACTGTGACAGCCCACTGGGTAGATGTATTGCCTCCCGCTGCAAGAACAGCAGCGGCGGCACCAGTAGCAGCATCTCGCAAACGACAACTCGTTCCTAGGCAGGCTACGCTTTGCATCACCGCTTTCCAGAATACGCACACAGCTGAAAACCTCTTACGGCAACTGAGGAAGATCATCGCAGAATGGCTTACCCCAATTGGACTCTCCTGGGGATTTGTGACATCGGACAACGCCAGCAATATTGTGCGTGCATTACATCTGGGCAAATTCCAGCACGTCCCATGTTTTGCACATACCTTGAATTTGGTGGTGCAGAATTATTTAAAAAACGACAGGGGCGTGCAAGAGATGCTGTCGGTGGCCCGAAGAATTGCGGGCCACTTTCGGCGTTCAGGCACCGCGTACAGAAGACTGGAGCACCACCAAAAATACCTGAACCTGCCCTGCCATCATCTGAAGCAAGAGGTGGTAACGAGGTGGAATTTAACCCTCTATATGCTTCAGAGGATGGAGTAGCAGCAAAAGGCCATTCAAGCCTATACATCTGGGCTACGATATAGGCAAAGGAGGTGGAATGCACCTGTCTCAAGCGCAGTGGAGAATGATTTCAACGTTGTGCAAGGTTCTGCAACCCTTTGAACTTGCCACACGTGAAGTCAGTTCAGACACTGCCAGCCTGAGTCAGGTCATTCCCCTCATCAGGCTTTTGCAGAAGAAGCTGGAGACATTGAAGGAGGAGCTAAAACAGTGCGATTCCGCTAGGCATGTGGGACTTGTGGATGGAGCCCTTCATTCGCTTAACCAGGATTCACGGGTGGTCAATCTGTTGAAATCAGAGCACTACATTTTGGCCACCGTGCTCGATCCTAGATTTAAAACCTACGTTGTATCTCTCTTTCCGGCAGACACAAGTCTGCAAGGGTTCAAAGACCTGCTGGTGAGAAAATTGTCAAGTCAAGCGGAACGTGACCCGTCAACAGCTCCTCCTTCACATTCTCCCGCAACTGGGGGTGCGAGGAAAAGGCTAAGAATTCCGAGCCCACCCGCTGGCGGTGATGCAGGGCAGTCTGGAGCGAGTGCTGACATCTGGTCCGGACTGAAGGACCTGCCAACGATTACGGACATGTCGTCTACTGTCACTGCATATGATTCTCTCACCATTGAAAGAATGGTAGAGGATTATATGAGTGACTGCATCCAAGTAGGCACGTCAGACAGTCCGTACGTATACTGGCAGGAAAAAGAGGCAATTTGGAGGCCCTTGCAGAAACTGGCTTTATTCTACCTAAGTTGCCCTCCCTCCAGTGTGTACTCCGAAAGAGTGTTTAGTGCAGCCGCTCACCTTGTCATTAATCGGCGTACGAGGTTACTTCCAGAAAATGTGGAGAAGATGATGTTCATTAAAATGAATTATAATCAATTCCTCCGTGGAGACATTCACCAGCAGCAATTGCCTCCAGAAAGTACACGGGGACCTGAGATGGTGGATTCCAGTGGGGACGAATTAATAATCTGTGAGGAGGGGGATGTACACAGTGAAAGGGGTGATGAATCGGACGATGATGATGAGGTGGACATCTTGCCTCTGTAGAGCCAGTTTGTGCAAGGAGAGATTGATTGCTTCTTTTTTGGTGGGGGCCCAAACCAACCAGTCATTTCAGTCACAGTCGTGTGGCAGACCCTGTCGCTGAAATGATGGGTTCGTTAAAGTGTGCATGTCCTGTTTATACAACATAAGGGTGGGTGGGAGGGCCCAAGGACAATTCCATCTTGCACCTCTTTTTTCTTTCATTTTTCTTTGCATCATGTGCTGTTTGGGGAGTATTTTTTTGAAGGGCCATCCTGCCTGACACTGCAGTGTCACTCCTAGATGGGCCAGGTGTTTGTGTCGGCCACTTGTGTTGCTTAGCTTAGTCACACAGCGACCTTGGTGCGCCTCTTTTTTTTCTTTGCATCATGTGCTGTTTGGGGACTATTTTTTTCAAGTGCCATCCTGTCTGACACTGCGGTGCCACTCCTAGATGGGCCAGGTGTTTGTGTCGGCCACTGGGGTCGCTTAGCATAGTCACACAGCTACCTCATTGCGCCTCTTTTTTTCTTTGCATCATGTGCTGTTTGGGGACTATTTTTTTCAAGTGCCATCCTGTCTGACACTGCAGTGCCACTCCTAGATGGGCCAGGTGTTTGTGTCGGCCACTAGGGTCGCTTAGCTTAGTCACACAGCTACCTCATTGCGCCTCTTTTTTTCTTTGCATCATATGCTGTTTGGGGACTATTTTTTTCAAGTGCCATCCTGTCTGACACTGCAGTGCCACTCCTAGATGGGCCAGGTGTTTGTGTCGGCCACTTGTGTCGCTTAGCTTAGCCATCCAGCGACCTCGGTGCAAATTTTAGGACTAAAAATAATATTGTGAGGTGTGAGGTGTTCAGAATAGACTGAAAATGAGTGGAAATTATGGTTATTGAGGTTAATAATACTATGGGATCAAAATGACCCCCAAATTCTATGATTTAAGCTGTATTTTAGTGTTTTTTGAAAAAAACACCCGAATCCAAAACACACCCGAAAAATTTCCGGTGAGGTTTTGCCAAAACGCGTCCGAACCCAAAACACGGCCGCGGAACTGAACCCAAAACCAAAACACAAAACCCGAAAAATTTCCGGTGCACATCACTATTTCATATACACCTTATACACACAGCCTAAAGGTCATTTAATACAATATTTTTAATAACTTTGTGTATTAAACAAAGTTTGTGTACATTGAGCCATCAAAAAACAAAGGTTTCACTATCTCACTCTCACTCAAAAAAGTCCGTATTTCGGAATATTCCGTATTTCGGATTATTTGGATATGGGATACTCAACCTGTATAACATTTAGCATGTGTATTGCAAATTCCTATGAAGCACCCTTGACATAACTGTTTTGAGCATGGTAATAATTGATCTACAGTATATATAGGGGGTAATTCAGACCTGATAGTAGCAGCAAATTTGTTAGCAGATGGCCAAAACCATGTGCACTGCAGGGGAAGAGGGGGGGGGGGGGGGGGGGGCAGATATAACATGTGAAGAGACTGTTAGATGTGGGTAGGTTATATTGTTTCTGTGCAAGGTAAATACTGGCTGCTTTATTTTTACACTGCAATTTAGATTTCAGTTTGAACACAACCCACCCAAATCTAACTCTATCTGCACATGTTATATCTGCCCCACCCCCCCTTCCCCTGCAGTGCACATGGTTTTGCCAATCTGCTAACAAATTTGCTGCTTTGATCAGGTCTGAGTTAGGCCCAAGGTCCCTTGATTATGGCACACTTTTGTCCTTATGTTCCCCAAAAAGAAGAAAAAGACATAGGGCCTATTTCAGCATGGGTTGTAGTTGTACGATTCTACAACCCTTTACGCTAACATGCAGGGGGATGCCCACCCGCATGCTGGGTCCTTCCCCCCGCTAACATGCAAATGCTTTGCTAAGCAGCGATGATGCATGTTAAGGGTAGCCCTTTACCTGCGCAGCATAGCTGTGATGGCAGATGGCTACCCGCCATATTTAGACTTGCAACGGCTGCGTGTTACAGCATGAAACCGCCGTGGCCCACCCTGCAAATGGTCCAGGCTAGCCTGCATTTATCCGGACCACCCCTCCCCCCCCAATGCCGCAGTGCCACCCCAAAAACATCACATAGACGCCCCCACCCGCCCCATGAATGCCTCTGTCTGTCAATCAGGTAGAGGCGTTCGCATATGTGAGATGCCGCCGCATCTTACAGTGTGTGCACGTGCAGTGAGGCTTCGACGCGTGCACACACCCCAGAAGGGCTTGCGTTCCATGCTGAATTAGGCCCATAATTCATAGCGTCATTTGCTTTTTAAATAAGATACATACACCTTAGGTGAAAGTCTCCACTCTTGAAAAAAGTGTAAACTAGGATAGCCCAATTCGGATAATACTGCATTCACACACCTTCAAGCACCCCTGAGGTAATGAGGTTACCTTTTATTTTACCTCACTATAGAGGTTAAACCTGCATAATTCAAATGCCACAAAGCACAGAATCAGCAGGGATTATTCTCCACAGTATTCTTTATTAGGTGTCCAGACAGTGCACGGCTCCCAACAATATGTGCCATGAAAGAACAGAATATGCATAGCATTATACTGTATAACAATTTATTTAAAATGTTAAAACATGTAAACAAACACTCATTCCAGTGAGTTGCCTACCAGATGGCAAGATGGTCTGAGCAGAATCAGACATTAGCATTAATGAGACTCCTGATTACTCCCTATGTTCCAGCTTGAAACTGCTCACCAAGGTACAGACATCCAGATACCACAAGGTCCCCACTAGCAACGCGTTTCAGTTTCCTTTCCTCAGGCTGTGGATCTTGGAATAGGGCTTAACATCCTTCATTAAGTCCTATTCAAGACGTGATGCTGATTGCGATATGTTCTCCATCAAAAATGAAGGTGCAATATGATGAGTCTCTCAATAAACAAAACAGATAGACCGAAAGCTCTGAGCAGGTGCCAAATTTCCTTGGCACGTGATGGGAACAAATCTGGTTTTGTATTGTGCATCATTCATTTTGTACTGTGTAAATTTATTTATTTATTTATTTATTTTATTATTTATTTTTATTTATTATTAAGTGCAGAGAGAGTTAGATTTGGGTGTGGTGTGTTCAATCTGCAATCTAATTTGCAGTGTAAAAATAAAGCAGCCAGTATTACCCTGCACAGAAATAAAATAACCCACCCAAATCTAACTCTCTCTGCACATGTTATATCTGCCTCCCCTGCAGTGCACATGGTTTTTCCCAGTTGCTAACAGAATTCCTGCTGCGATCAACTTGGAATTACCCCCCATGTGTGTGTTACCTTAATGGCAGCTATAAAAAATGGATCAGTTCTGCTGCTCAGCCAGAACACAGTGCCATCTGTTAGGGTCTCCTGCCCTGTGCTGCCACGTCGCCATGGCAACCGGGAGACAAGTGCTAGCGGAGTAACCTGAGCGCAGCTGATACTCCGGTTCGGGTCTTTTGCTGTGCAGTGGTTACAGGCTCTGTGCACGGCAGGGGATCCGGTGCTGGTTTTTGTGCTCACAGTCTGTGAGGTCTGAGTGGGGCGTGGACAGCACCTGCTATATAAGGCCTCTTCTCAGGTTAAGCAGATGCTGCTGAATCTTTTTTGGTTAGTCAGTTCCTGAAAGTTAGCCAGTACTGTGTAGCTTTGTATTTGTTGTTGCTTGCTGCAAATAGGCCTGGGGATTTGGTACTACACTCTGCCAATCCAGACCTAGCAGTAAGACTGGAGTCAGTCGTTTAACTTGCTGGGGTTCTTTTGCTACTCTGTGAACTTAGCAAGTTTGCGGCTGTATTCTCAGACTTGCCTGCCTAAATCCTGTCTCACTGTGCAAGGTGTTCAGGTGTCAGTTTAGTGGAAGCTGAACCTGTGCACTGCAAGTGAGGGTTAGGATTGTGGAGACTCTCCTTGTGTCTATCATTCCATCTCTGACCAAGGAGTTTACTGCCACACCCGTTGGTAACCCTTTAGGGTTTTGCTGTTGCCCTTAGCAACAGCATTTCGGGTTCTCTACGTATTAAAACACAACATCTTGCTTTTTCCATCTGAGCATTACTAATACTAGGGAGACACCCAGTTTCTTAGCCTCTGGGCTTCTCTGTTCACTTTGTGTTTATTTTGTTACCCTATCACCTTCTGTGTACGTAATGTCATATTCCCCAGTCTGTCTGTGAGTTCATTTGTTTTGCATCCCTATCCGTTCAGACACCAGTACATTCCTGCAGGCACTGGTGTGCATAACAGTTCAGACACCAGTACATTCCTGCAGGCACTGGTGTGCATAACACCATCATGTAGGTGGCCATATTTGACAAAGTCATACACAAGGGATGAGTGGCTTGATGACGTCCAGTGTTACTGGAGTGTGACTGCACACACAGGCTAATAGCAGCCATCTTTTTTCAGATTTACCAAGATGACTGATCATGATTTTATCACTCTGGGGGGGTAATTGCAAGTTGATCGTAGCAGGAATTTTGTTAGCAGTTGGGCAAAACCATGGGGGTCATTCCGAGTTGTTCGCTCGTTATATTTTTCTCGCAACGGAGCGATTAGTCGCTAATGCGCATGCGCAATGTCCGCAGTGCGACTGCGCCAAGTAAATTTGCTATGCAGTTAGGTATTTTACTCACGGCATTACGAGGTTTTTTCTTCGTTCTGGTGATCGTAATGTGATTGACAGGAAGTGGGTGTTTCTGGGCGGAAACTGGACGTTTTATGGGTGTGTGCGAAAAAACGCTACCGTTTCTGGGAAAAACGCGGGAGTGGCTGGAGAAACGGAGGAGTGTCTGGCCGAACGCTGGGAGTGTTTGTGACGTCAAACCAGGAACGAAACTGACTGAACTGATCTCAGTTGCCGAGTAAGTGTGGAGCTACTCAGAAACTGCTAAGAAGTGTCTATTCGCAATTTTGCTAATCTTTCGTTCGCAATTTTGATAAGCTAAGATTCACTCCCAGTAGGCGGCGGCTTAGCGTGTGCAAAGCTGCTAAAAGCAGCTTGCGAGCGAACAACTCGGAATGAGGGCCCATGTGCACTGCAGGGGAGGTAGATATAACATGTGTAGAGAGAGTAAGATTTGGATGGGTTATTTTGCTTCTGTGCAGGGTAAATACTGTCTGCTTTATTTTTACACTGCAATTTAGATTGCAGATTGAACACACCACACCCAAATCTAACTCTCTCTGCACATGTTATATCTGCCTCCCCTGCAGTGCACATAGTTTTTTCCAACTGCTAACAAAATTCCTGCTGCGATCAACTTGGAATTACCCCCTCCAAGCGATGACGCATCTAGCCCATGTGATACAAGGCATGAGACAGGGTCAAAGCACAAAAAGAACCTCACGTAACAGCACACCCGTGGAACCTAGCAGAAGCTATCAAGGATATTTCACATTGCACTGAGCAAACATAGGCACCTATTGCCAGCAATTACTCATAAGCGAACCATAAAAAGTGGTCCACAGTATGGCAGTGCACAGTTCAGACTCGCATCAGTACACTTGACAATCATTCTTCACTGACCACATAAGTGCACCAGCATTTATGTCCTTTTTGTGTTTAACATAAATTTGGCTCCATGACACTGCCCAGAATGTGCTTCCTCCTTTTCCTTTCTAAAATGTAAATATTCAAGGTATTTAACTTGCCTGTTTTCTTAAAATGCTGAGATAGTTTGATCAGATTCACGATATTATTTGACATTGGAAATGAATGACAGATGGTAAAAGAGAGGAGAGGGGTAGGGCACAGGCACTTATACAGAGACATAGATACACATACAGGCAGAGGGAATAGAGACAGGGGGTGATATAATTATACATACTGGGAGAAGGGATATACAAACACCTATTTAATCAAGCCAGTATGGGGCGGAGCAGAGGTGCCCAGGAAGGTGGAGGAGAGCAGAGTAGAGATCACTGTTCACAATGCATCAAACGGGAAATATATGAGAATTTGTAGTGAAGCTATTTATCTGCGGTCACTCTGCCACCAAGGAACTGACCACTGTCCTTGTGCCTCTGTCACTACCTTCCGCCCAGTGGCGTAAGTTCGTCCTAGTTGCCCGGAGGCAAGATAAATATTGGTGCCCCCCTATTTCCTATATTAAGATAAACGTGTGTGTGTGTGTGTGTGTGTGTGTGTGTGTGTGTACTGTTCTGAAAAAATGTATATACTGTATTTATACATTTAATTGTCTTTTATTTTAAATTACACATTTCTTAGCAGTCATACCCAGCATTAGAACCCATGACCTGTTACACTAGCAGCAGACACTTTACTGATGAAGCTATTTGCTCCTGTAGAGGAAGCATGAGAATTCTAACCATACCTCCCAACATTTCTTCTTTCTAAATCGGGACACACGCGCGGCAAAGCCGCGCGCGCTCCCGAAAAGGGCGTGACCTAAGAAAAAGGGGTGTGGCTTCACGGAGGACCCGCGATCGCGAGCCACGCCCCGTTTTTGTCACTAAGGGGGCATGCCCAGAGCTCTGTGAGCCGCTGGCATGCCTCCTCTCCCTCTGACTTCAGTGAATAGACGCTGTGCGCATGCGCACAGCGTCTATTCACCGCTGCTCTGCTAAGCAGGGCAGCGACAGACAGAGCCTCCCAACTGCCCCCCCCTTCACCGCGGGACACTGCGGCCTGGGGGTGGGACAGCGGGACAGTCCCCAAAAAACGGGACTGTCCCGCGAAAATCGGGACAGTTGGGAGGTATGTTCTAACTATATGAAGTTACGTGTAATTGTCAGAGAAGTATCTTCATATAGTTAAAAGTCTCATATTTCCTATACAGGAGCAAACAGCTTCATCAGTAAGGTTTCTGCTTCCAGTGTAATAGGTTGTGGTTTCTAATCCTGGGTGTGACACTTGTAAAATGTGTAAAATAAAGAGGGTGTGATTTGTAAGGTTCAGGGACCAGTGAGGAAGTCGGCCACTGAAAAGACAGCGGTAGCTATCAATTAACTTAATTCAATGGTGTCACTGAATGGGAGGAGAAGTGCCCCCCTTCAGAGCAGGAGCCCGGCGGCAGATGACTCCGTTGCCTCCCAGAGTTCTGCCTCTGCTTCCGCCAAAGATCACTCCCTGGCCGGCAGGCAAGCATTAGAATATATATATATTTTTTTAACAATGGTTCTCTACACATGCTGAGTGTGATTAATAGTCGGGACCCCTGGGACTTACCAGTGCATTTTTAGGCACCCCCAGGGCCGTATTATCCATAAGGCTGAAGCTTAGGGGCCCCACAGGGACTAGGGGCCCATCAATTCTTTTTGCTGAAAGCCCGGTTACATGTACCACAGGGCTCCAATAGTTAAATTCACTTTGTATTCTGCGTCGTAATAAGGCACACTCAAAGTTAGCTATGGGGTTTGTTTTTAATGGGGGTGGGAGTGGGGGTGGGCAACGGCAGACCAACAGAGTACTAGCACTATTTCAAAACAGAAGAGAAAAGGAACAATGACTGCACTGTGACAGAAGGTCACCACACTTTATTTCAGCTGTATATTGGGGTGGTCTTCAGTATGCCGACTGAAGGGATCCCGGCGCACAGTATATCGGCGCCGGAATCCCGACAGCCAGCATACCGACACTTATTCTCCCTCGTGGGGGTCCACGACCCCCCTTGGAAGGAGAATAAAATAGCGTGGCGCGCATAGCGCGTCACCGTGCCCGTAGCGTGGCGAGTGCAGTGAGCCCGCAAGGGGCTCATTTGCGCTCTCGCCACACTGTCGGTAAGCCGGCGGTTGGGCTCCCGGCGCCGGTATGCCGGTCGCCGGGAGCCCGACCACCGGCATACCATACTGAACCCGTATATCGGTGTCTGGTGTAAATACTGAAAGTGTAAATGGCGGCATAAGCTCTGCTTCCCACCTGTCAGCTGAAGTGAGGTGAAAGACTGAAGTGCTGGAAGGGACCCAAAATACCTGAAAGCCTTGGGGCTCAGCCATGGGTTAATACACTCTTGGGCACCCCAGGCTCAGATATCACCAGGGGCACAAAGAACCTCGGGCTTCAGGCAGCCGGGGACCAAGGGACAGTCCATCACCTAGTGGGGGCACCTTTAAGCCCACAGTATACATAGGCATCTACGCTTGGTCTTAGCCATAAGGCGGAGAAGCGGCACAACTTCACTTTATCTCTCTCCAAAGCTTGATGCATATCCCCCTTAATATTCCTTGTAAAGTGCTGCAGAATATGTCTGTTCTAAATAAATAACTGTTAATAAGTGAGATGGATAAATGTGGTAAACTATGAATGTGGAATCCTCCTTCCCTTTAGTACCCATAAGGTGCAGCAGTGCCAATAACAGGTACCTCCACAGAAGAGTTTCCAGAATGAAAGATCCAAATGGCCAAGGCGTTTTAAGCTGAAAAAAACCTCTTCCTCAAGGCATTGTGGATGTGTCTTTAAATTGTCTCTTCACTATCCTCTTTGGGGCTGATTCTGGTATGAAAGTGGCTGTAGTAATAGCCAATGTGAGTATCCAAATAACGAATGTGGGGGTGGATGCATGTGCAAGTGGAAACCTGTGTTGCCCGTTGATCTTACGCGGCCACCACAACCATAATCATTAGTATCTGCCCTCGTACCAGCCCCAAGCTAGATACAAGAGATATGTCAGAAACAGGCTTCCCTTCCTTATACCCACAATTCAGAAACGCACAGAGCTTTTGATACATGCCAAAGCACTCTCACAAGTCAAGTTTGATATGTGCAATTGCATCGTCACTGCTCAGTTCATTTCCCGAAATGCCCTATAGAGCAGATCTGGCCAAGTTGCAGTCAACTCAGAATAGGATAAACATACATAAGGTATTAAATACACATCTATACAAAAACTCACCACTTGCATCGGTGAACACAAAATGTGCAACTCAGCCCCTTTGTGTGTGGTGTATCATTTGGATCTTTCATTGTGGAACTTCTGTGGAGGAGCCTGTTATTAGAACTCCGGTATCTTACGGGACCTAAAGGGCAGGAGGATCCGGAGCTTTCTTACTTTATTTACCAGCACCACCAATACATTTTTTCTGGAAAAAAAAATAAAAATCAGGAAATACGGGTGTAGGGGTGGAGCTATTAAAAAAGTGATTAGATAGATAGATAGTGTTAAGAAAAGAAAGCACTCAAAATGGACTTTAAAATTAAAACTTATCTTGTACAAAATACATTTTGGCCCAGGACAGGTTCAGGAACCCAATTCCTGATTATGCCATATTTAATGAAAGGTTCAGGAACTGAAGGGTAAATGCATTATAGCTGCACGGATCGTGCTGCTATAACACTTCCTGCTTCACCTCATTACAGAGGCGAAGCAGGAAGGGACATCGACAAGATGTATTAACATCTTGTCTGCTGAAGCAGAGGACTGCAAACTCCACCCTCCGGCGCTGCCCCCCCTGAGCACACAGCGTATCAGCTCAGTGCTGATGCGCTATGCCTCCTTGTCTTGCCAGCTCATCTGTGCATGCACAGGATTTCGCTACTCACGCGATATCCCCTGCACTGTGGAGATGGGGAATTACCACCTGCAGCTATCGATGCTGACCGTTCAAACATTGCCCCCTCATATCGGAGTGCTATATGTTAGATAGCAGCGCCGATATGGACAGGGGTGCATAGTGCACTTGTCACTGATCCCACACCGCTGCTGTGATACATGGATACATGGGGGAGAAGTGGTATTAGTGCACATAACTTGTGCTGATGCTGTTTCTCTCCACTAACGACAGGTCATACATTCACCCCTCAGACCCCTGAGTTCCTGCTGAAAAATAGAACTGCTTACCACTACTCTCATATAACTTCATTCTGGTTCCTATTTGGAAGAAAATTGTTTGAACCTGTCATGTTTTAAATATTTTCAATTACACTATTAAAGAAATAATGCACTAATTTTGGCCTTTTTATATGGTTTAATTGCATGTTATACGGAGGTACTCCTTAATAGGAGAACAACTCTTCCCAGTTTACAAAGATATTGGGGGTAATTCCAAATTGATCGCAGCAGGAATTCTGTTAGCAATTGGGCAAAACCATGTGCACTGCAGGGGAGGCAGATATAACATGTACAGAGAGAGTTAGATTTGGGTGTGGTGTGTTCAATCTGCAATCTAAATTGCAGTGTAAAAATAAAGCAGCCAGTATTTACCCTGCACAGAAATAAAATAACCCACCCAAATCTAACTCTCTCTGCAAATGTTATATCTGCCCCCCTGCAGTGCACATGGTTTTGCCCAACTGCTAAAAAATTTCCTGCTGCGATCAACTTGGAATTACCCCCATTATCCACTGTGCGCTGAAATTTACCTCAAAGTAAGTGAATTTAAAGGGGTTTGCTAAACCCCGAAATGCAAAGCAATGCAGCTCAATCATGTAGTTTCAGACTACTGTATGGATTTTATTTGCATGTACCTGTCTCTCTACAGGTTAGTGTCCAGAGTCAACATAAAGAAAGTTTGATACCATATTTCGTTACACCTGTCTCAATATCTTTTGTTTTTTAATGCCCCTCAGGCTGCTATTTTAATACTGTTTAATCTCTCTAAATTATAACTGTTAATAAACACTGCTCATTTTCTTTTAGTTTTTCTTCTTGAATTTGTGATGAGGCGATATGCTACCTTTTTTAAATCATTTCACACCTTCACGTTGTATTAGGTGCTGTGCCTAGTAATCCCTATTGTCTTCTTCGAACGTGGAGACTCAGCATATCCAACCTGTCACACAAATTTCGGCTGTTTTTCAGTAGAGATTATTCTGTAACCAGAAGATTTGACACTAATGATTTTACTACTTAATATTTAGCTGGGAATTAATTACTATATAAGCTTTTCACTATAGTGTGCATTCCCAGCAATTTGCTAACAATGAATATAAAGAGCAGCACATCGCTTCACTGAGTGTATGTATCTGCTGCTGCGCCGCTGACATCCATAACAACAGGGAGACACCCCCCGCGCATGCGCAGTGCTGTCAGATTTATGTGAAGCAACCAAGCTTGAGGTTCACCACCCTATATTGACGTCGCCAATTCTGCCCTATGAAAAAATACCGTTGGAGTTCAAAGCTATGCATTAGCCAGTAGCAGTCGGCGGAGACGGTTATGGGCGGGGCTATGGTGCTAGCAAGGTTTCCTGAGCTAACACTTAGTGTCAGGTCAGCAGCGTCACAGGTTCAGTTTGTTTGGAGTCAGCACAGAAGCACCATGGGGGTGAGGTAACCGGCGGGGCTGCTGCTCGTATTGTGCCTGACACGGACTCTGTATAGGGCGTGGGGAGGCGGAAGCGCTCAGCGCCCTCGCTGGCCCCCGCCCGGGAGCACGGAGCAGCGGAGGGGGCGACGCCGAGTGCAAGGGGGGGGCGGAGGGAAATCCAGAGTGAAGGATCTCGGGGGTAGAATGGAGGACAAGAAAGAGGAGGGCGAGGCGGAGATCCAGGAACACGGACCCGAGCACTGGTTCACCAAGTGGGAGCGGCAGTGCCTGGCCGAGGCCGAACAGGAAGAGCCGGCGGAGGAGGAGGCCGAGCAGAGTCAGCAGAAACTCTGGCACCTCTTCCAGAACTCTGCCACCGCCGTGGCGCAGCTTTACAAAGGTCAGTACCGAGGGGCGAAGCGAACGGGGCGAGGCTGCGGTCTAGGAGGGCTCCTCGGAGGCTGAGGCACGGAGGTCCGCAGCCCCCACCTCGCCCAGAAACACAGACGAGGAAAACAAAATGGCGGAGGGCTATATCACCAGCGTATACACAGCGCTGTACCGGAGCGTTCCTCCCCGCGGCCTCCCTCTGACGCCCTATTGTGCTGTGTGTCACCCGCAGCATGTGTGCGCGGGGCGGTGCTCTGCGAGGTTGCGGAGACTCCGGGCGGCTGACAGCTGGGGAATCCCACTCCTGGCCGTTCCTTCCCCGCTGTCCCTCTCTCATTGCCCTCCGCCCTGCCGCAGCGTATGCCTCTGTCCGGTAACGGGGCTGTTCCCTCATACAAAATGGCGTTACACCTCTATTGTGAGTAACGCGGCCCCGTCCTCTTTCCTCCCCCTCTATGCCCGTAACCGGCCTCTTATCACAACCTTCCTTGCAGACCGACAGGCCTCGGATTCTGCCGTGTCTGCCCACCGAGGCCTGTGACTCCCGGCATCCACCCTCTTACAGGAGCCGACCTAGGGGACTGACCCGGATTATCAAAATGGCGAAGCTAAACATGGCCGCGGTGCACGGGCTATAGCTGTATGTTTGTGTTTACATGTGGCTCATTCTGGTTTCTCTTGCAGATCGCGTGTGCCAGCAGCAGGGACTGTCACTGTGGGTCCCCTTCCAGAACGCTGCAACAGCTGTCACCAATATATATAGAGGTACTGCTTCAGGGGTCGTATCGTTATATCGTGGAACTAGTCTGTAGGGGCATAGCTTCATGTAGTGTGCGTGGATAGAGATATATAGATACAGTGGATAGAGAGAATATATGTATGTGTGTGTGTGTGTGTGTGTGTGTATATGTGTAAAATATATATATATATATATATATATATATATATATATATATATATATATATTTCATTTTGACTGTGGATACATGTATGTAGATGTGTGATCTAGGGCATAGGTTCTCAAACTCGGTCCTCAGGACCCCACACAGTGCATGCTTTGCAGGTCTCCTCACAGAATTGCAAGTGAAATAATTAGCTCCACCTGTGGACCTTTTACAATGTGTCAGTGAGTAATTAATACACCTGTGCACCTGCTGGGTTACCTGCAAAACATGCACTGTGTGGGGTCCTGAGGACCGAGTTTGAGAACCTCTGATCTAGGGTAATGGCTTCATGTTATGTTGCAGCTGTTCTGTAGGTGCTTGGTCTGTATTTTTGTATGGGGAGATGTTCATTCTAGTGCAGTGACTTGACCTTTAATGTAGGCTTTACCCGAACATTGTTCATACAAAGGGGTTAATCCAATTCCATGGGAAAAATCTTTGCCCCCTGCAACAGACGCTTTACGGCAGCCTGAACTTGCGCAGAACTACTTTTGTGCAAGTTCGGACAGTGCAGGACACGATGCATTACCATGGTGTTTCAGTGCTGCACCCTTCACACCTAATTGGACTGACCCTTAAGTGTCAGTGCGGGAGGGTTTATGATAGTACCGTGTGCATATATAAATGCATGTAGTGATTTGCTAACCGCAGTAAGTTCAGTATTTTAATAGTTTAGTTTTATCTTGTGGGAACATGAAAATGACTAGCATATTAGAGGGTAGCTACCTGTTTGCAATCATGAGACTATGGGGGGAATTCAAATGTTTGAAAAGTCAGTTTGGTGTCTGTTTTTTTTTCCTATCTAATAAGAAAAAAAGACACCCAACCGACTTTTCACATTTGAATTCCCCACTATGATTGCATATTCCCGGTTAGTGTAACATTGTTTAAATATATAGTTAGAATTTTGTTACTTTTTGGTTTTATAGTTGTACATGCAGCAGAAAAAAAACTCTCTGGCTGGTGTGCATATACATTAGTAAATTCTCTCACTGAAGGATTGGAATGGCAGGTGTTTGTTCCAGACACCTGCTGTTCAGGGAGTAGCTAAATTACCCCCATATCCCTAGTGCACCTCTGATGTCTAATTGCGCTACAGCAGTTAGCTCAAGAGTGCTGAAAATCTAGTGGTTATTACATACAAAGGCTTGGAACGGTTGTGAGAACTAATTGGTGCTCTTGACATAAGACAAGTGCTGAAGTGTTGGATGAATTTAATAAAAGGAAAGTGCCCATATGCATTCTGAAAAACGTTTAACAATGCTGGTTCAGAAACAAAACATGGACTTTTTCTTCACTTGTCATGTTCACAATTTACACTTGGACAGATATGTCGGGGAAAGACCTTTGTGAAGGCTGCAGTCAAATTTTTTTTTTTTTGTGTGTGACAGTTCTCAATTGTGAAATTTGTATTTATTTTTTTGTATGCCCCCCCCCCCCCCCCCCCCCCCCCAAATTCTACAGAAGCATGTCACGCTCACTTACGGAGTAGGATCAGTTGTGGCTATATACCATACTTCTGGACTGTATACAAAAATTCCATGAGTATGGGGTGAGTTGTGGCAATATATGGATACAAAAAAAGGGGCAGACTAGATGGGCCAAGTGGTTCTTATCTGCTGTCGAATTCTGTTTCTATGATCTTCTCTGGAAAAGAGAAGGATGTGAACTTTTTTTTGCATACCTTTTATACATAGAGAGAAGTCTGACTGATCTCTCTAACAATGTTGTTTCTGGTGCTATCTGTACCTAATTGTTAGTGTCATGGTTTACCCCTTTAATGTCATTTGTGGGCCTCTCCACATAGGGAATTCCTGATGACATTACTAGGATAACTGGCATTCTAATGCCTCTGACTGCACAGCTAGCCTTCAGTTATATGCCGTACGTTTATAGTACCACTGGTTAAGGAACTGCCTTACTGCAGAATTAATCTTCCAGTGTGCACGCACTATTAGATCGACGGCTAGGTTTATGTTGCAATAGTGTGTTCAGCTTGAGACTGTTTCTTCTCCAAAGTTCACAAATCCCAACGTTATTTTCAATTAGACATTTTAGTCCTGGACAGTAATGATTCGGAGGACAAAACTGCTGCCAGTTTCTATGCTGACATGTAATGTTTTCAAATGGTTTAGGTTTCAAATTACAGGGAAATAACTTCTGGGGAAATTTTGGATCAAAACATATAAAAAGGTGTTTATGTAGTATAACCAAGGGGTGGTCTTCAGTATGCTGAATGTCAGGATCCCGGCGCACAGTATACCGGTGTCGGGATCCTGACACCCGGCATACCGACAGCTATTCTCCCTCGTGGGGGTCCACGACCCCCCTGGAGGGAGAATAAAGAGCCACCGTGCCCGCAGCGTGGCGAGCGCAGCGAGCCCGCAAGGGGCTCCTTTGTGCTCGCCACACTGTCGGTATGCCGGTAGTCGGGTTCCCGGCGCCGGTATGCTGGTCGCCGGGAGCCCGGCCACCGGCATACCATACTACACCCTAAGCAAGTATTCGTCTGTTAAACTTTTTAATTTAAATTACTCTTTTTAAGGTGAAGTCTTATGTAGTTTTAGTGTATTAAGTAGTCATTTTCCTTTTTAGTGTTAATTGTTCTATTAAGTTCTCCTACATGTGGAGCTGCAGCTGTCATCATTCAGTTTTGTATTTGCTGCTAATGGCTTTCTTGCTAGCAGACTGTGTCGTCTAAAGACCTGACTGATATGTAAGGGTATTGTGCAGACTAGAGCAACTCACAATGTTTTCCAAATTCTGAGATGCTCTTTAACACTTTACATGACAAACTTTTATATTTAAATGCGTAATGCAAGCTGATTTCTTCTGTGATCATTGTGTGCACCTTTTGTGTACATTCTTACAGAAGTCATTGGAGGTTTATTAATGGTGTGTACTGTAGGTACTGCTATGGGAAATGTTAGTAATTTCAATGAATGAGATTGTGCTGTTTTTTTTTTTTTTTTTTTTTTTATTGGACACCCACCTTTGTTGTCGTGGCTATCTTTGCAACAAGTACATTTTTTCCATTTGTTCACAATGCAAGCAGTTGCCACATATAGGGGCAGATGGATTAAGCCTCGAAGTGATAAAGCAGTGATAAGTGCAAGGTGATAACGTATCAGCCAATCAGCTCCAATATGTAAATTGAAATTTAGGAACTGATTGGCTGGTGCGTTAATACCTTCCACTTAGCACTGTTTTATCACTTCTCCAGGCTTAATACATCTGCCCCATAGTGCTATAAACAGACATATGCATCTTGAACTACCACTTGACAGATTTTTTTTTTTTTTAACAGTAATGCCTGTTTAATTCTAATTTAGTCACTTATTCATGTATCAAATGTGTTTATAGTTTTGCAAGTGCCTTTCGGCATTCCAGCTTCTGTGTCTTTTGGGCCAACCACCAAACTTCACTGAAAAGATTTGGGATGTATAAATATTCATTCTAATCTTTCCCCACCCAGACACAGGTTGTGTGCCAATTAACTTGGGAGTAGACTGCGTTCTGCTGAAGATGTTTTGTCTTAATAGGTTGAACAAGATTCTGGTTTTGTCTTTATATAATAAATATATACTCATTTAATATGAACTTATGACATACAGGTTTCTGGTGCAGTAAGTTCTACAGTATGTTGCTGCATTGTTTGACAGCATGATGTGGACATTTTAGTAATGCTTTATGCATCTTGCCTATGCCAAATGTTTTTCTTAGTGGTTGCGACTCTCTTTTTACATAGCAGAGTGAGTCATGTTACAGAAATTGAAAGTCATGGGACAAGCATATCCAGGCACTGAGCCACTAAATTGACTAGGATTATAAAATACAGAACAGGCAGGTTTAGCTAAAAATTGAACCTCCATTACAATTGTACCAGTTCATGTGATAACGAAAACCACTTTACAGACAAACCATCTCTGTATTGAGATATTTTGAATCTGAATTAATGTGATTTTGGTGTTTTTATTTAACACTCCATTTAATTCCTGAATATTTCTTCAGGGCATTATAATTGACCTCTCTAAATAACCGAACTTGTTCTGGAAGCTTTGCAACCTCAAAGGGTGGAATTCAATTGATTATCATATCTGGAGGAGGGGGGGGGGGGGGTGATTGCACCAAACCCAACCAAAGTGCTGGGTACATTCGTGAAAAGTGCAGCTTGAGTGCCCAAATGGGTCACTTTTTTTGCACATTTTAGCTTGCCAAACCCAGAGGGTGGCAAGTTGAAATGCAGATGCCGGCAGCCATCGTGTCTGAACAGAGCTGAAATTGAATGGCTACATTTGCCCAACATCTTAGCTGCCAGCATCTCAAGAATTGAATCTCACCCAAAGACTAAATAAGAGAGCATGCTAATGTACAATATTGCATCATCACATTGAGGGCCTGAGATGGGAGTAAAACAAAATGGCAAGTAACTGTGTACCTTTTGGAAATATGTTGTGCTACGGTTGGGGCAGACTTATAATGTGCAAGGAGTTTTGGTTTGAGAGGCATGTGTCCAGTCTGAATTGTAGTGTAACTATTAAGCTGTCTTGAATTTGTAGGCTACATGCAAAAGCAGCTAATATTTACCCTGCATGCAAACATGTATTTGAGCCACTTATTTCAAAATGGCTTGTCCAGGTGCACTCAGAATCAGACCTTGAGTAAGTTGAGGAACAACCTGAAACTGAAAATAAGCATTACTAATAAGCATAGGCCAGCTGGTTCCCTGTCTGATGGATTTCAGGAAGTTCAGGGGTGGGTTGGTTCCTGACATCAGCAAGAGGGACAGACAGGGAAAAACTTCTCCTTAATGTAAATGCACTAAGATTGGGTAGTCTTCATTTGCTGACACATTTTGCTTGGGTAGACAGTCTGACTCTTGTAGAATAGAAGCAAAATATAAGTATGGAACATTGTCTGATCATGTGGACTCCATGTTTATGCATTTAAATGTTTAATTGATATTCAGGGAGGAATTCAATTTGGTGCAAGCAGCTCGAGGGGGGGGGGGGGGGTGTAACGGTTGCAATTGTGATGGCATGTAACTGCTGGAAGAGGCACTTGTACTCCCCCCTTCGCTGACCCTTCTAAGGCTAGACTTGTGCACTTTTGCTTGCAGCTCTGAGGCTGCAAACAAAAATCTGCAGCTCCGGTGGTACTGTAAGAGCGGCGTACAGTTGCTCTCCCCAGGTGCAAGTTGGATGCACCTACTTGGATTTCCCCTGTAAGGGTAAGTTCAGTTAGCCACAACTTCAGCTGCACACATTTTTCAATAGTTAAAACATTGCTTATGTTTGCTCACACCTCTATGGGATGAGCACAGAAATTAAGTGATGTTTTACTAACTTAAGGCCCAAATGTATTAAGATTTCAAAAGTGATAAAGAAAGTGGAGACTGAAAGCAAATCTGCTTCCTAACTGCATGTTACAGGCTGTTTTGAGAAAAAAAAAGAAAAAAAAGCCAGAGCTGGTCATTATCACTCGTTTGCAGTCTCCACTTTATCACTTTTTAAAGCTTAATACATTTGGCCCTCTGTCTGAAGTGTCATTGTGTTATTGAAAATTAAGGGATCATTGAATTTACCCCATAAAACACATACAGATATTCATGGAAATTTATGGTAACTTGCTCTACCTTTTACATTGCAGAAAGTGTGGATGCCCATCAGCGGAGCTTTGATCTAGGACTACAGATTGGTTATCAGCGACGCAATAAGGATGTTTTGGCCTGGGTAAAAAAGCGTCGGAGAACTATTCGCAGAGAGGATTTGATCAGCTTTCTATGTGGCAAAATTCCCCCTCCAAGAAACTCACGTGCACCCCCAAGACTAACTGTTGTATCCCCCAACCGAGCTTCTCCATCAGAAACTGGCTCATCTGTAGAGACTGATTTGCAGCCCTTCCGAGAAGCGATTGCTCTGCATGGTAACACTCAACTTTAAGTTAATATCCATCTACTAACTCCATCATTGATACATTCCCTTTTCTCTAACGTCCTAGTGGATGCTGGGGACTCCGAAAGGACCATGGGGAATAGCGGCTCCGCAGGAGACTGGGCACAAAGTAAAAGCTTTAGGACTAGCTGGTGTGCACTGGCTCCTCCCCCTATGACCCTCCTCCAAGCCTCAGTTAAGATTTTGTGCCCGAACGAGAAGGGTGCAATCTAGGTGGCTCTCCTGAGCTGCTTAGAGTAAAAGTTTAAATAGGTTTTTTTTATTTTCAGTGAGACCTGCTGGCAATAGGCTCACTGCATCGAGGGACTAAGGGGAGAAGAAGCGAACTCACCTGCGTGCAGAGTGGATTGGGCTTCTTAGGCTACTGGACATTAGCTCCAGAGGGACGATCACAGGCCCAGCCATGGATGGGTCCCGGAGCCGCGCCGCCGGCCCCCTTACAGAGCCAGAAGAGTGAAGAGGTCCGGAAAATCGGCGGCAGAAGACGTCCTGTCTTCAATAAGGTAGCGCACAGCACCGCAGCTGTGCGCCATTGCTCTCAGCACACTTCACACTCCGGTCACTGAGGGTGCAGGGTGCTGGGGGGGGGGGGGCGCCCTGGGATGCAATGAAAATACCTTAAATGGCTAAAAATACATCACATATAGCTCCTGGGCTATATGGATGTATTTAACCCCTGCCAGTTTTCCACAAAAAAGTGGGAGAAAGGCTCCGCCCCTTTTTCGGCGGCCTATCTCAGCACACAAGCGCCATTTTTTCCTCACAGCTCCGTTGGAGGAAGGCTCCCTGACTCTCCCCTGCAGTCCTGCACAACAGAAACAGGGTAAAACAAGAGAGGGGGGGCACTAAATTGGCATATTAATATATCCAGCAGCTATATTAGGGAAAAACACTTATATAAGGTTATCCCTGTGTGTATGTATATATGTATATATGTATATATATATATATATATATATATATATATATATATATATATATATATATATATATATATATATATATAGTTCGTTCTCATCTAAAAAATTATTGGCATTATACCCTTTCCCGCCAGAGGTTAGGGTACGTTGGGAAACACCCCCTAGCGTAGATAAGGCGCTCACACGCTTATCAAAACAAGTGGCGTTACCGTCCCCTGATACGGCCGCCCTCAAGGAACCAGCTGATAGGAAGCTGGAAAATATCCTTAAAAGTATATACACACATACTGGTATTATACTGCGACCAGCAATCGCCTCAGCCTGGATGTGCAGTGCAGTGCTGGGGTGGCTTGGTCGGATTCCCTGACTGAAAATATTGATACCCTGGACAGGGACAATATATTATTGACTATAGAGCATTTAAAGGATGCATTTCTATATATGCGAGATGCACAGAGGGATATTTGCACTCTGGCATCAAGAGTAAGTGCGATGTCCATTTCTGCCAGAAGAGGATTATGGACGCGACAGTGGTCAGGGGATGCGGATTCCAAACGGCATATGGAAGTATTGCCGTATAAAGGGGAGGAGTTATTTGGGGTCGGTCTATCGGACCTGGTGGCCACGGCAACGGCTGGAAAATCCACCTTTTTACCCCAAGTCACCTCGCAGCAGAAAAAGATACCGTCTTTTCAGGCTCAGTCCTTTCGTCCCCATAAGGGCAAGCGGGAAAAAGGCCACTCATATCTGCCCCGGGGCAGAGGAAGGGGAAAAAGACTGCAGCAAACAGCCTCTTCCCACGAACAGAAGCCCTCCCCCGCTTCTGCCAAGTCCTCAGCATGACGCTGGGGCCTTACAAGCGAACTCAGGCACGGTGGTGGCCCGTCTCAAGAATTTCAGCGCGCAGTGGGCACACTCGCAAGTGGACCCCTGGATCCTGCAGGTAGTATCTCAGGGGTACAAATTGGAATTCGAGACGTCTCCCCCTCGCCGGTTCCTGAAGTCTGCTTTACCAACGTCTCCCCCCGACAGGGAGGCGGTATTGGAAGCCATTCACAAGCTGTATTCCCAGCAGGTGATAATCAAGGTACCCCTCCTACAACAGGGAAAGGGGTATTATTCCACGCTGTTTGTGGTACCGAAGCCGGACGGCTCGGTGAGACCCATTTTAAATCTGAAATCCTTGAACACTTACATAAAAAGGTTCAAGTTCAAGATGGAGTCACTCAGAGCAGTGATAGCGAACCTGGAAGAAGGGGACTATATGGTGTCTCTGGACATCAAGGATGCTTACCTCCATGTCCCAATTTGCCCTTCTCACCAAGGGTACCTAAGGTTTGTGGTACAGAACTGTCACTATCAGTTTTAGACGCTGCCGTTTGGATTGTCCACGGCACCCCGGGTCTTTACCAAGGTAATGGCCGAAATGATGATTCTTCTTCGAAGAAAAGGCGTCTTAATTATCCCTTACTTGGACGATCTCCTGATAAGGGCAAGGTCCAGAGAACAGTTAGAGGTCGGAGTAGCACTATCTCAAGTAGTACTACGACAGCACGGATGGATTCTAAATATTCCAAAATCGCAGCTGATTCCGACGACACGTCTGCTGTTCCTAGGGATGATTCTGGACACAGTACAGAAAAAGGTGTTTCTCCCGGAGGAGAAAGCCAAGGAGTTATCCGACCTAGTCAGAAACCTCCTAAGACCAGGCCAAGTGTCAGTACATCAATGCACAAGGGTCCTGGGAAAGATGGTGGCTTCTTACGAAGCAAATCCATTCGGCAGATTCCACGCAAGAACTTTTCAGTGGGATCTGCTGGACAAATGGTCCGGATCGCATCTTCAAATGCATCAGCGGATAACCCTGTCTCCAAGGACAAGGGTGTCTCTCCTGTGGTGGTTACAGAGTGCTCATCTCCTAGAGGGCCGCAGATTCGGTATTCAGGATTGGGTCCTGGTGACCACGGATGCCAGCTTGAGAGGCTGGGGAGCAGTCACACAGGGAAGAAATTTCCAGGGCTTGTGGTCAAGCATGGAAACGTCACTTCACATAAATATCCTGGAACTAAGGGCCATTTACAATGCCCTAAGTCAGGCAAGACCTCTGCTTCAGGGTCAGCCGGTGTTGGTCCAGTCGGACAACATCACGGCAGTCGCCCACGTAAACAGACAGGGCGGCACAAGAAGCAGGAGGGCAATGATGGAAGTGGCAAGGATTCTTCGCTGGGCGGAGAATCATGTGATAGCACTGTCAGCAGTGTTCATTCCGGGAGTGGACAACTGGGAAGCAGACGTCCTCAGCAGACACGATCTTCACCCGGGGGAGTGGGGACTTCACCCAGAAGTCTTCCACATGATTGTGAACCGTTGGGAAAAACCAAAGGTGGACATGATGGCGTCCCGCCTCAACAAAAAACTGGACAGATATTGCGCCAGGTCAAGGGACCCTCGGGCAATAGCTGTGGACGCTCTGGTAACACCGTGGGTGTACCAGTCAGTGTATGTGTTCCCTCCTCTTCCTCTCATACCAAAAGTACTGAGAATCATAAGGAGAGGAGTAAAGACTATACTCGTGGCTCCGGATTGGCCAAGAAGGACTTGGTACCCGGAAATTCAAGAGATGCTCACGGAAGACCCGTGGCCTCTACCTCTAAGAAAGGACCTGCTCCAGCAGGGACCATGTCTGTTCCAAGACTTACCGCGGCTGCGTTTGACGGCATGGCGGTTGAACGCCGGATCCTGAAGGAAAAAGGCATTCCGGATGAAGTCATCCCTACCCTGATCAAAGCCAGGAAGGATGTAACCATACAACATTATCACCGTATTTGGCGTAAATATGTTGCGTGGTGCGAGGCCAGGAAGGCCCCTACAGAGGAATTTCAACTGGGTCGTTTCCTGCAAACAGGACTGTCTATGGGCCTCAAATTAGGGTCCATTAAGGTTCAAATTTCGGCCCTGTCAATATTCTTCCAAAAAGAACTGGCTTCTGTTCCTGAAGTTCAGACGTTCGTCAAGGGAGTACTGCATATACAGCCTCCTTTTGTGCCTCCAGTGGCACCTTGGGATCTCAATGTAGTTTTGGGATTCCTAAAATCACATTGGTTTGAACCACTCACCACTGTGGACTTAAAATATCTCACATGGAAAGTGGTAATGCTGTTAGCCCTGGCTTCAGCCAGGCGTGTCTCAGAATTGGCGGCTTTATCCTATAAAAGCCCTTACCTAATTTTTCATACGGACAGGGCAGAATTGAGGACTTGTCCTCAATTTCTTCCTAAGGTGGTTTCAGCATTTCACTTAAACCAGCCTATTGTGGTGCCTGCGGCTACTAGGGACTTGGAGGATTCCAAGTTGCTGGACGTAGTCAGGGCCCTGAAAATATGTTTCCAGGACGGCTGGAGTCAGAAAATCTGATTCGCTGTTTATCCTGTATGCACCCAGCAAGCTGGGTGCGCCTGCTTCTAAGCAGACGATTGCTCGTTGGATTTGTTGTACAATTCAGCTTGCACATTCTGTGGCAGGCCTGCCACAGCCAAAATCTGTAAAAGCCCATTCCACACGGAAAGTGGGCTCATCTTGGGCGGCTGCCCGAGGGGTCTCGGCTTTACAACTTTGCCGAGCAGCTACTTGGTCAGGGGCAAACACGTTTGCTAAATTCTACAAATTTGATACCCTGGCTGAGGAGGACCTGGAGTTCTCTCATTCGGTGCTGCAGAGTCATCCGCACTCTCCCGCCTGTTTGGGAGCTTTGGTATAATCCCCATGGTCCTTTCGGAGTCCCCAGCATCCACTAGGACGTTAGAAAAAATAAGAATTTACTTACCGATAATTCTATTTCTCATAGTCCGTAGTGGATGCTGGGCGCCCATCCCAAGTGCGGATTGTCTGCATTACTTGTACATAGTTATTGTTACAAAAATCGGGTTATTGTTGTTGTGAGCCATCTTTTCAGAGGCTCCTTCTGTTATCATGCTGTTAACTGGGTTCAGATCACAAGTTGTACGGTGTGATTGGTGTGGCTGGTATGAGTCTTACCCGGGATTCAAAATCCTTCCTTATTGTGTACGCTCGTCCGGGCACAGTATCCTAACTGAGGCTTGGAGGAGGGTCATAGGGGGAGGAGCCAGTGCACACCAGCTAGTCCTAAAGCTTTTACTTTGTGCCCAGTCTCCTGCGGAGCCGCTATTCCCCATGGTCCTTTCGGAGTCCCCAGCATCCACTACGGACTATGAGAAATAGAATTATCGGTAAGTAAATTCTTATTTTAAACACTTGCTTTTTAAATATTGATACATTTATGGGCTCTTTTGTAACAAATATTTGGTTTGTTTACTTTTTTAATTTTCCTTCTATCATTTTAGTGTAGTGTTTGGGGAAAATATATTCAGATTTGCTCACATGTCCAATATTTTGAGTACTTTGCTGTTTTTCAGCAGACAAGTGACATTGGGAGAAATTCAGTCATTTCTCACACGCCCGTAAGTGATGGGCACCCGACAGATGACGATTATTTTTTTTTATTTTTTTTTGCTGATGGATAGGGAACACACTAAGTATTGCACATGTCACGTCTAAATGCTAGATCTGTCTAAACTATTGGGTGTGCTGCTGAAACTGAAGTTCTGGAGCTCCAAAGCCCAATTTTTTTGCACATTTGTTTGCCACCTCCAGGAGGGTGTGACCATCGATGTTGGATGCCTGCAACACTCCTGCCCGATTGGCAAAACAATTGAATAGGTCCATCGGGCACTCAATAATTATTGTATTCCTGCCATGGTGTCCTGGTTACTGTAGCTTTAGGGGGCTAAGTGCACTAAAGCTGTGCACAGAGCTGCTGCACAGTGGCAGTCAAGCTACTATGGGTGGAACTGGAAGGATGTCCCTTGGGAGACTGGATATCCTAGTGTATGTCTATTGCCTATTTCCTATGAATAGTTTCAGCATCACTTTGCAATAAAACTGAGATTGCAGAACTGACTTGCTGAAATAGTTTGGTTAATGACTTATATACCACCCCCTCTTACCCAGCACTCCAAAAATACCTGCACTGTGCATGTATTGGGGTAGACTTTAACATACCTCGCAACTGTCCAGATTTCAGTGGGACAATCCCACTACTTGGACACTGACCCGCTATCCTTCCCGCGGGGATCGCAGTATCCCGCGGGGGGGGGGGGGGGCAGTTAGGAGAGGTAGTGGTCACCACTGCTCTGCTTTGCAAAGCAGCACAGCATCTTTTAGCACAAGGAGAGGAGCTGGAGACTGTCCAGCAGCTCAAGGAGCACTGGGCATGCCCCCAAGTTGTAGGCCATGCCCCTTGCCGTGAGACCCCCGCCCCTCTACCTGAAGCTCCATTTTCTTTTCAGCCGTGCCTCCGACACTGCATGTCCTGATTCCAAAGGGACAGAAGTTGGAAAGTTTGCTTTAAACACTGAACCAGCAAAAATTTTCTTGCACTAAACGACTATATAAATGTCCTATTGTAGCAAACTCATGGTAAGATGTTATTTTTGGGGCTGTGGTTGTATTGAGGCAGACTTGCATGTTTAAATGCAGCAGTGGTCTATTTTTTTTTTTTTCTTTCTTAGAAACTTGGCAGTACATACTACAACATACTTATTATTGTCGGTATTTGCCTTTTGTAGGCTTTCGATTGGTACTACTCTTGCCATACGTGAATATTGATAAGGTGTGTGCTGTGAGTTTGGTCTCGGAATCTGATTTTCTGTCCTTATCCTGTTCCAGAACAATGGCACACTGACGAGTCCTGTTTTTTCGCATACATTAATCCATATTTACACGGGGGAATTCGATTGTTATCTCCCCTCGATCTCCCATTGTAAGTGATGGGAGATCGCAAGGGCAATATTCAATTAATGTTCCCTATTGCTCCCATTAGTGCCAACCAAGCTGATGGGCGCTATCAGTAAAAGTGCCGTTTGGCGGGCAAACAGGTTACTCGTGTATTATTATTTCTCATATGTCCTAGGGGATGCTAGGATCCACTTCAGTACCATGGGGTATAGACGGTTCCACAGGAGCCATGGGCACTAAGACTTTTCAAGGGTGTGAACTGGCTCCTCCCTCTATGCCCCTCCTCCAGACCTCAGTTTTAGAAATGTGCCCAGGCAGACTGGATGCACTCCAGGGGAGCTCTGAGTTTCTCTGAAAAGACTTATGTTAGGTTTTTTATTTTCAGGGAGAACTGCTGGCAACAGTCTTCCTGCTTCGTGAGACTGAGGGGGCAGAAGTAGGAACCAACTTCCTAAAGAGTTTCATGGCTCTGCTTCTGGCTGACGGGACACCATTAGCTCCTGAAGGGAACTGAACGCTAGCCGTGCCTAGATGCTCACTCCCACAGCACGCCGTCACCCCCCTCACAGAGCCAGAAGTCAGAAGACAGGTGAGTGTAAGAAGATAGATCTTCAATCAAGTAAAGTGACGGCTGAGGTACTGCGTGGCTGGCGGGAGCGCAGCGCGCCATGTTGCCCACACATACACAGGCACTGTGGGGGAGGGGGGGGGTTCCATGAAACCTATGGATACTGGCATAAATAAGGGGCATGAGTTGCTGAGGCACAGTCCTACCCCCGCCAGTGTTAAAAATTACCTCATAAAAGCTGAGGAGAAACACACCATTGAAGAGTGCAGCTTCCTCCTCAGTCAGCCAGCTCACTGCTCAGCGCCATTTTCTCTCTCTCTCTCCTTAGGCTGCAGAGACAACACTGGTCCTCCTCCACTGAACAAGTATCAGGGTGCAAAATTAGGGGGGCCACTGAATTTGGTGCTATATAATTGTGTGATTAACATTATAAAGCGCTGCATGTCAGTGGGCATTTTGTGTTCAGACATTGTGTTACTGGCGCTGGGTTGTGAACTGGCAAATCCTATCTGTGTCCCTCTGACAGATTTTACTGTGGGTCTTTCCCCTATAAGTCCCGGAGTGTCTGGTGTGGCTGTGCACGTGTGTGACATGTCTGTGGCAGGGAACTCTGTGGAGACATGTTAGGGACACAGAGGTGTAATAGGACACCAAGAGCCTGACTGGGTGAAAGGTTACATGATAGTGTGAATCATATCAGTAAGAGGTTGGACTGAATCTCATACAGAAAATGAAAATAATCTGTTGAAGATGTGATTTTTAATAGTTCTGCCTTTCATCCACATGGACCTTTCTGGGTCACATACAAATTTGCACAAGTAGTACAAACTGATACTGACACGGACTCTGATTCCTGTGTCGACACTAGTGATTCCAGGGGAATATGTCCTAAGTTAGCAAAAAAGCATTCAAAACATGTTTTAGGTATAAAGGAAGTGTTAGAAGTTACGAAACCCCCTCTTTTACCACAAGGAGAGGGTTTACTTTAGTAACGAAGTAATGTAATTTCTCTGACGTCCTAGTGGATGCTGGGTACTCCGTAAGGACCATGGGGAATAGACGGGCTCCGCAGGAGACTGGGCACTTCATTAAAGAAAAGATTAGGTACTACATCTGGTGTGCACTGGCTCCTCCCTCTATGCCCCTCCTCCAGACCTCAGTTAGAATCTGTGCCCGGCCTGAGCTGGATGCACTTAGTGGGCTCTCCTGAGTTCACTAAAAAGAAAAGTATTTGTTAGGTTTTTTTATTTTCAGTGAGATCTGCTGGCAACAGACTCACTGCTACGTGGGACTTAGGGGAGAGAAGCAAACCTACCTGCTTGCAGCTAGCTTGTGCTTCTAGGCTACTGGACACCATTAGCTCCAGAGGGATCGAACAAAGGGCCCTACCTCGATCGTCCGTTCCCGGAGCCGCGCCGCCGTCCCCCTTGCAGAGCCTGAAGACGGAGGAAATCGGCGGCTGAAGACTTCGGTCTTCAATAAGGTAGCGCACAGCACTGCAGCTGTGCGCCATTGCTCCCACAGCACACCACACGCCTGGTCACTGGTGGGTGCAGGGCGGTGGGGGGGGCGCCCTGGGCTGCAATTAATATACCTTTTGGCAATAAAAAGCACATAATACAGTTTTTAACACTGTATATGTGCAGAAACCCCCGCCATTAACGTTATAAAAAGCGGGAGAAGCCCGCCGTTGAAGGGGCGGGGCTATCTCCCTCAGCACAGCCAGCGCCATTTTCTCTTCACAGCTCCGCTGGAAGGACGCTCCCCAGGCTCTCCCCTGCAGTATACACTACAGAAAGGGTAAAAAAGAGAGGGGGGGGGGGGGGCACATAAATTTAGGCGCAAATTGTGATATAAGCAGCTATAGGGGGAAAATTCACTTTGTGTATAGTGTATATCCCTCTGTTATATAGCGCTCTGGTGTGTGCTGGCATACTCTCTCTCTCCCCAAAGGACTTTGTGGGATCCTGTCTTCAGTCAGAGCATTCCCTGTGTGTGTGTGCCGTGTGTCGGTACGGCTGTGTCGACATGTTTGATGAGGACGCTTACGTGGAGGCGGAGCAGGTGCCGATAAGTGTGATGTCGCCCCCTGCGGGGCCGACACCTGAGTGGATGGATATGTGGAAGGTATTAACCGACAGTGTCAACTCCTTGCATAAAAGGTTCGATGACGCAGCTTTGGGACAGCCGGCATCTCAGCCCGCGCCTTTCCCAGGCATCTCAAAGGCCGTCAGGGGCTCAAACGCCCGCTAACTCAGATGGCAGACACAGATGTCGACACGGAGTCTGACTCCAGTGTCGACGAGGATGAGACAAATATACAATCCACTAGGGCCATCCGATGCATGATTACGGCAATGAAAAATGTGTTGCACATTTCTGACATTAACCCGGTTACCACAAAAAAGGGTATTATGTTTGGGGAGAAAAAGCAGCCAGTAACTTTAACCCCATCTGATGAGTTAAATGAATTGTGTGAAGAAGCGTGGGGTTCCCCAGATAAGAAACTAGTAATTTCTAAGCGAATACTAATGGCGTATCCTTTCCCGCCAACGGATAGGTTACGCTGGGAGACATCCCCTAAGGTGGACAAGGCGCTCACACGCTTATCAAAAAAGGTGGCACTGCCTTCTCGGGATACGGCCGCCTTAAAGGAGCCTGCAGATAGAAAGCAGGAGGCTATCCTGAAGTCTGTGTATACACACTCCGGTACTATACTGAGACCTGCTATTGCTTCAGCATGGATGTGTAGTGCTGCAGCAGCGTGGTCTGATTCCCTGTCTGATAACATTGATTCCCTTGACAGGGACACTATATTGCTAACCATAGAGCATATTAAAGACGTAGTCTTATATATGAGAGATGCACAGAGGGACATTTGCCGGCTGGCATCTAGAATTAATGCAATGTCCATTTCTGCCAGGAGAGTATTATGGACTCGGCAGTGGACAGGTGATGCTGATTCTAAAAGGCACATGGAAATTTTGCCTTATAAGGGTGAGGAATTGTTTGGGGACGGTCTTTCGGACCTTGTATCCACAGCAACAGCTGGGAAGTCGACTTTTTTACCTCAGGTTCCCTCACAGCCTAAGAAAGCACCGTATTATCAAGTACAGTCCTTTCGGCCTCAAAGGCAAGCGGGTTAGAGGCGCGTCCTTTCTGCCCAGAGGCAGGGGTAGAGGGAAAAAGCTGCACCATACAGCCAGTTCCCAAGAACAAAAATCCTCCCCTGCTTCCACTAAGTCCACCGCATGACGCTGGGGCTCCACATGTGGAGCCAGGTGCGGTGGGGGCCCGTCTCAGGAACTTCAGCGACCAGTGGGTTTGCTCACAGGTGGATCTCTGGGTTCTAAAAGTGGTATCTCAGGGATACAAGCTGGAGTTCGAGACGTCTCCCCCTCGCCGTTACCTCAAATCAGCCTTGCCAGCTACTCCCCAGGACAGGGAGGTAGTACTGGCGGCAATTCACAAGCTGTACCTCCAGCAGGTGATGATCAAAGTTCCCCTCCTTCAACAGGGACGGGGTTACTATTCCACAATGTTTGTGGTACCGAAACCAGACGGTTCGGTGAGACCCATTCTAAATTTGAAATCCTTGAACACTTATATAAGGAAGTTCAAGTTCAAAATGAAATCGCTCAGGGCGGTTATTGCAAGCCTGGAAGAGGGGGATTACATGGTATCACTGGACATCAAGGATGCTTACCTACATGTCCCCATTTACCCACCTCACCAGGTGTACCTCCGTTTTGTGGTACAGAACTGCCATTACCAATTCCAGACGTTGCCGTTTGGTCTGTCCACGGCACCGAGGGTATTTACCAAAGTAATGGCCGAAATGATGATACTCCTTCGGAAGAAGGGAGTTATAATTATCCCGTACTTGGACGATCTCCTTGTTAAGGCGAGGTCCAGGGAGCAGTTGTTGGTCGGAGTAGCACTATCTCAGGAAGTGCTACAACAGCACGGCTGGATTCTGAATATCCCAAAGTCGCAGCTGGTTCCTATGACGCGTCTGCTGTTCCTGGGTATGATTCTGGACACAGAACAGAAGAAGGTGTTTCTCCCGGAGGAGAAGGCCAAGGAGTTGTCATCTCTGGTCAGAGACCTCCTAAAACCAAAACAGGTGTCGGTGCATGACTGCACGCGAGTCCTGGGAAAGATGGCCGCTTCTTACGAGGCAATTCCATTCGGCAGGTTCCATGCAAGGATCTTTCAGTGGGATCTGTTAGACAAGTGGTCCGGATCGCATCTTCAGATGCATCGGCTGATCACCCTGTCCCTGAGGGCCAGGGTGTCTCTGCTGTGGTGGCTGCAGAGTGCTCATCTTCTCGAAGGCCGCAGATTCGGCACACAGGACTGGGTCCTGGTGACCACGGATGCAAGCCTCCGAGGTTGGGGGGCAGTCACTCAGGGAAGAAACTTCCAAGGAAGGCTTCCCTACACATAAATATTCTGGAACTGAGGGCCATTTACAATGCCCTAAGTCAGGCAAAACCCCTGCTTCAAAACCAGCCGGTGCTGATTCAGTCAGACAACATCACGGCGGTCGCCCATGTAAACCGACAGGGTGGCACAAGAAGCAGGATGGCGATGGCAGAAGCCACAAGGATTCTCCGATGGGCGGAAAATCACGTGATAGCACGGTCAGCAGTGTTCATTCCGGGAGTGGACAACTGGGAAGCAGACTTCCTCAGCAGGCACGACCTCCACCCGGGAGAGTGGGGACTTCATCCAGAAGTCTTCCAGCTGATTGTAAATCGTTGGGAAAGGCCACAGGTGGACATGATGGCGTCCCGCCTCAACAAAAAGCTAAAAAGATATTGCGCCAGGGCAAGGGACCCTCAGGCGATAGCTGTGGACGCTCTAGTGACACCGTGGGTGTACCAGTCGGTTTATGTGTTCCCTCCTCTTCCTCTCATACCAAAGGTACTGAGGATAATAAGAAAGAGAGGAGTAAGAACTATACTCATCGTTCCGGATTGGCCAAGAAGAACTTGGTACCCGGAACTACAAGAAATGATCTCAGAGGACCTTTGGCCTCTGCCTCTCAGGCAGGACCTGCTGCAGCAGGGGCCCTGTCTGTTCCAAGACTTAACCGCGGCTGCGTTTGACGGCATGGCGGTTGAACGCCGGATCCTGATGGAAAAGGGCATTCCGGTTGAAGTCATTCCTACGCTGATAAAAGCTAGGAAGGATGTGACAGCAAAACATTATCACCGCATATGGCGAAAATATGTTGCTTGGTGTGAGGCTATGAAGGCCCCAACAGAAGATTTTCAGCTGGGTCGATTTCTGCACTTCCTACAGTCAGGAGTGACTATGGGCCTAAAATTGGGATCCATTAAAGTCCAGATTTCGGCCCTGTCTATTTTCTTTCAAAAAGAACTGGCTTCACTGCCTGAAGTTCAGATGTTTGTTAAGGGAGTGCTGCATATTCAGCCCCCTTTTGTGCCCCCAGTGGCACCTTGGGATCTCAACGTTGTGTTGGATTTCCTAAAATCACATTGGTTTGAGCCACTTAAGACCGTGGAGTTGAAATATCTCACGTGGAAAGTGGTCATGCTTTTGGCCTTGGCTTCGGCTAGGCGTGTGTCAGAATTGGCGGCTTTGTCATGTAAAAGCCCCTATTTGATCTTCCATATGGACAGGGCAGAATTGAGGACTCGTCCCCAATTTCTCCCTAAGGTGGTATCAGCGTTTCACTTGAACCAACCTATTGTGATGCCTGCGGCTACTCGGGACTTGGAGGCTTCCAAGTTGCTGGATGTAGTCCGGGCCCTGAAAATCTATGTTTCCAGGACGGCTAGAGTCAGAAAAACTGACTCGCTGTTTATTCTGCATGCACCCAACAAGCTGGGTGCTCCTGCTTCTAAGCAGACTATTGCTCGCTGGATCTGTAGCACGATTCAACTTGCACATTCATCGGCTGGACTGCCGCATCCTAAATCAGTGAAAGCCCATTCCACGAGGAAGGTGGGCTCTTCTTGGGCGGCTGCCCGAGGGGTCTTGGCTTTACAACTTTGCCGAGCTGCTACCTGGTCGGGATCAAACACGTTTGCAAAATTCTACAAGTTTGATACACTGGCTGAGGAGGACCTTGAGTTTGCTCATTCGGTGCTGCAGAGTCATCCGCACTCTCCCGCCTGTTTGGGAGCTTTGGTATAATCCCCATGGTCCTTACGGAGTACCCAGCATCCACTAGGACATCAGAGAAATTAAGATTTTACTCACCGGTAAATCTATTTCTCTAACGTCCTAGTGGATGCTGGGGACTCCGTCAGGACCATGGGGAATAGCGGGCTCCGCAGGAGACAGGGCACATCTAAAAAGCTCTTTAGGTCACATGGTGTGTACTGGCTCCTCCCCCTATGACCCTCCTCCAGGCTTCAGTTAGGTTTCTGTGCCCGGCCGAGTAGGGTGCAACCTGGATGGCTCTCTTATAGAGCTGTTTAGAAAAGTCTTTTTTAGGTTTAAACTAATCAGTGATTCCTGCTGGCGACAGGATCACTGCAACGTGGGACTTAGGGGAGAGACTTGCAACTCACCTGCGTGCAGGAGGATTGAAGTCTTAGGCTACTGGACACTGAGCTCCAGAGGGAGTCGGAACACAGGTCAGCCTGGGGTTCGTCCCGGAGCCGCGCCGCCGATCCCCCTTACAGACGCTGAAGACGGCGGAGACGGAGGTCCGGTGACAGGCGGCAGAAGGCTTCTCAGTCTTCATAGAGGTAGCGCACAGCACTGCAGCTGTGCGCCATTGCTGTCACACAGATCACTGACCTAGTCACGGAGGGTGCAGGGCGCTGCTGGGGGCGCCCTGGGCAGCAATATAAATACCTAATTTGGCAAAAGAAATACACCACATATAGCCATTAAGGCTATATGTATGTATTTTAACCCAGGCCAGTATTAAAAAACCGGGAGGAAAAGCCCGCCGAGAAAGGGGCGGAGCTTATTCTCCTCAGCACACAGCGCCATTTTCCCTCACAGAAAGGCTGAGGGGAAGGCTCCCATGCTCTCCCCTGCACTGCACTACAGAAACAGGGTTAAAACAGAGAGGGGGGGCAATGATTTGGCGATATAAATATATATTAAATGCTATAAGGGAGGAACACTTATATAAAGGTTGTCCCTGTATAATTATAGCATTTTGGTGTGTGCTGGCAAACTCTCCCTCTGTCTCCCCAAAGGGCTAGTGGGTCCTGTCCTCTATCAGAGCATTCCCTGTGTGTGTGCTGTAGGTCGGTACGTGTGTGTCGACATGTATGAGGAAAATGTTGGTGAGGAGACGGAGCAAATTGCCTGTAATAGTGATGTCACTCTCTAGGGAGTCGACACCGGAATGGATGGCTTACTTATGGAATTACGTGATAATGTCAACACGCTGCAAGCCGGTTGACGACATGAGACAGCCGGCGGACAAATTAGTATTGGTCCAGGCGTCTCAGACACCGTCAGGGGCTTGTAAAAACGCCCATTTACCTCAGTCGGTCGACAGACACTGACACGGACACTGACCCCAGTGTCGACGGTGAAGAAATAAACGTATTTTTCCTTTAGGGCCACAAGTTACATGTTAAGGGCAATGAAGGAGGTGTTACATATTTCTGATACCACAAGTACCACAAATAAGGGTATTTTGTAGGGTGGGAATAAACTACTTGTAGTTTTGCCTGAATCAGATAAATTAAATGAAGTGTGTGATGATACGTGGGGTTCCTCCGATAGAAAGTTATGGGCGGTATACCCTTTCCCGCCAGAAGTAAGGGCGAGTTGGAAAACACACCTTAGGGTGGATAAGGCGCTCACACGCTTGTAAAAAATGGCGTTACCGTCTCCAGATACGGCCGCCTCAAGGAGCCAGCTGATAGGATGCTGGAAAATATCATAACAGTATATACACACATACTGGTGTTATACTACGACCAGCAATCGCCTCAGCATGGATGTGCAGCGCTGAGGGGGCTTGGTCGGATTTCCTGACTGAAAAATTTGGATACCCTTGACAGGGACAAGTTTTTATTTACTATAGAGCATTTTAAGGATGCATTTCTATATATGCGTGATGCGCAGAGGCATATATTGTATTCTGGCATCAAGAGTAAATGTGATGTACATATCTGCCAGACGAAGACACGACAGTGGTCAGGTGAGGCAGATTACAGACGGCATATGGAAGTATTGCCGTATAAAGGGGCGGTCCATTGGACCTGGTGGCCATGGCAACAGCTGAAAGATCCACCTTTTGTTACCCCGAGTCACATATCGGCAAGAAAGGACACAGTCTTTTCAGTCTCAGTCCTTTCGTCCCCATACGGGCAGGCGGGCAAAGGCCAGTCATATCTGCCCAGGGGTAGAGGAAAGGGAAGAAGACTGCAGCAAGCAGCCCATTCCCAGGAACAGAAGCCCCTCACAGCTTCTGCCAAGTCCGCAGCATAACGCTGGGGCCGTACAAGCGGACTCAGGTGCGGTAGGGGGTCATCTCAAGAGTTTCAGCACGCAGTGGGCTCACTCGCAAGGGAACTCCGGGATCCTACATGTGGTATCCCAGGTGTACATTAGAAATTCGAGACGTCTCCCCCTCACACATTTCACAGGCTGTATTCCCAGCAGGTGATAATCAAAGTACCCCTTTTACAGAAGGGGGTAGTATTCCACACTATATTGTGGTACTGAAGCCAACCGGCTCGGTGAGATCTGAAATATTTGAACACTTACATACAAGCGTTCAAATCAAGATGGAGTCACTCGGAGCAGTGATAGCGAACCAGGAAGAAGGGGACGATATGGTGTCACTGGATATCAGGGACGCTTACCTACAGGTCCAAATTTGCCCTTCTCACCAAGGGTACTTCAGGTTCCTGGTACAGAACTGTCACTATCAGTTCAGACGCTGCCGTTTGGATTGTCCACGGCGCCCCGGGTCTTTACCAAGGTAATGGCCGGAATGAGGAATTTTCTTAAAAGAAACATGGACGCTTTCCTGATAAGGGCAAGGTCCAGAGAACAGTTGGAGGTCGGAGTAGCACTATCTTAAGTAGTGCTACTACAGCACGAGTGGATTCTAAATATTCCAAAATCGCAGCTTTTTCCGACGACACGTCTACTGTTCCTAGGGATGATTCTGGACACAGTCCAGAAAAACGTGTTTCTCCCAGTGGAGAAAGCCAGGGAGTTATCCGAGATAATCGGGATCCTCCTAAAACCAGGAAAAGTGTCAGTGCATCATTGCACAAGAGTCCTGGTAAAAATGGTGGCTTATTACGAAGCAATTCCATTCGGCAGATTTCCCGCAAGAACTCTTCAATGGGATCTGCTGGACAAATGGTCCGGATCGCATCCTCAGATGCATCAGCGGATAACCCTATATCCAAGGACAAGGGTGTCTCTCCTGTGGTGATTACAGAGTGCGCATCTTCTAGAGGGCCGCAGATTCGGCATTCAGGATTGGATGCCGGTGACCACGGAGGCCAGCCTGAGAGGCTGGGGAACAGTCACACAGGGAAAAAATTTCCAGGGAAGTGTGATTAAGTCTGGAGAATTCTCTCCGCATAAATAAGCTTAGAGCAAATATATAATGCTCCAAACTTAGCAAGACCTCTGCTTCAAGGTCAGCCGGTATTGATCCAGTGGGATAACATCACGGCAGTCGCCCACGTAAACAGAAAGGGCGGCACAAGAAGCAGGAGGGCAGTGTCAAAACTGCAAGGATTTTTCGCTAGGCGGAAAATCATGTGATAGCACTGTCAGCAGTGTTCTTTCCGGGAGTGGACGACTGGGAAGCAGACTTCCTCAGCAGGCATGACCTCCACCCGGGAGAGTGGAAACTTCATAGGGAAGTTTTTCAGCATGATTGTGGACCGTTGGCAAAGACCAAAGGTGGACATGATGGCGTCCCGCCCGAACAAAAAACGGGACAGGTATTCCGCCAGGTCTTGACACCTTCAGGCGATAGCTGTGGATGTTCTGGTAACACCGTGGGTGTACCAGTCAGTGTATGTGTTCCCTCCTCTGTTTCTCATAACCAAGGTATTGAGAATTATAAGACATAGAGGAGTATGAACTATACTAGTGGCTCCGGATTGGCCAAGAGGGACTTGGTACCCGGAACTTCAAGAGATGCTCACAGAGGACTAAGGGCCTGGGGAGCTAAGAAGGGACTTGCTTCAGCAAGTACCATGTATATTCCAAGACTTACCGCGGCTGCGTGTGACGGCATGGCGGTTGAATGCCGGATCCTGAAGGGAAAAGGCATTCCATAAGAGGTCATACCTACCTTGGTCAAAGCCAGGAAGGAGGTGACCGCACAACGTCATCACCACATGTGGTGAAAATATGTTGCGTGGGTAAGGCCAGGAAGGCTCCACGAAGGAAATTTCAACTAGGTCGATTTCTGCACTTCCTGAAAACAGGAGTGTTTTGAGCCTCAAATTGGGGTTCATTAAGATTTAAATTTCGGCCCTGTAGATTTTCTTCCAGAAAAAATTGACTTCAGTTCCTGAAGTCCAGATTGTAAAGGGTGTATTGCATATACAGTTTTTTTTTGTGCCTCTAGGGGCACCGTGAGATCTCAACATAGTGTTGGGATTCCTTAAAATCATATTGGTTTGAACCGCTCAAATCTGTGGATTTGAAATATCTCACATGGAAAGTGACCATGCTGTTGACCAATATCTCACATGGAAAGTGACCATGTTGTTAGCCCTGGCCTCGGCCAGGCGATTGTCAGAATGGGCGGTTTTGTCTTACAAAAGCCCATATTGAAATTTTCCATTTGAACAGGGCAGAACTCGGACTCGTCTCCAGTTTCTTCCTAAAGGGGTGTCAGCGTTTTCACCTGAAACAACCCATTGTGGTGCCTGCGGCTACTGGGGACTTGGAGGACTCCAAGTTACTAGACGTTGTCAGGGCCCTAAAGATAAATAAATAAATATATATATATATATATATATATATATATATATATATATATATATATATATATATATATATATATATATATATATATATATATATATATATATATTAGTTAGGACGGCTGGAGTCAGAAAGTCTGACTTGCTGTTTATATTGTATGCACCCAACAAGTTGGGTGTTTCTGCTTCTAAGCAGTCTATTGCACGCTGGATTTGTAGTACAATTCAGTTTGCACATTCTGTGGCAGGCCTGTCACAGTCGAAATATGTAGATGCCCATTCCACAAGGAAGGTGGCATCATCCTGGGCGGCTGCCCGAGGAGTCTCGGCATTATAACTTTGCCGAGCAGCTACGTGGTCAGGGGAGAACACGTTTGTAAAATTTTACAAATTTGATACTCTGGCTAAAGAGGACCTGGAGTTCTCTCATTCGGTGCTGCAGAGTCATCCGCACTCTCCCGCCCGTTTGGGAGCTTTGGTATAATCCCCATGGTCCTGACGGAGTCCCCAGCATCCACTAGGACGTTAGAGAAAATAAGATTTTACTTACCGATAAATCTATTTCTCGTAGTCCGTAGTGGATGCTGGGCGCCCATCCCAAGTGCGGATTGTCTGCAATGTTTGTACATAGTTATTGTTACTAAAAATCGGGTTATTACTATTGTTGTGAGCCATCTTCTTAGAGGCTACTTCGTTTTGTTATCATACTGTTAACTGGGTTCAGATCACAAGTTGTACGGTGTGATTGGTGTGGCTGGTATGAGTCTTACCCGGGATTCAAGATCCTTCCTTATTGTGTACGCTCGTCCGGGCACAGTACCTAACTGAAGCCTGGAGGAGGGTCATAGGGGGAGGAGCCAGTACACACCATGTGACCTAAAGAGCTTTTTAGATGTGCCCTGTCTCCTGCGGAGCCCGCTATTCCCCATGGTCCTGACGGAGTCCCCAGCATCCACTACGGACTACGAGAAATAGATTTATCGGTAAGTAAAATCTTATTTTCTCGTAGTCCGTAGTGGATGCTGGGAGCCCGTCCCAAGTGCGGAATTCTGCAATACTTGTATATAGTTATTGCTTAACTATAGGGTTTCTTGTTCTGCGCCATCAGTTTAATGAGGATCAGTTGTTCATACTGTTAACTGGGTATAGTTATCACGAGTTGTACGGTGTGATTGGTGTGGCTGGTATGAGTCTTACCCTGGATTCCAAATCCTTTCCTTGTAATGTCAGCTATTCCGGGCACAGTTTCCCTAACTGAGGTCTGGAGGAGGGGCATAGAGGGAGGAGCCAGTGCACACCAGATGTAGTACCTAAGCTTTTCTTTAAAGTGCCCAGTCTCCTGCGGATTCCATCTATTCCCCATGGTCCTTACGGAGTACCCAGCATCCACTACGGACTACGAGAAATAGATTTACCGGTGAGTAAAATCTTATTTTTCCCTCCACCTCAGGAGTTGAACAGTCTCTTGGAGGGAGTCTGATTTAACCTGAAAAGAAATTTCAGATTACCAAAAGGAATTCAAGCAGCTTACCTTTTTCCAAAATAGGTGGGAGTCACCCCGCATTTTAGACGGGGCCCTGTCATAAAAGAGAAAAGGTTTCTCCCTGCGCCTGGAATGGCTTCACTTGAGGAGCTGACAGACCGCAAGTGAGTGAGGTGATCTATTGATGTGGCCAATGGGACACTACTCAGGCCTACCATTGTCTGTGTGTGGGTGAGTAGTGCTATTGAAAAGTGGTCAGAAAACTTGTTATTAGACATTGACACAATAGATGGAGATGAGATACTCCTAAAGTTAGGTCATATCAAAGACGCTGCTATGTACGTACTAGAAACCATGAAATATATTGGTTTCTTGGGATCAAGAACCGCTACCATGGCAGTATCGGCTCGGAGGGCGTGGTGGATTCGCCAGTGGAATGCTGATGTAGATTCCAAAATAAAATATGGAGCTTTCCCGTATAAAGGTGAAGACTTGTTTGGTGATGGGCTGGATGCGTTCGTCTCGGCGGCTACCGCAGTTAAGTCGACATTCTTGCCGTATGCTCCTACACCGGCGAAAGACACATCACTCTCACATACAGTCCTTTCGGCCCAACAAATACAAAAAGGCCAAAGGTTCCCCCTTTTTTGCAGGTAGGGGAAAAGGAAAGAAATCCGCAGCGTTTCCCGGATCGCAGGAGCAGAAGTCCACCCCTGCTTCTGCCAAATCTGCAGCATAACACTGGGGCTCCCTTGCGGGAGTCTGCTCGGGTGGGAGCACGTCTGAAACTTTTCAGCCAAATCTGGGTTCAATATGGCCTGGACCAATGGGTCTTACAAATAGTGTCCCATGGGTACAAACTAGAGTTTCAAACCTGAAAAATCTGAATCTCTACCTGAAAAGGTTCAAGATGGAATCCCTGAGTATAGTGATTTTCAGTCTGGAGGAGGGGACTTCATGATATCGGTAGACATAAAGGATGCTTACTTGCATGTTCCCATTTATCCTCCTCACCAAGCTTATCTGAGATTCGCAGTACAGGATTGCCGTTACCAGTTTCAGACATTGCCGTTCGGACTCTCCACGGCACCGAGGGTATTCATCAAGGTGATGGTGGAGATGATGGTCCGCCTTCGTTAAAAAGAAGTCAATATAATTCCTTATCTGGACGATCCCTGAATCTTGCTTTTATCAGGAGAACAGTTGGTGCAGAACATCGCACTCTCCCTGTCAATACTGCAACAACACGGTTGGATCATGAATTTTCCAAAGTCGCAGTTGGAACCGACAACAGGATTGTCCTTTTTAGGGATGATTCTGGACACAGAAGTACGGAGAGTATTTCTTCCAGTGAAAAAGGCTCTGGAAATCCAGAAAATGGTCAAAAAAATATTGAAACCAACAAGCGTGTCGGTCCATTGATGCATTCGGTTGTTGGGGAAAATGGTAGCGGCCTACGAGGCCGATTTTCATGCCAGAGTATTCCAGTGGGACCTGTTGGACAAGTGGTCCGGATCCCACCTACACATGCACCCGAAAATAATCCTGTCCCACAAAGCCAGGATTTCGCTCCTGTGGTGGCTACACAGTTCTCACCTACTAGAGGGACGCAGGTTTGGGATTCACGACTGGGTCCTAATAACCACGGATGCAAGTCTCCGAGGCTAGGGAGCTGTCACACAGGGGGAAATCTTCCAAGGAAAATGATCAAGTCAGGAAGCCTTCCTTCACATAAACGTTCTTGAATTGAGAGCCATTTACAACAGCCTTCTACAAGCGGTACATCTTCAAGATCCCGTGCAGAACCAGTCGGACAATGTAACAGCAGTCGCGTACATAAACAGGCAAGGCGGAACGAAAAGCAGAGCGGCAATGGCAGAGGTGACTAGGATTCTCCTCTGGGCAGAAAGACATGTTAGAGCTCTGTCAACAATTTTCATTCCGGGAGTGGACAACTGGGAAGCAGACTTCCTCAGCAGACACTATCTCCATCCAGGAGAGTGGGGCCTCCACCAAGAAGTCTTTGCAGAGGTGACAAGTCTTTGGGGAGTTCCTCAAGTAGTCATGATGACATCTCGTCTAAACAAGAAGCATCAGAGATATTGTTCCAGGTCGAGAGACCCTCAAGCAATAGCAGTGGATGCACTGGTGACCCAGTGGGTGTTTCGGTCGGTATGTTTCCCTCCACTTCCACTGATTCCAAAAGTTCTCAAAATAAAGGTAGAGTGAAAGGCAGTGGTGACAGGGAGGTATGGTATCATGGAGGAGAGTATGGCAGTAAAGGGTGGGAGTATGGCTGCATGGGGAGTACTGGCAGTAAGGGGGGTGGGGAGGTATGGTACAGTAAGAGGGAGAAGTATGGCAGCATAGTGGGGACTGGCAGTAAGGGGGAGAAGTTTGGCAGGATGGGAGGACTGGCGGGGAGGGGGAATGACCGTAAGGGAGAGAAGTGTGGCATGGCAGTAGTATAGTTAGCAGCAAGATGGGAGGTGTCTGGCAGCAGGGAAAGGTGGTGTTTGGAAACAAGGCGGGTTACTGTTTGTGGTACTGGTGACAGGTGGGGGGGTTGTTCTAGAGGCAGGGAGGGAAGGGGGTGTCTGGAGCCAGGTAGTGGAGTGATGGCTAGTGCCTGGAGGCAGGGTATGTTAAAGCAGGGGAGAGGTAGGTTGGTGGGGTGGTGTATGAAAGATGGAAGGGGGGGGGGGGGGTTCTGTTTGGGGGCAGGAGTGGTGAGGAGGTGTCTATTGCAGGACACGCGCACATATACGGCGTTTCACTGACCTTGTATAATGCCTGTGTACTGGAGATGGTACCCAGGGATGAGGGCCCGCACTCTAACGGGGTGAATTTGTGGTATATGCTGCAGAACTAGCCCTAGAGCTGCAGCAAGGATGGAGACAGAGAGGGTCCTTTGTACTGCTGCTCTGCCTGTCACCATGTGTCTGCAGCAGGATACAGGGACTGGCAGCTCCAGATCCCTGTGCTGGGGAACTTTTTCCTTGGTGCGGTGCTTCCCAGATCGGCAGGAGAAAAGGGTTTCGGTAAGGAGGAGACTAGTCCTGCAATGAAAGCCAATCAGGATCAAGCCCGGCCCGCGAATCAGAAGCTGGAGGGCGGCGCTGGGCTGATCATTCGTCTATGTCCAGGGATGAGCAGACAGGCTGGTGCCTAGAGTGTAATGTGCAGCGCACGATAAAATAGCAAAAATATATATTCTTAATGACTGAATCCGCCACTGATGGGACCTTAATGTGGTGTTGCAGTTCCTTCAATCAGATTGGTTTGAACCTCTGCAGGAGATAGAATTGAAGTTTCTCACTTGGAAAGTGGTGATGCTATTGGCCTTGGCATCCGCAAGGTGGGTGTCTGAGTTGGGGGCCTTGTCCCACAAGAGCCCTTACCTGATCTTCCATGAAGATAGGGCAGAGTTAAGAACTCGTTAACCATTTCTTCCAAAGGCGGTTTCGTCCTTCCACACAAACCAACCTATTGTGGTGCCAGTAGCTACTGACACTTTCACTGAGTCAGTCTCTAGATGTGATTAGAGCTTTGAAGATTTATGTCGCAAGAACAGCTCGATTACGGAAAACAGGCTCTGTTTGTCCTGTATGCTCCCAGCAAGATTGGGTGTTGTGGCCGGAGGGACCCCAGCCACGAGGAGAATGGCCGCCTGCGGCACTGAAGGGGTTAACCCCTAGTGCCCGGCGCCATTCTACAGGACAATGGGCGCTTGGCGCCATATTTAAAAAGTAATGGGCGCTAGGCGCCGTGTTATAAAAACTGTTTAGTACTGTACTTTTTAAAATGTGCTGTGGTCCTGGACCCCTCCGGAGACCACGGCAGGGAGGACAGCCCCCCGGCGCGCTCAGCAGAGTGTGCGCGCCGGGGGATAGAAGGCAGCCGCTGACCGCCGGAGTCCGGGAGCTCCGCTCCCGGCAGCGGTCGGTGAAGCCCCGGGCGCACTGGAGTGTGCGCGCCGGGGAGAAGGGTGAGCGCTGCGGCTGGGAGCTCGGCTCCCGCTGCAGTGCTCTCTGTGAGAGCCGCCGCTGGGGGCCGGGAGCTCTGCTCCCGGCGCCTCAGCCCAGCACGGGTGGCCAGCAGCCGGGACGGACGTCCCGGGCTGCTAGCCGGCAAGGGGGGGTGCGCAGCAGCCCGGCTCCCCGCCGGACGCTGCGGCGAGGCCATAAGTCAGCGCCGCTCAGGGGGGACCGGGCTAGCCAGCTCCCTAGCGGTGTGGGTGAATTAGGATGGTGATCGCTGGGGTCCGGGAGCTACGCTCCCGGCGCCTCAGCGCTGAAACAAGCCAGAGTCACGGCGGCCGGGACAAGTGTCCCGGGCCGCCGGGTTTCGGTACAGGGGGGTGCGCCGCACTGTGCGGTGAGGCCACTGAGTAGTGCCACACTGGGGGGGGACAGGGAGAGCCAGCTCCCTGGAACCCCAGAGGCAGGAAGGCAGGCTGGAGGATGGGGGAAGCCAGCCCCATACCTCCAGCACTGAGAGAGAGCCCTAGCAGCCAGGCTGCAGGGCTAGGGAAGCCCAGCGCTGAGCGCTGGGCACAGTAGTTAAATAACAAGACATTGTGTAAAAAATGTAATGACATACAGTGTGTTGTAAGGCACTGCAGTGCCTGAGTATGTAGAGTCTGTGCGGGGCACAGGCTCAGTGTATATTTAAAGGGAAATGTACAGTGTGATTTAAATGTGATGCAATTTAAAGGTAAATTGCACTTACTTGATTGTGTGTCCCAGGAGGGAGGAATCCATGGCTGTGCAGGCTGATGGATTCTCCCAGACCTTTTCCCCAAAAACGGAATGCTTTCCCATCCAGCCTCACATTTCCAAGGGGCACAGGGAGAACGAAGCAGCTCAGCTATGAAACAAGCTGAGTGGTTTCTTGGAGCTCCATGGAGATCAGCCGTAGTGGACTAGAGACCTGGACCGGGGAGCCAGGCTGCCCAGCTCTGGAGCCCAAATCCAGGCTGCAGGCAGTGAGATGGGTCCCGGGCAGGTTTCTGGAGGTCAGATTTAGGAGGGAAAACTTCCCCCAGCCAGACTGAACGGCATCGTGGAGTATCCTGACTCTCCAAGATGGGAGAGTCAAAGGAGACCGACCACTCCCCACTGTCCATAGAGGACAATGTTAGGTGTGCATGAGACCAGGGCATGCACAGCTCCTGGGTAAACATTGATTGGTTGTGCACCACAGGGCGGGCTTACCCCCTGTGGTAAGGGGTCTTGGAGAGAGATAAAAGGAGGGCAGCTGGCCCATAGGAGAGTGTATTATTCAATCTTATTCTGCTGAAAACATCTGATTGTATGCTGTTACCCCTAGCAATAGGGAGGAGCCTTTTTAAAGGTTATTTGAGCAATAAACATCTTTGCCTCAAGAAGACTGCTTCATCTTGTGACCAACAGGGTTAGGCCAAACCTAGCCCCGTCCTCCGGCTGTCCAGGGAAGCACCTAGCGTCTCCAAGCTCCGCCTTCCGCCAGCTACCGGTAGAGGCCTAGCAAGTGGCTAGTGGGGATTCGTCGGCACCACACAGCTGTGGTAAGGCAGTGCGTCGGCACATACAGAGCAGAACCGTGGTTCCAAACGCCACGGCAGGTTAGGAGTTTGGTGGTGGCAGCGAGAACCCGCCCACAGCGCAGTGGGTGGAGTCAGTAACAGGCGGTTACTGACGGTAAGTGGGAATCCCCTATGTGGTCAGGCCTCGTGCGGCTTGACCTTCCATTCTGTGCGCAGCCAACGGGACGCGAAAGCGGCGAGTGCTTTCGTACGGTACCGTCCTGTCACAGGTGTCCTGCTTCTAAGCAGACTATAGCGCGCTGGATCAGAGGGACAATTCAGCACGCTCATTCTACGGCAGGCTTGCCGGTACCGAAGTCGGTGAAGGCCCATTCTACTAGGAAAGTGGGCTCATCCTGGGCGGCTGCCCGGGGCGTCTCGGCTTTAAAACTTTGCCGAGCAGCTACTTGGTCAGGGTCAAACACATTTGCTAAATTTTATAAGTTTGACACCTTGGCCGATGAGGACCTCAAGTTCGGTCAATCGGTACTGCAGGGTCATCCGCACTCTCCCGTCCGTACTGGAGCTTTGGTATAACCCCATGGTACTGAAGTGGACCCCAGTATCCTCTAGGACGTATGAGAAAATAGGATTTTAATACCTACCGGTAAATCCTTTTCTCCTAGTCCGTAGAGGATGCTGGTCACCTGACCCAGTGCGTACTTTACCTGCAGTTTGTTCTTTATAGTTACACAAGTTGTTTCATTTGTTTTCAGCATGTTGCTGTAAATGATTCATGCCTGTTGGCGTGTCATGTTGAATGCCTTGTGCGGCATGGTTGAGGTGTGAACTGGTATGAATCTCACTATTAGTATAAAAGTAAATCCTTTCCTCGAAATGTCTGTCTCCCTGGGCACAGTTCCTATAACTGAGGTCTGGACGAGGGGCATAGAGGGAGGAGCCAGCTCACACCCTTTAAAAGTCTTAAAGTGCCCATGGCTCCTGCGGTGGACCCAGCATCCTCTATGGACTAGGAGAAAAGGATTTACCGGTAGGTATTAAAAATATATAGATAGATATATATAGATTTATTTTTTTTTACAAATTTGCTCGCCGCTTAGTATGTCTATTCCCTAACACAGAGGCTCCCTGGGGTGCCTCTGGACACTTGCAGGGGTGCCCTGGGTTGATGGTCCAGGACCAATTCAAATTATTCATGGTCAATATAATAGGCAAAACCAGTGCTGGTGGCTGCCAGTCATAAAATGTGGCCAAACAGAAGCAAATCTTGTCCCTCACCACACAACTGACCCTAAGGATGACATATAAACGCAATCTACTTATTGAGAAATTTAGAGATAAATATTACACTAAAATTTTTGGCCTAGGGGTGCCGTGAAAAAAAATGATATTCTAGGGTGCTGTGATTCCAAAAAGTTTGGAAACCAGTGCCCTAACATAAGGTTGTTTTTGTGTGTAGTTTTGAATTCTGTCTCCAGCAGCATATGAGTTACATTATTTTATTATGTACTGCTTAACATCTGGCTGTTATGTAGGTCCTGTTCAAGTTTATTGCAAATGTACATATACAGATGTAGCTACGCTCATCCAGCCGCTCGGGCACACACCGGGGGTGACTTAGAACGCTGCCTATGGATGTGCGTACTTAGACGTGTGTGTGTGTTGTAGTCATGGGCACAATTGCCGTGACTGGGTTGTTGCGAATATGGCAAACTACAGGCTGGATGATCGTGGCTACATCTCTACTTGGGTTAGGTTATAATTTACAGTGGTCCTGATTGAAGCAGTAGCTGACGCTGTATGAAAATATGCAAATGCCGCTGGAGGCATCTTGTGTAAATAGATAAATGTAAATATGCAAGACCAGAATGCACAAATAGTGTGCATCCTGTGGGTCCTTACTATGAATGTCTTGACGGCATAAGTAAGTAGAACCTGAAAGTATTTGTAGGGACCACCTGGGTGCTTGTCAACACAAGTGAAGGTAATTTAGAATAACCTTTATAAAACAATACGTTTAAACTCAAGGCTGTTAAACAATGCCATGTTATGGGCTGTAAACTTAATGTAGAGAAACTCTGGAAAATGCATTCAAAATGTATAAACAATCCAATGAGAATCAGAAGGCAAAATGTGTAACCATACCAAAGATGCACAGGGCAGGATCTGCCTGATGTCAAAGCAAAAACAATGGAGGCCTGGAACGCCACTGTATGACCCATTTATGTGCCTGCTCAAAGTAAGGTACCAGCATGCAGGTATAGCGCTTACTTGTTTTGATCTAAAGAGCGCTTTATCAAAGCTGTGCATGCTTATTCTGAGGTGAGGTTCCTTAAAAGCCACAGGAGGAAGTGTGCAGTGTTTCTGGTTCTGATAGCGGCACTTCATGGTTTCAATTGCAAACTTTAAGCGCTACTACCAGAAGCTGATGGACTGTACGCTTCCTCCTTTGGCATTTAGTGAACCATACCTCAGTATAAGTATGCGCAGCCATAATAAAGAGCCAATTAGCTTGAAATGCATGAGCTATTCCTGCATGCTGGTACGCACAAGCATGGTCATAAATAGTGATGTTCCACTATACTATGAGCTGACGCAAAAATAGGTCATAAATAGGCTTCCATTGTTTTTGCTTTGACATCAGACGTATCCTATCCTGGGCATCTTTGGTCTGGTTACACTACTATTTTTACCTCCTAATTCTCATTGGATTATACATTTTCTTTTGTTTTTTGTTTTTATGCATTTTCCGGAGGCTTTTTCTATACATTGCTTAATTTCTTTATAGCCTTTAATATAGCAATGGTTTTTAAATTTGCTTGTGTTGACAAGCGCCCAGTGGTTCCCTACAAATACTTCTTAGGCTTGTGTAAATTGGCACCTCCTGCTGATGTCCAATCCTCCCACTCTGCTTGAACATCGGCCATCTGAGTAATCATCAGGTAACTGGCTCCTGCGCATGTGCAGTACTTCAAATGGGATGCGTTTAGCATCCCGATGGACAAGGTGCTGGCTGTCATGTGGCAGACGCCAGGAGACCGGAACAGACAGCAGACATCCTGAATGTAAGTATCTGGATAACTGTTGGGGTTGGAGTTTGGGGTAGGGTAGAGAGGGTAAGTGCTGGCAGCAGTTGGGACAATACGGGGGTTGGTGGTCAAGGTGGCAGTTTAGGAAGTGCTTGGGGGTAAGGTTGGGCTAAAGCTGAAGTAGATCTTGGGGGAGAGGTATAATGGCCTGTGGCAGTTGTGGATCAAAGAGGAGGGGGGGGGGGATAAGGGTAGATAGCAGTTGGGGCAGTAATTGGCAGAAGGAGGGGGTTAGGGGCAAGCATTGGTTGTGGGGTAGCATGGAGGTATGGGTAGATAGGGCAGTACCCGAGGCAAGGAGGGGGTTAAAAGGGAGGTATTACTGGGGGTAGCGAGGGGGTAAGGCTAGGTAGCTGCTTGGGACTAGAAGGGGGATAGGGTCTGGCAGTACTGGGTACAGCGTCTGGGATACTGTTGTCTGCCTCTAGCTCTATTACCTGTAGCCCTAGCTTGTCCATCAGCACCTGGGTGTAGACCTCTAGCTTCCTTCTGGGATGGACAGTGTCCACCTCCCTGGAATCCTGTGTATGGAGAGCTGGCTGAAGGAGTTGGGGTTATGGTGTGTACACTGTGAGATTTTCTTATGATTTTGACTATGTAGTCAAAAGCGTGAAAAGTTTGCAGATCGCAAGGCGAGTCACCTTGCGATACCGATACGCGATTCCGCATGGTCTGCATCGCAAGCCTAGATAGACTGCAGGCAAGTCAATTTTGACCATCTCTTTGAAAAGATAGTTAAAATTAACACTTAGCCAAAATCGCACATAGTATCGCAAGCAGTCATTATGTGCTTGCAATGCCGACCTAGCCCCTGTCGCACAGTGAGAATTGGTGTTAGCCTGAATGTCACCGTGTGTATACACCTTTTAGAGTGCAGGCTGCCAGAGGGCCTGGCACCAATGACATGATGGGGCAGCTATGCTTAGACTGCAGCTATGCGAGTCGTAGAGTGGTCATTGGGGAAAGTGTATAGAGGTGCTGCTCTAGAGCTGTATTCAAATTGCAGAGCTGAGTGCTGGTGGACAGGGAGAGAGACTCTGCAGGTGGCAATTGGCTGTGGTGCGGGGAGCCAGATCATAGCTTTTCATGTGGGTCCTAGACATCCATTTCAGGGTAAAATACCTGCTATAGTGCATAAGTGCAATCCCTGCATTACACAATTAAAGTTCCAACTGAACTAGTTTGCTTGTTGTACTGATGATGTAATGTGTGGCTTGCTTGACACCAATTGCAGTACATGCAATGAATAGAGAAAAATCTTTGTTGGCATGGAATGTTAGTAACATTTCAAGGCTCTGAGTTTCACATTCTGACTTGTTTGTAATGCACATATGCTGTCTTCTAGCCATGTGTTTGACTAATATGCAAGTGCCTTCCATGTGACTGGGTAGCAGAATTCCAATTAACACTGGTAAATTAGCAAATACCTTCATTGTTTCTCCTCACTAGATTTTTGGTAACTGTTACGCTATGAAAGCACAGTGACTTAAAACTGTTTTATTTTTCTTGGTATGCATCTGTACAGACTTGTATAAAGCGTACTTTATTACCTATAAAACTGTCTATATGAGCTCCCTTGCCTAACCTTCCCTGTATGGGCCAATTTGCACTGGTCTGTGTTGCCAGCATATGAAATGGTTTGTTTCACGTAAGACAGACTGTTCATAGAGCCATATAATTTTTCTGTTTTCTGTCGACAAATGTATTTAGATTACCCTCATTGTGCATCTAAATGTGAGTACTTTTCAAAATATTCTCTCAAGTCCTTTTAGTCCTGCAATTGATGACTCTCATCTTATTTGCTAAAGAACTAAAACATCTTAACCTTTATTTCTCTGACGTCCTAAGTGGATGCTGGGACTCCGTAAGGACCATGGGGAATAGCGGCTCCGCAGGAGACTGGGCACAACTAAAGAAAGCTTTAGGACTACCTGGTGTGCACTGGCTCCTCCCACTATGACCCTCCTCCAGACCTCAGTTAGAATCTTGTGCCCGGCTGAGCTGGATGCACACTAGGGGCTCTCCTGAGCTCCTAGAAAAGAAAGTATATTTTAGGTTTTTTATTTTCAGTGAGATCTGCTGGCAACAGACTCACTGCTACGAGGGACTAAGGGGAGAAGAAGCGAACCTACCTGCTTGCAGCTAGTTTGGACTTCTTAGGCTACTGGACACCATTAGCTCCAGAGGGATCGAACACAGGACCCGACCTCGATCGTCCGGTCCCGGAGCCGCGCCGCCGTCCCCCTTACAGAGCCAGAAGCATGAAGATGGTCCTGAAAATCGGCAGCAGAAGACTTTGGTCTTCAACAAGGTAGCGCACAGCACTGCAGCTGTGCGCCATTGCTCCTCATGCACACCTCACAATCCGGTCACTGATGGGTGCAGGGCGCTGGGGGGGGGGGCGCCCTGAGCAGCAATATTAACACCTTGGCTGGCAAAATAATCACAATATATAGTCCTAGAGGCTATATATGTGAAAAATACCTCTGCCAGGATCCATAAAAAAGCGGGAGAAAGTCCGCCGAAAAAGGGGCGGGGCTATCTCCCTCAGCACACTGGCGCCATTTTCCCTCACAGCTCCGCTGGAAGGATCGCTCCCAGGCTCTCCCCTGCAGTTTCAAGACTACAAAGGGTAAAAAAGAGAGGGGGGCACTAAATTTAGGCGCAGCAGTATATTTATAAGCAGCTATAAGGGAAAATCACTCAGTTATAGTGTTCATCCCTGTGTTATATAGCGCTCTGGTGTGTGCTGGCATACTCTCTCTCTGTCTCCCCAAAGGGCTTTGTGGGGTCCTGTCCTCTGTCAGAGCATTCCCTGTGTGTGTGCAGTGTGTCGGTACGGCTGTGTCGACATGTTTGAGGAGGAGGCGGAGCAGATGCCGATAAATGTGATGTCACCCCCTGCGGGGTCGACACCTGAGTGGATGGTTATGTGGAAGGAATTACGTGACAGTGTCGACTCCTTACATAAAAGGTTTGACGACATACCAAATATGGGACAGCCGGCTTCTCAGCCTGTGCCTGCCCAGGCGTCTCAAAAGCCATCAGGGGCTCTAAAACGCCCGCTACCTCAGATGGCAGACACAGATGTCGACACGGATACTGACTCCAGTGTTGACGACGATGAGACTAATGTAACTTCCAATAGGGCCACACGTTACATGATTGAGGCAATGAAAAATGTGTTGCACATTTCTGATGTTACCCCAGGAACCACAAAAAAGGGTATTATGTTTGGAGAGAGAAAACTACCAGTAGTTTTTCCTCCATCTGAGGAATTAAATGAAGTGTGTGAAGAAGCGTGGGCTTCCCCCGATAAGAAACTGGTAATTTCTAAAAGGTTACTAATGACGTACCCTTTCCCGCCAGAGGATAGGTCACGTTGGGAAACATCCCCTAGGGTGGATAAAGCGCTCACACGCTTGTCAAAAAAGGTGGCACTACCGTCTCCGGATACGGCCGCCCTAAAGGAGCCTGCTGATAGGAAGCAGGAGGCTATTTTGAAGTCTGTATATACACACAGGTATTATACTGAGACCAGCTATTGCTTCAGCATGGATGTGCAGTGCTGCAGCTGCGTGGTCAGATTCCCTGTCGGAAAATATTGATACCCTAGACAGGGACACTGCTAACCGTGGAGCATATTAAAGACGCAGTCTTATACATGAGGGATATTTGCTGGCTGGCATCTAAAATAAGTGCAATGTCCATTTCTGCCAGGAGAGGGTTATGGACTCGGCAGTGGACAGGTGATGCAGATTCTAAAAGGCACATGGAAGTTTTGCCTTACAAGGGTGAGGAGTTGTTCGGGGATGGTCTCTCGGACCTCGTTTCCACAGCAACAGCTGGGAAGTCAGCATTTTTACCCCATGTTCCCTCACAGCCAAAAAAAGCACCGTATTATCAGGTACAGTCCTTTCGGCCCCATAAGGGCAAGCGGGTTAAAGGCGCGTCCTTTCTACCCAGAGGCAGAGGGAAAAAGCTGCAGCATACAGCCAGTTCCCAGGAGCAAAAGTCCTCCCCCCGCTTCCTCATGACGCTGGGGCTCCACAGGCGGAGCCAGGTACGGTGGTGGCCCGTCTCAAAAACTTCAGCAATCAGTGGGCTCGCTCACGGGTGGATCCCTGGATCCTTCAAGTAGTATCTCAGGGGTACAAGCTGGAATTCGAGACGTCTTCCCCCCCCCCCCCCCCTGCCGTTTCCTCAAATCTGCCTTGCCAACAACTCCCTCAGGCAGGGAGGCAGTGTTAGAGGCAATTCACAAGCTGTATTCTCAGCAGGTGATGGTCAAGGTGCCCCTCCTTCAACAAGGACGGGTTTACTATTCCACAATGTTTGTGGTACCGAAACCGGACGGTTCGGTGAGACCCATTTTAAATTTTAAATCCTTAAACACATATATAAAAAAATTCAAGTTCAAGATGGAATCGCTCAGGGCGGTTATTGCAAGCCTGGACGAGGTGGATTACATGGTATCACTGGACATCAAGGATGCTTATCTGCATGTCCCCATTTACCATCCTCACCAGGAGTACCTCAGATTTGTGGTACAGGATTGTCATTACCAATTCCAGACGTTGCCGTTTGGTCTGTCCACGGCACCGAGGGTATTTACCAAGGTAATGGCCGAAATGATGATACTCCTTCGAAAAAAGGGAGTTTTAATTATCCCGTACTTGGACGATCTCCTGATAAAGGCGAGGTCCAGGGAGCAGTTGTTGGTCGGGGTAGCACTATCTCGGGAGGTGCTACAACAGCACGCTTGGATTCTAAATATTCCAAAGTCACAGCTGGTCCCTACGACACGTCTACTGTTCCTGGGGATGGTTCTGGACACAGAACAGAAAAAAGTGTTTCTCCCGGAGGAGAAGGCCAAGGAGCTGTCCTCTCTAGTCAGAGGCCTCCTAAAACCAAAACAGGTGTCTGTGCATCACTGCACGTGAGTCCTGGGAAAAATGGTAGCTTCCTACGAAGCAATTCCATTCGGCAGGTTCCATGCAAGGACTTTTCAGTGGGACCTGTTGGACAAGTGGTCCGGATCGCATCTTCAGATGCATCGGCTGATAACCCTGTCTCCAAGGACCAGGGTGTCTCTGCTGTGGTGGCTGCAAAGTGCTCATCTTCAAGAGGGCCGCAGATTCGGCATACAGGACTGGGTCCTGGTGACGACGGATGCCAGCCTTCGAGGCTGGGGGGCAGTCACACAGGGAAGAAACTTCCAAGGACGATGGTCAAGTCAGGAGACTTCCCTACACATAAATATTCTGGAACTGAGGGCCATTTTCAATGCCCTAAGTCAGGCAAAACCCCTGCTTCAAAACCAGCCGGTACTGATCCAGTCAGACAACATCACGGCAGTCGCCCATGTAAACCGACAGGGCGGCACAAGAACCAGGACGGCGATGGCAGAAGCCACAAGGATTCTCCGATGGGCGGAAAATCACGTGTTCGCACTGCCGGCAGTGTTCATTCCGGGAGTGGACAACTGGGAAGCGGACTTCCTCAGCAGGCACGATCTCCACCCGGGAGAGTGGGGACTTCATCCAGAAGTCTTCCAACTGATTGTAAACCGTTGGGAAAGGCCACAGGTGGAAATGATGGCGTCCTGCCTAAACAAAAAGCTAGAAAGATATTGCGCCAGGTCAAGAGACCCTCAGGCGATAGCTGTGGACGCTCTAGTGACACCGTGGGTCTACCGGTCGGTTTATGTGTTCCCTCCTCTTCCTCTCATACCCAAGGTACTGAGGATAATAAGGAGAAGAGGAGTAAGAACTATACTCATTGTTCCGGGTTGGCCAAGAAGAGCTTGGTACCCAGAACTTCAAGAAATGATCTCAGAGGACCCATGGCCTCTGCCGCTCAGACAGGACCTGCTGCAGCAGGGGCCCTCTCTGTTCCAAGACTTACCGCGGCTGCGTTTGACGGCATGGCGGTTGAACACCGGATCCTGAAGGAAAAGGGCATTCCGGAGGAAGTCATTCCTACGCTGATTAAAGCTAGGAAAGAAGTGACCGCAAACCATTATCACCGCATTTGGCGAAAATATGTTGCGTGGTGAGGCCAGGAAGGCCCCAACGGAGGAATTTCAGCTGGGCCGTTTTCTGCACTTCCTACAGTCAGGGGTGACTATGGGCCTAAAATTGGGTTCCATTAAGGTCCAGATTTCGGCTCTATCGATTTTCTTCCAGAGAGAACTGGCTTCACTACCTGAAGTTCAGACTTTTGTTCAGGGAGTGCTGCATATTCAGCCCCCTTTTGTGCCTCCAGTGGCACCTTGGGATCTCAATGTGGTGTTGGATCTCTTAAAGTCACATTGGTTTGAGCCACTTAAAACCGTGGAATTAAAATATCTCACGTGGAAAGTGGCCATGCTGTTGGCCATGGCTTCGGCCAGGCGTGTGTCAGAATTGGCGGCTTTGTCATGTAAAAGCCCTTATCTAATTTTCCATATTTATAGGGCAGAATTGAGGACTCGTCCCCAGTTTCTCCCTAAGGTGGTATCAGCCTTTCATTTGAACCAACCTATCGTGGTGCCTGCGGCTACTAAAGACTTGGAGGCTTCCAAGTTGTTGGACGTAGTCAGGGCACTGAAAATGTATGTTTCCAGGACGGCTAGTGTCAGGAAAACTGACTCGCTATTTATCCTGTATGCATCCAACAAACTGGGTGCTCCTGCTTCAAAGCAGACTATTGCTTGCTGGATCTGTAGTACGATTCAGCTTGCACATTCTGCGGCTGGACTGCCGCATCCTAAATCGGTGAAAGCCCATTCCACAAGGAAGGTGGGCTCTTCTTGGGCGGCTGCCCGAGGGGTCTTGGCTTTACAACTTTGCCGAGCAGCTACTTGGTCGGGGTCAAACACATTTGCTAAATTCTACAAGTTTGACACCCTGGCTGAGGAGGACCTAGAGTTTGCCCATTCGGTGCTGCAGAGTCATCCGCACTCTCCCGCCCGTTTGGGAGCTTTGGTATAATCCCCATGGTCATTACGGAGTCCCAGCATCCACTTGGGACGTCTGAGAAAATAAGATTTTACTCACCGGTAAATCTATTTCTCGTAGTCCGTAGTAGATGCTGGGCGCCCATCCCAAGTGCGGATTGTCTGCAATACTTGTATATAGTTATTGTTTAACTAAAGGGTTATTGTTGAGCCATCTGTTGAGAGGCTCAGTTATATTTCATACTGTTAACTGGGTATAGTATCACGAGTTATACGGTGTGATTGGTGTGGCTGGTATGAGTCTTACCCGGGATTCAAAATCCTTCCTTATTGTGTCAGCTCTTCCGGGCACAGTATCCTAACTGAGGTCTGGAGGAGGGTCATAGTGGGAGGAGCCAGTGCACACCAGGTAGTCCTAAAGCTTTCTTTAGTTGTGCCCAGTCTCCTGCGGAGCCGCTATTCCCCATGGTCCTTACGGAGTCCCAGCATCCACTACGGACTACGAGAAATAGATTTACCGGTGAGTAAAATCTTATTTTATTTATTTTTCTCTAACGTCCTAGTGGTTGCTGGGGACTCCGTAAGGACCATGGGGAATAGACGGGCCCCGCAGGAGACGGGGCACTTTAAGAAAGAATTAGGAATACTGGTGTGCACTGGCTCCTCCCTCTGTCCCTCCTCCAGACCTCAGTTTGAATCTGTGCCCGGACAAGCTGGGTGCACCTTAGTGAGCTCTCCTGAGCTTGCTAAATAGAAAGTATTTTATTAGGATTTTTTTATTTTCAGAGAGATCTGCTGGCAACAGACTCTCTGCTACGTGGGACTGAAGGGAGAGAAGCAGCCCTACTCACTGTGGATAAGTCTTGCTTCTTAGGCTACTGGACACCATTCGCTCCAGAGGGATCGTACACAGGAACGCACCCTTGGTCGTCCGATCCCAGAGCCGCGCCGCCGTCCCCCTCGCAGAGCCAGAAGCCGGCGTGAGAAGCAAGAAGACTTCAAAAGCGGCGGCAGAAGACTCCAGTCTTCATATGAGGTAGCGCACAGCACTGCAGCTGTGCGCCATTGCTCCCACATTAAACCCACACACTCCGGTCACTGCAGGGCGCAGGGTGGGGGCACCCTGGGCAGCAATTAGAGACCTCTTGGTAAAGTGGGCATATATACAGTTGGGCACTGTATATATGCATGAGCCCCCGCCATTATTTTACACAAAATCGCGGGACAGAAGCCCGCCGCTGAGGGGGCGGGGCTTCTTCCTCAGCACTCACCAGCGCTATTTTCTCTCCACAGTTTCGCTGAGAGGAAGCTCCCCAGGCTCTTCCCTGCAGATTTGTGGTAGAAAGAGGGTAAAAAGAGAGGGGGGGCACATAAATTTAGCGCAAAATCAGTATATACAGCAGCTACTGGGTAAGCACTAAGTTACTGTGTAATTCCTGGGTCATATAGTGCTGGGGTGTGTGCTGGCATACTCTCTCTCTGTCTCTCCAAAAGGCCTTGTGGGGGTTCTGTCCTCAAATAGAGCATCCCCTGTGTGTGTGGTGTCGGTACGCTTGTGTCGGCATGTTTGATGAGGAAGGCTATGTGGAAGCAGAGCAGGTACAAATGAATGTGGGGTCGCCGCCGACGCCTGATTGGATGGATATGTGGAAGGTTTTAAATGATTGTTAATTCCTTGCATAAAAGGTTGGATAAAGCTGAAGCCTTGGGACAGTCAGGGTCTCAACCCATTCCTGCTCCTACAGCGCAGAGGCAGTCGGGGTCTCAGAAGCACCCACTATCCCAAATTGACACAGATATCGACACGGATTCTGACTCCAGTGTCGATGGCGATGATGCAAAGTTGCAGCCTAAAATGGCTAAAGCCATCCGCTACATGATTATAGCAATGAAGGATGTCTTGCACATCTCAGAGGAAAACCCAGTCCCTGACCAGAGGGTTTATATGTTTTGGGGAAAAAAGGCATGAGGTGACCTTTCCCCCTTCACTTGAGTTAAATGAGTTATGTGAAAAAGCTTGGGAATCTCCAGATAGAAAAATGCAGATTTCCAAATGGTTGCTTATGGCGTATCCTTTCCCGCCAACGGATAGGTTACGCTGGGAATCCTCCCCTAGGGTTGACCAAGCTTTGACACGCTTATCTAAGAAAGTAGCCCTGCCGTCACAGGATACGGCCACCCTAAAAGATCCTGCGGATAGAAAGCAGGAAGGTATCCTGAAGTCCATTTATACACATTCAGGTACCCTACTAAGGCCGGCAATTGCGTCGGCCTGGATGTGTAGTGCTGTAGCAGCATGGACAGATACTTTATCTGAGGAACTTGATACCTTGGACAAGGATACTATAATACTGACCCTGGGGCATATAAAAGACGCTGTCCTATATATGAGAGATGCCCAGAGAGACATTAGCCTACTGGGCTCTAGAATAAATGCAATGTCGATTTCTTCCAGAAGGGTCCTGTGGACTCGGCAATGGACAGGTGATGCTGACTCAAAAAGGCACATGGAGGTTTTACCTTACAAGGGTGAGGAATTTTTGGGGGACTGTCTCTCGGACCTAGTTTCCACAGCTACGACTGGGAAGTCAAATTTTTTGCCATATATTCCCTCACAACCTAAGAAAGCACCGTATTACCAAATGCAGTCCTTTCGATCACAAAGAGGCAAGAGAGTCAAAGGTGCGTCCTTTCTTGCCAGAGGCAGGGGTAGAGGAAAGAAGCTGCACAATACAGCTAGTTCCCAGGAACAGAAGTCCTCCCCGGCTTCCACTAAATCCACCGCATGACGCTGGGGCTCCACAGGTGGAGCCAGGATCGGTGGGGGCGCGTCTCCGCAAATTTCAGCCACCAGTGGGTTCGCTCACGGGTGGATCCCTGGGCTATACAGATTGTATCTCAGGGATACAAGCTGGAATTCGAAGTGATGCCCCCTCACCGTTACCTCAAATCGGCCCTGCCAGCTTCCCCCATAGAGAGGGAAATAGTGTTAGCGGCAATTCACAAATTTATATCTCTAGCAGGTGGTGGTAAAGGTTCCCCTCCTTCAACAGGGAAGGGGTTACTATTCGGCAATGTTTGTGGTACCGAAACCGGACGGTTAGGTCAGACCCATATTGAATTTAAAATCCCTGAACAGTTACCTGAAAAGGTTCAAGTTAAAGATGGAATCGCTCAGAGCGGTCATTGCAAGCCTGGAAGAGGGGGATTTTATGGCGTCTCTGGACATAAAGGATGCTTACCTGCATGTCCCCATTTATCCACCTAATCAGGAGTACCTCAGATTTGTGGTACAGGACTGTCATTACCAATTCCAGACGTTGCCGTTTAGTCTGTCCACGGCATTGCGAATATTTACCAAGAAATGATGGTGCTTCTGCGAAAGCAAGGAGTCACAATTATCCCATACTTGGACGATCTCCTCATAAAGGCGAGGTCCAGAGAGCAGTTGCTGAACAGCGTAGCACACTCTCGGGAAGTGTTGCAACAGCACGGCTGGATTCTGAATATTCCAAAGTCGCAGCTGATTCCTACGACGCGTCTGCCCTTCCTGGGCATGATTCTGGACACAGACCAGAAGAAGGTTTTTCTCCCGACGGAGAAGGCTCAGGAGCTCGTGACTCTGGTCAGAGACCTCTTAAAACCAAAACAGGTGTCGGTGCATCACTGCACGCGAGTCCCTGGAAAGATGGTGGCGTCATACGAGGCCATTCCCTTCGGCAGGTTCCATGCGAGGACCTTTCAGTGGGATCTGTTGGACAAGTGGTCCGGATCGCATCTTCAGATGCATCGGCTGATCACCCTATTCCCCAGGGCCAGGGTGTCTCTTCTGTGGTGGCTGCAGAGTGCTCACCTTCTCGAGGGTCGCAGGTTCGGCATTCAGGACTGGGTCCTGGTGACCACGGATGTAAGCCTCCGAGGGTGGGGGGCAGTCGCACAGGGAAGAAATTTCCATGGTCTGTGGTCAAGTCAGGAGACTTGTCTGCACATCAATATCCTGGAACTAGGGGCCATATACAATGCCCTAAGTCAAGCAGGGCCTCTGCTTCGCAAACATCCGGTGCTGATTCAGTCAGACAACATCACCGCAGTGGCTCATGTAAACCGCCAAGGCGGCACAAGGAGCAGGGTGGCGATGGCGGAAGCCACCAGAATTCTTCGCTGGGCGGAGAATCACGTGAAAGCACTGTCAGCAGTGTTCATTCCGGGAGTGGACAACTGGGAAGCAGACTTCCTCAGCAGGCACGACCTCCACCCGGGAGAGTGGGGACTTCATCAAGAAGTCTTCACACAGATTACAAGTCGATGGGAACTGCCACAGGTGGACATGATGGCATCCCGCCTCAACAAAAAGCTACAAATGTATTGCGCTAGGTCAAGAGACCCTCAGGCAATAGCTGTGGACGCACTAGTGACACCGTGGGTGTTCCAGTCGGTTTATGCGTTTCCTCCTCTTCCTCTCATACCCATGGTGCTGAGAATCGTAAGAAAAAGAGGAGTGAGAACAATACTCATTGTTCCGGATTGGCCAAGAAGGACTTGGTATCCGGAACTGCAAGAAATGCTCACAGAGGACCCATGGCCTCTGCCTCTCAGACAGGATCTGTTGCAACAGGGGCCCTGTCTGTTCCAAGACTTACCGCGGCTGCGTTTGACGGCATGGCGGTTGAACGCCGGATCCTAGCAGAAAAAGGCATTCTGGATGAGGTTATTCCTACGCTAATAAAGGCTAGGAAGGACGTGACTGCTAAACATTATCACCGTATATGGCGAAAATATCTTGCTTGGTGTGAGGCCAGGAATGCCCCTACGGAGGAATTCCGGCTGGGCCGTTTCCTTCACTTCCTACAGTCGGGAGTGACTATGGGCTTAAAATTGGGGTTCATTAAGGTCCAGATTTCAGCCCTATCCATTTTCTTTCAAAAGGAACTGGCTTCTCTTCCTGAAGTTCAGACGTTTGTAAAGGGAGTGCTGCATATTCAGCCCCCTTTTGTGCCACCAGTGGCACCTTGGGATCTTAACGTGGTGTTGAGTTTCCTGAAATCACACTGGTTTGAGCCACTTAAAACCGTGGAGTTAAAATATCTCACGTGGAAGGTGGTCATGCTATTGGCCTTAGCTTCGGCTAGGCGTGTGTCAGAATTGGCGGCTTTGTCACATAAAAGCCCCTATCTGGTTTTCCATATGGACAGGGCAGAATTACGGACTCGTCCGCAATTTCTGCCAAAAGTGGTGTCCTCTTTTCATTTGAACCAACCTATTGTGGTGCCTGCGGCTGCTCGTGACTTGGAGGATTCCAAGTTACTAGATGTAGTCAGGGCTTTGAAGGTTTATGTAGCCAGAACGGCTTAAGTCAGGAAAACTGAGTCGTTGTTTATCCTGTATGCATCCAACAAGCTAGGTGCTCCTGCTTCAAAGCAAACTATTGCTCGCTGGATCTGTAACACGATTCAGCAGGCTCCTTCTGCGGCTGGATTGCCGCCTCCAAAATCAGTAAAAGCCCATTCCACAAGGAAGGTGGGCTCTTCTTGGGCGGCTGCCTGAGCGGTCTCTGCATTACAGCTTTGCCGAGCAGCTACTTGGTCGGGTTCAAACACCTTTGCAAAGTTCTACAAGTTTGATACCCTGGCTGAGGAGGACCTTGTGTTTGCTCATTCGGTGCTGCAGAGTCATCCGCACTCTCCCGCCTGTTTGGGTGCTTTGGTATAATCCCCATGGTCCTTACGGAGTCCCCAGCATCCACTAGGACGTTAGAGAAAATAAGATTTTACTTACCGGTAAATCTATTTCTCGTAGTCCGTAGTGGATGCTGGGCGCCCGTCCCAAGTGCGGATTTCTTCTGCAATACTTGTTATAGTTATTGCTTACATAAGGGTTATGTTATGGTTGCATCAGGTTTATCTGGTGCTCTGTTGTTCATACTGTTAACTGGGTAAGTTTATCACGAGTTATACGGTGTGGCTGGTATGAGTCTTACCCTGGATTCCAAAATCTTTTCCTTGTACTGTCAGCTCTTCCGGGCAGTTTCCTTAACTGAGGTCTGGAGGAGGGACATAGAGGGAGGAGCCAGTGCACACCAGTATTCCTAATTCTTTCTTAAAGTGCCCTGTCTCCTGCGGAGCCCGTCTATTCCCCATGGTCCTTACGGAGTCCCCAGCATCCACTACGGACTACGAGAAATAGATTTACCGGTAAGTAAAATCTTATTTTTTCCTCTGCACCTTTTTATCAGATGTCCTGCTCAATTTGCTGTGATGCCTACATTTTGGGAGACTTAGCGGTCTTCAATATAATACATTTTTGTATAGTAGTGGTTTATGTAGCTTTTTCCAGACTCTAGACCAGTGATGGCTAACCTTGACACTCCAGCTGTTGAACTACACATCCCAGCATCAGTTTTAGCAAGGCCAAATGGCAAAACTGTAGCAGGGCATGCTGGAATGTGTAGTTCAACAGCTGGAGTGTCCAGGTTAGCCATCACTGCTGTAGACCAATATTGGATATCATACTGTATGTGATTATTCGTTAACCCAGACCTGAGTGCTTGAACAACCATAGGTTCTATCTGTGTGTAGGAGTGGCAGCACTTTCTCTTGATCAAATAAAGTGCAGTTGATTTGATCTGCATTTAATTCAGATGGGTATGGAATTGATAAAGATCTGGAAGAGTCGTGTACTTTGATGCAGACTGAATTGTGTTTTTTATTTTTTTATTTTTTAGTACACACTACATTATTGGAAATCCATTCTCATGAGTAGTGTGGGGTGTGAATATTTTAAGGCAGCTCCTAGAATGCAGTAAATTCCAATTGCTGGAAGTAAAATCCAGACAGTGATAAATGCTTATGTTTTAAAAATGGTTCACATTCTATTATGCTGGGAATACTTGCTACAATTATCTGGCCGATCCACCACGACCAGACCGTTGTTTGCAAAATGTATGCGGGTGACTGATCTGGTAATATTAATCAGTCATCCAGCCTATCCGTCTGCTGCAATGCAATATTTTCAAGTGTCATGTCTGCGGCATCGGGCAGTGTGCCTTACTGCAACTGACTGACATCTACCCCTTTCCTTCACATGGGAGGGAATGTGGAAATGTCCTCTCCCTGGGGGTGGAGCGCCGATATCATGTGACATGCACCGTGAGATAGCTCAGTGTATGTCCCAGATGGGGAGGCCAATCACGGGGCATTTTTCGCCCCTCTAATGTCCTAGAGGGTGCTGGGGACTCCGTAAGGACCATGGGGAATAGACGGGCTCCGCAGGAGATAGGGCACTTTAAGAAAGCTTTGGATTCTGGGTGTGCACTGGCTCCTCCCTCTGTCCCTCCTGAAGACCTCAGTTTTACACTGTGCCCAGAGGATGAAGGGCGCACTGCAGGGAGATCTCGAGTTCTTTGCTACAGAAAGCATTTTTGTTTGGATTTTTACCTTTTTCACAGGGAGCACTGCTGGCAACAGGCTCCCTGCATCGAGGGACTGAGGAGAGAGGGGCAGACCTACTTAACTGATAGGATCTGCTTCCTCGGCTACTGGACACCATTAGCTTCAGATGGGGTGAACACAGGTTCGTCCTGGGCGTCCACCCCCGGAGCCACGCCGCCGTTCTCCTCACAGAGCCAGAAGAACAGAAGCAAGAAGACGTCTCAGGTGGCAGAAGCCTTCAGCTTCACAGAGGTAACGCACAGCACTGCAGTTGTGCGTCATTGCTCCACATCACCTCACACACTCCGCTCACTGTATGGGTGCAGGGGGGAAGGCGCCCCGGGCAGCAATAATAACACCTCTTAGATGGCAAATAGGTATATACATGTACAGCTGGGCACTGTACATGTATATAATTGAGCCCCCGCCATTTTACACGATTTTCAGCGGGACAGAAGCCCGCCGCCGAAGGGGCGGGGCTTCTCCCTCAGCACTCACCAGGGCCATTTCTCTCTCCACAGAACGCTGAGAGGAAGCTCCCCGGACTCTCCCCTGCTTACACACGGTGAAGGGAGTTTAAAAAGAGAGGAGGGGGGCACATAATTGGCGGATAAAGTATAATACAGCGCTGCTGGGGAAAAGCATTCTGTGTTGGTCTCCAGGTTGTTGCGCTGGGGTGTGTGCTGGCATACTCTCTCTCTCTCTCTCTCTCTCTCTCTCTCTCTCTCTCTCTCTCTCTCTCTCTCTCTCTCTCTCTCTCTCTCTCCAAAGGGCCTTTCAGGGGATACGGTCTTCAGAAAAAGTTTCCCTGGGTGTGTGCAGTGTCGGTACGTGTGTGTCGACATGTTTGATGAGGAAGGCTCGCTTAATGTGGAGGGGGAGTGCTTGAATGTCAGGTCGCCGTTGGCAACGCCGACATCGGACTGGGTGGATATGCTGAATGTCTTGAATGCAAATGTAAATCTCCTGCATAAAAGATTAGACAAAGCTGAAGCTAGGGATCAGTCAGGTAGCCAGTCCGTGCCTGTCCCTGTGGTGCCAGGACCTTCAGGGTCTCAAAAGCGCCCCATATCCCAGGTCGCTGACACAGATACCGACACAGATACTGACTCTAGTGTCGACTATGAGGATGCAAAATTACAGCCGAAGGTGGCAAAAGATATTGGGTACATGATTATTGCCATAAAAGAGGTTTTGCATATCACGGAGGAACCCTCTGTCCCTGACACGAGGGTTCACATGTATAAAGGGAAAAAGCCTGAGGTCACGTTTCCGTCCTCATGTGAGCTAAGCGAATTATGTGAAAAGGCTTGGGAATCTCCAGATAGGAGACTCCATGTTCCCAAAAGGATTCTCATGGCGTATCCTTTTCCACAGAAGGATCGGATACGATGGGAATCTGCGCCTAAAGTAGACAAGGCGCTGACACGCTTATCCAAGAAGGTGGCACTGCCTTCTCCGGATACTGCTTCCCTCAAGGATTCTGCTGATCGCAAGCAGGAAATTACCATGAAGCACATTTACACATTCAGGAACTATAGTTAGGCCGGCCATGGCGTCTGCCTGGGTTTGTAGTGCTGTCGTGGCATGGGCAGACTCCTTATCTACAGAGATGGACACCTTAGATAGGGATACCATTCTAATGAACATGGAGCATATCAGAGATGCTGCCTTGTATATGAGGGATGCTCAGAGACACATTTGTTTACGAAGCTCTAGAATAAACGCTCTGTCTATTTCTGCTAGGCGGCTCTTGTGGACCCGACTGGACGGGAGACGCCGACTCAAAGCGGCATATGGAGTCATTGCCTTACAAGGGGGAGGAGTTGTTTGGAGAAGGCCTCTCTGACCTAGTCTCTACTGCTACGGCCGGTAAATCTAATTTCTCTAACGTCCTAGTGGATGCTGGGGACTCCGTAAGGACCATGGGGAATAGACGGGCTCCGCAGGAGACTGGGCACTCTATAAGAAAGATTTGGTACTATCTGGTGTGCACTGGCTCCTCCCTCTATGCCCCTCCTCCAGACCTCAGTTAGATTTCTGTGCCCGGCTCGAGCTGGTTGCACACTAGGAGCTCTCCTGAGCTGCTAGAAAGAAAGTTTAAAATTAGGTTTTTTATTTTACAGTGAGACCTGCTGGCAACAGGCTCACTGCATCGTGGGACTAAGGGGAGAAGAAGCGAACCTACCTGCTTGCAGCTAGCTTGGGCTTCTTAGGCTACTGGACACCATTAGCTCCAGAGGGATCGACCGCAGGACTCGTCCTTGGTGTTCGTTCCTGGAGCCGCGCCGCCGTCCCCCTTACAGAGCCAGAAGCATGAAGATGGTCCGGAAAATCGGCGGCAGAAGACATCAGTCTTCACCAAGGTAGCGCACAGCACTGCAGCTGTGCGCCATTGCTCCTCGTACACACTTCACACTCCGGTCACTGAGGGTGCAGGGCGCTGGGGGGGGGGGGGGGGGGCGGTGCCCTGAGCAGCAATAATATCACCTTGGCTGGCAAAAATAACCACAATATATAGTCCCAGAGGCTATATATGTGGTAATTACCCCTGCCAGAATTACAGAAAAAAGCGGGAGAAAGGCCGCCGAAAAAGGGGCGGAGCCTTCTCCCTCAGCACACTGGCGCCATTATTCCCTCACAGTTCCGCTGGAAGGAAGCTCCCTGACTCTCCCCTGCAGTCTACACTACGGAAAGGGTAAAAAAGAGAGGGGGGGCACTAAATTTGGGCGCAGTTTAATATAATAAGCAGCTATAAAGGGTCATAATTCAGTTAGTCCCTGTATTATTATAGCGCTCTGGTGTGTGCTGGCATACTTTCTCTCTCTCTCCCCAAAGGGCTTTTGTGGGGTCCTGTCTCCTTGTAAGAGCATTCCCTGTGTGTGTGCGGTGTGTCGGTACGGCTGTGTCGACATGTTTGATGAGGAGACTTATGTGGAGGCGGAGCAGATGCCTATTAATGTGATGTCACCCCCTGCGGGGCAGACACCTGAGTGGATGGATTTATGGAAGGAATTACGTGCAAGTGTCGACTCCTCCTTACATAAAAAATTTGACGACATGCCAAATGCGGGACAGCCGGCTTCTCAGCTCGTGCCTGCCCAGACGATTCAAAGGCCGTCAGGGGCCCTGAAACGACCACTACCTCAGATGGCAGACACAGATGTTGACACGGATACTGATGCAAGTGTCGACGACGATGAGTCAAATTTAATGTCCACTAGGGCCATTTGTGGCATGATTGAGGCAATGAAAGAGGTATTACACCTTACTGATATAAACCCGGGTACCTCAAAGAAGGGTATTATGTTTGGAGAGAAAAAACTACCTATAGTTTTTCCCCCATCTGAGGAATTGAATGAGGTGTGTGAAGAAGCGTGGGCTTTCCCCCGATAAAAAATTGGTGATTTCAAAAAAATTACTAATGGCGTTCCCTTTCTCGTCTGAGGATAGGTCACGTTGGGAAACTCCCCCTAGGGTGGATAAAGCGCTCACACGTTTGTCTAAAAAGGTGGCACTACAGTCTCCGGATACGGCCGCCCTAAAGGAACCTGCTGATAGATTTTAGGATAGCCTCCTGCTTTCTATTTACACACACACTGGTGTTATACTGAGATCAGCTATTGCCTCAGCCTGGATGTGCAGTGCTGCTGCTGCTTGGTCAGATTCCCTGTCGGAAAATATTGACACCCTAGACAGAGACACTATATTGCTAACCATAGAGCATATAAAAGACTCTGTCTTATACATGAGAGATGCACAGAGGGAGATCTGCCGGCTGGCATCTAGAATAAGTGCTTTGTCCATCTCTGCTAGGAGAGGCTTATGGACTCGGCAGTGGACAGGAGATGCAGATTCTAAAAGGCACATGGAAGTTTTGCCTTATAAGGGTGAGGAGTTATTCGGGGACGGTCTCTCAGACCTTGTTTCCACAGCAACGGCTGGGAAGTCTGCATTTTTGCCCCATGTCCCCTCACAGCCTAAGAAAGCACCGTATTACCAAGTACAGTCCTTTCGACCCCAGAAAAACAGGCGCGGAAAAGGCGGGTCCTTTCTGTCTAGAGGCAGAGGAAGGGGGAAAAAGCTGCAACACACAGCCGGTTCCCAGGACCAAAAGTCCTCCCCCGCTTCTTCCAAATCAGCCGCATGACGGTGGGGCTCCACAGGCGGAGCCAGGTACGGTGGGGGGCCGCCTCAAAAATTTCAGCGATCAGTGGGCTCGCTCACGGGTGGATCCCTGGATCCTTCAAGTAGTATCTCAGGGGTACAAGCTGGAATTCGAGGCGCCGCCCCCCCGCCGTTTCCTCAAATCAGCCTTGCCGACGACTCCATCGGGCAGGGAGGCTGTGCTAGAGGCCATTCACAAGCTGTATTCCCAGCAGGTGATAGTCAAGGTACCCCTACTTCAACAAGGCCGGGGCTACTATTCCACACTGTTTGTGGTACCGAAACCAGACGGTTCGGTGAGACCCATTTTAAATTTGAAATCCTTGAACACTTACATAAAAAAATTCAAGTTCAAGATGGAATCGCTCAGGGCGGTTATTGCAAGCCTGGACGAGGGGGATTACATGGTATCCCTGGACATCAAGGATGCTTACCTGCATGTCCCTATTTACCTTCCTCACCAGGAGTACCTCAGATTTGTGGTACAGGATTGCCATTACCAATTCCAGACACTACCGTTTGGACTGTCCACGGCACCGAGGGTGTTTACCAAGGTAATGGCAGAAATGATGATACTCCTTCGAAAAAAGGGAGTTTTAATTATCCCATACTTGGACGATCTCCTTTATAAAGGCGAGGTCCAGGGAGCAGTTACTGGTCGGAGTAGCACTATCTCAGGAGGTGCTACAACAGCATGGCTGGATTCTGAACATTCCAAAGTCACAGCTGGTTCCTTCCACTCACTTACTGTTCCTGGGGATGATTTTGGACACAGAACTGAAAAAAGTGTTTCTCCCGCAGGAGAAAGCCAAGGAGCTGTCATCTCTAGTCAGAGACCTCCTAAAACCAAAACAGGTATCGGTGCATCGTTGCACACGAGTCCTGGGAAAAATGGTGGCTTCATACGAAGCAATTCCATTCGGCAGGTTCCATGCGAGGACCTTCCAGTGGGACCTCTTGGACAAGTGGTCGGGATCGCATCTTCAGATGCATCAAATGATAACCCTGTCTCCAAGGACCAGGGTGTCTCTACTGTGGTGGCTGCAGAGTGCTCATCTTCTAGAGGGCCGCAGATTCGGCATACAGGACTGGGTCCTGGTGACCACGGATGCCAGGCTTCGAGGCTGGGGAGCAGTCACACAGGGAAGAAACTTCCAAGGACTAGGGTCAAGTCAGGAGACTTCCCTACATATAAATATTCTGGAACTAAGGGCCATTTACAATGCCCTAAGTCAGGCAAGACCCCTGCTTCAAAACCAGCCGGTACTGATCCAGTCAGACAACATCACGGCAGTCGCCCATGTGAACCGACAGGGCGGCACAAGAAGCAGGATGGCAATGGCAGAAGCCACAAGGATTCTCCGATGGGCGGAAAATCACGTACTAGCACTGTCAGCAGTGTTCATTCCGGGAGTGGACAACTGGGAAGCAGACTTCCTCAGCAGACACGACCTACACCCGGGAGAGTGGGGACTTCATCCAGAAGTCTTCCTACTGTTGGTAAACCGTTGGGAAAGGCCACAGGTGGACATGATGGCGTCCCGCCTCAACAAAAAGCTAAAGAGATATTGCGCCAGGTCAAGGGACCCTCAGGCGATAGCTGTGGACGCTCTAGTGACACCGTGGGTGTACCAGTCGGTTTGTGTTCCCTCTGCCTCTCATACCAAAGGTACTGAGAATAATAAGGCGAGGAGTAAGAACGATACTCGTGGTTCCGGATTGGCCAAGAAGGGCTTGGTACCCGGAACTTCAGGAAATGATATCAGAGGACCCATGGCCTCTACCGCTCAGACAGGATCTGCTGCAGCAGGGGCCCTGTCTGTTCCAAGACTTACCGCGGCTGCGTTTGACGGCATGGCGGTTGAATTCCGGATCCTAAAGGAAAAGGGCATTCCGGAGGAAGTCATTCCTACGCTAATAAAAGCCAGGAAAGAAGTAACCGCGAACCATTATCACCGTATTTGGCGAAGATATGTTGCGTGGTGTGAGGCTCAGAAGGCCCCAACAGAGGAATTTCAGCTGGGTCGCTTTCTACACTTCCTACAGTCGGGAGTGACTAGGGGCCTGAAATTGGGTTCCATTAAAGTCCAGATTTCGGCCCTGTCTATTTTCTTCCAGAAAGAACTGGCTTCACTGCCTGTAGTTCAGACTTTTGTAAAGGGAGTGCTTCATATTCTGCCCCCTTTTGTGCCTCCCGTGGCACCTTGGGATCTCAATGTGGTGTTGAATTTCCTAAAATCACATTGGTTTGAACCACTTAAAACTGTGGATCTGAAATCTCACGTGGTAAGTGGTCATGTTATTGGCCTTGGCTTCGGCCAGGCGTGTGTCAGAATTGGCGGCTTTGTCTTGTAAAAGCCCTTATCTGATTTTTCATATGGATAGGGCAGAATTGAGGACTCGTCCCCAGTTTCTCCCTAAGGTGGTATCTGCTTTTCACTTGAACCAACCTATTGTGGTGCCTGCGGCTACTGGGGACTTGGAGGATTCCAAGTTACTGGATGTAGTCAGGGCCCTGAAACTTTGTTTCCAGGACGAAAAAAGAGGTGATCTCCCAGCGATTATGGTTTTTATTGTATTATTGAGAATAGTGGAACCCGATTGGCCAGGGTCGATATGTGGCATGGTCAGTCAGGGATAAAAAGGCGAGGAGACCACTTCCAATACATGCCCTGAGGAAGGATTAAATCCGAAACGCGTTGGCATTCCATAAGGGGACCCTGGACCTGACCCTTCCACGGTGGTTGGTGGCACTTTGTGGGTAACTTTTTCTTTATTGCCAAAAATTAGGAACATCTACCCCCATCCATCCTACCGGTATTATTGGAAGTGGTTTTTTGGTCTTAGAGAGAGGGTACCTTGTAAAGTTGTTTTGTGTTTTATTGTGTAAGTCTTTTTATGTCCCACAAAGCTGGTGGGTACGTATATTTTTTAATAAATACATATTTTTTACTATTCGCTGTCATTGGGATCCATTTGAGTGGAGACAACAAAGGTGTGGATATAAAGGCCGGAAAAGATACCTTTCAACGCACATAGGGCTTACAAGAAAGGTAAGCATGGTGTAGATAAGCTGATGAAGGTCAAGTGCATGCGGCATTAAAGAAACCGTTATGTGAATGCATCTCATTTAACCCAGGTCAGTCACTAAGAGGAGTGACTTTGGAAGTCTGTCAGAGTACAACTATATGCTAATGGACATATTGCGTATTGTGTTCTTGTTTTGAGGAACAGGAACATATACGGATCAGGAAGTTATACATAGCATCGCTGGGAGATCACCTCTTTTTTCGTGCATATTGTATTCATAGAGGAGTGGTGCTACTCTTTTGGGGATCTGCCGAGCTGAAGCTAGGGCGCAAGTTATTGTTTCAATCTATTTCTTGTCTTTGTTTCCAGGACGGCTGGAGTCAGAAAGACTGACTCGCTTTTTGTCCTGTACGCACCCAACAAGATAGGTGCTCCTGCTTCTAAGCAGTCTATTGCGCGCTGGATTTGTAGCACTATTCAGCTGGCGCATTCTGCGGTAGGCTTACCGCAGCCTAAATCTGTAAAAGCCCATTCCACACGGAAGGTGGGCTCATCTTGGGCGGCTGCCCGAGGGGTCTCGGCTTTACAACTTTGCCGAGCTGCTACTTGGTCAGGGGCAAACACGTTTGCAAAATTCTACAAATTTGATACCCTGGCTGAGGAGGACCTTGAGTTCTCTCATTCGGTGCTGCAGAGTCATCCGCACTCTCCCGCCCGTTTGGGAGCTTTGGTGTAATCCCCATGGTCCTTACGGAGTCCCCAGCATCCACTAGGACGTTAGAGAAAATAAGATTTTACTCACCGGTAAATCTATTTCTTGTAGTCCGTAGTGGATGCTGGGCGCCCGTCCCAAGTGCGGAGTGTCTGCAATACTTGTATATTGTTATTGCTTACATAAGGGTTATGTAATAGTTGGTCGGTCTTGAACCGAGGCTATGTTACTTGTTCATACTGTTAACTGGGTAGTTTATCACAAGTTATACGGTGTGGCTGGTATGAATCTCGCCCTTAGGTTACATAAATCCTTTCCTCGTACTGTTCATATCCTCTGGGCACAGTTTCTCTAACTGAGGTCTGGAGGAGGGACATAGAGGGAGGAGCCAGTGCACACCCAGAATCCAAAGCTTTATTAAAGTGCCCTATCTCCTGCGGAGCCCATCTATTTCCGATGGTCCTTACGGAGTCCCCAGCATCCTCTACGGACTACGAGAAATAGATTTACCGGTTAGTAAAATCCTTTTTCTCTAACGTCCTAAGTGGATGCTGGGGACTCCGTAAGGACCATGGGGAATAGCGGCTCCGCAGGAGACTGGGCACAAAAGTAAAGCTTTAGAACTACCTGGTGTGCACTGGCTCCTCCCCCTATGACCCTCCTCCAAGCCTCAGTTAGATTTTTGTGCCCGAACGAGAAGGGTGCACACTAGGTGGCTCTCCTGAGCTGCTTAGTGAAAAGTTTAGTTTTAGGTTTTTTATGTTCAGTGAGACCTGCTGGCAACAGGCTCACTGCATCGAGGGACTAAGGGGAGAAGAAGCAAACTCACCTGCGTGCAGAGTGGATTGGGCTTCTTAGGCTACTGGACATTAGCTCCAGAGGGACGATCACAGGCCCAGCCATGGATGGGTCCCAGAGCCGCGCCGCCGGCCCCCTTACAGAGCCAGAAGACAGAAGAGGTCTGGAAAATCGGCGGCAGAAGACGTCCGGTCTTCAACAAGGTAGCGCACAGCACTGCAGCTGTGCGCCATTGCTCTCAGCACACTTCACACTCCGGTCACTGAGGGTGCAGGGCGCTGGGGGGGGGGCGCCCTGAGACTCAATAAAAACACCTTGGATGGCAAAAAAATGCATCACATATAGCTCCTGGGCTATATGGATGAATTTAACCCCTGCCAGAATACACAGAAAAACGGGAGATAGGCTCCGCCCCCTTCTCGGCGGCCTTATCTCCTCAGCACACTGGCGCCATTTTCCCTCACAGCTCCGTTGGAGGGAAGCTCCCTGGCTCTCCCCTGCAGTCACTATACTACAGAAAGGGTTAATAAAGAGAGGGGGGCACTAATTATGCGCAGTATTAAAAATACAGCAGCTATAAGGGGAAAAACACTTATATAAGGTTATCCCTGTATATATATATCGCTCTGGTGTGTGCTGGCAAACTCTCCCTCTGTCTCCCCAAAGGGCTAGTGGGGTCCTGTCCTCTATCAGAGCATTCCCTGTGTGTGTGCTGTGTGTCGGTACGTTTGTGTCGACATGTATGAGGAGAAAAATTATGTGGAGACGGAGCAGATTGCCTGTAATAGTGATGTCACCCCCTAGGGGGTCGACACCTGAGTGGATGAACTGTTGGAAGGAATTACGTGACAGTGTCAGCTCTGTATAAAAGACAGTGGTTGACATGAGACAGCCGGCTACTCAGCTTGTGCCTGTCCAGACGTCTCATAGGCCGTCAGGGGCTCTAAAGCGCCCGTTACCTCAGATGGCCGATATAGACGCCGACACGGATACTGACTCCAGTGTCGACGGTGAAGAGACCAATGTAACTTCCAGTAGGGCCACACGTTACATGATTGATGCAATGAAAAATGTTTTACACATTTCTGATAATACGAGTACCACCAAAAAGGGGTATTATGTTCGGTGAGGAAAAACTACCTGTAGTTTTCCTGAATCTGAGAAATTAAATGAGGTGTGTGATGATGCGTGGGTTTCCCCCGATAACAACTGATAATTTCTAAAATGTTATTGGCATTATATCCTTTCCCGCCAGAGGTTAGGGTGCGTTGGGAAACACCCCCTAGGGTGGATAAAGCGCTCACACGCTTGTAAGAACAAGGGCTCTACCCTCTCCTGAGATGGCCGCCCTTAAGGATCCTGCTGATAGAAAGCAGGAGGGTATCCTAAAATGTATTTACACACATACTGGTGTTATACTGCGACCAGCAATCGCCTCAGCCTGGATGTGCAGTGCTGGGTTGGCGTGGTCGGATTCCCTGACTGAAAATATTGATACCCTAGATAGGGACAGTATATTATTGCCTATAGAGCATTTAAAAGATGCATTTCTATATATGCGTGATGCACAGCGGAATATTTGCCGACTGGCATCAAGTCTAAGTGCGTTGTCCATTTCTGCCAGTAGAGGGTTATGGACACGACAGTGGTCAGGTGATGCGGATTCCAAACGGCATTTGGAAGTATTGCCTTATTAAGGGGAGGAGTTATTTGGGGTCGGTCTTTCAGACCTGGTGGCCACGGCAACAGCTGGGAAATCCACGTTTGTACCCCAGGTCGCCTCTCAACATAAGAAGACGCCGTATTATCAGGCGCAGTCTTTTCGTGGGCAAGCGGGCAAAAGGTTCCTCATTTCTGCCCCGTGACAGAGGGAGAGGAAAAAGGCTGCAGAAATCAGCCAGTTCCCAGGAACAGAAGCCCTCTCCCGCCTCTGCCAAGCCTTCAGTATGACGCTGGGGCTTTACAAGCAGAATCAGGCACGGTGGGGGCCCGTCTCAATGAATTTCAGCGCACAGTGGGCTCACTCGCAAGTAGACCCCTGGATCCTTCAGGTGATATCTCAGGGGTACAAATTGGAATTCGAGACGTCTCCCCCTCGCAGTTTCCTAAAGTCGGCTTTACCGATGTCTCCTTCTGACAGGGAGGCAGTTTTGGAAGCCTTTCACAAGCTGTATTCCCAGCAGGTGATAATCAAGGTACCCCTCCTGCAACAGGGAACGGGGTATTATTCCACACTGTTGTGGTACCGAAGCCGGACGGCTCGGTGAGACCGATTCTAAATCTAAAATCTTGAACACTTACATACGGAGGTTCAATTTCAAGATTGAGTCACTCAGAGCAGGGATTGCGAACCTGGAAGAAGGGGACTACATGATGTCTCGGGACATCAAGGATGCTTACCTTCATGTCCCAATTTACCCTTCTCACCAAGGGTACCTCAGGTTTATGGTACAGAACTGTCACCATCAGTTTCAGACGCTGCCGTATGGATGGTCCACGGCACCCCGGGTCTTTACCAAGGTAATGGCCGAAATGATACTCCTTCGAAGGAAGGGAATTTTAGTTACCCCTTACTTGGACGATTCCCTGATAAGGGTAAGATCCAGGGAACAGTTGGAGGTCGGTGTAGCACTATCTCAGGTAGTGTTGCGGCAGCACGATTGGATTCTCAATATTCCAAAATCGCAGCTGATTCCGACGACTCGTCTTCTGTTCCTAGGGATGATCCTGGACACAGTCCAGAAAAAGGTGTTTCTCCCGGAGGAGAAAGTCAGGGAGTTATCCGAGCTAGTCGGTAACCTCCTATAACCGAGCCAAGTCTCAGTACATCAATGAAATGGTTCTGGGAAAAATGGTGGCTTCCTACGAAGCAATCCCATTCGGCAGATTCCACGTGAGAACTTTCCAGTGGGACCTGCTGGACAAATGGTCCGGGTCGCATCTTCAGATGCATCAGCGGATAACCCTGTCACCAAGCACAAGGGTGTCTCTCCTGTGGTGGTTGCAGAGTGCTCATCTTCTAGAGGGCCGCACATTCAGGACTGGGTCCTGGTGACCATGGATGCCAGCCTGCGAGGCTGGGGAGCAGTCACACAGGGAAGGAATTTCCAGAGCTTATGGTCAAGCCTGGAGACATCACTTCACATAAATATCCTGAAGCTAAGGGCCATTTACAATGCTCTAAGCTCAGCAAGACCTCTGCTTCAAGGTCACCCGGAGTTGATCCATTCGGACAACATCACGGCAGTCACCCACGTAAACAGACACGGTGACACAAGAAGCAGGGGGCAATGGCAGAAGCTGCAAGGATTCTTCGCTGGGCGGAAAATCATGTGATAGCACTGTCAGCAGTATTCATTCCGGGAGTGGACAACTGGGAAGCAGACTTCCTCAGCAGACACGACCTCCACCCGGGAGAGTGGGGACTTCACCCAGAAGTCTTCCACATGTTTATAAAACTCGACAAGTATTGCGCCAGGTCAAGGGACCCTCAGGCAATAGCTGTGGACGCTCTGGTAACACAGTGGGTGTTCCAGTCAGTGTATGTGTTCCTCCTCTGCCTCTCATACCCAAGGTACTGAGAATTATAAGATGGAGAGGAGTAAGCACTATATTCGTGGCTCCGGATTGGCCAAGAAGGACTTGGTAACCGGAACTTCAAGAGATGCTCACGGAGGATCCGTGGCCTCTACCTCTAAGAAGGGACCTGCTCCAGCAAGGACCCTGTCTGTTCCAAGACTTACCGCGGCTGCGTTTGACGGCATGGCGGTTGAACGCCGGATCCTGAAGGAGAAAGGCATTCCGGATGAAGTCATTCCTATCCTGATCAAAGCCAGGAAAGATATAACCGCAAAACATTATCACCGCATTTGGCGAAAATATGTTGCGTGGTGCGAGGCCAGTAAGGCCCCGACGGAGGAATTTTTCAACTAGGTCGATTCCTACATTTCCTGCAAACAGGAGTGTCTATGGGCCTGAAATGGGAGTCCATTAAGGTTCAAATTTCGGCCCTGTCAATTTTCTTCCAAAAAGAACTAGCTTCAGTCCCTGAAGTACAGACGTTTGTGAAAGGGGTACTGTATATACAGCCTCCTTTTGTGCCTCCAGTGGCACCTTGGGATCTAAATGTAGTTTTTGGGTTCCAAAAGTCACATTGGTTTGAACCACTTAAATATGTGGAGTTTAAATATCTCACATGGAAAGTGGTCATGCTGTTGGCCCTGGCCTGGGCCAGGTGCGTGTCAGAATTGGCGGCTTTATCCTGTAAAAGCCCTCATCTGATTTTCCATTCGGACAGGGCGGAATTGAGGACTTGTCCTCAGTTTCACCTGAATAAACCTATTGTGGTGCCTGCGGCTACTAGGGACTTGGAGGACTCCAAGTTGCTAGACGTTGTCAGAGCCCTGGAAATAGAGGTTTCCAGGACGGCTGGAGTCAGAAAATCTGACTCGTTGTTTATTCTGTATGCACCCAACAAGCTGGGTGCTCCTGCTTCTAAGCAGACTATTGCTCGTTGGATTTGTAGTACAATTCAGCTTGCACATTCTGTGGCAGGCCTGCCACAGCCAAAATCTGTAAAAGCCCATTCCACAAGGAAGGTGGGCTCATCTTGGGCGGCTGCCCGAGGGGTCTCGGCTTTACAACTTTGCCGAGCAGCTACTTGGTCAGGAGCAAATACGTTTGTAAAATTCTACAAATTTGATACCCTGGCTGAGGAGGACCTGGAGTTCTCTCATTTGGTGCTGCAGAGTCATCCGCACTCTCCCGCCCGTTTGGGAGCTTTGGTATAATCCCCATGGTCCTTACGGAGTCCCCAGCATCCACTTAGGATGTTAGAGAAAATAAGAATTTACTTACCGATAATTCTATTTCTCGTAGTCCGTAGTGGATGCTGGGCGCCCATCCCAAGTGCGGATTGTCTGCAATACTGGTACATAGTTATTGTTACCAAAAAATCGGGTTATTGCTGTAGTGAGCCATCTTTTCTAGAGGCTCCTCTGTTATCATGCTGTTAACTGGGTTTAGATCACAAGTTATATGGTGTGATTGGTGTGGCTGGTATGAGTCTTACCCGGGATTCAAAATCCTTCCTTATTGTGTACGCTTGTCCGGGCACAGTATCCTAACTGAGGCTTGGAGGAGGGTCATAGGGGGAGGAGCCAGTGCACACCAGGTAGTTCTAAAGCTTTACTTTTGTGCCCAGTCTCCTGCGGAGCCGCTATTCCCCATGGTCCTTACGGAGTCCCCAGCATCCACTACGGACTACGAGAAATAGAATTATCGGTAAGTAAATTCTTATTTTTTTTTTTTTTTTTTTTTCCCCAATCCTGGGATTCGGGATTGAAAAATGCTCAATCCTGGGATTGCAGTAGGGAGCAGGGAGAGTATATGTGGAGAGCATGAAGGGAGGGTGGAACAGTGATGAGTGTGGGTGTAAGTAGCGATAAGTAAATATTACTTTTCTGATTGGCTGCTGGTCTGCCAGCTCTGGCTGGTGGCCGGTGCTTACATTTGAAATGCCGCCAGTGTGGTCAGTGTGTGCGTGTTCATGGCTGCTGTATCTACCTCACTGACAGCTGGGCAGCGCTGTGCTATAGTGCTCAGTGCTGCCCGGCAAAACTGCATGCGCACCCTAATCCGGGATCCAAATCCTGGCATTTTTGGGCCATAATCCCGGGATCCCCCCCTAGTCCCAGATATCGGCAGGGTCTGATAAATTGCTGACAGATCGACAGGCATTTTATCTGACAGTGTACGCCCAGCATTAATTGTTTCTACTAAAAACTTGGTGTTTCTTTGACTAAAGAGATTTTTATTTTCAAATGTTTTTATATGAATATGTATTTGGTATACTGGACAAACCTACATGAAGAGTGCAATATGGTTAATTTGGTATGACATTTAATTGATTGGCTGTGGCTAGAGTTGTAGATGGTCAATACCTTTTTTTTTAAATTCCACCATTCTGAATGCTTGACTGCCCCCAGCCCCCCCCCCCCCCCCCCTCCTCGACATGAAATCTTGCTAAGCAGTAGCTGGCTATATTGCTCCAGAGGTTGAAGCTGGTTAAGATTGCGTTTAGGAAACACTGGTTGTGCAGTTAAGGAAGCCAGCATTTAGATTGTCGGATGTACATTGCAATAAGCACATTTTTGTTTTATTTGCAGGTCTGAGTGGAGCAATGGCTGGTATAAGTGTCCGCTCAAGTACTCCGGGCTCACCTACTCACGTTAGCGCCAGTTCTAGCCGTAGGAGAAATGGACTTCATGATGTCGATTTGAACACTTTCATATCAGAAGAAATGGCACTCCACTTGGACAATGGTGGCACTAGAAAGCGTACCTCAGCCCAGTGTGGCGATGTCATTACAGACTCACCAACCCACAAACGCAACCGAATGATCTAAATTTGCAAAAAAAAAAATTAAACATCCACTTGATCCTCAACATACTCTTAGAAAGAAACCATGAGGGCCATCTTTCCTTTTCACTGTTAAAGACAAGCGAATTCAATAATGATTGCGATGATATGCTATTAAAGGAAGTTCTAGGCATTACGGTAGATGCGTCTTTTAATTATGGCTTTCTTTCAACTATACACGTAGCAGAGGACATCAGGTATTGTGTAGTATTTGGCAAGATCATCATAGTTAACATCTATCCATTAAATGCAAAAGTGAAAAGTGACCTTACTTGTATTTGCAAAGGGTGTTTTTTCTCTTTTCCTCACTGCTGAGTTATATTTGCTTTACCTATATTGCCATTTTAAATAGAACTAAACCCAACTTGTCGCACATTACTTCTACAGGCTTCTATCTTTGTTTTCATGCACCTGATTACTAGTGTGCAGATACCCAATATTTTTTTCTTTAATACAAAACTTGATTCTCGTGATTTATATTAAGAGATGCTATGATGATCATGCGTTTAATACTTAACAATGAATCAATATAAGGATCTTTATTGGATTCACTTTGTGTGTTTTAGTGTGCTGACATACCGATATTAAAACTTCTCCCAAATTACTCTCCATATGCTTTTACATTTTGTCAGTTTAAGCACATGTATGCACTTATTTACATGCTGGTTGTATCCGTGTAAGGTAAATGTAAACTGTATAAGCCACACTAAACTCTAAATTACCCCTTGAAATTTCTGCAATTTTTTGTATCAGTTTCCTAGTATATATTTATTTGCAGTTTAACATATATATATATATATATATATATATATATATATATATATATATATATATATATATATATATATATATATATATATATATATATATATGTGTCTCCTTATTCCATATATTTTTATTTTGGAAGTGGTTTTCTCTCCCCATTCAGAGTTCTCTAAAACCTGTGTAAAAGACCATTGCAGTCATCACAGTAAGATTGTGCTTCATTTATTCCTGTATGGATAAAATGACTAATTTTTAACACTGGCGTTTATTATAAATTTGCGCCTCTGTGGCATGCCATATTACACAGGCTAAGTGCTTATTGTGACTTCATTCCTTGCCCTAGACTGCAAACGGCTTTTCATCTGATCCTCTTTAACCCAGAATCATTTACCCGTTTTAAAGTTATTTATTTGATTTTGATATTTTTAATAGTTTTTCCATTTAACTTTCAAATAGCATTTAGAAAAAAAAACATTTACCTATTAAAAAAATCTTGATTTTGAGATTTCATCCTTGTTAACCTACTTTTTAAGCTTACTGTTAAAAAAAAAAAAAAAAAAAAAAAAAAGTGAACACTATACACTCTTAACTGAGACGATCCTGTAGTGCTTTGTGGAGTAGCTCATTGTATGCCTCAAGCAGTGAAAGGGCTCCTGGAAATTGTTCCTTTTATTAATAATTTGGTGCACAGTTTAAACAGACATTGAATTTATTCCTGGCCACTTGAGAAATATCTAGCTTTGTATAACATGTTGATATTTTGATCTCTCTAGCATTTGTATTTCTGGGAATGTTATAATTTAGAACATTGTAACCAATGATATGGAATCATTTGGCCTTAATCTGCTATCTTCATACTCCATTTGTTTTGTCACCAGAACTCATCCGTGACATTGTGTTAACTGAAATTTCATTTTTATGGCAATAAAGGCACTCCTGCAACTGGTGGTGAAATGGCCTAATGGTTTGGGTTCTAAGATGGGGTAAAAAAAAAAAAATCAAACAAAACTGGAGTGCCTTATTTGTGTACCTGTACTGTGACATTTCAAGAGCTAATGTGCGTATGTTTTCAGTAGTAACAATTGCATGCAAGTTTAATGCTGCTTAAACTTATATTTAAATTCATTGGTGGCGTTCAACTGCATCAGGACAAATCATGGCTCTTGGAAGGAATGGAGCAGCATCCTTCATTTTGAAGCACAGTTTTCGGAAACATCTCTTCTGTCCTATTTTTCTATGGTGTATTGTGTATGTAACCAAACAAGAACGAAAAATACTTCCTAACAAGCTGGACATTAATACACAAATGTTTTTGCCTGGAAGACATGGCCACACACTGTTTCCCCAGTGCACATTATGACAAAGCTGTTTTAAATGGAGCTTACAGTGTTTGTTTTATATGGATTATAAATATTGCAGACACTTGCCATGTTTACTCTTAATCTGAAGGAACTAATGTTGTAATAGGTGAGTTGTAGTAATCTTGTGACAAGTGTAAACTTATTTATCAAGTTTAGCTGCCAAAAGGAGAGTATAAAAGGATAATTTGTGCTCCTATGTCTGTGATTATCATTTTGTATTTGCACTTCTCTGCTGCTTCAAGAACTGGTACAAGGTTGGTCCACAGATCAGTTTTACAATATTTAATCTGAACATGTCTCTGAGGAAGATCAAGGAACCATTAATGTTTCTTTATGGAAAGGAAGGTTGCAGTTTTCTTCACAATAGTTGCAAGTAATATGCCATGAATATATATAATATGTCCATAATGTGGTATATGAGCAATGTTTACAGAAAAGGCTGGTTCACTTGGCAAGTTAAACTAACGGTTTTTACTGCAGCCTGTCGCAATTTAAAAATAAAACAATGATAACATCACTGTGGTACAGATCATGTTTTGCAATATTTTGAATGACCTTAATGGTCTTTAATTTGAAATTAATTCTTACACCTTGTTGTTCATATAAGTTTAATTCGAGTATATTAGATGTTTTATTCCTGTAGTTAATTACAGCATGTGATTTCAGATTTGACTAGGCATTTGCCATGGGTTATATGATAAGCTGGAACTTTTCATTTTGCATAACCCCCCCCCCCTTCCTTGTGCCTGTCCTATAGTCGGATTTTATTGTTAAAACCCTGGTTTCCCTTACAAAAAAACACCATTTTAAAAAGGGTGGTTTTTTTTAAACACTTGTTAATTGTGATCTAATCACATGATTTCCATGTGTGCTATTTCAGTGTCAGATTATGGTCCCAGAGCTATTTAATTGAGCGCACTGTTAAGCACAACCAGAGTATTTCTTCTCGCACCCCTCCTGGGGTAAGCAGAAATCTGATTTAAACTAGTGCCATGATGCTGTTTTCTGCCTTTTGCATGGCGATCCATGTTGGAGAATGCTGGTTATCAGACTAAAATTCCTGTTTTAAGGTCTGGAAACCTGACTGTGCAGACCGCAATGACAATCGAATATCTCCAGGACCTCATTCCTATCCTGCTAAATTGATTCGAGCCCATATGAGATTAGAACAAAATTCCATTACAGAAAAATTAATTCAAATCCTGCACTTACCCCCTAGGAAAATTTGTTTCCTTAAGGTACCCCCCCATTCCCCTAGCTAAAGCCTCATACCATTGGCCAAAATAGGGGATGTAGGTGACTACGAGGACAAATCACAAGCTGTGATCAAGGAATGCAGTTGCCTAGGCGCTCCTTTTTTTTGAGAATGTTGACCAAATGAGTTTGTTGGTTCAGAACTGGCATAACTATAAGGAAAGCTGTAGCATGTATCATGGACAGGAGCCCAAGGCAGGTAAAATATGACATTGAATATTTGGGAGAACAGCTTTAGTTTTGCCCTACCTGAATCTTTCTATTCTGACGGTTATGAACCTGTTACATTATGCTATATATACAGTACATTTTCTTGCTTATCAGGTATGCAGTGTTGGGACTATGTTCATTTTACATGTATCTCTTCACATGTCTGCATGAAGTTAGTCATCTGTGCAGCTATACGTGTTCATGAGAATTACATTTTCTCTTCCATTGTGCAATCACATGGTACTAGTGTCACAGGATCTTCAGAAAGGGTGAGGCAAAATTTTTCTATTTTGAAACTATAAATGTGTGTGTAGATATGAGGATGTATTATGATATACAGATGCCAGCAGTAGGCAGAGCACAAAAGTTTCTTGCAGGCTCACTGCACTTGCCATGCTGCGGGCATGGTTGTGCCCTACGTGTGCCACGCTATTCTCCCTTCATTCAGGGGTGTCGTGGGCACCAAGAGGGTGAATAGTTGTTGGTATCCTGGTTCCTCCGATATTTATGATACTATAGGTTAATATTGTTCAAACTACTTTCAATGTGACTTATTTTATTTTTATTGCCTAAAAATAATCTTCTGTTAACATAATAGGCATAGTAGTCAGTGGGAACCATGGTTTCCCACCTTACAAATATTGTACCTGAATGTCACCTAGTGCCTCTGTGAAATGATTACAGAGAAGGATCAACTACAGTGCTTTCCCCACAAGCTGATTCTATTCTTCAATGTTCTTAAACTAGCACTCCTCCCCAACACTGTATTTTATAAATAATAGCACTTTGTACAATTGTCAAGTGTATAGACATTTTATAGTACAGTTTCTGATATGACATAAGGAGAAAATGTGTTAAATGTTTTTGTGGTCCCTCCTCTTAATCTCTCCTTCATAGTGTACAGTACGTTTTTTTTTTTACTGAACACTTTGTTAAATTGACACCTATTTTTGCTGTTATGTAACATAGAATTACAGGTTTCTCTGGCTGGGTCCACAGGATAACATTGGGATATGCCGGAGCGACAGCGGAAATGGCACCAAACGCTCATGATCTTTCTGGCCTCCCAGGATCCATCGGGGCTTCACCATATAATCCCACCCACTGACTCCGTTAAATCAGTTCTTTCCACAGCGATTAGGCAGGAGCATCAGGTAGAAACCTATTTAGGCGATAAGAACACACATGCACACCCTTCCATACAAGAGGGAAGAGGTTTAGTGATTGTCAATATTCTCAAATCAGGTGCGTCAGGGTGGGACCCCTGTGGACATAACGTGATTTCTCTTATCAACGGTAAGTTCTTACCATAACATCTGTTTCTCTGGCTGGGACCACAGGTTATTCACAGGATAACATTGGGATTCCTAAAGCCAGTTTTAGTGGTAGGGACGCTCCTGATTACACAGAGGACCTTTTGCCCGAAGTCTGTGTCATGAGAGGCAAAAGTATCCAAGGCATAATGTCTGATGAATGTGTTTATGGAAGACTATGTGGCTGCTTTACAAATCTGTTCTGCTGAAGCACCCTGTTGTGCTGCCCATGAAGGACCTACCTTACGTGTAGAGTGAGCAGAGACATTAGCCGGAGTAGGGAGATCTGCATGAGAATAAGCTTCTGAAATTACCATTCGGAGCCATCTTGCCAGCGTCTGTGTACTAGCAGGCCACCCTCTTCTATGAAATCCGTAGGGGATGAAGAGAGTCTGTTTTTCCTGATGGCACTAGTACGATCTATGTAGATTCTTAATGCTCGGACTATGGGGGTAATTCCAAGTTGATCGCAGCAGGATTTTTGTTAGCAATTGGGCAAAACCATGTGCACTGCAGGGGAGGCAGATATAACATGTGCAGAGAGAGTTAGTATTGGGTGGGGTGTGTTCAATCTGCAATCTAATTTGCAGTGTAAAAATAAAGCAGCCAGCATTAACCCTGCACAGAAACAAAATAACCCACCCAAATCTTACTCTCTCTGCACATGTTATATCTGCCTCCCCTGCAGTGCACATGGTTTTGCCCAATTGCTATCAAAAATCCTGCTGCGATCAACTTGGAATTACCCCCTACGTCCAGCGACGCTTTTCCCGCAGAAAGTCCCGATACCTGAAAAGCTGGGACTACAATCTCCTTATTAAGGTGAAACTTTGAAACCACCTTCCGAAGATAACCAGATCTAGTTCTGAGAACTGCTTTATCTGGGGAAAAACTTAGGAAAGGAGACTTACACGACAGCGCTCCTAAATCTGATACTCTTCTAGCTGAGGCCATTGCCAGTAGAAAGAGTACTTTAGCTGTCAACCATTTAAGATCTGCTCTCTTAAGTGGTTTGAACGGAGGTCCCTGAAGGAATCTAAGAACTAGATTCAAATCCCAGGGAGCTGCAGGAGCAACAAATGGAGGTTGAATGTGTACCACTCCCTGAAAAAAAAGTACATACATCCTGTAAATCAGCAATCTTTCGCTGAAACCATACAGTTAACGCTGATACTTAAACTCGCAAGGAAGCTACTTTCAAACCCTTATCCAATCCTGCTTGGAGGAAATCCATAATCCTGGATACTTTAAAAGATCTTGGATTCAAACTTTTTTCAGTACACCAATGAATATAGGCTTGCCATATTCGATGATAAACACGAGCAGAAGAAGGCTTTCTTGCTCTAAGCATAGTTTGGATTACTTGTTTTGAAAATCCTCTAGCTTCTAAGATAGAGATTTCAGCAGCCACCCCGTAAAAATAAGATTTTAAACCTACCGGTAAATCTATTTCTCCTAGTCCATAGAGGATGCTGGGGACTCTGTAAGGACCATGGGGTATAGACGGGCTCCGCAGGAGATAGGGCACCTAAAAAGAACTTTGACTATGGGTGTGCACTGGCTCCTCCCTCTGCCCCTCCTCCAGACCTCAGCTAGAGAACTGTGCCCAGAGGAGATGGACACTACAAGGCAGGATTTAGAAATCCAAGGGCAAGATTCATACCAGCCCACACCAAGCATACCACGTAACCTGGATCATACAAAACAAGTTAACCGTATGAACAATAACAGCAACGGTCCAAGACCGATGTCAACTGTAACATAACCCTTATTTAAGCAACAACTATATACAAGTCTTGCAGAGTTTCTGCACTGGGACGGGCTCCCAGCATCCTCTACGGACTAGGAGAAATAGATTTACCGGTAGGTTTAAAATCTTATTTTCTCTTACGTCCTAGAGGATGCTGGGGACTCCGTAAGGACCATGGGGTTTATACCAAAGCATCCAATCGGGCGGGAGAGTGCGTATGACTCTGCAGCACCGACTGAGCAAACGCTAGGTCCTCATCAGGCAGGGTATCAAACTTGTAGAATTTAGCAAAAGTGTTTGACCCTGACCAAGTCGCCGCTCGGCAAAGTTGTAATGCCGAGACGCCTCCGGCAGCCGCCCAAGAAGAGCCCACCTTCCTAGTGGAATGGGCCTTAACCGAATTTGGTACCGGCAATCCAGCCGTAGAATGAGCCTGCTGAATCGTATTACAGATCCAGCGAGCAATAGTCTGCTTCGAAGCAGGTGCGCCAATCTTATTGGCAGCATACAGGACAAACGGCCTCTGTTTTCCTAATTCTAGCCGTCCTGGCTACATAAATCTTAAAGGCCCTGACTACGTCCAGGGATCTGGAATCGTCCAGGTCACTTGTAGCCACAGGCACCACAATAGGTTGATTCACATGGAATGAAGAAACCACCTTGGGCAAAAATTGCGGACGTGTCCTCAATTCAGCTCGATCCACATGAAAAATCAAGTAGGGGCTTTTGTGTGACAAAGCCGCCAATTCTGACACTCGCCTTGCTGATGCCAAGGCCAACAACATGACCACCTTCCAAGTAAGAAATTTCAACTCAACCTTGTTAAGCGGTTCAAACCAGTGTGATTTTAGGAACTGCAACACCACGTTGAGGTGCCACTGGAGGCACAAAAGGAGGCTTGATGTGCAGCACTCCCATTACAAACGTCTGGACTTCTGGAAGAGAAGCCAACTCCTTCTGAAAGAAAATCGAGAGGGCCGAAATCTGTACCTTAACAGAGCCTAATTTCAGGCCCATATCCACTCCTGTCTGTAGGAAGTGGAGAAAACGACCCAGATGAAAATCTTCCGTAGGTGCATTCTTGGTTTCACACCAAGACACATACTTTCGCCAGATACGGTGATAATGCTTAACCGTCACCTCCTTCCTAGCCTTTATTAAAGTAGGGATGACCTCTTCCGGAATCCCCTTTTTCGCTAGGATTCGGCGTTCAACCGCCATGCTGTCAAACGTAACCGCGGTAAGTCTTGAAATACACAGGGCCCCTGTTGCAACAGGTCTTCCCTCAGAGGAAGAGGCCAGGGATCTCCTGTGAGCATCACTTGTAGATCTGAGTACCAGGCCCTTCGAGGCCAGTCTGGGACAACGAGTATCGTCTGTACTCTTCTTTGCCTTATGATCCTCAACACTTTTGTGATGAGAGGAAGAGGAGGAAACACGTAGACCGATTTGAACACCCACGGTGTTATTAGAGCGTCTACAGCCACTGCCTGAGGGTCCCGAGACCTGGCACAATACCTCCGAAGTTTTTTGTTGAGGCGTGATGCCATCATGTCTATTTGAGGAGTTCCCCAAAGACGTATTATGTCTGCAAAGACTTCTTGATGAAGTCCCCACTCTCCTGGATGGAGATCATGTCTGCTGAGGAAGTCTGCTTCCCAGTTGTCCACTCCCGGAATGAAGACAGCCGACAGGGCGCTTACATGATTTTCCGCCCAGCGAAGAATCCTGGTGGCTTCCACCATCGCGACTCTGCTTCTTGTCCCGCCTTGGCGGTTCACATGAGCCACTGCTGTGACATTGTCTGATTGAATCAGAACCGGTAGGTTTCGAAGAAGACTCTCCGCTTGTCGAAGGCCGTTGTTAATGTCCCTGTGTTCCAACACATTGGTCAGACCAGGAGTCCTGTCTACACATCAAAGTCCCTGAAAATGTTTTCCTTGTGTGACCGCTCCCCATCCTCTGAGGCTCGCGTCCGTGGTAACCAGGATCCAATCCTGAATTCCGAACCTGCGACCCTCCAGCAGGTGAGCACTTTGCAACCACCACAGGAGAGACACTCTAGCTCCTGGGGACAGAGTTATTTCCGATGTAAGTGCAGATGGGACCCGGAACACTTGTCCAGAAGGTCCCATTGAAAAATCCTTGCATGGAACCTTCCGAAGGGAAAGGCCTCGTAGGCCGCCACCATTTTGCCCAAAACTCGAGTGCATTGGTGAACTGACACCCTTTTCGGTTTTAGCAGGTCTCTGACCATGTTCTGGATGTCCTGGGCTTTCTCTATTGGGAGGAAGACCTTCATTTGTTCCGTATCCAGTATCATACCTAGAAACGGTAGTCGAGTTGTCGGAATAAACTGTGACTTCGGTAGATTTAGAATCCAACCGTGTTGCTTGAGCACTCTCAGAGAGAGTGCTCTTGATCTCGCTTTTATCAGGAGATCGTCCAAGTATGGGATAATTGTGACTCCATGCTTGCGCAGGACCACCATCATTTCTGCCATTATCTTGGTGAAAATCCTCGGGGCCGTGGAAAGACCAAACGGCAACGTCTGAAATTGGTAATAACAATCCTGTACAGCGAATCTCAGGTATTCCTGATGGGGGGCATATATGGGGACATGAAGGTACGCATCCTTTGTCCAGAGACACCATAAACTCCCCCTCCTCCATGTTGGCTATTATCGCTCTGAGTGATTCTATTTTGAATTTGAATCTTTTTATGTACAGGTTTAGGGATTTCAGATTCAAAATAGGTCTGACTGAACCGTCCGGTTTCGGGACCACAAATAGGGTTGAGTAGTAACCTCTTCCCTGCTGGTGCAGGGGAACCTTGATTATCACTTGCTGTATACACAGCGTTTGAATTGCAGCTAACACTACATCCCTTTCCGATGTGGAAGCTGGTAGGGCCGATTTGAAAAATCGGCGCTGGGGCACCTCCTCGAATTCCAGTTTGTAACCCTGGGAAACTATTTCCTACACCCAGGGATTCAGGTCTGATCTGACCCAGGCCTAACTGAAAAGTCGAAGACGTGCCCCCACCGGTGCGGACTCCCTCAGGGGAGCCCCAGCGTCATGCTGTGGGTTTTGGAGCAGCCGGGGAGGACTTTTGTTCCTGGGCACCTTCCGAAGCAGGTGCTCTTTTGCCTCTGCCCTTACCTCTGGCAAGGAAAGAGGATCCTCGACCTCTTCTGGACTTGTGCGACCGAAAGGACTGCATCTGATAGGGTGGTACTTTCTTTTGCTGTTGGGGAATATATGGTAAAAAATTTGATTTACCTGCTGTAGCTGTGGAAACCAGGTCCGTCAGCCCATCCCCAAACAATACATCTCCCTTTATAGGGTAGTACTTCCATATGTTTTTTGGAATCTGCATCACCCGTCCATTGGCGAGTCCATAAGGATCTTCTCGCTGAGATAGACATGGCATTGGCCCTAGAAGCTAGCAATCCAATGTCCCTTTGAGCATCCCTCATAAATAAGACTGCGTCTTTTATATGGGCTAGAGTTAAGAATATAGTATCCTTATCCATATTATCAAATTGATCTGTCAGCTCATCTGCCCAAGCTGCAATTGCGTTACACACTCATGCCGACGCAATTGTCGGTCTTGGCACAGCACCCGTATGAGAATAAATACACTTTAAGGTAGTTTCTTGCCTGCGATCTGCAGGGTCCTTAAGGGCTGCTGTGGCAGGAGACTGTAGTGCCACTTTCTTGGACAAGCGCGTCAGGGCCTTGTCCACAGTGGGGGGTGATTCCCAAATCTCCCTGTCCTGTTTAGGGAAGGGGTATGCCATATAAATTCTTTTGGGGATCTGCGGTCTCTTTTCCGGAGTCTCCCAAGCTTTTCCAAAGAAATCATTTAATTCATGAGATGTGGGAAAATTAATCTGTTTCTTTCCCTTAAACATGTGCACCCTTGTGTCGGGACCGAGGGTTCATCCTCAATATGCAACACATCCCTTATTGCCACAATCATACACTGAATGGTTTTAGTCACCCTAGGGTGCAATTTTACTTAGTCATAGTCGACACTGGAATCAGAATTCGAGTCGGTAGTAGTGTCTTGTGTTAAGGGACGCTTTTGAGACCCCGATGGGCCCTGTGAGTCGGTCCAATCCTAGGATTGACCCCCTGATGTCCCCCCTAATTCAGCCTTCTCAAGCCTTTTATGTAAAGATGCCACACTTGCATTCAACATATGCCACATGTCCATCCAATCCTGAGTCTGCACAACCGACAGGGACACACCACTCATTTGCTCCACCTCCTCCTTGGAGAAGCCTTCCGCCTCAGACATGTCGACACACACATACCGACACCCCACACACACAGGGATTAACCTATAAGGGGACAAAACCCCAACCAGGCCCTTAGGAGAGAGAGAGTATGCCAACACACACCCAGCGCTTAAAAACACTGGAATATATATGAGCAGATAGTGCTTTTATATATATATATATATATATATATATATATATATATATATATATATATATATAACCTCAATTGCCACTCAGTTCAGCAGGAGAGAGATTAGAGAGCCAGCGTATCTCATGCAGTTTCTGTGGAGAAAATGGCGCTGGTTAGTGCCGAGGATCAAGTCCTGCCCACCCGACGGCGGGCTTCGGTCCCAGTAATTCTATATAAAAAATGGCGGGGGATTTTAGGTTTTACTGTCCCACAGCCTAATCCTGCTTTATATTGCCAAATAATGAGGAAACTTGCTGCCCAGGGCACCCCCCCCCCCTGCTCACTGCACCCTTCAGTGCCTGCTTGTGTGTGTGCACTGGGAGCAATGGCGCGCAGCATACCGCTGTGCGCTTACCTCATGAAGATCTGATGTCTTCTGCCGCCTGATGTCTTCTTTGCCTTCTCATACTCACCTGGCTTCTATCTTCGGCATCTGTGAGGAGGACGGCGGCGTGGCTCCGGGACGAACCCCAGGTGAGACCTGTGTTCCGACTCCCTCTGGAGCTAATGGTGTCCAGTAGCCTTAGAAACCGTGAAAAGCACTAAAGCCGGCGCTGGTTGTTTCTCCAATAGTAAATAATTAAAAAACTGTGGATGATTGTAAAAGCATACTTGAATTTCTCTGACGTCCTAAGTGGATGCTGGGGACTCCGTCAGGACCATGGGGAATAGCGGCTCCGCAGGAGACAGGGCACAAAAATAAAGCTTTAGGATCAGGTGGTGTGCACTGGCTCCTCCCCCTATGACCCTCCTCCAAGCCTCAGTTAGGTTTTTGTGCCCGTCCGAGCAGGGTGCAATCTAGGTGGCTCTCTTAAGGAGCTGCTTAGAAAAAGTTTTTAGGTTTTTTATGTTCAGTGAGTCCTGCTGGCAACAGGCTCACTGCATCGAGGGACTTAGGGGAGAGAAGTTCAACTCACCTGCGTGTAGGATGGATTGGCTTCTTAGGCTACTGGACACCATTAGCTCCAGAGGGAGTCGGAACACAGGTCTCACCCTGGGGTTCGTCCCGGAGCCGCGCCGCCGACCCCCCTTGCAGATGCCGAAGATTGAAGGTCCAGAAACCGGCGGCAGAAGGCTTTTCAGTCTTCATGAAGGTAGCGCACAGCACTGCAGCTGTGCGCCATTGTTGTCACACACTTCACACCATAGGTCACGGAGGGTGCAGGGCGCTGCTGGGGGCGCCCTGGGCAGCAATGTATAATACCTTTTATGGCTAAAAAATACATCACATATAGCCCTTGAGGCTATATGGATGTATTAAACCCATGCCAGATATCTCAAACTCCGGGAGAAAAGCCCGCCGGAATAGGGGGCGGGGCTTATTCTCCTCAGCACACAGCGCCATTTTCCTGCTCAGCTCCGCTGTGAGGAAGGCTCCCAGGACTCTCCCCTGCACTGCACTACAGAAACAGGGTAAAACAGAGAGGGGGGGCACTTTTTTTGGCGATATTTTATATATTTAAGCTGCTATAAGGATACAACACTTATATAAGGTTGTTCCCATATATATTATAGCGCTTGGGTGTGTGCTGGCAAACTCTCCCTCTGTCTCCCCAAAGGGCTAGTGGGGTCCTGTCTTCGATAAGAGCATTCCCTGTGTGTCTGCTGTGTGTCGGTACGTGTGTCGACATGTATGAGGACGATGTTGGTGTGGAGGCAGAGCAATTGCCGATAATGGTGATGTCACCCCCCAGGGAGTCGACACCGGAATGGATGGCTTTGTTTATGGAATTACGTGATAATGTCAGCACATTACAAAAATCAGTTGACGACATGAGACGGCCGGAAAACCAGTTGGTACCTGCCCAGGCGTCTCAGACACCGTCAGGGGCTGTAAAACGCCCTTTACCTCAGTCGGTCGACACAGACACGGACACTGAATCTAGTGTCGACGGTGAAGAAACAAACGTATTTTCAAGTAGGGCCACGCGTTATATGATCACGGCAATGAAGGAGGCTTTGCATATCTCTGATACTGCAAGTACCACAAAAAGGGGTATTATGTGGGGGGTGAAAAAACTACCTGTAGTTTTTCCTGAATCAGAGGAATTGAATGATGTATGTGATGAAGCGTGGGTTAACCCAGATAGAAAAGTGCTAATTTCAAAAAAGTTATTGGCATTATACCCTTTCCCGCCAGAGGTTAGGGCGCGCTGGGAAACACCCCCTAGGGTGGATAAGGCGCTCACACGCTTATCAAAACAAGTGGCGTTACCGTCTCCTGATACGGCCGCCCTCAAGGATCCAGCTGATAGGAGGCTGGAAACTACCCTAAAAGGTATATACACACATACTGGTGTTATACTGCGACCAGCCATCGCCTCAGCCTGGATGTGCAGTGCTGGGGTGGTCTGGTCGGATTCCCTGACTGAAAATATTGATACCCTGGATAGGGACAGTATTTTATTGACTATAGAGCAATTAAAGGATGCTTTTCTTTATATGCGAGATGCTCAGAGGGATATTTGCACTCTGGCATCGAGAGTAAATGCGATGTCCATATCTGCCAGAAGAAGTTTATGGACGCGACAGTGGTCAGGTGATGCGGATTCTAAACGACATATGGAAGTATTGCCGTATAAAGGGGAGGAATTATTTGGCGTCGGTCTATCGGATCTGGTGGCCACGGCAACTGCCGGAAAATCCACCTTTTTACCTCAGACCCCCTCCCAACAGAAAAAGACACCGTCTTTTCAGCCGCAGTCCTTTCGGTCCTATAAGAACAAGCGGGCAAAAGGACAGTCATATCTGCCCCGGGGCAGAGGAAGGGGTAAGACAGGACAGCAAGCAGCCCCTGCCCAGGAACAGAAGCCCTCCCAGGGTTCTGCAAAGCCCTCAGCATGACGCTGGGGCTTTACAAGCGGACTCAGGAGCGGTGGGGGGTCGACTCAAGAATTTCAGCGCACAGTGGGCTTGCTCACAGGTGGACCCCTGGATCCTGCAGGTAGTATCTCAGGGTTACAGGTTGGAATTCGAGAAGTCTCCCCCTCGCCGGTTCCTAAAGTCTGCTTTGCCAACGTCTCCCTCAGACAGGGCGACGGTATTGGAAGCCATTCACAAGCTGTTTTCTCAGCAGGTGATAGTCAAGGTACCCCTCCTACAACAAGGAAAAGGGTATTACTCCACGCTATTTGTGGTACCGAAGCCGGACGGCTCGGTAAGACCTATTCTAAATCTGAAATCTTTGAACCTGTACATACAGAAATTCAAATTCAAGATGGAGTCACTCAGAGCAGTGATAGCGAATCTGGAAGAAGGGGACTTTATGGTGTCCCTGGACATAAAGGATGCTTACCTGCATGTCCCAATTTGCCCTTCACATCAAGGGTACCTCAGGTTCGTGGTGCAAAACTGTCATTATCAGTTTCAGACGCTGCCGTTTGGATTGTCCACGGCACCTCGGGTCTTTACCAAGGTAATGGCCGAAATGATGATTCTTCTTCGAAGAAGAGGCGTATTAATTATCCCTTACTTGGACGATCTCCTGATAAGGGCAAGGTCCAGAGAACAGCTGGAGGACGGAGTAGCACTAACCCAATTAGTGCTGCAACAACACGGGTGGATTCTGAATTTACCAAAATCTCAGTTGACACCGACAACACGTCTGCTGTTCCTGGGAATGATTCTGGACACGGTTCAGAAAAAGGTGTTTCTTCCGGAGGAGAAAGCCAAGGAGTTATCCAAACTTGTCAGGAACCTCCTAAAACCAGGAAAAGTGTCTGTGCATCAATGCACAAGAGTCCTGGGAAAGATGGTGGCTTCTTACGAAGCGATTCCATTCGGCAGATTCCACGCACGAACTTTTCAGTGGGATCTGTTGGACAAATGGTCCGGATCGCATCTGCAGATGCACCAGCGGATAACCTTATCACCACGGACAAGGGTGTCTCTTCTGTGGTGGTTGCAGAGTGCTCATCTGTTAGAGGGCCGCAGATTCGGCATACAGGACTGGGTCCTGGTGACCACGGATGCCAGTCTGAGAGGCTGGGGAGCGGTCACACAGGGAAGAAACTTCCAGGGAGTATGGTCAAGCCTGGAGATGTCTTTTCACATAAATATACTGGAGCTAAGAGCGATTTACAATGCTCTAAGTCTGGCAAAACCCCTGCTTCAGGGTCAGCCGGTGTTGATCCAGTCGGACAACATCATGGCAGTCGCCCACGTAAACAGACAGGGCGGCACAAGAAGCAGGACAGCAATGGCAGAAGCTGCAAGGATTCTTCGCTGGGCGGAAGATCATGTGATAGCACTGTCAGCAGTGTTCATTCCGGGAGTGGACAACTGGGAAGCAGACTTCCTCAGCAGACACGATCTACACCCGGGAGAGTGGGGACTTCATCCAGAAGTCTTCCACATGATTGTGAACCGTTGGGAAAAACCAAAGGTGGATATGATGGCGTCCCGCCTCAACAAAAAACTGGACAGGTATTGCGCCAGGTCAAGAGACCCTCAGGCAATAGCTGTGGACGCTCTGGTAACACCGTGGGTGTTCCAGTCAGTGTATGTGTTCCCTCCTCTGCCTCTCATACCAAAAGTACTGAGAATTATACGGCAAAGGGGAGTAAGAACGATACTCGTGGCTCCGGATTGGCCAAGAAGAACTTGGTACCCGGAACTTCAAGAGATGCTCACGGAGGATCCGTGGCCTCTACCTCTAAGACGGGACCTGCTTCAGCAGGGACCGTGTCTATTCCAAGACTTACCGCGGCTGCGTTTGACGGCATGGCGGTTGAACGCCGAATTCTAAGGGAAAAAGGCATTCCGGAAGAGGTCATTCCTACACTGGTAAAAGCCAGGAAGGAGGTGACTGCACAACATTATCACCGCATTTGGAGAAAATATGTTGCGTGCTGTGAGGCCAGGAAGGCCCCCACGGAGGAATTTCAACTGGGTCGATTCCTACATTTCCTGCAAACAGGATTGTCTATGGGCCTCAAATTGGGGTCCATTAAGGTTCAAATTTCGGCCCTGTCGATTTTCTTCCAGAAAGAATTGGCTTCAGTTCCTGAAGTCCAGACTTTTGTAAAAGGAGTACTACATATACAGCCCCCGTTTGTGCCCCCAGTGGCACCGTGGGATCTTAATGTAGTTTTGGATTTTCTCAAATCCCATTGGTTTGAGCCACTCAAATCGGTGGAGTTGAAATATCTTACATGGAAAGTAACCATGCTACTGGCCCTGGCTTCAGCCAGGAGAGTATCAGAATTAGCGGCTTTATCATATAAGAGCCCATATCTGATTTTCCATTCGGACAGGGCAGAACTGCGGACGCGTCCTCATTTTCTGCCTAAGGTGGTGTCAGCGTTTCACCTGAACCAGCCTATTGTGGTGCCTGCGGCTACTAACGATTTGGAGGATTCCAAGTTGTTGGACGTGGTCCGGGCATTGAAAATATATATTTCAAGAACGGCTGGAGTCAGAAAGTCTGACTCGCTGTTTATATTGCATGCACCCAACAAGCTGGGTGCTCCTGCTTCTAAGCAGACGATTGCTCGTTGGATTTGTAGCACAATTCAACTTGCACATTCTGTGGCAGGCTTGCCACAACCAAAATCTGTCAAGGCCCATTCCACAAGGAAAGTGGGCTCATCCTGGGCGGCTGCCCGGGGGGTCTCGGCATTACAACTCTGCCGAGCAGCTACGTGGTCGGGGGAGAACACGTTTGTAAAATTCTACAAATTTGATACCCTGGCTAAAGAGGACCTGGAGTTCTCTCATTCGGTGCTGCAGAGTCATCCGCACTCTCCCGCCCGTTTGGGAGCTTTGGTATAATCCCCATGGTCCTGACGGAGTCCCCAGCATCCACTTAGGACGTCAGAGAAAATAAGATTTTACTTACCGATAAATCTATTTCTCGTAGTCCGTAGTGGATGCTGGGCGCCCATCCCAAGTGCGGATTGTCTGCAATACTTGTACATAGTTATTGTTACAAAAAAATCGGGTTGTTATTGTTGTGAGCCGTCTGTTCAGAGGCTCCTACGTTTGTCATACTGTTAACTGGGTTCAGATCACAAGTTGTACGGTGTGATTGGTGTGGCTGGTATGAGTCTTACCCGGGATTCAATATCCTTCCTTATTGTGTACGCTCGTCCGGGCACAGTATCCTAACTGAGGCTTGGAGGAGGGTCATAGGGGGAGTAGCCAGTGCACACCACCTGATCCTAAAGCTTTATTTTTGTGCCCTGTCTCCTGCGGAGCCGCTATTCCCCATGGTCCTGACGGAGTCCCCAGCATCCACTACGGACTACGAGAAATAGATTTATCGGTAAGTAAAATCTTATTTTATTTACTAAACATCAAATAAAATGAATAATAAAATTCACATATATACATAAATTTTAAGGGCATATATGGAGCTGTGAAGCATTTGAATGTGCTGCTAGTAAGTGTCCACTATGGATCCCGGACTAGAACACTGGACAAAGTTCCCTGGGAAAAAGAAATAAAGTACAGCTGGTGTTACCCGTGAGGACGGAGGCTTCCAGAGGCTTTAGAAAACAGCAAGCAAGCTGTATCACTTGTATTCAAGCTGGGTCCCTCCAGTCGGTGCTGTAATGTGAATGTCCCACAGGGAAAGATTCCAAAGCAGGTGTTCCAAAGCTGATTGTTATAAGTCCATATCTGGATCCGTATTGATGTGGAGCACTGATGATAGTGGTGGTAGCAGCTTTCACACTTAACGCGTTTCCCTAGGCTCGGTCACCTAGCTTCATCTGAAGTAAAGTCTTAGAAACAGTTCCCAACTTGACAAGCCAGCTCTGCTTCTCTCTCTCCTCAGTCCCACGATGCAGGTAGCCTGTTGCCAACAGGACTCCCTGAAAATAAAAAACCTAACAAATTCTTCAAAACAGAAAACTCTGGAGAGCTCTCTGCATTGTACCCTTTCTCCTCTGGGCACAGAATCTAACTGAGGTCTGGAGGAGGGGCATAGAGGGAGGAGCCAGTGCACACCCATAGTCAATGTTCTTTTTAGGTGCCCTATCTCCTGCGGAGCCCGTCTATACCCCATGGTCCTTACGGAGTCCCCAGCATCCTCTAGGACGTAAGAGAAAGACAGACGATCCAGTTGGCTGTGACAACAAGGACCCTGCATTAGCAGATCTGGATGTTGAGTGAGCAGTATCGGTGCTTCCATGGACATTCTCAGTAGATCTGTTTACCAGTGCCTTCTTGGCCAAGCTGGAGCTATTAGAATTATGGCTCCCTTTGCTTGCTTTATTTTTCTCACTACTCTGGGTGACAGAGATATTGGAGGGAAAAGATACGCCAGATGAAATTTCCAATTCACTGACAGTGCGTCTACAAGAACCGCCCCGGGATCCTTTGTTCTTGATCCGTACCTCGGAACTTTGTTTAGACGAGACGCCATGAGATCTATCCCCCCGGTAGACCCCATCTGTTCACTATCATCTGAAACATTTCTGGGTGTAATGCCCATTCGGTTTCCTGAATGGTGTGTCGACTGAGAAAATCCGCTTCCCAGTTCAGTACATCTGGGACAAATACTGCTGACAATGCTGGAAGATGACGTTCTGCCCATCTTAGAATGGGAGATACTTCCTCCATCAATCTTATGCTGTGAGTTCCTCCCTGATGATTGAGGTACGTTACTGCTGTTGCATTGTCTGAGCGAATCTGGACTGGTCTTCCTTGCAGACTGTCATTTGCCTGAACTAGAGCTATATAAATGGCCCTTATTTCCAACAGATTTATTGGCAGGCGACTTTCACTTACGGTCCCTTACTGGCAGTATTAGGGTGTAAAACGAGGAGGGTTGCTCAGTAAATGTGGTAAAATATATGTTAATATATATGGGCTGCAGGTTTAGGCATTGTATAAGTGTTCAGAACCGTCTTTAAGCGCTGGGTGATAAGCTAAAAAAAACTCTGTGTGTTCTCTGACAGAAATTACTGTGAGTCTGTCCCCTATATGTCGGTAGGTGTTTAGTACACGCGTGTTGGCATGTCTGGGGTGGGGTTCCTACAAATGACTGTGGGAGTGACCCTGTCGGCACTGCCGACTCTGGAGGCTACTGGGTACATGTGTGTCAACATATTGGTACATGAATATATGTAGTAAGTTTGCATAAATCTGTGACCCAGCCACAAACGTAGAAATATCGATGGTTGTCATAGTCATAGCTATATTTCTCTCAGACCCCTCGAGGTCGCAAAAAAAATTGGTTATTTTACCCAGTTACTACTCCGTGAGATCGACACGGACACTATTTCCTAGGTTGACCATAATGTTTCCTGATTAGATCCAATTATATAGCAATCAGTACATTATTTATACACATTAAGAACGTATTTACGTCACTAGGGACCCTGTGTACCTGACAAGTGTCCATATATGAGGATGGATATATATCTATATATCATATCATCTATATATCCTCAAAAAATAAATAAAGGGAACACTAAAATACATTCTAGATCTGAATGAATGAAATATTCTTATTAAATACTTTGTTCTTTACATAGTTGAATGTGCTGACAACAAAATCACACAAAAATTATCAATGGAAATCAAATTTATTAACCCATGGAGGTCTGGATTTGGAGTCGCACTCAAAATTAAAGTGGAAAAACACACTACAGGCTGATCCAACTTTGATGTAATGTCCTTTAAAACAAGTCAAAATGAGGCCCAGTAGTGTATGTGGCCTCCACGTGCCTGTATGACCTCCCTACAACGCCTGGGCATGCTCCTGCTTTAGTCCAGGTCTGGGATGGTTTCCTGGGGGATCTCCCAGACCTGGACTAAAGCATCCGCCAACTCCTGGACAGTCTGTGGTGTAACTGGTGGATGGAGCGAGACATGATGTCCCAGATGTGCTCAATTGGATTCAGGTCTGGGGAACGGGCGGGTCATTCCATAGCATCAATGTCTTCGTCTTGCAGGAACTGCTGACACACTCCAGCCACATGAGGTCTAGCATTGTCTTGCATTAGGAGGAACCCAGGGCCAACCGCACCAGCATATGGTCTCACAAGGGGTCGGAGGATCTCATCTCGGTACCTAATGGCAGTCAGGCTACCTCTGGCGAGCACATGGAGGGCTGTGCGGCCCCCCAAAGAAATGCCACCCCACACCATTACTGACCCACTGCCAAACCAGTCATGCTGGAGGATGTTGCAAGCAGCAGAACGTTCACCTTGGCGTCTCCAGACTGTCACATGTGCTCAGAACCTGCTTTCATCTGTGAAGAGCACAGGGCGCCAGTGGCGAATTTGCCAATCTTGGTGTTCTCTTACAAATGCCAAACATCCTGCACGGTGTTGGGCTGTATACACAACCCCCACTTGTGTATGTCGGGCCCTCATACCACCCTCATGGAGTATGTTTCTGATCGTTTGAGTAGACACATGCACATTTGTGGCTTGCTGGAGGTCATTTTGCAGGGCTCTGGCAGTGCTCCTCCTGTTCATCCTTGCACAAAGGCAGAGGTAGCGGTCCTGCTGCTGGGTTGTTGCCCTCCTACGGCCTCCTCCCCATCTCCTGATGTACTGGCCTATCTCCTGGTAGCGCCTCCATGCTCTGGACACTACGCTGACAGACACAGCAAACCTTCTTGCCACGGCTCGCATTTATGTGCCATCCTGGATGAGCTGCACTACCTGAGCCACTTGTGTGGGTTGTAGACTCTGTCTCATGCTACCACTAAAGTGAAAGCACCGCCAGCTTTCAGAAGTGACCGAAACATCAGCCAGAAAGCATAGGAGCTGAGAAGTGGTCTGTGGTCACCAACTGCTGAACAACTCCTTTATTGGGGGTGTCTTGCTAATTGCCTATAATTTCCACCTGTTGTCTATTCCATTTGCACAACAGCATGTTAAATTGATTGTCAATCAGTGTTGCTTCCTAAGTGGACAGTTTGTTTTCACAGAAGTGTGATTGACTTGGAGTTACATTGTGTTGTTTAAGTGTTCCCTTTATTTTTTTGAGCAGTATGCATGTATATATGTCTGTGTGTGTGTGTGTGTATATATATATGTATATATATATATATATGTATATATATCTCCTATATATTAGCCCTGTGACTCTGTGCCTGGCCCTCTAATGCTGGGTGGAGTCACAGATGTGGGCTAATCTATGCAGATGGATGATGGCTGCCAATGAGAAGCTCTGCCACACACCACGCGCCTTCTCACATGTCCCCAGTCTTCTGACCAAGGTCCGGTCTAGAGGCATCCATCGTACCACCGGGTGCGCGGCAGTGATGTGATGCCGTGAGGCGACATTCCGTCTGAGGCCGAGCGGCTCTCACTCCGGCTCCCCGTCTGAGCCCTGGCGCCTTTCCCCTGCCACAGTAGCCTATACAACGGCCTGCCCCTGCGAGGACAGAGTATACCATGCACCGCGCTCCTATTGCCGCCACAGCCCTCTCACAGCGCTCCCGGTAGGTGCCTGATGTGGCCAGTTCGGACCGCTGCATGTGGGGCGGCTGCCGGGGGGGCAGATGTCAGGTAGAGCGGCTCACCCAGGAGCACGGATACCGCACACTGCTGGGCTCCCCGGCTGCCTGGGGGGGGGGGGGAATATCTGGCAGAGCGGATCACGCAACCCCCGCACCTGCCTCTCCACCACACTCCACTCCGCCACCCCTCCCCCACACACGGCCCCCACTCCCCTGCCCCTCCCTCATCCACCGATCCTCCCAACCGCAGACCCCCCTCCACCCACAGCATCTACAGCAGGGGTGGGGAACCTTTTTTCTACCGAGGGCCATTTGGATATTTATAAAATCCTTCGGGGGCCATACAAAAATTCTCAACTTAAAAAATTACCCTGCCCCCCAGTAGGTACTGTGTGTGCGCGCCAAAAAATGGGTGTGGCCAGTTAAAATGGGACGTGATACACATATGCCCCCAATAGTGCGGTGCCAGATCCACAATTGCCCCCACAGTGCCAGGTATACAAATGCCCCCCACAGTTCCAGGTATACAAATGCCCCTCACAGTGCCAGGTATACAGATGCCCCCACAGTGCCAGGTATACAAATGCCCCCCACAGTGCCAGGTATACAGATGCCCCCACAGTGCCAGGTATACAGATGCCCCCACAGTGCCAGGTATACAGATGACCCCACAGTGCCAGGTATACAGATGCCCCCACAGTGCCAGGTATGCAGATGCCCCCACAGTGCCAGGTATACAGATGCCCCCACAGTGCCAGGTATACAGATGACCCCCACAGTGCCAGGTATACAGATGACCCCCACAGTGCCAGGTATACAGATGCCCCCCACAGTGCCAGGTATGCAGATGCCCCCACAGTGCCAGGTATGCAGATGCCCCCACAGTGCCAGGTATACAGATGACCCCACAGTGCCAGGTATACAAATGCCCCCCACAGTGCCAGGTATGCAGATGCCCTCCCCCCTCCCCTCCGTGCTGCTTACCGTGAGACACGGAGGAGAGCGCGGCTGTCGGGTGGGAGCTGCGGCGCCGTGTAGTACTTCAAACCAGCCGCCGGTTCGAGAGCCAATCAGAGCTCGCGGACCGGCAGCCGCGGCTCCTGATTGGCTGCCGGTCCGCGAGCTCTGATTGGCTCACGGACCGGCGGCTGGTTTGAAGTACTACACGCCGCCGCTCCTACTCGACAGCCGCGCTCTCCTCCGTCTCCCTGTTCTGACAGCTGAGACACGCTGCCGCCGGACTGAGCGGCAGCTGTGTCTCACTGACACCAGCTGGTGGGCCGGACCTAACGGCTTCGGCCCGCGGGCCGAAGGTTCCCCACCCCTGATCTACAGACACCCTACCCCATCCGCAGTCATCCCCCGCAACCGCCCTTTACCACCCACAGCACCTACTGACCCCCTACCCCACCCGCGGCCCCACTGTACCCGCCCCTCAACCACCCGCACCGCCTCCGGACCCCCTCCCCATCTGCCACCGCACCTGCCCCTCCCCCACGCGCGCCGCTTCCGGACCACCTACCCCACCCACAGCGCACTTACACCGTCCCCACTCGCAGAATCTCCTGACCCGCGGCCGCACTGCACCCCCCATCCGCCAGATCCCCGTACCTGCCCCTCCCCTACCTGCGCAACCCCCGCCCCTCCCCCACCCATAGCGCCTCTGTATACCACTCCCCCACACATCCCCACCCGCAGCCCTTCCCGATCCCCTCCCCCATCCACGGTCCCCCCACACCCACTGCATTCTGTACAGTGTGCCCTGCAGCCGCTGTTCACACCGTCGCAAGGCCCTACGCCCCCTTCACCATCCGACGCAGGGGTTAAGGGGGCGTACCCCCTTACGACTAGGTGCTTCATCGCGCCCAACGGGCGCTCTTCACATGATGAAGCACATATATATATATAGATATATACTAGGTGCTTCATCGCGCCCTACGTTCTATATTCACTTGATGAAGCACCGTCGTAAGGGGCTACGATCCCTTAACCCCTGCGTCGGATGGTGAAGGGGCGTAGGGCCTTGCGACGGTGTGAACAGCGGCTGCAGGGCACACTGTACAGAATGCAGTGGGTGTGGGGGGACCGTGGATGGGGGAGGGGATCGGGAAGGGCTGCGGGTGGGGATGTGTGGGGGAGTGGTATACAGAGGCGCTATGGGTGGGGGAGGGGTTGTGCGGGTAGGGGAGGGGCAGGTACGGGGATCTGGCGGATGGGGGGTGTAGTGTGTCCGCGGGTCAGGAGATTCTGCGAGTGGGGACGGTGTAAGCGCTGTGGGTGGGGTAGGGGGTCCGGAAGCGGCGCGCGTGGGGGAGGGGCAGGTGCGGTGGCAGATGGGGAGGCGGTCCGGAGGCGGTGCGGGTGGTTGAGGGGCGGGTGCAGTGGGGCCGCGGGTGGGGTAGGGGGTCTGGAGGTGCTGTGGGTGGTAAAGGGCGGTTGCGGGGGATGACTGCGGATGGGGTAGGGTGTCTGTACATGCTGTGGGTGGAGGGGGGGTCTGCGGTTGGGAGGTTCGGTGGATGAGGGAGGGGCAGAGGCGTGGGGGCCGTGGGTGGGGGAGGGGTGGCGGAGTGGTGGAGAGGCAGGTGCGGGGGTTGCGTGATCCGCTCTGCCAGATATTCCCCCCCCCCAGGCAGCCGGGGAGCCCAGCAGTGTGCGGTGTCCGTGCTCCTGGGTGAGCCGCTCTGCCTGACATCTGCCCCCCCGGCAGCCGCCCCACATGCAGCGGTCTGAACTGGCCACAGGCACCTACCGGGAGCGCTGTGAGAGGGCTGTGGCAGCAATAGGAGCGCGGTGCATGGTATCCTCTGTCCTCGCAGGGGCAGGCCGTTGTATAGGCTACTGTGGCAGGGGAAAGGCGCCGGGGCTCAGACGGGGAGCGGGAGTGAGAGCCGCTCGGCGTCAGACGGAATGTCGCCTCACGGCATCACATCACTGCCGCGCACCCAGTGGTATGATGGATGCCTCTAGACCGGACCTTGGTCAGAAGACTGGGGACATGTGAGAAGGCGCGTGGTGTGTGGCAGAGCTTCTCATTGGCAGCCATCACTCATCTGCATAGATTAGCCCACATCTGTGACTCCACCCAGCATTAGAGGGCCAGGCACAGAGTCACAGGGCTAATATATAGGAGATATTGTGGAAGGGGTACATAGATAGTGGGGGTTGTATAGAAAATGGTGTGTGTGTGTGGGGCTGGGCTGAGTGAGGGTGGACGGTGTATGTGGTCTGGGCAGGGTATGAGTTGGTGTAGGGGTAAGGGGTGGGTGAGGGGTTAGGTGTAGTAGTAGGTGGAGTTGTGTGTGTGTGTTGTTGGGTGTGTTTATTGGAAGGTGTCATGGGTGTGGCTTTTCTGCATAGGGTGGGTTGTGTAGGGTATTGTGGTGTGGATGGGAGGTTGGAGGGGGGGGAGTAGGAGTTGGCATGTGGGTGTTTGTTAGTGAGACGGGTACAGTTGTGGGGTAATTGTGGTTATGGTCTGACAGATTCCATGGGCTGCTTAGAGAGGGAGGTGGGTGTGCAATAGGGGTAGTGTTGTGTTGAGCAGGATTGTGGAGGGTGTGGAAGGGAATGTGGGTGCTGGAGTGTTATTTTGGAGGTGTAAGTGTGTGTGGGTGAAGTAAAAGTTTTGGGTAGTGATGTATGGTGCTTTCAGAATAGGGTGGGGGTGGGTGCCTGTAAATGTATCGGTGTAGGGGTGAGGGTTTGGGGTGGTGACAGGACGTGCAGTGTGTGATGGAGTTGTGGGTGTAAGGGGGATGGAGTTGGAGGTGTGCATGGGTGGGGTGTGTTGATATGTGCTGGATTGGTGGTGGGGTTATTTTTGTTGGGGGTTAGGGTCGTGTGCATGGAAGGTGTGGGCAATATGTGAAGGTTTTATGTATGTTTTTGGGGTGGATAGAAGCTAGTTGGTTTTTTTTTTTGGTGTGTGGTTGGCAGGTATGGGGTTATGGTGGGTGTAGGATGTCCTTACGGTGTGTGTGGTGTTTAGGAGAGGGGTGTGTTTGGGTGTGAGTGTGTGTGTGTAAGAAAGTGTGTTGGCTGTGTGTGTGATTTGTGTATGTAAATGTGGAATACCTCCCAACCTGTAACGAGTGAAGAGGGACACTTTAGATATGTGCGGGGGCAGCGTGTGGGGTTGGTCGTGAAAGTGGGCGTGGGCTTGTAAAAAGTGTGATGGCCCCGGTTTTTCGTCACAGAGGGGGCATGTTGAGCGCTCTGTGAGCTGGCATGCCACCTCTCCTCTGTCTCTATGTGCACAGCGTCTATTCAACGCTGCTGTGTTAGGCAGAGCAGTGATAGGTGGCTGCCAAGGTCCCAGCCCCCACAACGCGGGACACTGCGGTCCGCGGGTGGGACAGCAGGACAGACCCTAATAAAGGGGACTGTCCTGCGGAAATTGGGACAGTTGGGAGGTACGTGTGGTGTGATGGTGATAGGGGCAGGTGTGAAAGTGGGTGGGTGATGGGGGTGTAAACATGGTGAAAGTAATGTGTATTTTTTTTTGGGGGGGGGCTAGGGTGCGTGGGTGTTGGTAGCAGTGTGAATGTGTGGTATATGTGGGTTAAGAGGCAGTAGCAGCAGCTGTGGGCTGCGGCCCCCCCGTCTCCCCCCTCCCTTCCTCCTCCCCCACCCTGAGATGAGTGGGCTGTGAGGGGAGCCGTGTGCAAAAGGGAGGCATGCTCACGGATGGCCATAGGGGGATGGGTGTTGGGGGGTGGGATGGCTGATATGTTGGTGGGGTGGCATCTATGAATGTGTGGCTTATGAGTTGATGCCTGGGGGGGGCGGTGTATGGTGCTGGGAGGGGAGGGTTTTTGTGTATGTGCCGGGGGGGTTAGGAGTGTCGAGAAGCCTTCCGCCGGCAGACAGACAGGCGGGGGTGAGGGAGGGGGCTGTGGTAGTGTCGTTGTTTGCAGTGGTGTGGTGAGGGGGGCTGGCGGAACACTGTGTGTCGGGGTTGGGAGACTGTTTGTGTCGGGGTTGTGGTGAAGGGGGGTGGGGGTTGTTATCGGCGGTGTGGTGAGGGAACACTGTGTGCCGGGGTCGGGAGACTGTTTGTGCAGGGGTTGTGGGGGGGGGGGGGTGTTATCGGGGGTATGGTGAGGGGGGGCTGACGGAACACTGTGTGCCCGGGGTTGGGAGACTGTGCTGGGGTTGTGGGAAGGGGGGGGGTTGTTATCGGCGGTGTGGTGAGGGGGCTGGCGGAACACTGTGTGCCGGGGTCGGGGGCTTGTGCTGGGGTTGTGGGAAGGGGGTGGGTTGTTATCGGCGGTGTGGTGAGGGGGGCTGGCGGAACACTGTGTGGCGGGGCAGGGAGACAGTTTGAGCTGGGGTTGTGGGGAGGGCGAGTGCGCTCTGTCTGGCCATGGTGTGCAAGGGGTGCTGCGGGACCATGTACCCGCGGGGCGCCTGCAATGTGTCAGATGGTGCAGGGGGGTTGGGGGAGTTATCGGCGGTGTGGTGAGGGGGGCTGATAGAACACGGGGGTAAGGAGACAGTTTGAGCTGGGGTTGTGGGGAGGGCGAGTGCGCTGTGTGTGGGCATGCCGTGGATAGGGTGCTGCGGGACCATGTACCCGCGGGGCGCCTGCAATGTGTCAGATGGTGGAGGGGGGGGGGGTGCCGGAACAGTGTGTGGCTGGGTCGGGAGACAGTCTGAACTGGGGTTGTGGGGTCGTGGGGAGGGCGGTGCGCTCTGTGTGGGTGTAGTGTGAAAATGCGTGCTGCGGGACTATGTGCCTGCGTTACGCCTGCAATGTGTCAGATGGTGCAGGGGCTGTAGGGGGGAGAGAGTGAGCGGCGTTGTGGGCTGCGGGTGTTTTGGCGGCCGTTGTGGGTAAGGTGGTGGTGTTTGTACATATAGGGGGAGGGGTGGTGTGCTGTGTGGCTGGGCGGCCGTGGTGCGTACCCCTGGCAAGGCAGGATGTGGGTGTTTTTGGTGGGATTGTGCGGCGGGTGGGTTCGGTGCAGTGGGGGTTAGGCTGGGCAGTGTGTGGTGGATGAGTTATGCATGTGAAGGGGGGTGGGGGGGGGGGGTTGTGTGCCGTGAGTGGCTGCATGTGGGAGCTGGTGGAGGGGGGAATGGAGGGGTGCATGCATACCTGCCACTGTGCTGCGCGCGTCCCCTGGTGGCTGCAGGCTGGGGATGGTGGTGGGATTATGTTACTGGCGCTGCTGCTCAGTTCTGCTAGTGGTGTGCTGGGACAGGGCAGGAGCTGCTAACTCCACCCAGCGTTAGAGGGCCAGGCACAGACTCACAAGGCAAATATATGAGATATAGATATATATATATATATATAATGTGTGTGTGTATGTATGTATATATGTATATATATATATATATATATATATATATATATATATAAAATATAAAATCTGTATAATAAATACTGAGGTAACGTTCCTTGTTCTCATGTGCTGAGCTCTCTGTTTCAAAAAGTCTAGGTCAGACCTGACAGGATCGTTTCAAATCCTCAAGGGAATTGCGATTGTTATTCTTTTCCCGCCAAGGATAGAATGAAGTGGGAACCCCTGTTCTGCACGGGGTCCTGTCACAAAGGATCGCATGCAGGAAGCTTTGTGATATTGTAATTGTGTCCAGGCATATGTGAGTTAGACCTGCCATTGCATACGCATGGGGGAGTTGTGGTGTATATATATAAAAAAAAAAGGTTGGTTACTTGGTCATCCGATATATATACCCTGGGGAGAGATGGGATACTCCTTACGTTGGGTCATATCAAGGACAATGTAGCATAATTTCGTGTGACTGCAAGATATAGGACTCCTGGGTTTGCGGGCCAATTCCATGGCGGTCTCGGCTAGGAGGGCAATGTGGATTCACCAATGGAAGACTGATGCTGATTCCGAGAGGAAATAGAGTATTTTCTCTATGCAGGTAGTGCCTGGTTTGGTGACGGCCTAGTTATTTGATCTCGGCAGATGCCGCTGGTAAGTCTACCTTCTGGCCCTATGTTCCGTCACAACGGATGATGACGCATCATTGCAGGATCCGGTCATTTCAGCCGAATAGATACAGATTCCTCTTTCTTTGCAGGTATAGGAAGGAGAGAAAGGAAGAGTTCAGCTGACTCTTCAAGATTACGGGAAAAATCATCATCTGTTTCTGCCACATACACACCATAATGCTGGGTCTCTCTTGCGGGAGCCCTCACCGGTGGGAACACGTCTAAAACTCTTCAGTCAGTCCTGGATCGAACCTGGACCCGTGCGTTTCACGAATAGTGTCCCAAGGGGGCATACTGGAGTTTACAGAAGTTTGCCCTCACTGATTTTTCAAATCGACTTTACCACTTCGTCTCCGGAAGGGGAGGTGGTAGGCGACGCAACAAGGGTTGTCAGTATCAGGTCATTGTCTTGGTGTCCCTGTCAAAATTGGGAACAGGCTACTATTCAGGCCAATCCTAAATCTGAAATCCCTCAATTTCTTCTTAAAGAAGTCCAAATTCAAGATGGAGTCTCTCAGGGCAGTGATCTCCAATTTTGTTGAAGGATAAAGGTGGTCTAATTATGTTTTCCTCCACATTAGCTTATCTGAGGGTGCAATTCAGAATTGTCATTACCATTTTCACCAGGGTGGTGGCGGTAATGAGGGTTTTCCTTCACTTAAGGGGTCACACTTTTCCCATACTGTGACGGTCTCCTGATAACGGCGAGATTAAGAAACCAGTGGGTGCAAGACGTTACACTCTTCCTGACAGTTCTTCGACAACATGGTTGGATCCTGGATTTGCCAGAATCACTGTTAATCCCAACGACGCGGTTGTCGGGATTTTGGGAATAATACTGGATACAGAACGGCTGAGAGTTTTGTTGTCTTCCAGTGGAAAAGGTCCTGATGATCCAGAGTCTGGTCAGACCAGCAAGTGGGTCAATCCTTCGATGCATTCGGTTGCTGGTGAATATGGTTGCGGCCTACGAAGCCATTCATTTGGCATGTTTTGGGCCAGGGTGTTCTGAGGGGACCTGTTGGACAGGTGGTCCGGTTTCCATCTACACATACCCTGGAGGGTAATCCTGTTTTCCAAGACCAGAATTTCACTCCTTTGGGGGCTGCGCCTTTTTCCTTGCATAAAAGGGTGCAGGTTCGGGATCCAGAACTGGATCCTGGTGACCACGGATGCATGACTCCGGGGCTGGGGAGCAATCACACAGGGGAAAAACTTCCAAGAAAGAGGGTCAGGTTAGGACTCTCAGTGTTCGCAAAAACGCGCTATAGCGCGTATTTTACCCCAAAACGGAGGATGAGGACTCACTTTTTAATAATGGGAGGGTCCCCGGGGACGCGCTCCGCTGGGATGCACTCTGGTGCTGTGCGCTTGCTCTGACGTTACTTGTCAGACATGCGCGTCAGGAGGCTGCTGCTGGGCGGGAGGACGCAGAGTGTACCACGCTCCCGCTGAGAGGAGCGAGGGACTGCATGATCATGCCGCCGACCACGGGAAGCCGCAGCGCGGCTCTCCGGGGAGGGAGGAGGTTCGAGAGAGCCGGAGTCTGTGTCAGAGCCGGAGCCGCGGCCGGGTGACATTACTCGGCAGTGATGAAGTTTGCCGGACCCGCCACCAGGAGAAATTGAGGATGCAGGTAGGGCGCTGGGACAGTGGGGAAAGGAGTGTGTGGTGCTGGAGTCAGTGTGCAGGGCCAGGCAGAAACAGCAGCATGCCAATGCTCCCTTCACAGTGTCTGCCCCTTCTCCAGCCCAGTGTCCCCCAGCATTACTGACCCTGCCAGCAGAGCGTTTCCCCCTTCCCTCCCCATCCAGTCCACTGTGCCATCTCACTGCCCTCCCATCTAGAACCCTCAATCAGTCCAGACACACTGACCCCCCCCACCCAGTGTCACACCCCTATCTCACTGCCACCTTCCCACCCTGCTCAGTGCCTCCCCATTCATAGTGTCCCCCCATACAGTCCAGTGTCCACCACCATCTCATGGACTCCCTCATCCCAGTCTCCCCTCCCCCAACCAGCCCCCTGCTCCCATCTCACTGCCCCCTCAACAAGAACCCCACAAGCCAGTCCCATTACAGTGCCTCCTCATTCATTCCAGTGTACTCCCTTCTACTGCTTAAGGGCCCTACACATTTAACGATCCACGCCGAGCTGCCCGACGGCGGATACAGCCGACGGGCGACCCAGCGGTGGGGGGCAGTGACGGGGGAGTGAAGTTCCTTCACTCCCTCCGTCACCTGGCTCCACAGAAGTGCAGGCAAATATGGACGAGATCGTCCATATTGGCCTGCATGCACAAGGGAAGGGGCACCAGCGATGAACGAGCGCGGGGCCGCGCATCGTTCATCGCTGGTGCCTCCACACTGAAAGATATGAACGGTATCTCATTCATTAATGAACGAGATCGTTTGTATCTTTCAGTCAGATCGACCAGTGTGTAGGACCTCTTAGTGATCCTGCATCCCACCACCATCTCTCTGCCCTGTCCCCTCCAGACCAGTGCTTTACCTGGCACAAAGTGTATAACATGCTTTGCCTGGCGCAAAGTGTGTAACGTGCTCTGCCTGGCACAAAGTGTATAACGTGCTCTGCCTGGCGCAATCTGTATAACGTGCTCTGCCTGGCGCAAAGTGTATAACATGCTCTGCCTGGCGCAAAGTGTATAACGTGCTCTGCCTGGCGCAAAGTGTATAACGTGCTCTGCCTGGCGCAAAGTGTATGACGTGCTCTGCCTGGCGCAATGTGTATGACGTGCTCTACCTGGCGCAATGTGTATAACGTGCTCTGCCTGGCGCAAAGTGTATGACGTGCTTTGCCTGACGCAATGGGTATAACGTGCTCTGCCTGGCGCAAAGTGTATGACGTGCTCTACCTGGCGCATTGTGTATAACGTGCTCTACCTGCTGCAATGTGTATAACGTGCTCTACCTGGCGCAATGTGTATGACGTGCTCTGCCTGGCGCAATGTGTGTGACGTGCTCTGCCTGGCGCAATGTGAACTGGCACTATTATGTGGTCACGCCCCTTCCCCATGAAGCCACGCCCCTAATTTTTAGCAGCGCGCCTTCGGCGCGCAATCCTTGCTTCCTTGCTTTGGAGAATGGAGGGGGAGCACCTATTCACTTTCTGCTGGAGGGCACCAAAGTGTCTAGTTACAGCTCTGGTGCATGGTGTCCTGTATGCCACACAGCGCAGCAGCATTGTCACCCCCTCCTCCCCCATGCAACACTTTTAAGTGTCAAAATCAAGTCTGTGTGTTTTTATATGTGAATCATTTAATACGATTAATAAGAGCCTTCATCCCGATGGGACCCAGAAAAGGACAGGTAGGACCCCAATTTTTAAAAGTGAGGGGTCCCTGGGACCCACTTTTTTTTCGGCTCAGCGCGATCACTGACTCTTGTCACCACATAAACGGTTTAGAGTTAAGGGCCGTTTACAGTGGTTTTTCTACAAACGAAAAATGGTGCAACAATGGCAGAAGCCAAAAGGATTTTCCGCTGGGCGAAAAAACATACAAGCGCTCTGTCAGCGAGGTTCATTCCAAGAGTGGACAACTGGGAAGCTGACTTACTCAGCAGACAGGTTCTCCATCTAGGAGAGAGGAGTCTTCGTCAAGAGATCTTCACGGAAGTGACAAGTCTTTGGGGAATTCCTCAAATAGACATGATGGCATCTAGTCTCAACAAGAAAACTTAGTGATCTTATTCCTGGTCGAGGGACCATCAAGCAATAGCAGTGGTCGCACTAGTGACACCGTGGGTGTTTCAGTCGGTGTATGTATTTCCTCCGCTTCTACTATTTCCGAAAATGCTAAAGATCATAAGAAGAACGGAGGTTCAGGCGTTCCTCATTGTTCTGGTCTGGCCAAGAAGGGCTTGGTATCCAGATTTTCAGGAATCACTCATAGGAGATCCCTGGCCCGTTCCTCTACGAGGGGCTCTGTTACAGCAGGGGCCGTGCGTGTATCAAGTCTTACCGCGGCTACGGTTGACGGCTTGGCGGTTGGACGCCGGATACTAGCCCGAAAGGATATTCCCAGTGAAGTCATTCCCACACTTCTTCAGGCTAGGAAAGGAGTAACGGCGGAACATTACCACCGTAGTTGGAGAAAATATGTGTCTTGGTGTGAATCCAAGAAAGCTTCTACGGAAGAGTTTCAGCTAGGACGGTTTCTCCATTTTCGGCAAGCAGGTGTGGATGTGGGCTGAACGTTAAGGCCAAAATTTGAACTTTAATTGAGCCTATCAATTTTCTTTCAAAAAGAATGGGCCTCCCTTCCAGAAGTTCAGACTTTCGTGAAAGGCGTGCTGCCCATCCAACCTCCATTTGTGCCCCCAGTGGCACCATGGGATCTTAATGTGGTGTTGCAGTCCCTTCAATCATATTGAGTTGGACCTTTGCAGAAGATAGAGTTGAAAATTTTCACTTGAAAAGTGGTCATACTATTGGCCTTAGCAGCTGCAAGGCGGGTGTCTGAGTTGGCGGCCTGGTCTCGCAAGAGCCGTATTTAATCTTCCATGATGATAGAGCAATGTTGAGGACTCGTCAACAATTTCTGTCAAAGGTGGTTTCATCTTTCCACATGAACCAACCTCTTGGGGTGCCAGTGGTTACTGATACTGTCGCTGAGTAAAAATCTCTCGATGAAGTTAGGACCTTGAAGATTATGTCGCCAGGGCGGCTCGTCTGAGGAAAACAGACGCTCGGTTTGTCCTGGATGCTCCTAACAAGATTGGGACTCCTGCTTCCAAGCAGACTATTGCACGCTGGATCTGTAATATGGTTCAGCATGCTTATTCTATGGCTGGATTGCCGTTACCGAAATCAGTGAAGGCCCACTCTACCAGACAGGTGGGCTCATTCTGGGCGGCTGCCCGGGGGGTCTTGGCATTACAACTCTGCCGAGCAGCTACTTGGTTGGGTTCAAACACTTTTGCGAAATTTTACAAGTTTGTTACCCTGGCTGATGAGGACCTCATGGTTGGTCAATCGGTGCTGCAGAGTCGTCCGCACTCTCCCGCCCATTTTGGAGCTTTGGTATAAACCCCATGGTCCTTATGGAGTCCCCAGCATCCTCTAGGACGTATGAGAAAATAGGCATTTAATACCTACCGGTAAATCCTTTTCTCTTAGTCCGTAGAGGATGCTGGGTGCCCGTCCCAGTGCGTACTGTATCTGCAGTTATTGATTAGGGTTACAAACAGGTTGTGTTACGGTGTTTTATCAGCATATTGCTGAGAATTCTTCATGCCGTTGGCTTGGGTTCTGTTGAATGCCACGTTCTGCGGCATGTTTGAGGTGTGAGCTGGTAAGATGCTCACCGTGATTTAACAGTAAATTCTTTCCTCGAAATGTCCGTCTCCCTGGGCACAGTTTCTTAAACTGGAGTCTGGAGGAGGGGCATAGAGGGAGGAGCCAGGTCACACCCTTTGAAAGTCTTAAAGTGCCCATGTCTCCTGCGGATTCCGTCTGTACCCCATGGTCCTTATGGAGTCCCCAGCATCCTCTACGGATTAAGAGAAAAGGATTTACTGGTAGGTATTAAAATCCTATTTTTGCCTCTGAGACAGGATTCTATAACAGTTGCACGGGCTACCCTGACTAAAGTTTCACCTTTTGTGAAGATGGGGTAGAAGAGTATGTCTATCAAATAAATGTCTCTTGAAGCAACATCATACAGTTCCTTATCAAACAGCATCGTAAAACTTGTGATGAGTAAATGATGGACTTCTGATAGTATTGACAGTAGTATATAAAGTATTAACTTTTAAATGCCATTTTTAAATCTGACATTATAAATATTTGAATCTGTCTATTGAACAACATGAGCTAGTCCGGACACACATGTATCCAGCCACATACCTGTGGGTAGTGTTGTTAGAAGGGGTTGCCTTTGTTATGAGGTCCAGAGATTACGTGTGGCTTGCAGTTGCTACAGAACCTGTAACAGTGACAGTTGCTGGGTTGCCCACCAAATTCTAAAAATTCTAAGTTGGCAGGGAAGGGCTTTAAGGTTAGATGCTATGGAAGAAGTCTATTTAATAAATTGCAGGATGCATACATTATTGAAGAACAGGGTTAGACTACGGGAGCACTTATTTAGTTTTCTCATGTTCTAGAGGATGCTAGGGTCACCATAGAACCATGAGGTATAGATGGGATCCGCAGGAGACATGGGCACTTTAAGACTCCATGGGTGTGACCTGGCTCCTCTCTCTATGCCCCTCCTCCAGACTTCAGTTTTAGAATTGTGTCCAGTGAGACTGGACGCACTACAGGGGAGCTCTACTGAGTTTCTCTGTAAAAGACTTATGTTAGGTTTTTTATGTTCAGGGAGACTGCTGGCAACAGTCTCCCTTCTTCGTGGGACTTGGGGGAGAGAAGTATGACCAACTTCTAGTGAGTTTAATGGCTCTGCTTCTGGCTACAGGACACCATTAGCTCCTGAGGGTGCTGATCGCTGGGTACGCCTAGATGCTCACTCCTGCAGCCGGCCGTCACCCCCTTTCAGAGCCAGAAGTCAGTAGACAGGTGAGTAGCAGAAGAAAAGAAGACTTTCAAGTGACGGCATTTGCTGAGGTACCGCGCAGCGAACAGACGCTGCGCGCCAGGCTTCCACACACAGCACTACAGGGTGCAGGGGGGGGGGGGGGGGGGGCAGCTTAAAAAAAATCTAATTTTTCACTGGCAAGAGGGGACACTAGTGCCAAGGCACTGTCCTAACCCCCGCCAGTATAAATTATTAGAAAAACGGGACAGAAGCGCGCCATTAAGGGGGCGAAGCTTCCTCCTCACGGCGCCATTTCCTCGCTGGCTGCAGAGACACTGGTCCTTCCTCACACTGCTGACAAATATCAGGGTGCACGGGGGGGTCACAGTAGAATTTGGTGCAATATACTTGATTGTAAAAGCGCTACAGGTCTGGGGTAATTGCTTAGTGGTTTCAGACCGTTGATTTGGCGCTGGGTTGTGAGCTGGAAAATCTCCTCTGTGTCTCTCTGACAAGCTTTACTGTGGGTCTGTCCCCTATATGCCCGGTGTGTTTGTGGGTGATTGGTACACGTGTGTCAACATGTCTGAGGCTGAAGGCTCTTCCCAGGAGGGGGCTGTATTAGGGACACAAACGGCAGTGGGGTGTGACCCTGTCGGCACCGCCGACGCCTGATTGGGTAAATGTCTTGAATGCTAATGTCGCTCTTATTAGTAAGAGGTTGGATAAGTCTGAAGCTCAGACCCAGGCATGGAAGAAATCTGTGGAGGATATGTTATTACAGGTCCCCTCGGGGTCACAAAAACGTACCTTGGCACAGTTGGCAGACACTGATATCGACACGGACTCTGATTCCAGTGTCGACTACAGTGATTCCAGATTAGATCCAAAATTGGCAAAAAGCATTCAGTACATGATTGTGGCGGTAAAAGATGTATTACATATCACTGAGGACCCGACTGTACCTGATAAAAGGGTCTGTATGTATAAGGAAAAGAAACCTGAGAGAACTTTCCTCCCTCTCATGAACTGAACACTCTATTTTAAAAAGTCTGGGGAAGCCCGACAGAAGGTTTCAAATTCCCGGTGGCTTATCCGTTTCCCTCTGGGGATAGGGAAAAGTGGGAATCGCCCCCCATTGTAGACAAGGCCCTATCACGTTTGTCAAAAAAGGTGGCTCTCCCGTCACCTGACACGGCAGCCATTAAGGACCCTGCGGATCGTAAACCGGAAAATACGTTAAAATCCATTTATGCGACCACAGGTACACTACTCAGACCGGTCATTGCATCTGCGTGGGTGAGTAGTGCTATCGAAAGATGGGCAGATAACTTGTCATCTGATATAGATGCCCTGGATAGGGATAGCATCCTCTTGACGCTGGGTTATATCAAGGACACTGCAGCTTATCTAAAGGAAGCTGCAAGAGATATTGGCCTTTTGGGATCAAAGGCCAATGCCATGGCGATCTCAGCTAGGCGAGCATTGTGGATTCATCAATGGAATGTGGATGCTGACTCCAAGAAGAATATGGAGTCTACCATATAAAGGTGGTGTATTGTTTGGTGATGGCCTCGCAGATTTGGTATCTACGGCTACCGCAGGTAAGTCGTCATTTTTGCTTTATGTTCCTTCACAACAAAAGAAAACACACCACTATCAAATGCAGTCCTTTCGGCCCAATAAATACAGAAAAGGGCGAGGTTCTTCCTTCCTTGCCACTAGAGGAAGGGGAAAGGGTAAAAGATCACCAGCCGTGGCGGGTTCCCAGGAGCAGAAGTCCTCCCCGACTTCTGCCAAATCCAGCGCATGACGCTGGGGCTCCTCTGCGGGAGTCCGCACCGGTGGGGGCACGTCTCAAACTCTTCAGTCCGTTCTGGGTTTGTGCGGACCTGGACCCATGGGTTTTACAAATAGTATCCCATGGGTACAAACTGGAGTTTCAAGACGTTCCCACTCGCCGGTTTTTCAAATCGGCCTTACCAGCTTCTCTTCCGGAGAGGGAGGTAGTTTGCGACGCAATACAAAAGTTGTGTCAAAATCAGGTCATTGTCAGGGTTCCCCAGTCACAAAAGGGAGAAGGCTTTTATTCAAGCCTGTTTGTGGTCTGGTAGGTATTAAAATCCTATTTTTTTTGTCAGCCAAAGCATTTAACATTGGTGACAAGCAGGTAGCCTACCTTTGCATCTCTTAATTGCAAGGTGTAAGTAAAACTGCTTTGCTTTTATCGAGAGGCAGCAGTTGCTCGGTTAAAGGGGGATATTTGCTGGATACATTTAAAACACAAATGCTATTTCTCCTTCATCCACTAGGGGACACTGGAGAGCAGTCACAATGGGGATATAGTAGGCAGTAATTGGGAGCTGACACTTTAAAACTCTAACACGGTGGCTAGCTCCTCCCCTACTATGTCCCACCTCCAAGCCAGTATTTTGTGCCCAAGGGAGCTGGTCACTCTTGGGATTGCTCCTGAAGTTTTTATTTAAATGTTTTGTTTTTGTTATTTTTCTTCTTCTTTCTTCACCGACTGGCAGCTCTGCCTCTGCCAGCCTGCACCGCAGGAGCTGCCGGCGGGGTCCCATCGCAGCTGCGTGTGGCTCTGGATGGATCCCCGGCTGAAGAAGACACTGGCGCTCTGGAGACCATCCGGACACCGCTGGGTGCGCCGCGTGTCGGGCCACTCCATCAGCAGAAGATCTGGCAGCGGTAAGTATACCCCCCCGCTCCGGCCGTGGCTCACATTGCCCCCCGCTCCGATTACCACTGACGCCTTTGCAGATTTGAATCGGGTGCCATAACAGGGGGCGGAGCTTAATCCTGCTCTGGGCTCTCTGCTCCCAATAGCGCTGGCGGCTCGGCGCGCGCTGCCGGCCATCTTTAGAACGCTGTACGGAGGTTCAACGCTACACCCCAGGGCACAGTGAGCAGTTTCAGTGGGGACTGGGGGCGCTAAGGGATCGTGTGAGGCACCTATACTTTATTGATAGTGCCTGACACTGCACAGTAGCGTGCAGGACTCACAGGGCGGACGTGGTTGCACTCCGTTCCTGCTCTACCCCTCCTCCCTCCCCTTCTGCCTGTTACTGTGTATGTGAGTGTCTGGCTGGGTGACGGGGGCTGCCATGGCCGGAAAGGGTTCCAAGGCTGCACAGAAGGTTTTTCAATGCCAGAAATGTTCTGCAAAGTTCACCCAGTGACAGTCTGAGAATTCCTTGTTATGTGAGGATTGTGGGTCTGAGCCATCTACTCAGCTCTCTTCACAGCCCCAGAGCACTCCTGTTTGGACGACACAACTTACGGAGGTTATGTCACTGTTAACTAGGGAACTGAGGGCTTCTTGGGAAGCTAGAGAGGCGGCCCGGTTCCAACAGCTTGTCCCGATGCCTGAGCCAGAACCAGCATGGGCTCGGTCCCTGGCAAAATCAGTCGAAGGTCTCTCTAGGGCGGTGCTCCCTTCCCAGACCCCGTCCTTAACTTCCCCTCCCCAGGTTTCAAAAAAGAGGTTGCTAGCCTCAGTGTTAAATGACTCTGACGATGATATGCCACTATTGGAGGGGGCGGTAGATGTACAGGATACTGATGACTATCATGTTTATGATGAACCAGTGGCTCAGGGTATCGAGGCGCTTATTGCTGCTGTTCTCTCAGTATTGCAGGTAGAGGAGGTGGAACAGGATACCTTGCGTTCTTCAAGGTTTGTCATCCGGATGCAAAATTTCAGGTATCAAAATTTTGTCTTCCTATACTTTTCCCGCAGATAGCAGGAAGTGTTATGAGACCTCTCCGATTGTGGATCCTTCGGTGTCTCGTCTGTCCAAGAAGACTGTTCTGCCGGTTCATGGAGCGACTTTGCTGAAGGAAGCATCTGATAGGAAGTTGGAAACCACCTTGAAGACTATTTACTCAGCGGCAGGGGTTTTGCATTGCCTGGCGTAGGTAGATTGTTGGGTCAACAAAGCTATGGAAGCTTGGGAGGAACAGTTGTCCTCAGGACTACGTGACAATTTGCCTCCGGATCAGCTGATACCGTTGGCGGAACACATTCGCGAATCAGCCCTTTATCTTTGTGTGGCTTCAAAGGACGTCTATTCTCGGAGCTAGGATTTACGCTTTGGCAATATCGGCCTGTAGACCTCTCTGGCTGCGACAGTGGCAGGCGGATGCTGAATCCAAGAGGGCAGCAGAAGCGTTGCCCTTTACAGGAGAGGTCCTATTTGGAAAGGATCTGGATGCCTGGATTTCGCAGGCCACTGGAGGTAAGTCCACTTATCTTCCCTCTGCTGCTGCAGCCGCTCAGAGGCCCTATACGGGTCCTTCCTTTTGTGCCCCTTCCAGGTTTTGAGGCCAGGGGCGGAGCTTCCGTCTCCCGTGGCCATAGAGGTAGGGGCAGAGGCGTCCAGCCGCCGCCCGTCCAGCCTCCGCCCATCCAGAGGTTAAATCCTCCACCACTCCCATCGCATGATGGGCTTCCCTCCCACCTGGGGGACCACAGGGTGGGAGCTCATTTGTAGGATTTCAGGGAAGCCTGGGTGCAATCCTGTCCAGATGCTTGGGTCAGGGATCTCATAATTTGCGGGTACAAGCTCAATATTCAAACCCGACCGCCTCAGTGTTTCTTCACCACGGGTTTGCCAGTTTCCAATGACAGAAGAGTTGCCTTGCAGGCAGCAGTCCAGAAGCTTCTGTCCGCAAAGGTACTGATCCCTGTTCCCTCTCATCATCGGAAACAGGGCTATTACTCAAGCCTGTTTCTCGTACCGAAGCCGGACGGCTCGGTCAGGCTATTCTGAACTTGAAGGATCTCAATCCGTTTTTGAGGATATTCAAGTTCAAGATGGAGTCCCTTCAGTCTGTTATTGCTGGGTTGGAGCAAAACGAGTTTCTGGCATCCTTAGACATCAAGGATGCATACTTACATGTTCCCATTTGGCCTCATTAGGCTTTTCTCCGGTTCGCGATTAAGGACGCTCATTTCCAGTTCCAGGCCCTTCCGTTCGGTCTCTCTTCTGCTCCCAGAGTGTTCACAAAGGTCATGGCGGTCATGATGGCCCTACTTCGGCAGCAGGGTGTGACGATTGTCCCTTATCTGGATGATCTGCTGCTGAAGGCGCACTCTGCAGACCTGTTGCTTCAGAATATCCAGATAACGCAGGACCTTCTGATTCGGCACGGGTGGATCCTGAACTTCCCTAACACATGTTTAGCTGCTGGCCACTTCATGGCTTCTCTGATACAGCAGTCCTAACTACTTGATAGCAGTGCCCACTTTGGGCCATGTAATTTGTCACAGTATGCCTCATAATAAAGGCCATTACTAAAACAGTTCCAGACTGAGAGCTAACTTACCAGGGAGCCACCCCCAGGATCTCCCATTGGCACTACAAGGAACAGCATGCCTTCCAAATGCTGCTCCCATTCAATGCCTCATGCACACAAGCAGACAAACAATTTGGAAGCTGCTCAATCATACCTGGAGATAGTTATATATCAGGTGCTGGAAGGGGGAGGGGTCACAGCTAAACATGTGTTTGCAAACATTTGTGACGAATTCTCTGAATTTTATTACCAGATAGATTCAGGGATGGTTACAGGTAATTTTCAGTGTGCGGAAGGGAATTTGGGGGTGGGGATTTGCACCCCCCTTCCTCTTTGTTTGTTTGTCTGTGACCCCTCCCCCTTCCAGCACCTGATATATAACTATCTCCAGGTATGATTGAGCAGCTTCCAAATTGTTTGTCTGCTTGTGTGCATGAGGCATTGAATGGGAGCAGCATTTGGAAGGCATGCTGTTCCTTGTAGTGCCAATGGGAGATCCTGGGGGTGGCTCCCTGGTAAGTTAGCTCTCAGTCTGGAACTGTTTTAGTAATGGCCTTTATTATGAGGCATATACCGTGTTTCCTCCTCTTCCTCTCATACCCAAGGTACTGAGAATAGTAAGAAAGAGAGGAATAAGAACAATACTCATTGTTCCGGATTGGCCAAGAAGGACTTGGTACCCGAAACTACAAGAAATGCGCACAGAGGACCCATGGCCTCTGCCTCTCAGACAGGACCTGCTGCAACAAGGGCCCTGTCTGTTCCAAGACTTACCGCGGCTGCGTTTGACGGCATGGCGGTTGAACGCCGGATCCTAGCGGAAAAAGGCATTCCGGATGAAGTTATTCCTACGCTGATAAAGGCTAGGAAGGACGTGACAGCAAAGCATTATCACCGTATATGGCGAAAATATGTTGCTTGGTGTGAGGCTGGGACGGCCCCTACAGAGGAATTCCAGCTGGGTCGATTCCTGCGCTTCCTACAGTCAGGGGTGACTATGGGCCTAAAATTGGGGTCCATAAAGGTCCAGATTTCGGCCCTATCCATTTTCTTTCAAAAAGAACTGGCTTCACTGCCTTAGGTTCAGATGTTTGTTAAGGGAGTGCTGCATATTCAGCCCCCTTTTGTGCCACCAGTGTCACCCTGGGATCTTAACGTTGTGTTGGATTTCCTGAAATCCCACTGATTTGAGCCACTTCAGACCGTGGAGTTGAAATATCTCACGTGGAAAGTGGTCATGCTTTTGGCCTTGGCATCGGCTAGGCGTGTGTCGGAATTGGCGGCTTTGTCATGTAAAAGCCCATATCTGATCTTCCATATGGACAGGGCAGAATTGAGGACTCGTCCCCAATTTCTCCCAAAGGTGGTATCATCGTTTCATTTGAACCAACCTATTGTGGTGCCTGCGGCTACTCGGGACTTGGAGGACTCCAAGTTGCTGGACGTAGTCAGGGCTTTGAAAATATATGTTTCCAGAACGGCTAGAGTCAGGAAGACTGACTCGCTGTTTATCCTGCATGCACCCAATAAGCTGGGTGCTCCTGCTTCAAAGCAAACTATTGCTCGCTGGATCTGTAGCACGATTCAGCTGGCTCATTCTGCGGCTGGATTGCCGCATCCAAAATCAGTAAAAGCCCATTCCACAAGGAAGGTGGGCTCTTCTTGGGCGGCTGCCCGAGGGGTCTCGGCTTTACAGCTTTGCCGAGCGGCTACTTGGTCGGGTTCAAACACCTTTGCAAAGTTCTACAAGTTTGATACCCTGGCTGAGGAGGACCTTGTGTTTGCTCATTCGGTGCTGCAGAGTCATCCGCACTCTCCCGCCCGTTTGGGAGCTTTGGTATAATCCCCATGGTCCTTACGGAGTTCCCAGCATCCACTAGGACGTCAGAGAAAATAAGAATTTACTCACCGGTAATTCTATTTCTCGTAGTCCGTAGTGGATGCTGGGCGCCCGTCCCAAGTGCGGACTTTCTGTAATACGTGTATATAGTTATTGCTTAAATAAGGGTTATTGTTATGAGCCATCTGTTGAGTGAGGCTCAGTTGTTGTTCATACTGTTAACTGGGTAAGGTTATCACAAGTTGTACGGTGTGATTGGTGTGGCTGGTATGAGTCTTACCCTGGATTCCAAAAATCCTTTCCTTGTAATGTCAGCTCTTCCGGGCACAGTTTCCCTAACTGAGGTCTGGAGGAGGGGCATAGAGGGAGGAGCCAGTGCACACCAGATAGTACCTAATCTTTTCTTTAGAGTGCCCAGTCTCCTGCGGAGCCAGTCTATTCCCCATGGTCCTTACGGAGTTCCCAGCATCCACTACGGACTACGAGAAATAGAATTACCGGTGAGTAAATTCTTATTATTTCATAACCGCATTAAATCAAAACACATCAAAAACTTAAATACTTACCGCAGTAAGTAAAAGCTGAAATGGAATCCAAGCTAAATGGACTTGTACACATCCAGTAAAGATATGTATGTCCACTTGAGCCATACAGTATGACATTGTGTGTAAGATGCTGCAACAAAAAAGCATGTTGGTTTTTTTGCAAAAAGTAAGCTTGTTTTTCTAAATTTCACATGTGTGTTTGAGGTAACATTGCAAAATACATATAAAAACATTACTATGTTTGTTTGAACAAAGCTATAAGGTAACACATTATGTATTCCAATGTGTTTTTATGGTGGAGTATGTGTGAGCTACAATAAAACTAAAGTGTTTGCTTTTTTACAATTAAGTAACCAGACACATTTGCCACAAACAGGCATATGTATGTATTTATTTAAGCTATGAGTGATGATGTTGCTAGGCAGAATAGTTGAAAGCAACAGTGAATGACATGTGTTCCATGTGTAGTGATTTGTTTACATTTCTCAAACATATGGATAGCTAACAGAGATTTGTTTAACATTTCAGCTTTGAGTCCTGGGAACAGCATTCTTCCGCAACAACAGCAACACAGTGACATGGAGGAGACAAACATCTTAGAAATGCAGCCATTAATGCAAGGAATGAGCCCCCCAGCACCTGTGAGTACACCACCACAGCAAAGCACACCACCACCACAACACAGCCCAACAACACCAGGAATACAAGGCCCTGATCAGGTGTTTTGGTCTATTTGGGCTAGACAGCAGGTCACTAATGAAGATTGCCTGCGTAAGCAGACACAAATGTTTGCAAGCCTACCATCTCACCTCAGAAGAATATCAAGAAATCTGAGTAGACAAAATGAACAAACAACCAGAGTAGGCAATACCATGGAACTCATGCGTACAGACATTACACAGGTCATGGGCAACTTACAGCGCATAATGGAAGAACAGCACAGACAACAGCAAAGTTATATGAGCATTTTTCAAAACAATCAAAAGATTAATGAAAGTTTATTCCGAATAGTAGACAATCAAAATGCTGCTACACGTGAACTCAATGCCACCCTCACTAACCTGAATGAAACACTCAGATGCATGCACCAACAGCAAATAAGCAGCAGTTCTGGTACGACTACTCCAAATATCACGCCAGTCTCATCACCACCAAGACGCTCCACCACAGCACGACAACATGACAGTGCTAAAGGCAAAGGGCAGGACAAGCAGCCACCAAAAAAAACGTGAAAAAAATACAAGTTAGACATTTGTGATAAGTAACTCAAAATAGTTAGTAAGTGTATTTTTGGCAAAAAATATATAACACTTAGCTCCTTGACACTTTTTTCAACATCATTAATTATAAGTGGTACAAACAAAAACATAAAATTTGTACGCACATTTATTCTTTACCATTTTATTTTTGTATTGGAGGAGGGAAATGTTGATGGAGCCACACATACATGTTAGCAGGAAGTAAACTGACCACTTGATTTTTTACTAATCATTACTCTTTCTAGATTCCAATCATTCTCTTTTCCTGCAGACACAATAATTGCCAGCCAGGCAGTATGTCTTTAGCAGGAAGTAAACTGACCACTTGATTTTTTTCTAATCATTACTCTTTCTAGATTCCAATCATTCTCTTTTCCTGCAGACAATCCAAATTACAATTTTATTGATACATATTTTAGCTTTATTCTCTATACAACATTACAAGAAAAACACAATTTAGTTGCGTAAAAAGCATGTAATATGTTGGCTTTGTTTTGTTTTAAAAACATTGTCAAAATGAATGTCAGTTTTGTTGGGACATGTTTGTGTGTGTTAAAAATTAGTAAGAATGTTTTTACACATGATGCTGAAACAAACAAATATGTACTTTTACTACAAAAATCAAAGAATGTGTATAATAATGTATATGTGTGGCAAACTGTGTATTTACTTACACATCATCAAGTTTACAGCATCAAACATTAGGAAATAAATTATTCCTGATTACAGTAAGTTTGTGTGTCTTAAATATGATGGTGCATCACACATAGGGACACATGTATTCCTCAAGGCTAACATATTATATGTTGAGGAGTGTTTTTTGGGAACACAGGTTCTCAAACTCGGCCCTCAGGAACTCACACAGTGCATTTTTTGCAGGTCTCACAGAATCACAAGTGACATAATTAGCTCCACCTGTGAACCTTTTAACATATGTCTGTAGGTAATTCGTACACCTGTGCTTCTACTGGGTTACGTGACAAACATGCACTGTGTGTGGTCCTGAGGGCCGAGTTTGTGAACCTGTGCATTAGGACGTTACACACAATGATAAAGTGAAATACTAAATGGATTATGTGGGCTTGTAAGAAATTAGCACTGCAAGTTTACGATCACTTATCCAGACTTAATGCATGCCACTCATAATCTGTTGTTTTGAGAATAAAAATACACACAATACACATGCGACATTTGTTTTTCATAAAGCGAGGGTATGTTTGTATGTGTCAAGGAGACAGACACATTCTGAGTAATGGTTTTGGGGAAAAAAGCAAAACATCTATTTATGATTACACAACAAATGAAATAAGCAAACCAAACTTACCTTAGAAATAGCGATTGATGATCTCTTGCCTAACCTGCCTCCCTACATCTGTACTCCAAGTATCACCAGATGTCTCTAATTCCTCTGCTTGCTGGCTGCTTTCTTCCTCCTCCTCAACATGTGGCAGATGTTGTTGCAAACACATGTTATGAAGAAAGCAGCAGCAGAACACAATTTGAGTCACCTTGGAGGGACTATACAACAAAAGGCCACCAGACTTATCCAGACACCGAAACCTAGATTTCAGCACACCAAAACATCTTTCTATCACATTCCGCGTGGACTTATGTGCATGATTGTAATTGTGTTCAGCATGGAGTTAGAAGCCAAGAGAAACAGCCATATCCTCTATCACCTAAAAGACAGATATAGTAACGTGATTCATGTTAAGATACAGCAACACATAAGTAACACACTGTGGGGCAGATGTATTAACCTGTAGAGGGCATAAGGAAGTGAAAAACCAGTGATATGTGCAAGGTAATAAAGGCAGCAGACAATCTGTTCCTAAATGTTCATTTACATATTGGAGCTGATTGGCTGGTGCCTTTATCACCTTGCACATATCACTGGTTTCTCACTTCCTTATGCCTTCTACAGGTTAATACATCTGCACCTGTATTTGTACAAAGTATACGCAGGCCTACACATATCAAATTACATACCCAGCAGCCATCCATCTGGCATTTGTCCGTCCTCAAACTTATCAAAGAGGGATGACTGACTGAGGATGAAGGAGTCATGGCAGCCCCCAGGGTAACCAGCAACAACACTCATTATTTTGAGATTTGCATCACAAACCACCTGCACATTTGTGGAGTGTTCGAAATGGCGGTTTGTATATATGTGCTGCCTGCCCCTAGGTGGTCTCAGCTGAATGTGTGTGCAATCTATGGCTCCAAGCACATTGGGCATGCCAGCCAGCTCATAGAAATCTACCCTGACGGCATGCCACTGAGACTCCTGGGTAGGGAAGCAGATTGAGGCCTCGATGTGGGGCTGCAAAACAGCCAACACCTGTGTGTATATTTTAAAGAACAATAAACATGAGATTTTAGGACAGAACTGGCCACCGAGAAATTAAAACAAACACAAAACAGAAGAGGTAGTTAGGTATATATCACCTGTGTTAAGATTCTGGAAAATGAGGGCTGTGAGATTCCTATGACATCCCCAGATACAGCCTGAAAGCTGCCAGTAGCCAGAAAGTGCAACGCAGCCAGGAGTTCGTGCAGGCCTGAGACAGAGCGAGAGCGTGCTGTCTCAGGGTCTAGGCCCAGTTTGACAAGGTCATACAGACGGAAAATGTTGTTACGATTTAGATGGAACATCTGTATGACCTTATCATCGGACAATGCGTTCAAGTTTAAACGCCCCCTAAAAAAACGAGGCCTGCGCAGCCTCCGCGGAACCTGTACAACCTGCTGACCATGTTCAGTTTCTTGGCCCTGGATACTTACAGGCTGATGTCTGAGTCTGAGGAATCCCACAGCACACAAAAGATCACTGGCTCACAGTCCTGCTGCCATTTCTGAGTGTAAGTGTATTGAAATGGGCCTAACATCCTTTTATAGGCATCCTAATTCAGGTGTGAGTGATTTTTTATTTGCAACACATGTAAACACGACTAAAAAAAGCAGGTCTATTTTTTTGCCGCTTTTTTAACGAATCGCAAAAAAATAAGACCGCATTTGAGCACTCAGAGACTAACACCCAAATACGAATGAATAGTGAATTCCCGTATTCTATGTAATAACAGCCGCGTTTGACCGATGGTCTATTCATTCGTATTTGTGAACGTTGTCATTCAAACCATTCCGAATAGTCCAAACACTGCCAAAATTTGTGCTTAGTGAATTCCCGGATTGGGACTTAGAAAAAAAAAACACAAATCGGACAAACTCGGATTCTTAGTAAATACTGGCTCAGTTCTATTTTTTTGCTGCTTTTTTTAACGATTCGCAAAAAAATAGACCCGTACTTGAGCACTCAGAGACTAACACCCAAATACGAATGAATAGTGAATACCCGTATTGTATGAAATAACAGCCGCGTTTGACCGATGGTCTATTCATTCGTATTTCAGAACTTTGCCGTTAAATCCATTACGAATAGACCAGACACTGCCGAGATTTGTGCTTAGTGAATTTCCGGATTGGGACTTTGAAAAAAAAACACAAATCGGACAAACTCGATTTTTTAGTAAATATTGGCCCAGATTGTTATTTACACAAACAAACTGTAAACCATACATGTACTTTAATCTAGATTATGACAAAAGTAAAATCTGCATTGCTGACCGTTTTCACAGCTGTGCTGAGGGAGGAATGAACCAACTTCCTTAGAGTTAATGGTTCGTATCCCTGCTGACAGGACACTGAGCTCCTGAGGTGATGTTTCTTACACTCCCAGAGTGTGAGCCACGCCGGCAGCATGCCGCTAACCATATCAGATGCTGAAGGTGCGGTGAGTATAGACACCGGGGTCCCGGTTAGCGGGTCCCCGGTGAACATGGTGGCATGAAGGGACAGCGGTCACCCGGCTACGGGCTGTGGTGTCCGCTGCATACCCCACACTGGCGATATATAGAAAAAGGGTTACACTTTTTCTACACAAAATGGAGTAAAAGCCAGTAAAAAAAATGACAGGCACTGTGTGCCATTGAGTGGGTGGGGCTTCCTGGAGCGCGGGACCAGAAGCTGAAAGGCGCCATTTCATGCTGCTGCTGAGTACAGACTGCATGCAGAGACTGCTTCTCCACAAAGCCACTCTTTCACAATTATACTTGTACAAAGGGCCTTATAGTGAGGGGGCTAGCTTATAGACAGTGGTTACACTACTGTGTGTATGTATATATATATATATATATATATATATATACACACACACACACCCCTTACCCCAGCGGGGCGCTGCTATGGCAGTGGTGTTGTGTGCTGGTCCCAATCCTCTCTCCATTCAGGATTGTCTGGAGTAAGTGTGCTGTCTCACTAATGCTGCACTGTGTTTCATACTTAACTCTGTGTTTTCTTCTAAAAGCATGTCTGCAAATAAGTCTGTGTGTACTTCATGCAAGGTTAGGTTTACACCTTCCTCACAGGCGTCCCTAATGTGTACCAAATGTCCGCTACCTTCACAGGGTAGTGATATGCAGGAACCGGAGTGGATGGAATCATTTAAAACTATGATTACAAGTATAATTCAAAGTTAGCTACGGCTAAGCAAGAAAGGCAAACCCTGAAACAGTCTATGGGCACTTTCATGTTAGCAGCTGCCGGCCACAGGCAGGCTTCCTTAGCTTCAGTGCCGTTTCTAGCGGCGGGCGAGCCGTGCAACCGCACAGGGCGCCCGCCGCGGCACTTTGTTACTCCTTATCGCCTCTGCCCGAGCGCTCCTGCTCGGGGGGCGGAGTTTCGCGGAATGACGCATTTGCGTCGTGACGTCACGACGCAAACGCGTCATTCCGTGAAACTCCGCCCCCCGAGCACGAGCGCTCGGGCAGAGGTGATAAGGAGATAAGCATGGAAGGAGGAGGCGGCCGGCGCGAGGGACGTGAGTCGGCGGGACCGAAGAGCGGGAAGACGTAAGTATTCTCTCTCTCCCCCCCCACTTGAAACCTGCCTGCCGCTGCCGCACTGTGTAAAATGGGGACACCTGCCTAATGGGATACCTACCTGCCGCACTGTGTAAAATGGGGACACCTGCCTATGGGGATACCTGCCTGCCGCACTGTGTAAAATGGGGGCACCTGCCTGCGTACTGTGTAAAATGGGGATATCTGCCTGCCGTACTGTGTAAAATGGGGATACCTGCCTGCCGCACTGTGTAAAATGGGGACACCTGCCTATGGGGATACCTGCCTGCTGTACTGTGTAAACTGGGGATACCTGCCTGCCGCACTGTGTAAAATGGGGACACCTGCCTATGGGGATACCTGCCTGCCGCACTGTGTAAAATAGGGGCACCTGCCTGCGTACTGTGTAAAATGGGGATATCTGCCTGCCGTACTGTGTAAAATGGGGATACCTGCCTGCAGCACTGTGTAAAATGGGGGCACCTGCCTGCGAACTGTGTAAAATGGGGATATCTGCCTGCCGTACTGTGTAAAATGGGGATACCTGCCTGCCGCACTGTGTAAAATGGGGGCACCTGCCTACGTAGTGTGTAAAATGGGGATACCTGCCTGCCGCACTGTGTAAAATGGGGGCACCTGCCTGCGTACTGTGTAAAATGGGGATATCTGCCTGCCGCACTGTGTAAAATGGGGGCGCCTGCGTACTGTGTAAAATGGGGATATCTGCCTGCCGCACTTTGTAAAATGGGGACACCTGCCTGCCGCGCTGTGTAAAATGGGGACACCTGCCTGCCGCGCTGTGTAATATGGGGACACTTGCCTGCTGTAATGTGTAAAAAGGGGACTTTTTTATTTTTATTTCCCCCCCCCTGTGGTGGGTGTGATGATATCAGACGAGGCCACGCCCACTTTAATGAGACCACACCCATTTTAATCAGGCCACACACCCTTTTTATGGCTATATGGGGGGGGCACGCATTTCTTTTTTTAGAGCAATTGGGGGAGGGGGGCGCATTTTGAAATCTCGCACTGGGAGCCAAATTGTCTAGAAACGGCCCTGCTTAGCTCCCCCCCCCCCCCCCCCCCCCCCCCTGTTGGTCTCTCATAAACGCACTTTCCCACAGATGTTGCAGTCTGATTTTGAACTACCAGAATTAGATGAGGGAGATACAGAGGTGGACAATGAAAATTCCCTGTCCTCAGGAGTTGAGGCCCTCATTAATGCTATTAGAGAGGTACTCAAAATTCCATATAAGGAAGCAGAACTGTCAGAGGAATTGTTTTTTAATATGAAACCAAAGTCCTCTGCAACCTCCCCGGTTTCTAAGGAATTAGATTCCCTGGCTAAGGCTGTGTGAATAAATCCTGACAAAACATTTATTACCCCTAAACGGGTACTAAATTAGTTTCCTTTCCCTGTAGAGGATATGAAAGTCTGGAAAAACCCGGCGACAATGGATACCTCTGTGTCCAGGCTGTCACGTAAGATTGTTTTACCTGTACCTGGGGCCATTTCTCTCAAAGACCCAGCTGATCACGTAATTGAAACCACTCTTAAATCAATTTATACTGCAGCAGGTGTAGCCCAACGCCCTACCATAGTATGTGGCTGGATTTCTAGTGCCATGGTAAAATGGTCTGATGATATTCTGAAAGGGTTGCTTATACTACCTCAGGATGAAATAGTTACATTATTACAACATATACAAGATGCTGCAAACTTTGAGTGAGGTTGTTAAGGAACTTGGTATCGTTAACGGCTGTACCACTGCTATGGCTGTATCGGCTCCTAGAGCCCTGTGGCTGCGACAATGGTCAGCAGATGCAGGTTCTAAAAAAGGGGTTGAGAACCTACTTTTTACAGGTGATGCATTGTTTGGGGAAGAGCTGAACAAGTGGATATCTCAGGCAACTGCAGGTGAATCTACATACAGTTGTGCTTATAAGTTTACATACCCTAGCAGAATTTGTGATTTTCTGGCCATTTGTCAGAGAATATGAATGATAACTCACAAACTTTTCTTTCACTCATGGTTAGTGGTTGGGTGATGCCATTTATTGTCAAACAACTGTGTTTACTCTTTTTAAATCATAATGAAAACAGAAACTACCCAAATGACCCTGATCAAAAGTTTACATACCCCAGTTCTTAATACCGTTTATTGCCCCCTTTAACATCAATGACAGCTTGAAGTATTTTGTGGTAGTTGTGGATGAGGCTCTTTATTTTCTCAGATGTTAAAGCTGCACATTCTTCTTGGCAAAAAGCCTCCAGTTCCTGTAAATTCTTGGGCTGTCTTGCTGTCTTGCATGAACTGCACGTTTGAGATCTCCCCAGAGTGGCTCAATGATATTGAGGTCAGGAGACTGAGATGGCCACTCCAGAACCTTCACTTTATTCTGCTGTAGCCAATGACAGGTCGACTTGGCCTTGTGTTTTGGATCATTGTCATGTTGGAACGTCCAAGTACGTCCCATGCGCAGCTTCCGGGCTGATGAGTGCAAATTTTCCTCCAGTATTTTCTGATAACATGCTGCATTCATCTTGCCATCAATTTTGACCAAGTTTCCAGTGCCTTTGTAGCTCACACATCCCCAAACCATCAGTGATCCACCTCCGTGTTTCACAGTAGGAATGGTGTACCTTTCATCATTTGTTCCAGAAGTTTTGAGGCTTGTCTCTGTGCTGTTTGGAGTATTGTAAGTGGGATGCTTTGTGGCATTTGCGTAGTAATGGCTTTCTTCTGACGACTCAACCATGCAGCCCATTTTTCTTCAAATGCTTCCTTATTGTGCATCTTGAAACAACCACACCACTTTTTTCCGAGAGTCCTGTATTTCAGCTGAAGTTATTTGTGGATTTTTCTTTGCATCCCGAACAATTTTCCTGGCAGTTGTGGCTGAAATTTTTGTTGGTCTACCTGTCCGTGATTTGGTTTCCACAGAATCCCTCATTTTCCACTTCTTAATTAGAGTTTGAACACTGCTGATTGGCATTCTCAATTGCTTGGATATCTTTTTATATCCCTTTCCTGTTTTATACAGTTCAATTACCTTTTCCCGCAGATCCTTTGACAATTCTTTTGCTTTCCCCATGACACAGAATCCAGACACGTCAGTGCAGCACTGGATGAAAGATGCAAGGGTGTTTCAGGAGTCCAGAAACTCACTGACCTTTTATACACACACAGTGATTACAAGCAAACAGATCACAGGTGAGGATGGTTACCTTTAGTAGCCATTCAAACCCGTTTGTGTCAACTTGTGTGCATGTTATCAGGCCAAAATCTCCAGGGTATGTAAACTTTTGATCAGGGTCATTTGGGTAGTTTCTGTTGTCATTATGATTTAAAAAGAGTAAACACAGTTGTTTGACAATAAATGGCATCACCCAACCACTAACCGTGAGTGAAAGAAAAGTTTGTGAGTTATCATTCATATTCTCTGACAAATGGCCAGAAAATCACAAATTCTGCTAGGGTATGTAAACTTATGAGCACAACTGTATCTGCCGTCTGCTACGCCACCTGCTAGACGTTCCTATCCTGGGCCCTCTCTGCAGTCCTTTCAGATGGCCAGATTCAAAGGACAAGCCAGAGGTGCCTCCAATGCTGATAGAGGAACTCGTGGTATGTCCCGTAAACCAGCTGCTGCTGGAACTTCGGACCAGGCCTCAGGATCCTCTTCCACGAAGCCCTCCGCTTGACTGTGGGCCCCTGCAGCAAGGTGACTTTCAGGTAGGTGCTCGCCTTCAACACTTCGCCCACATATGGGCAGAGTCCTGCTGGGATCCTTGGTTGAGGGACCTCATATCCCTAGGATACCGGCTGGAATTCCAGGAACTCCCTCCTCTCAGATTCTTCAGGTCAGGTTTGCCAACTTCACCTGCAGCATGGGTTTCCTTGCAGGAGGTGGTGCAAAAACTGCTTTCTACAGGAGTTACTGTTCCAGTACCTCCTCCGCTGCACACAAAAGGGTTTTATTCACGTCTCTTTGTAGTCCCGAAGCCGGACGGCTCTGTATGGCCGATCTTGAACCTGAAATCCCTGAACCCTTATCTTCGAGTGTTCAAATTCGTGATGGAATCACTAAGAGCAGTGATAGCAAGTTTGGAGGAGGGGAGTTTCTAGTGTCCCTGGATATCCCTGGATCTCAAGGATGAATTCCTGCATATCCCAATAAGGCCCTGCACCAAGCGTACCTCCGGTTCACTGTACTGGACCAACATTTCCAGTTTCACGCCTTACCCTGTGGTCTCTCCACAGCTCCAAGTGTATTCATGAAAGTTATGGCAGAGATGACGCTACAATTGCGCATGATGGGTATCCACATAATCCTGTACCTGGATGATCTCCTGATTAAGTGGTGTCCTGGGAACAGCTGCTGCACAGCATCGACTTGACTACTTACTGACCACTGATGGATCCTCAATTTCCAGAAATCTCGCCTGGAACCATCTCAGAGAATTCAGTTCCTGGAAAAGATCCTGGATACAGTGCCTCAGAAGGTTTACCTTCCAATGGACAAGGCTTTGACTATTCAGTGTATGGTCCGCTCAGTGCTGAAAACACGTCGGATCTCAATTCATCTTTGTTTTCACTTGCCGGGCAAGATGATGGCCTCTTACGAGGCAATACAGTACGGCAGCTTTCATGCACGGCCATCCCCAGTCTTGAACTCTGTTAACAACGGATGCCAGCCTTCAGGGTTGGGGGGCTGTGACCCAAGGGGCGCAGTTCCAGGGGACATGCTCGTTTCAGGAATCTGCTCTTCCAATCAACATCCTGGAACTCAGAGCAATTTACAATGCTCTCCTACAGGCCTCATGCCTTCTTCGGTATCAGGCTATCCAGGTGCAGTCAGACAACGCCACGGCAGTAGCTCACATCAACCGACAGAGAGGAACTAGAAGCAGGGCCGCAATGTGCGAGGTGTCAAGAATACTCCTCTGGGCGGAAGCCAACGCAAGGGCCATCTCAGCCATTTACATTCCAGGAAGCGGACTTCCTAAGCAGGCACGACCTCCATCCAGGGGAATGGGGACTTCCCCCTCAGGTGTTTCAACAACTTTTTCACCGGTGGGGTTGTCCTAAAATAGACCTGATCGCTTCTCGTCTCAACAAGAATCTCCGTCGTTACTGTTCCAGAACAAGGGACCCGCAGGCGTTAGCGGTAGACGCTCTGACGACGCTGTGAACTTACCAGTTCGTTTACCTGTTTCCTCCAATTCCTCTCATTCCAAGAGTTCTAAAAAGACTCAAATAGGAAAGAGTTCAGGCAATTCTCATTGCCCCGGATTGGCCTCGACATGCCTGGTGTGCGGACCTCCTGACCTTGTCTCTGGAGGAACCCTGGCCTCTGCTGCTTCTCAAGGACCTTCTTCAACAAGGACCGTTTGTCTATCCAGACTTACAGGGGCTACGTTTGACGGCTTAGAAGTTGAGAGGGAGATTTTAACCAGAAAGGAACTCCCATCCAAGAATGTACACGATATATCATCTAGTGTGTACTAAGCAAGCACATTTTTTTTGTGAAACATAATTTGGGCTTCTCTTAGTTCAAAGGGTAAACTACTGGTAAAGACTCTTCTGTTAACAGACAGAGGTTAGACTGCCATTGTTTAAAGAAGGCTATTAAGTATCACAGCAGTACTTGTACCACTGCGTGGCCTGAAAATAAATATATATATATAGTGATTATCGCGTCCTACGGGCGTTCTTCACACCGTCGCAAGGGGCTACGCCCCCCTTTACCCTTGTGGCGTGCAATATTTTTATTATATGGAGTATTAACTCCAATCATAATTTTGTGAGTGGTTAAATATTGCATGAATAAAGGGCATGCAATGGTTAAGGGGCCGTAGCCCCTTGCAAAGGCGTGAACTGCACACGTTTGGCCTGATGAATCACCTAGTAGGTGCTGTGGTTGGGGAAGTGGTGGGTGCGGGGGAGACGCGGATGGGGGAGGGTGTCTGGGGGAGCCGTGGGTGGGGGAGGGACAGGCGCAGTTGCTGGGATGCCGCAGGTGTGGGAGGGGCGGGTGCAGTGGTGCAGTGGGTGGGGGTCCGGAGCCACCGCGGGTGGGGGAGGAGCGGTTGCGGTGGTGCCACTAGTGGAGGAGGGGGTCTGGAGCCACCGCAGGTGGTGAAGTGTGGGTGCCACGGATGGGGGCCGGAGGTACTGCGAGTGTTGGAGAGGTGGGTAATGCTTCGCCTCCTGGAAGCAGCTAAGCTGCTGTCCTCCCTTTGGCAGTGGCTCTCCCAGAAACTTGCACAGCAGCCAAGCAGCCAGTCACTATTGTTAGCGCCAGTGTCCCAGCGCACCGTATTACAGTGAAGAAGATGGATTCAAAAGCTACAGCATTACGGCCCTTAGCGCCGGAATGCTTCGGTGCTAAGGGCTGCTAGGAGCTGTAGTTTATTTAATGCGGTGCGTTGGGACACCGGCGCTAACAATAGTGACTGGCTGGCAGAACTAATGTAAAAGGTGAGAGTGCTGTGCAGTGTCAGTGACACTGCACACCCACTGCACTGCACAGCACTGTCACCTTTTACATTGATTTAGGGTCCAGCCATTACCCTCTGCGATATTACCCACTCTATCCGTTACATTAGCCATCTCGGGGCTTCCAGGCCGGCAGCCCAGATGCTGTGTTGCGGAGTCAGGGGATCTGGGCGCGGCTGTGGCGGGGATGCACTTCTGTGACATCACGTGCAGAGGAGGCTCCGGGGCTCAGAGTATGCGGCGCAGGGAGGGCTATGAAAGCCTTCAGCTGCGCCGCTTTCATACACTTCTATGCTGGTGGCCGCAGCAGCTTTTGTTCCACCTGCACTGCGGCTAGGGAGTAGGGATTGTTGATGCCGGAGGGGGCAGGCGGACTGGGAGCAGGATGCTGCAGTAAAAGGATTTTTTTCTCTATCTACAGCGCAGAGACTTGCTGCAGATGCAGTGGCATACCCTCCAGCTGTACCTTTTTTTATGGTCCCGCTTTTTGGCTCTCCAAACTTCCATTGAAAGTATAGGGAAAGGGGTGTGGTCATGCCACTTTACCCGTGGCCATGCCCCTTTTGGAATTTGTAGCGCTTATTATGTATAAATTGTTGGAGGGTATGTTGCTGCAGATGCAGTGGGCCTATTTTGGGGTGTGGACCTGGAGCTGCAGCTCCATCAGCCCCATTGTTAATCCTGCTCTGGGAACACACAGCAGCCAAAGGGCAGAGCCTCCCATTGGATGTAACCTTTGTGGGAGGGTGTTTCTCGCCCAATCAGCTGTGGGCTGTATAGGCAAACGCAGGGGGGGTTTCTGGTTGCACGGAAACCCCCCTCTTCTTGGCAAGTGGCTCAAATTATGACAACAATAGTAATGGTAAATAATACTATTACTAGAACTGCCGCCACATCATGCAGTTTTTGGGACAGCAGAGCTGCTGCACATGCCCAGATGCCCAGTGGTAGCAGCTTCTTCTACCAAGTTTGTTGTGTGTGTGTGGATCTGGGTCCTCAATCAGTGCACTGGACCAGAGAGTAGCTACCAGGAAGAAGAGACAGGAGCATTACCATAAGGTGGAAGAATGTGTTCTTAGAAAGTGCAGTACTGGTTCTATTATGTTTGTGTATTTATTTATTATGGTATGATTAACCTTTTTCTGACCACTTATTTATATTATTTAAGTATGTTTGATACAGCCTATACTATAGACCATCTATAGTGTTAAATTTAAATACTGTATTTCATACAGTATACAATGTATAAAAAGACCAATGTTCAGAGTCTTTACTAAGTTCTTCTACCGCTCCCCCAGACTCCTGAACTTGGGGGGTCATTCCGAGTTGTTCGCTCTGTAAAAATCTTCGCATCGCAGCGATTTTCCGCTTAATGCGCATGCGCAATGTCCGCACTGCGACTGCGCCAAGTAAATTTGCTATGCAGTTAGGAATTTTACTCACGGCTTTTTCATCGTACTGGCGATCGTAATGTGATTGACAGGAAATGGGTGTTACTGGGCGGAAACAGGCCATTTTATGGGCGTGTGGGAAAAAACGCTACCGTTTCCGGAAAAAACGCAGGAGTGGCCGGAGAAACGGGGGAGTGTCTGGGCGAACGCTGGGTGTGTTTGTGACGTCAAACCAGGAACGACAAGCACTGAAATGATCGCAGATGCCGAGTAAGTCTGGAGCTACTCAGAAACTGCTACGAGGTGTGTAATCGCAATATTGCGAATACATCGTTCGCAATTTTAAGATGCTAAGATTCACTCCCAGTAGGCGGCGGCTTAGCATGAGCAAATCTGCTAAAATCCGCTTGCGAGCGAACAACTCGGAATGACCCCCTTGCTCCAATGTTCCGCAGAGTGGGAGATTGTGGGATTGCATTTGGAAACCCCTCTCAAGAAATCCTGTGTTTGCCACTGGGCTGGGTGTGATAGACCTGCTGCTAACCCAACGAGAGCTCCTAGCCACGCCCAGCATTATACACACAGGCACAGAGTCGCAAATCTGGGTTATTATATAGGAGATATATATATATTTTTTTTTAGCTATATATATTTTTTAATGGTTTAGCCCTTAATGAAAGCATTTTTTTTTTCTTTTTAATATTTTTAGTTAATTCTAAATCAAATATGACAAATTATTTTTATGGTTTCAGTGAATGTTGCAGTTATGAATCAAAAGTGATAAATTCCAGAGGCAAAATACATGTGGTGACAGTGTCACAAAACAGGAATGGACATACGTTGGACCTGAGTCGCATGCATCCAGATAACATGTGCAATGAGTTGAAGGTGGACATAAAGTTTCAGAAATATTTTGAAACTAGGTGATTCATCGCGCCCTACGGGCGCTCTTCACACCGTCGGTTGGGGCTACGCCCCGTTAACCCCTGCACGCCTTTGAACATACACAGGCCAGTAGATAGGTGGTCAAGAGGTGCTGCGGGTGGGGAAGGGGAGAGTGTGGTAGGTCCACGAATAGGGGAAGGCAGAGCCGGATTAAGACCATGGGGGGCCCGGGGTGCTTTAGACAGTGGGGTCCCTATTGAAGAGAGGGGTGGGGGGTGCACCTATTAACGGGGCCTAATGCCCAGCATGCGCCCTCGGGCCGGGAGGGCCCGACTATAAATGGCCACGGGCCGAGAGGGCCCGACTACATACCCACAGGCCGGGAGGGCCTGACTGTACCTACGGGCCTAGTGCCCGATCCCTGACTGTCTAGGGAGGAAAGGGGGGGTGAGTGAGAAACCACCTCACTGAGGCCTCACCTGGTCCGGGTCATCTTCCATCAGGAGCACGGCATCTTCCGGCCTTTTCAGCGGGCACCGGAGCTCTTCTCCCTCCATCCAGCTGTTCACCGCTCTTCAGCGCGGCCTCCCTCTTCGGCTCTCGCTCGGTGTCTTCTGCGCTCTTCCGCGCGGTCGTCTTCTTCGGCTCCCGCCCGGCATCTGACGTCAGATGCCGTGGGCGGGGCCAATGACCCGGCGAGACAATCTGATTGGCCGGCGCCCGCGAGCCATGATTTACTCGCGGACGGGGCCGGATTTGAACTCCCGCCGCCAGCGCTTCAGATTGGCTGGCAAAACGGCGCCAAGTTTGAAGCGCCGCTGCCCGTCGCCACTTCCAGTCTGGTGCAGGGAAACACCTGGTCCCTGCACCGGACACCCACCGTTTACTGACAGGCGCTGTCCTCTGCAGGGGACGCAGATCCCCTGCACCCTGGAGCTCTGATGTGCCCTGGAACACAGGTCACATCTCTACAGCACTACAGATCGGATCGGAAGAGAGATCCGATCTGTGGTGTGGCAGGGGGCCCTTTTGGAAAGGGGGGCCCGGGGATACGTATCCCCGGGACCCCCCCTTAATCCGGCTCTAGGGAAGGTGTGGGTGGGGGAGGGGGCCGGAGGTGCTGTGGTTGGAGGAGTGGCGGCTGCGGGGGTCCGGATGCGCTGCGGGCAGGGGAGGGGTGTGATGCGGGTGTGGGTGATACGGATGGGGGTGGGAGTGCCGTGGGTGTTGGAGGGACGTGTGTGGGGGGTGGATGTGGTGGATGCTGTGGGTGGGAGGGGGGGCGTATGTGGTGGATGCTGTGGGTGTTGCGGGTGGGAGAGGGCCGGGTGGGGTGGAGCATGCGGGGGGGAGAGGTGGGTATAGGGGGGGAGGTGCAGGGGTGCTGCGAGTGGGGGAGGGGTGTTGCGGGTGTGGGTGCTACGGGTGGGGGAGGGGTGTGTGCCGCGGGTGGGGGACGGATGTCGTGGATGCTGCGGGTGGGGGAGGGGCTGGTGGGGTGTGGGTGTAGCGAGGAGGAGAGGTGGGTATGGGGGGAGGTGCTGTGGGGGGGGGAGGGGGGGTGCTACGGTTGGGGGAGGGAGTGCAGCGGGAAGGAGGGGGGAGTACCGTGGGTTGGGGGCGGATGTGGTGGATGGTGTGGGTTCGGCGGGTGGGGTGGATAAGGGGGTGCCGCGGGTGGGGTGGAGGGTGCGTGGGTGTAGGGGGGGGATGGGTGTAGGGGGGGTGCCGCGGGTGGGGGAGAGAGAGGGTGGGTTTTTTGGGTTGTGGGTGCTACGGGTGGGGGATGGATGTGGTGGGTGCCACGGGTGGGGGAGGGGTAGGGGGGGTTCTGCGGGTGAGGGAGGGGCAGGGGGGTGCTACAGGAGGGGGCGGGAGTGCTGCGGGTGGTGGAGGGGCGTGTGCCGCGGATGTGGTGGATGCTGTGGGTGCGGCGGGTGGGGGAGGGGTGGGGATGGGAGTGCAGTGGTTGGGTGAGGGGTGTGTGCCGCGGGTGGGGTGGATGCTGTGGTTACCGCGGGTGGGAGGGTGCGGGGTGCCGCGGGTGGGAGGGTGCGGGGTGCCGCGGGTGGGAGGGTGCGGGGTGCCGCGGGCCATGTGGTGCGGGTGGGAGGGGCGCGCGAGCCGTGTTCCGCGGGTGGAGGGCTGATGTGTTGGATGCTGTGGGTGGAAGGAGGGCCGTGCGCCACGGGTGTCGCGGATGTGGTGGATGCTGTGGGTGCCGCGGGTGGGGGAGGGGCGGTGGGGGGCAGGGGAGGCAGGGGGGGAGAAGTGGGTATGGGGGTGGTGCGGAGGTGCCGCGGGTGGGGGAGGGGTGGGGGGTGCAGTAGGTGGGGGAGGGGACGGGAGTGCAGTGGTTGGGTGAGGGGTGTGTGCCGCGGGTGGGGTGGATGCTGTGGGTGCCGCGGGTGGGAGGGTGCGGGGTGCCGCGGGCCATGTGGTGCGGGTGGGAGGGGCGCGCGAGCCGTGTTCCGCGGGTGGAGGGCTGATGTGTTGGATGCTGTGGGTGGAAGGAGGGCCGTGCGCCACGGGTGTCGCGGATGTGGTGGATGCTGTGGGTGCCGCGGGTGGGGGAGGGGCGGTGGGGGGCAGGGGAGGCAGGGGGGGAGAAGTGGGTATGGGGGTGGTGCGGAGGTGCCGCGGGTGGGGGAGGGGTGGGGGGTGCAGTAGGTGGGGGAGGGGACGGGAGTGCAGTGGTTGGGTGAGGGGTGTGTGCCGCGGGTGGGGTGGATGCTGTGGGTGCCGCGGGTGGGAGGGTGCGGGGTGCCGCGGGCCGTGTGGTGCGGGTGGGCGCGGGCCATGTGCCGCGGGTGGGGGGCTGATGTGTTGGATGCTGTGGGTGGGAGGAGGGCCGTGCGGCGCGGGTGGGGTGCCGCGTGTGGGAGGAGGGCCGTGCGGCGCGGGTGGGGTGCCGCGTGTGGGAGGAGGGCCGTATGGCGCGGGTGGGGTGGAGGGTGCGTGGGTGTAGGGGGGGGGGGAGATGGGTGTAGGGGGGGTGCTGCGGGTGGGGGAGAGAGAGGTGGGTTTTTTGGGTTGTGGGTGCTACGGGTAGGGGGGGTTCTGTGGGTGGGGGAGTGCTACAGGGGGGGACGGGAGTGCTGCGGGTGTTGGAGGGGAGTGTGGGGTGGAGGGTGCGGGGGGGGAAAGTAGTATGGGGGTGGTGCGGGGGTGCCGCGGGTGGGGGGTGCAGCAGGTGGGGGAGGGGACGGGAGTGCAGTGGTTGGGTGAGGGGTGTGTGCCGCGGGTGGGAGGAGGGCCGTGCGGCGCAGGTGGGATGCGGTGTGTGCCGCGGGTGAAAGGAGGGCCGTGCGCCGCGGTGGGGTGAATGCTGTGGGAGGGGGGGCAGCACATTGGCATTCTCCTCCGGACTGTGCGGTGACGGCGAGGCCGGCTTACAGTCCCCGCTCCCCGGCTGCAGGATCACCAGGGTACGTACAGGGAGTGTACGGGGAGGAGAGAGACAGGGCACTGGGCGGAGACGGGGCGGGGATGGGCGGACCGAGGGAGGGGACTGGTCCTGGCCTGCATGCAGCCACTGTGACTCCGCCCAGCGTTACGGGCACGCACAGAGTCACAGACTTAGGCTAATATATAGGAGAATGTAGTAGGACTTTCTGACAGGTGGCTTAGTGGCTGCATGTAGGTGGTCTGTCTTATGGAATGTCACAGGTTTGTTGTGTACAGAGATGCAGAATTGTTCATATAGTTCCTCAAAGAGCCCCGACAGTTCACGTTTTCCAGGCCTCCTTACAGAATCACGGGGGGTCATTCCGAGTTGTTCGCTCTGTAATTTTTTTCGCATCGCAGCGATTTTCCGCTTAGTGCGCATGCGCAATGTCTGCAGTGCGACTGCGCCAAGTAAATTTGCTATGCAGTTAGGAATTTTACTCACGGCTTTTTCATCGTTCTGGTGATCGTAGTGTGATTGACAGGAAGTGGGTGTTACTGGGCGGAAACTGGCCGTTTTATGGGTGTGTGCGGAAAAACGCTACCGTTTCTGGGAAAAACGCGGGAGTGGCTGGAGAAACGGAGGAGTGTCTGGCCGAACGCTGGGTGTGTTTGTGACGTCAAACCAGGAACGACAAGCACTGAACTGATCGCAGATGCCGAGTAAGTCTGGAGCTACTCAGAAACTGCTAAGAGAGGTGTAATCGCAATATTGCGAATACGTCATTCGCAATTTTAAGAAGCTAAGATTCACTCCCAGTAGGCGGCGGCTTAGAGTGAGTAAATCTGCTAAAAGCAGCTTGCGAGCGAACAACTCGGAATGACCCCCACAGTGTAGTAATTAGCTTTATTTGTGGCTCTTTTAAAATGTGTCATTGAATAATGAATACACCTATGTACCTGCTAGGGGACCTGGAAAACATGAACGGGTGGGGATCATTGAGAACAGAGTGGCAGATGTATTGAGCCTGGAGCGGCGATAAAGTAGTGATAAGTGCAAGGTGTTAACGCAACAGCCAATCAGCTCCTGTCAATTTACGTATTGTAGCTGTTTGGCTGCTGCGTTATCAACTTGCACTTATAACTGGTTTATCACCTCTCCAGGCTTAATACATTTGCCCCATGGTTTGGGAACAACTGATATAGGCCATAGGTGTAAGCTTCGATGGTGCATCTAAAAATGCCCCATGTGGGTTTTCAGCATAACCATTTGTGGAAAGTGGGCGACTCAGTCCTTGCACATTTGGACGTATGGTTATACACCAGGAGAAGGTTTTGTAGCTGCGTTTGCATAAAGTCGCAGACGTGCGTTCTGCAAAAGAAGTAGACGCAGCTGCATCTGACCCATAAATTGTCCATAGAGTATTTTATATTAAATTCTAGAAAGATGAGGTTATATGAGAGTAGTATGTTTTAGAACACATTTTCTTCATTTTCCAAATAAACACGCAAATATGTTGGTGCATCGTGAGAATGTGATTAGCATAAAACTGGAACAGTTGTAACATAAAGTTATTTGCAAACATTGGCCCTCATTCCGAGTTGTTCGCTCGCTAGCTGCTTGTAGCAGCCGTGCATACGCTAAGCCGCCGCCCTCTGGGAGTGTATCTTAGCTTAGCAGAAGTGCGAACGAAAGGATCGCAGCATTGCTACAAAAAAAAGTTTGTGCAGTTTCAGAGTAGCTCGAGACTTACTCCTAGCTAGCGATCACTTCAGTCTGTTTAGTTCCTGTTTTGACGTCACAAACACGCCCTACGTTTCCCCAGCCACTCCTGCGTTGTTATCCAACACGCCTGCGCTTTTCACACACTCCCCGAAAACGGTCAGTTTCCTCCCAGAAACACCCATTTCCTGTCAATCACTCTGCAGCCAGCAGTGCGACTGAAAAGCGTTGCTAGACCTTGTGTAAAACTACATCGGCTTTTGTGAAAGTACGTCGCGCGTGCGCCCTGCGCACCATACGCATGCGCAGAAGTGCCGATTTTTAGCCTTAACGCTGCGCTGCGAACAACTGCAGCTAGCGATCAACTCGGAATGAGGGCCATTGTGTGAGAGGGTTGTTTTCCTTCTCAGATAAAGCAATGGGGCCAAAAGAGAATATTAAGTTACATTTTGCCTGTAATATGTAACAAACATAAAGGCTCTTCAGTTGGAAAGGCCTGGAGACCTCAAAAATAAATTATGTTCTGCAATTAGCAGACTTGGTCGACGGATCTACTCGTGCAGCTGCCCATCAGGTAAGTGAGTGGCCGAAAAGCAGGAATTAAGAAAGCAGTAGTGGAATGTAGTCAGGATCCTGGTAGTCACCATCCTGATGGTCCCAATAAGCCGCTCATAACTTTATTGTGATTACATAAACCTTTTACTTAAGCTAGCTTATCACTAAATAAAACCACACCACACACTGAAATAAAGACACGGACACAGTAGCTGGAGTTAAAGGTCAGACGATGTTTATTAATCGCTGACCAACTCTTTAAACTAATAATTGAGGCCGAATTAGAATTGAATTGAATATATATTAACTTTAGTTTGGAGGATGGCAAACAGAAAACCGCTGCCAAACACCAGCACCCGTCACCTAGATGACAAACCACCAAACCAAGGAGGGGAGTACACATTAGAGATGAGCGGGTTCGGTTTCTCTGAATCCGAACCCGCCAGAACTTCATGTTTTTTTTCACGGGTCCGAGCGACTCGGATCTTCCCGCCTTGCTCGGTTAACCCGAGCGCGCCCGAACGTCATCATGACGCTGTCGGATTCTCGCGAGGCTCGGATTCTATCGCGAGACTCGGATTCTATATAAGGAGCCGCGCGTCGCCGCCATTTTCACACGTGCATTGAGATTGATAGGGAGAGGACGTGGCTGGCGTCCTCTCCGTTTAGACACTTGATTTACTAATTTTGGGGAGCATTAGGAGTACTCAGTAGTGTACAGTGCAGAGTTTTGCTGATAGTGACCAGTGACCACCACTTTTATTTATAATCCGTTCTCTGCCTGAAAAAAGCGATACACAGCACACAGTGACTCAGTCACATACATACCATATCTGTGTGCACTGCTCAGGCTCAGGCCAGTGTGCTGCATCATCTATATATATTATATATCTGTCTGACTGCTCAGCTCACACAGCTTATAATTGTGGGGGAGACTGGGGAGCACTACTGCAGTGCCAGTTATAGGTTATAGCAGGAGCCAGGAGTACATAATATTATATTAAAATTAAACAGTGCACACTTTTGCTGCAGGAGTGCCACTGCCAGTGTGACTAGTGACCAGTGACCTGACCACCAGTATATAATATTAGTAGTATACTATCTCTTTATCAACCAGTCTATATTAGCAGCAGACACAGTACAGTGCGGTAGTTCACGGCTGTGGCTACCTCTGTGTCGGCACTCGGCAGCCCGTCCATAATTGTATATACCAGTGACCTAACCGTGGTTTTTTTTTCTTTCTTTATACATACATACTAGTTACGAGTATACTATCTCTTTATCAACCAGTCTATATATTAGCAGCAGACACAGTACAGTGCGGTAGTTCACGGCTGTGGCTACCTCTGTGTCGGCACTCGGCAGCCCGTCCATAATTGTATATACCAGTGACCTAACCGTGGTTTTTTTTTCTTTCTTTATACATACATACTAGTTACGAGTATACTATCTCTTTATCAACCAGTCTATATATTAGCAGCAGACACAGTACAGTGCGGTAGTTCACGGCTGTGGCTACCTCTGTGTCGGCACTCGGCAGCCCGTCCATAATTGTATATACCACCTAACCGTGGTTTTTTTTTCTTTCTTTATACATACATACTAGTTACGAGTATACTATCTCTTTATCAACCAGTCTATATATTAGCAGCAGACACAGTACAGTGCGGTAGTTCACGGCTGTGGCTACCTCTGTGTCGGCACTCGGCAGCCCGTCCATAATTGTATATACCACCTAACCGTGGTTTTTTTTTCTTTCTTTATACATACATACTAGTTACGAGTATACTATCTCTTTATCAACCAGTCTATATATTAGCAGCAGACACAGTACAGTGCGGTAGTTCACGGCTGTGGCTACCTCTGTGTCGGCACTCGGCAGCCCGTCCATAATTGTATATACCACCTAACCGTGGTTTTTTTTTCTTTCTTTATACATACATACTAGTTACGAGTATACTATCTCTTTATCAACCAGTCTATATATTAGCAGCAGACACAGTACAGTGCGGTAGTTCACGGCTGTGGCTACCTCTGTGTCGGCACTCGGCAGCCCGTCCATAATTGTATATACCACCTAACCGTGGTTTTTTTTTCTTTCTTTATACATACATACTAGTTACGAGTATACTATCTCTTTATCAACCAGTCTATATATTAGCAGCAGACACAGTACAGTGCGGTAGTTCACGGCTGTGGCTACCTCTGTGTCGGCACTCGGCAGCCCGTCCATAATTGTATATACCACCTAACCGTGGTTTTTTTTTCTTTCTTTATACATACATACTAGTTACGAGTATACTATCTCTTTATCAACCAGTCTATATATTAGCAGCAGACACAGTACAGTGCGGTAGTTCACGGCTGTGGCTACCTCTGTGTCGGCACTCGGCAGCCCGTCCATAATTGTATATACCACCTAACCGTGGTTTTTTTTTCTTTCTTTATACATACATACTAGTTACGAGTATACTATCTCTTTATCAACCAGTCTATATATTAGCAGCAGACACAGTACAGTGCGGTAGTTCACGGCTGTGGCTACCTCTGTGTCGGCACTCGGCAGCCCGTCCATAATTGTATATACCACCTAACCGTGGTTTTTTTTTCTTTCTTTATACATACATACATACTAGTTACGAGTATACTATCTCTTTATCAACCAGTCTATATATTAGCAGCAGACACAGTACAGTGCGGTAGTTCACGGCTGTGGCTACCTCTGTGTCGGCACTCGGCAGCCCGTCCATAATTGTATATACCACCTAACCGTGGTTTTTTTTTCTTTCTTTATACATACATACTAGTTACGAGTATACTATCTCTTTATCAACCAGTCTATATATTAGCAGCAGACACAGTACAGTGCGGTAGTTCACGGCTGTGGCTACCTCTGTGTCGGCACTCGGCAGCCCGTCCATAATTGTATATACCACCTAACCGTGTTTTTTTTTTCTTTCTTTATACATACATACTAGTTACGAGTATACTATCTCTTTATCAACCAGTCTATATATTAGCAGCAGACACAGTACAGTGCGGTAGTTCACGGCTGTGGCTACCTCTGTGTCGGCACTCGGCAGCCCGTCCATAATTGTATATACCACCTAACCGTGGTTTTTTTTTCTTTCTTTATACATACATACTAGTTACGAGTATACTATCTCTTTATCAACCAGTCTATATATTAGCAGCAGACACAGTATAGTGCGGTAGTTCACGGCTGTGGCTACCTCTGTGTCGGCACTCGGCAGCCCGTCCATAATTGTATACTAGTATCCAATCCATCCATCTCCATTGTTTACCTGAGGTGCCTTTTAGTTGTGCCTATTAAAATATGGAGAACAAAAATGTTGAGGTTCCAAAATTAGGGAAAGATCAAGATCCACTTCCACCTCGTGCTGAAGCTGCTGCCACTAGTCATGGCCGAGACGATGAAATGCCAGCAACGTCGTCTGCCAAGGCCGATGCCCAATGGCATAGTACAGAGCATGTCAAAACCAAAACACCAAATATCAGTAAAAAAAGGACTCCAAAACCTAAAATAAAATTGTCGGAGGAGAAGCGTAAACTTGCCAATATGCCATTTACCACACGGAGTGGCAAGGAACGGCTGAGGCCCTGGCCTATGTTCATGGCTAGTGGTTCAGCTTCACATGAGGATGGAAGCACTCAGCCTCTCGCTAGAAAACTGAAAAGACTCAAGCTGGCAAAAGCACCGCAAAGAACTGTGCGTTCTTTGAAATCCCAAATCCACAAGGAGAGTCCAATTGTGTCGGTTGCGATGCCTGACCTTCCCAACACTGGACGTGAAGAGCATGCGCCTTCCACCATTTGCACGCCCCCTGCAAGTGCTGGAAGGAGCACCCGCAGTCCAGTTCCTGATAGTCAGATTGAAGATGTCAGTGTTGAAGTACACCAGGATGAGGAGGATATGGGTGTTGCTGGCGCTGGGGAGGAAATTGACCAGGAGGATTCTGATGGTGAGGTGGTTTGTTTAAGTCAGGCACCCGGGGAGACACCTGTTGTCCGTGGGAGGAATATGGCCGTTGACATGCCAGGTGAAAATACCAAAAAAATCAGCTCTTCGGTGTGGAGGTATTTCACCAGAAATGCGGACAACAGGTGTCAAGCCGTGTGTTCCCTTTGTCAAGCTGTAATAAGTAGGGGTAAGGACGTTAACCACCTCGGAACATCCTCCCTTATACGTCACCTGCAGCGCATTCATAATAAGTCAGTGACAAGTTCAAAAACTTTGGGTGACAGCGGAAGCAGTCCACTGACCAGTAAATCCCTTCCTCTTGTAACCAAGCTCACGCAAACCACCCCACCAACTCCCTCAGTGTCAATTTCCTCCTTCCCCAGGAATGCCAATAGTCCTGCAGGCCATGTCACTGGCAAGTCTGACGAGTCCTCTCCTGCCTGGGATTCCTCCGATGCATCCTTGCGTGTAACGCCTACTGCTGCTGGCGCTGCTGTTGTTGCCGCTGGGAGTCGATGGTCATCCCAGAGGGGAAGTCGTAAGCCCACTTGTACTACTTCCAGTAAGCAATTGACTGTTCAACAGTCCTTTGCGAGGAAGATGAAATATCACAGCAGTCATCCTACTGCAAAGCGGATAACTGAGTCCTTGACAACTATGTTGGTGTTAGACGTGCGTCCGGTATCCGCCGTTAGTTCACAGGGAACTAGACAATTTATTGAGGCAGTGTGCCCCCGTTACCAAATACCATCTAGGTTCCACTTCTCTAGGCAGGCGATACCGAGAATGTACACGGACGTCAGAAAAAGACTCACCAGTCTCCTAAAAAATGCAGTTGTACCCAATGTCCACTTAACCACGGACATGTGGACAAGTGGAGCAGGGCAGGGTCAGGACTATATGACTGTGACAGCCCACTGGGTAGATGTATGGACTCCCGCCGCAAGAACAGCAGCGGCGGCACCAGTAGCAGCATCTCGCAAACGCCAACTCTTTCCTAGGCAGGCTACGCTTTGTATCACCGCTTTCCAGAATACGCACACAGCTGAAAACCTCTTACGGCAACTGAGGAAGATCATCGCGGAATGGCTTACCCCAATTGGACTCTCCTGTGGATTTGTGGCATCGGACAACGCCAGCAATATTGTGTGTGCATTAAATATGGGCAAATTCCAGCACGTCCCATGTTTTGCACATACCTTGAATTTGGTGGTGCAGAATTTTTTAAAAAACGACAGGGGCGTGCAAGAGATGCTGTCGGTGGCCAGAAAAATTGCGGGACACTTTCGGCGTACAGGCACCACGTACAGAAGACTGGAGCACCACCAAAAACTACTGAACCTGCCCTGCCATCATCTGAAGCAAGAAGTGGTAACGAGGTGGAATTCAACCCTCTATATGCTTCAGAGGTTGGAGGAGCAGCAAAAGGCCATTCAAGCCTATACAATTGAGCACGATATAGGAGATGGAATGCACCTGTCTCAAGTGCAGTGGAGAATGATTTCAACGTTGTGCAAGGTTCTGATGCCCTTTGAACTTGCCACACGTGAAGTCAGTTCAGACACTGCCAGCCTGAGTCAGGTCATTCCCCTCATCAGGCTTTTGCAGAAGAAGCTGGAGGCATTGAAGAAGGAGCTAAAAGGGAGCGATTCCGCTAGGCATGTGGGACTTGTGGATGCAGCCCTTAATTCGCTTAACAAGGATTCACGGGTGGTCAATCTGTTGAAATCAGAGCACTACATTTTGGCCACCGTGCTCGATCCTAGATTTAAAGCCTACCTTGGATCTCTCTTTCCGGCAGACACAGGTCTGCTTGGGTTGAAAGACCTGCTGGTGACAAAATTGTCAAGTCAAGCGGAACGCGACCTGTCAACATCTCCTCCTTCACATTCTCCCGCAACTGGGGGTGCGAGGAAAAGGCTCAGAATTCCGAGCCCACCCGCTGGCGGTGATGCAGGGCAGTCTGGAGCGACTGCTGATGCTGACATCTGGTCCGGACTGAAGGACCTGACAACGATTACGGACATGTCGTCTACTGTCACTGCATATGATTCTCTCAACATTGATAGAATGGTGGAGGATTATATGAGTGACCGCATCCAAGTAGGCACGTCACACAGTCCGTACTTATACTGGCAGGAAAAAGAGGCAATTTGGAGGCCCTTGCACAAACTGGCTTTATTCTACCTAAGTTGCCCTCCCACAAGTGTGTACTCCGAAAGAGTGTTTAGTGCCGCCGCTCACCTTGTCAGCAATCGGCGTACGAGGTTACATCCAGAAAATGTGGAGAAGATGATGTTCATTAAAATGAATTATAATCAATTCCTCCGCGGAGACATTGACCAGCAGCAATTGCCTCCACAAAGTACACAGGGAGCTGAGATGGTGGATTCCAGTGGGGACGAATTGATAATCTGTGAGGAGGGGGATGTACACGGTGATATATCGGAGGGTGAAGATGAGGTGGACATCTTGCCTCTGTAGAGCCAGTTTGTGCAAGGAGAGATTAATTGCTTCTTTTTTGGGGGGGGTCCAAACCAACCCGTCATATCAGTCACAGTCGTGTGGCAGACCCTGTCACTGAAATGATGGGTTGGTTAAAGTGTGCATGTCCTGTTTTGTTTATACAACATAAGGGTGGGTGGGAGGGCCCAAGGACAATTCCATCTTGCACCTCTTTTTTCTTTTCTTTTTCTTTGCATCATGTGCTGATTGGGGAGGGTTTTTTGGAAGGGACATCCTGCGTGACACTGCAGTGCCACTCCTAGATGGGCCCGGTGTTTGTGTCGGCCACTAGGGTCGCTAATCTTACTCACACAGCTACCTCTTTGCGCCTCTTTTTTTCTTTGCGTCATGTGCTGTTTGGGGAGGGTTTTTTGGAAGGGACATCCTGCGTGACACTGCAGTGCCACTCCTAGATGTGCCCGGTGTTTGTGTCGGCCACTAGGGTCGCTAATCTTACTCACACAGCTACCTCATTGCGCCTCTTTTTTTCTTTGCGTCATGTGCTGTTTGGGGAGGGTTTTTTGGAAGGGACATCCTGCGTGACACTGCAGTGCCACTCCTAGATGGGCCCGGTGTTTGTGTCGGCCATTAGGGTCGCTAATCTTACTCACACAGCTACATCATTGCGCCTCTTTTTTTCTTTGCGTCATGTGCTGTTTGGGGAGGGTTTTTTGGAAGGGACATCCTGCGTGACACTGCAGTGCCACTCCTAGATGGGCCCGGTGTTTGTGTCGGCCACTAGGGTCGCTAATCTTACTCACACAGTCAGCTACCTCATTGCGCCTCTTTTTTTCTTTGCGTCATGTGCTGTTTGGGGAGGGTTTTTTGGAAGGGCCATCCTGCGTGACACTGCAGTGCCACTCCTAGATGGGCCCGGTGTTTGTGTCGGCCACTAGGGTCGCTAATCTTACTCACACAGCTACCTCATTGCGCCTCTTTTTTTCTTTGCGTCATGTGCTGTTTGGGGAGGGTTTTTTGGAAGGGCCATCCTGCGTGACACTGCAGTGCCACTCCTAGATGGGCCCGGTGTTTGTGTCGGCCACTAGGGTCGCTAATCTTACTCACACAGCTACCTCATTGCGCCTCTTTTTTTCTTTGCGTCATGTGCTGTTTGGGGAGGGTTTTTTGGAAGGGACATCCTGCGTGACACTGCAGTGCCACTCCTAGATGGGCCCGGTGTTTGTGTCGGCCACTAGGGTCGCTTATCTTACTCACACAGCGACCTCGGTGCAAATTTTAGGACTAAAAATAATATTGTGAGGTGTGAGGTATTCAGAATAGACTGAAAATGAGTGTAAATTATGGTTTTTGAGGTTAATAATACTTTGGGATCAAAATGACCCCCAAATTCTATGATTTAAGCTGTTTTTTAGTGTTTTTGGAAAAAAACACCCGAATCCAAAACACACCCGAATCCGACAAAAATAATTCGGTGAGGTTTTGCCAAAACGCGTTCGAACCCAAAACACGGCCGCGGAACCGAACCCAAAACCAAAACACAAAACCCGAAAAATTTCAGGCGCTCATCTCTAGTACACATACCCCGCCTCCTTCCCGCATAACCCGCATTGTGCTGGCCTTACCCCTCTTTCTCTGGCAAACGTTCGGTTCCCGCAGGGGAACGTCTAAATGTCCAACCGCAAGAAAAGGACACACCTGCCGTCCATTTAAAGAGGGAGCCCCACAATGACCACTTATGCCTGTGTGACAGCTGGTTGGCAGCGATTTCCCGCCAATCTGGCTTTCAATAGCCCACAGCAAGAACAAAAAACGTAGACGCATTCTGGGAGGGCGGGCGGGCATAAACTGAAAGGCAAGAGGGAGTCTAGCAAGATGGCCACCCCCTATATACTAACCTAAGACCCTCCTCTTCATCCTGATGCACAACCCCTTAAACCAATAGGAAAAAACCAACCGGGAAAACTGATCTGCCTAGCAACTGCTTAGTCATTTAACAACCAATCACAAAAAGTTGATCGCTTATATGGCCTCAGGCTTATGCAGCCTTCAGCTTATCTAAGCCGCTCATTGTCACGATCCGGGTATCTGGACGCCATTTCTTACCCATCAGATGCCTCCTAAGGCTGGCTCAGCGCTCCAGGACCGGATCCCATCTGTTATCCTAATGTTCACATTCCTGCATCCTCTCCTGTCTCTCTGAGACGCTGTCACAGTAACGCCTTATTACATCTGGCATGGCGTCTCCCGCGGCCTCCGCCGCCGTCCCTGAGCTTCTGCATGCAGAGTGTCAGAGTGGCGATTACGTCAGCCGCGGCCTCCGCTGTGTCCGCGTGGTTGGATGTGCACTTGTCAGCCTGGCGTCTCCTGTCTCCAGTGGCCGGCGCCGCCATTACTGTTTTCATTACCACATGGATTACAAACCAAACTTCCCTCCAAGTGTCTGCATGGGCGCAGCCATCTTGGATTCTGTCAGCTGATCATTTCCTCCAATCTGTTGTCAGTATTGTTAATCTGCATAATTGCCTAGCCAATCCCTTCCTTGCTGCAGGTATAAATACACTGTGCCTGAGCAAGGAAGGCGTCAGTGCTTTGGTTGTCAAACCTAGTTCCTGTTTGTCTCTCTCCTGTGATTGTCTTCCAGGTTCCAGCTCCTGTCTCAAGACTTCCACCATAGAGACCCGCACCAGCATTCCACCTGCGGTGTAGCCTGACTCTCCAATCCATTGTGGATTCATCTGTTTCCAGCTACAACATTACCTGCTTCCAGCTCAGCTTCCAGCAGAGTACTGCTTCCCTTAAAGGGCCGGTGTCCTTTCTACACTTTACCACTCTCCACCGGTATTATTATTTCTCCGCTCTCAAGTTCTACATTTCAGTTCATATTTCATCGCTCCCAAGTTCATTTATTATTTAACTGGTTCCAGCCAGTATCCACTCCGTGCTACAACAGTCTGGTTCCAGCCAGTATCCACAGCAGCTGTTTTACCTTCAGCAACCCAGCTTTTTCCTGGAACACCAGCTGGCACAATCCTGGGTTATCTCCATTGCTACAGTCGGGCCTGGTAAGGACTTTCCATCTAGAAGATCATAAGAACTATCTCACACTACCAGTGCCCTGTGGCTCCTGCCATCCTGTAGTACCCAGGAACTGTATTTATTATTTGCTGACTTTTACGTTTTCTTTTACTGCTGCTGTGTTGCGGAGTTGTCATAATAAACATCATTGACTTTTATCCAAGTTGTCGTGGTCACGCCTTCGGGCAGTTATTATTCATGTTACTTACATGTCCAGGGGTCTGATACAACCTCCCAGGTTCCGGTACATCTCAGCCCCTACAACTGAGGCTGCCTCCCGTCAGCTCAGGCCCTCAGTTGTGACAGTAAGCACTGACCTAATGAATCCAGCCGGAGACCAGGATCAAGCGGCCAGGCCGATGCAAGAACTGGCAGCCCGACTAGAACATCAGGAGGCTGCACAGGGCCACATCATCCGCTGTCTCCAGGATCTCTCTACTCGGCTGGATGGGATTCAGACAACTCTCCGTGGATCAGGCGCGTCTGGTGCGTCAACCACAGTGACTCCAGCTATAACCCCACCCACCTTACCCATTTCTGCTCCACGTCTTCATCTTCCAACGCCAGCAAAATTTGACGGATCTCCAAGATTCTGCAGGGGATTTCTCAACCAGTGTGAGATTCAGTTTGAGCTACAACCTGGCAATTTTCCCAGTGACCGTACAAAAATTGCCTACATTATTTCTCTTCTCAGTGGCTCAGCCCTTGATTGGGCATCACCGTTATGGGAGAGGTCCGACACCCTGCTATCTTCCTACACTGCCTTCGTGTCAACATTCAGGCGCATCTTCGACGAGCCAGGCCGGGTAACCTCAGCTTCATCCGAGATTCTCCGTTTACGCCAGGGGTCACGTACTGTAGGACAATATCTGATACAGTTCCAGATCCTGGCATCCGAACTGGCATGGAACGACGAGGCCCTGTATGCTGCATTCTGGCATGGCTTATCTGAGCTTATAAAAGATGAGTTAGCTACCAGAGACTTACCTTCTAAGTTAGATGAGCTAATCTCACTCTGCACGAAAGTTGATTTACGTTTCAGAGAGAGAGCAACTGAGCGTGAAAGATCATCTGCTCCAAAATCTTCTGCTCCTCCTCCTCGTCAACTGTCACCATCTAAAGATGAGCCCATGCAAATTGGCCGTTCCCGTTTAACTCCTGCTGAGCGCCGAAGACGTCTCTCTGAGTCTCTTTGTCTTTACTGTGCAGCTCCGTCTCACACCATCAATGCCTGTCCCGAATGTCCGGGAAAACTCCAAACCCTAGCTCGCCCAGGAGAGGGCCGGCTAGGAGTAATGATCTCCTCTCCATCTCCTCATGATTGTAATCTCCCAGTCTCGCTTCAAGTTGCTCAACGTTATCGGAACGTCATTGCTCTCCTTGATTCCGGAGCAGCTGGGAACTTTATTACTGAAGCCTATGTTAAACGGTGGTCCCTACCCACCGAGAGACTTCCTTCCTCCTTTTCCTTAACTGCCGTGGATGGCAGTAAAATTTTTGATACTGTTATTGCTCTAAGGACTCTACCAGTTCGTCTGAGAGTGGGAGTTCTTCATTCCGAACTTATTTCACTTTTAGTGATTCCAAGAGCCACACATCCTGTGGTCCTGGGCCTTCCATGGCTCCGTCTTCACAATCCTACAATTGATTGGACGACTACGCAAATCCTGGCATGGGGTTCCTCCTGTGCAGAGACATGTTTGTTTAAAGTATTGCCTGTCTGTTCTTCCTCCCCCAGGTCGTCTGATATTCCACCTCCTCCATATCAAGATTTCACGGATGTGTTCAGTAAAGCTTCTGCTGATATCCTTCCTCCTCATAGAGAATGGGACTGCCCGATTGATCTCGTTCCAGGGAAGGTTCCACCTCGAGGCCGAACTTATCCGTTGTCTCTGCCTGAGACGCATTCTATGGAGGAATACATTAAAGAGAACCTAGCAAAGGGGTTCATTCGACCTTCTTCTTCCCCAGCCGGCGCAGGCTTCTTTTTTGTAAAAAAGAAAGATGGTGGTCTGCGGCCGTGCATCGACTACAGAGGTTTGAACGACATTACCATCAAGAACCGTTATCCTTTACCCCTGATTACTGAGCTCTTTGACAGAGTTAGCGGAGCTACCATCTTTACAAAGCTGGACTTGCGAGGTGCATACAATCTCATCCGGATCCGTGAGGGTGACGAGTGGAAGACCGCCTTTAACACCCGTGACGGACATTATGAGTACCTCGTCATGCCCTTCGGATTGAGCAATGCTCCAGCTGTCTTCCAGCATTTTGTCAATGAGATTTTCAGAGACATTCTATACCGTCATGTCGTGGTCTATCTAGACGATATCCTCATTTTTGCCAACGATTTAGAGGAACATCGTTTTTGGGTTAAAGAGGTTCTGTCCCGTCTCCGTGTCAATCATCTCTATTGCAAATTTGAAAAATGCGTCTTTGAAGTCAAGTCCATTCCGTTTCTAGGGTACATTGTGTCCGGTTCCGGACTAGAGATGGATCCTGAGAAACTACAAGCAATTCAGAATTGGCCGGTACCCTTAACCCTCAAAGGGGTCCAGAGGTTCTTAGGGTTCGCCAATTATTACCGAAAGTTTATACGAGACTTTTCCACCATTGTGGCGCCTATTACTGCTTTCACCAAGAAGGGTGCTAACCCGTCCAAGTGGTCTGAAGAAGCCATGCAAGCTTTTCATCTTTTAAAACAGAGGTTCATCTCTGCGCCTGTCCTGAAACAGCCTGACATCGACTCTCCTTTCATCCTAGAGGTGGATGCCTCCTCCGTTGGAGTAGGAGCGGTGTTATCTCAGAAGGCTAAAGATGGCCATTTACATCCTTGCAGTTTCTTCTCCCGGAAGTTCTCCCCAGCTGAGCGCAACTATGCCATTGGCGACCAGGAGTTGCTAGCCATCAAGCTCGCTCTAGAAGAGTGGAGGTATCTGTTGGAGGGAGCTTCTCATTTAATCACCATACTTACAGACCACAAGAACCTTTTATACCTGAAGGGCGCACAATGTCTCAACCCTCGTCAGGCCAGATGGGCACTTTTCTTTTCCAGGTTCGACTTTAAACTCCAGTTCTGTCCGGGCTCTCAGAATCGCAAGGCCGATGCCCTTTCCCGCTCATGGGAGCAAGAAAATGAGTCAGAGTCTTCAGACAAGCATCCTATTATAAATCCGTTGGCATTCTCCACGGTAGGGATGGACTCTACGCCCCCATCAGGGAAAAGTTTTGTGAAGCCGATGCTAAGGAAGAAGCTCATGCATTGGGCCCATGCTTCCCGTTTTGCCGGACATACAGGTATCCAAAAAACCCTGGAGTTTATCTCTAGGTCCTATTGGTGGCCAACTCTGAAAAAGGACGTCTTGGAGTTTATTGCATCTTGCCCAAAGTGTGCCCAACATAAAGTATCCCGCCAGTCGCCTGCGGGGCAACTGGTTCCACTATCCGTTCCCCGTCGACCATGGACCCACTTGTCGATGGATTTCATTACAGACTTACCCATGTGCAACAAGTTCAATACCATCTGGGTGGTAGTTGACCGGTTCACCAAGATGGCACACTTCATTCCTCTCACCGGTCTTCCGTCAGCTTCCAAGTTGGCTCAAGTATTCATACAAGAGATCTTCCGACTCCACGGTCTTCCTGAAGAAATTATCTCAGATCGAGGAGTTCAATTCACAGCCAAATTCTGGCGAAGTTTATGTCAAGTCCTCCAAGTCAAGCTAAAGTTTTCCACGGCTTACCATCCTCAGACCAATGGTCAAACCGAGAGGGTGAATCAGGACTTGGAGGCCTTCCTCCGCATCTATGTGTCCTCCTCTCAAGATGACTGGGTTCAATTACTTCCCTGGGCCGAGTTCTGACATAACAACCAGTATCATTCTTCATCTGCTTCAACACCATTCTTCACTAACTTTGGATTCCACCCTAAAGTTCCTGAGTTCCAACCGCTTCCAGCAACTTCTGTTCCCGCAGTGGATATCACCTTGCATCAGTTTGCCAATATCTGGAAGAGCGTACTATCAGCTCTGCTCAAGGCATCGTTCAGGTACAAGAAGTTTGCGGATAAGAAGCGTCGAGCAGTTCCTGCTCTCAAGGTGGGTGATCGGGTATGGTTATCCACGAAGAATTTGAGGTTAAGAGTTCCCAGTATGAAGTTTGCACCTCGCTATATCGGTCCTTTCAAGATTGAACAAGTCATCAATCCTGTTGCTTACAGACTCCAGTTGCCTCCCTTCTTAAAAATACCCAGGACATTCCATGTTTCCCTGTTGAAACCGCTGATCTTGAATCGGTTTCATTCCTCACTTCCTCCAACTCCGAAAGTCCAAACTCAACGAGGCGTTGAGTATGAAGTGGCCAAGATCCTGGACTCACGTCACCGTTACGGTCAACTACAATATCTTATTGACTGGAAGGGTTATGGTCCTGAGGAACGTTCATGGACCAATGCTTCTGATGTCCATGCTCCTGCCTTGGTCCGGAGATTCCATTCCAAGTTTCCTCAAAAGCCAAAGAAGTGTCCTGGGGCCACTCCTAAAGGGGGGGGTGCTGTCACGATCCGGGTATCTGGACGCCATTTCTTACCCATCAGATGCCTCCTAAGGCTGGCTCAGCGCTCCAGGACCGGATCCCATCTGTTATCCTAATGTTCACATTCCTGCATCCTCTCCTGTCTCTCTGAGACGCTGTCACAGTAACGCCTTATTACATCTGGCATGGCGTCTCCCGCGGCCTCCGCCGCCGTCCCTGAGCTTCTGCATGCAGAGTGTCAGAGTGGCGATTACGTCAGCCGCGGCCTCCGCTGTGTCCGCGTGGTTGGATGTGCACTTGTCAGCCTGGCGTCTCCTGTCTCCAGTGGCCGGCGCCGCCATTACTGTTTTCATTACCACATGGATTACAAACCAAACTTCCCTCCAAGTGTCTGCATGGGCGCAGCCATCTTGGATTCTGTCAGCTGATCATTTCCTCCAATCTGTTGTCAGTATTGTTAATCTGCATAATTGCCTAGCCAATCCCTTCCTTGCTGCAGGTATAAATACACTGTGCCTGAGCAAGGAAGGCGTCAGTGCTTTGGTTGTCAAACCTAGTTCCTGTTTGTCTCTCTCCTGTGATTGTCTTCCAGGTTCCAGCTCCTGTCTCAAGACTTCCACCATAGAGACCCGCACCAGCATTCCACCTGTGGTGTAGCCTGACTCTCCAATCCATTGTGGATTCATCTGTTTCCAGCTACAACATTACCTGCTTCCAGCTCAGCTTCCAGCAGAGTACAGCTTCCCTTAAAGGGCCGGTGTCCTTTCTACACTTTACCACTCTCCACCGGTATTATTATTTCTCCGCTCTCAAGTTCTACATTTCAGTTCATATTTCATCGCTCCCAAGTTCATTTATTATTTAACTGGTTCCAGCCAGTATCCACTCCGTGCTACAACAGTCTGGTTCCAGCCAGTATCCACAGCAGCTGTTTTACCTTCAGCAACCCAGCTTTTTCCTGGAACACCAGCTGGCACAATCCTGGGTTATCTCCATTGCTACAGTCGGGCCTGGTAAGGACTTTCCATCTAGAAGATCATAAGAACTATCTCACACTACCAGTGCCCTGTGGCTCCTGCCATCCTGTAGTACCCAGGAACTGTATTTATTATTTGCTGACTTTTACGTTTTCTTTTACTGCTGCTGTGTTGCGGAGTTGTCATAATAAACATCATTGACTTTTATCCAAGTTGTCGTGGTCACGCCTTCGGGCAGTTATTATTCATGTTACTTACATGTCCAGGGGTCTGATACAACCTCCCAGGTTCCGGTACATCTCAGCCCCTACAACTGAGGCTGCCTCCCGTCAGCTCAGGCCCTCAGTTGTGACACTCATAACTTTATTGTGATTACATAAACCTTTTACTTAAGCTAGCTTATCACTAAATAAAACCACACCACACACTGAAATAAAGACACGGACACAGTAGCTGGAGTTAAAGGTCAGACGATGTTTATTAATCGCTGACCAACTCTTTAAACTAATAATTGAGGCCGAATTAGAATTGAATTGAATATATATTAACTTTAGTTTGGAGGATGGCAAACAGAAAACCGCTGCCAAACACCAGCACCCGTCACCTAGATGACAAACCACCAAACCAAGGAGGGGAGTACACATACCCCGCCTCCTTCCCGCATAACCCGCATTGTGCTGGCCTTACCCCTCTTTCTCTGGCAAACGTTCGGTTCCCGCAGGGGAACGTCTAAATGTCCAACCGCAAGAAAAGGACACACCTGCCGTCCATTTAAAGAGGGAGCCCCACAATGACCACTTATGCCTGTGTGACAGCTGGTTGGCAGCGATTTCCCGCCACCAAGGTTTTCCAAACCGCCACCGCCATCCGCAAACAGAACCTTAACCAACCAGAAACTAACTAGCTCTAACGAAAAAGACCGAAAATATCTTCCAGAAAAAACTGCACTCCTTCCGGAGAAAGGTGAACCCCATCGTCTCTATAGAACTGCCTGTTCCGCAGCACCAGCAGAGGATGCTTAATTGCCACTCCGCCTATGGCCTTGACAAACAGAGACACCGTCGAGTTCACCTTTTTGCATGCTTTCTCCAGCGCCGAGAAACGCACCGCACCACGCCAATGGAAACGGGGCACCATTTCCGACCAGACAATGCATACCCCAGGCCAGTGACAACGTATCGCCACCACATCCGCCTTTATAGACAAAATCAAGTCTATGCCTTTAACTCGGCCCAGATCATTACCACCCAGATGAATGATAATACAACTGGGGCGACCCCAGCGGCGCTCCCTAGAAAAAAGGACGCGCAACAAATCACCCCATAACATGCCCCTAACACCTAACCATCTAAATTGCCGGGACCCAAAAATCTCAGTCGCCCTAGATGCCATGGGATGTTTCTCCGCCCAAAAAACATATGAATGACCAACCATCCATATGTGGTCTCCAAAATTGCTGACAGCTGTAAAAGAAAATATCCTAATGTCAGATTATGCACATAATCTGTAACTTAAACACAACGTAACCAATAAAACCCAAGTGAAGGAGAAAACTCAAAAAACCTCCCGTGGACCTTGGTAGAACAGCCAATTGAAATTAGGCCCCCTCGGAGGAAAAATTTTAAAAATTCGCTTCACACCCTCGATTCCTGAACGGTAAGCGTTCAAAAACCGACGAGTAAACACGTTTTTGGGTTAGCGCAACAGGCGCACTTATAACTTATCTATACGGACATAGGACTTATAGGAGGCCGACTTCCAGCGACCCAACTCCCGAATAGCCGCTGGTGATGAACCAGCGGCCGCCGCATGGGTAGCCGCCCCAATCCGAAAGGAATGAGTACCGAAGTCCGCCTCCTGCAAGCCCAACGCCGTCAAACATTTCTTGAACACCGATGAGAACTGAAACTTTGTCAGAGGGTCCAACTGCGCGTGCACCAGCAACTGGTTGCCCCCCGGAGGTCTTAACCGCACATACTCTTGCGTTAACCGCAGCGGGCAAACGCCCATACCTCCCTGAGCCTCCAAGGACAACCAGCGACCCCGACCTGTTTGATCTGTCTTGGACCGCACAATCCTACAGAGCAACAGGCCCTCCTGCAAGCGCACATTCTCGTAGAGCAGACCCGATTCCCGGGACGCCTTGCTGCTCGCCACTAGCTCGCTCACCCGAAAAGCCCCGAAAAAGGCCAGGGCATACGCGCTACTAAACAATGCCACCTCAAATTCCGAGGACGCAATCCGAGGTAGCACACGCAGCAATTCCGCTAGCAGCTGCAACGTTATAGGCCTACGTGAATCCGCAGGCGCCGGGTGCAACCTAGCCCAACCTTTCAGCGCTCTGGAAAGGACAAACGACCCCGTGGGGTCCGTTGTCCCGTGGAGTCGCGAGTGAAAGGCGATGCCCGCAAGGGCAGTAGCCATGGCCGCTTTTGACCTACCGTTTTGGTAATGCTCCCAAACAAAGGTCAACAGGGCGTCGGCCGAGGACTCACCTGCTACCCCGTACCTACTCTGAAAGGCTGACCAATCCCGCCATGCAGCATCATACGCTCGTAGCGTAGAGGGAGCCAGTGCACACCTGGCCAACGCCGTTAAACCGCTTCGACCATCTGCCAGACAGAAGGTGGGCACTGTAACCCCTCTGCCTCCGCTCCCGGAACCAACGTCCTGAATTTGTCAAACTGGAACCGGGACAATGCATCCGCAATTCCATTGTCAACTCCAGGTACGTGGCGAGCCCTAAAATTAATATTGCGCTGCAAACAAACCAACACTAAATGCCTTAGCAATCGCAGCGCCTGCGGAGATGAGGAACGCTGGTTCTTAATCGCATGCACTACCCCTAAGTTGTCGCAAAGAAACAAAATGTCCCTATTTGCGAACCGTCCGGCCCATAACTCAAGCGCCACTAAGATCGGGAACAATTCCAGCAGAAGCAGGTTCTTGGTAAACCCACGCGTTACCCAAGATGCCGGCCAGGCCGCAGCGCACCATGAGCCAGCGAAGAACGCGCCGAAACCTCGACTGCCTGAAGCATCCGTGAACAACTGCAGCTGCTTACTGGAACAACAAGGAGCGGGCCACAACACTTCCCTGTTGAAGGACACCAGGAACGAGACCCAAATCCGCAAATCATCCTTGATCTCGCGGGAAAGGTACACGGAGTGATTCTGTCGAACCGTCCCCGCGGTGGCCCGCTCAAGTTTGCGACAGAAAATCCTACCCATGGGGATAATCCGACACGCAAAATTGAGAGAACCAAGCAAGGACTGCACCTGTTTAAGCCGAACCCTGCGTTTTCCTAAACAGTCTGTAATCAAACCCAATAGTTTCCGCACCTTATCCTCGGGCAAGCGACAGCACCCCCCTACCGTGTCAATCTCGATACCTAAATAGCTAAGACAAGTGCAAGGACCCTCGCACTTATCCTGCGCAACCGGTACCCCTAAAGCGCAGAATAACGACCTGGCCACCGAGAGAATGTCCCCACAGACCGAACTGTCTCCGGGGCCTACAAAAAGAAAGTCATCCAGGTAGTGAGCCACCCCCATCTGCCCGGAGGCGGTCTGGACGCACCAGTGCAAAAACGTGCTAAAGCACTCAAAGTAGGCGCAGGAGACAGAGCAACCCATGGGGAGACACCGATCGACGTAGAATTCGCCCCCTATTTTGAAACCCAGAAACCGCAGGGAATCTGGGTGTAGCGGGAGTAGCCGAAAGGCCGACTCCACGTCCAATTTTGCCAACAGACTCCCCGGACCACAATCCCGCACTAATCGCAGCGCGTCGTCAAACGACTGATATCGAACTCTGCATTGGGCTTCCGGGATAGCGTCGTTGACCGACAGCCCCGGCGGGTGCGACAAGTGCTGTATCAAACGAAACTTACCTATGGCCTTCTTGGGCACTACCCCTACTGGGGAAATGCACAAGGAGGGCAACGGGGAAAGGGCGTAGGGCCCAGCCATGCGCCCCAGCCCAATCTCCCCGTCAACCTTCCGCCGGACTTCCTGCGGGAATTCCCGTGCCGATCTCAAATTCTGGCGTGCAACCACATACACCGAATCCGGGATTGGCAAACGAAAACCGTGCTGAAAGCCCTGCAAGAGAAACGATGCCGCCGACTCATCGGGGTACAAGGTAAGCCAGCGCTGCAACTCGGGAACTATAATCGGGGAGAAGGCCTTACTTGCCAATTCCACCGGCCTCGGTGGAAGCGGCAGGCTTACCGCCTGTCGCCGCGGTGCATTCCTTGGCCGGGTGACTGGCTCCGCACAACCTGCATGAGTGGCGAAAACGACAGCCCGTTCCTTTGCCGCATTTGCCGTCGTTGTAGGCAAAGCACTTGCCTTTTCCCGTCAATCGAGAAGCCACCGCCCCGGCCGCCCCGGGCTTCTTGGCCGTGACGTCCGGGGTGGGTTTGACCTGCTGCGTGACCTCCAACCACACCTCAACATCCTTAAAACCCGCGGGCAGGATGGGGTTGCCATCCTGATTGCGACGAAACTTCTCGTCGTAATCCCGCCACGCGGAACCCTTGGATTTTAAGTACATATCGTGTACTAAAAACAAATATTTCACCAAGTTGGCATACTCCGCGGGACGCGATTCCGTGTAGCAAGCCATGAACACCAAAAACCCACGCAGCCACTGGTGAAAATTGCGAAACGCATTTTCCCCAATACCACCCGGTTTCTTGGCCGCGTCAAAACCCTGCCGCATTTCCTCTGTAAGGGTGAATATGTCTACATACTTCCCCTTACGTATTTTTTCCCGCATGCGCTTACGAACCCCTCTTGTCACTGCCGTGTTGGCGCAATGTACCATCTCGCCGTAACGGGGAGGGTCGGAGGGGACCACCTGCGCAGGAGCGGCCACCTTGTGTGCCTCCTTGGCCATTCGCCGCGCGATGAGCCTAGCTAATTTACGCGGGCGCCGCGGAGAGCCGGATGATACGCTGCTAGAAGACGAGGAACTACAAGTTGAAACGTGTAAAGGAATATTTAGCTCACCGGAGTTTGAAGGACCCGGAAACGCGTCGTCCGCTGCACCCGCCTCCGCTGATGGCCGTACCTCCACGTTCGCAGTCGCGCTTGTCCGTGACCTTCGCCTCGTGACGGGCGTAGCCCCTGAATTAGACGGAACCTGCAAGGGAGAAAAAGAGGGGACAACCGGCACCGGGGGAACCAGAACATCATTAACACTTGTCCGCAAATGCGGAGGCGGAGAGCCCGTCCCCCCGTTCCGTGGCGGATGGCCGCCCGGCAGCTGCAGGGAGGGGGCCCCCGCCGAGGTGTACCCGATCGACTGCGTAAAGGCTGACCCGCTCACTGCACCGAAACTCGCGGGGTAAGACGGCCGCCACGCCGTATGCGGCGGGCAGCCGCCCGCCCCCGCCCATCCGTATGACGCCGGAAGGAACTGAGGGGGCGCCGCGAGAGGGGGCCAACTCTGTGCCACCTGATACCCACCGCCCGGTGCCTGCCCTGACTGCAGGCCCGCAAAGGCCGGAAAGGGCACCGCGACTCGGGGGCCACCGACCGACCACGTGGACTGCACACCGGCGCCCGCGCTGGCCCCGTGCGGGGAAAACTGTGTGCCGGACACCGTCATGAAGCCCATGGAAGGCATGCTGGCGGCTAAGGGGAATGCTGGAGCCGGAGGCCACGCAAAACCCCCGGGGAAGGACTGGCTCCCCGCGAAGCCTTGCTGCGCTGCTACCGAAAGCGCCCCGCCGGGCGTCATATAAGCCGCCGAGACGGATGTCTGTGTGGACCCAAACTGAAAAGGACCGGGAAGGGCGTGGAGAGGGGTTTGAAAACCGACGAGCGGGGGCGCCGTTAATGGCGTTGGGGCGTCTGACACCCAGGAGGAGCCCGAGCAGGCCACCGAGGCCGGGGGAAAACCCTGCCATGTGACTGCCGCCGGGGCGGGTGTGGCGGCCGCCGCTGCCACGTCCCCCGCCCCGGCGACACTAGGCCCCAACGGCCCAATATTATTTAAATTGAGGTGCGGTGTGCTAAACCCCCCGCTGGAGGGGGGTAGTATGGGGCCCTGTATTGTCCCGGGGACAGCGGGAGCCGCTACCCGCTGCCCTGGGCTCATATCCCCCAGCTGCATATTGACCCCCCCCCTCGCCCCCCGCAGCTCTGCCGCGGCCGTCCGGCACAGCTTGTGCCCCCAGGACGCCGCCAAGAGCCGACCGCGGGGATGGAGGAGGAGGGCCGGAGGCACTTATGGAAGGAGGGAGGGAAGTCGTTTCGCCCGCGGGAGGCGCCGGGGAGCGCGGCCCAGCCGGACCGCGCGCACCCGCGCCACGTGCAGAGCGGCCGCCGGCCGCCGGAGGGGAAGTGCTGCAGACGCCCGAGGCAGGAGGGAGAGGAGAGGCCCGTCCCGCTGCGAGCGCCGGGACGCGCGGCCCGGCCGAGCCGCGCGCATCGGCACCACGTGACGAGCGGCCGCTGGCCGCCCGTCTCCGTGCGGCAGGGGAGCGGGCTGTAACTGCCCGTCCCCGCCGCCTGTCTGAAACAGGGGGAAGTCCTCTCTGTGGCGCAACGCTCGGGGAGCGGGAGCGGAAGGCGCTCCCCGCATCCACGAGGCGCCGGGGGGGGGGGAGCTGCACGTTTTGGACGAGGCATGGCAGAGGGGGGAGAATCTGCAAAAGTAGACAATGACACGCAGAGAGGGGGCACAGCACTGTATAATGCCCTAGAGAAGGCAAATGAAATTCAAAAAAAACAAAAAACAAAAACAATTTACAGGCAGTGAAAATAAGCAATAGTACTTATCCTTCCTGGGGCATAAACTGAAAGGCAAGAGGGAGTCTAGCAAGATGGCCACCCCCTATATACTAACCTAAGACCCTCCTCTTCATCCTGATGCACAACCCCTTAAACCAATAGGAAAAATCCAACCGGGAAAACTGATCTGCCTAGCAACTGCTTAGTCATTTAACAACCAATCACAAAAAGTTGATCGCTTATATGGCCTCAGGCTTATGCAGCCTTCAGCTTATTTTAGCGCCTGCAGAATCTGATTGTCAAAATACCAGCAAATCCCGATGGTGAGTATAAGGTTTAGAATACTCAACTAAATTTGTCAGGATTTTGACCGTGTGGATTCCACTGACGGTAGTGTGAATGTTGGTATAGTGTACCCATCCCTTTGTAATCACTGTCTAAGATCCACACTGGACAAAACCTAAGTATGGTCCGCAGAGCTGGATTAAGGCTTTGGGGGGCCCGGGGCATTTAAGACTGGGGGGTCCCTCATTCAGATGTGGACGGAGTAGCTATCGCTGCTGCTTACATAAAAGCAGCAGCGATAGCACTAATGTGGTAATGCAGCAGTAGGCATCATGCCTCCAGCTGCATTACTGATATGTACTATGTCCAAGGATGGGGATTTAGTTGGTCACAATACCGACGGCTACATCCCAAACCCCCTAAATCCCGACAAGCATTGGCTGGCTGCGTGACTCAAGGGGTTGCGCAAGCCGCCTGCCACAATACCTACCAAGTGGCCAGGAAATATCCGTCCTTTGACAGAGATCCTGGCCTACTGTGTCCCCGGAGACATGCCTCTGTTTGGAGAAATGGAGGCCGTCGCTGCCCCCAAACGGCATCAGACTGTCAATCACTGACAGTCTGATGCCATCTTATGTCTGGCGCCGCAGACCTGTACTGCGCACATGCAGTACGGGTCTGGTCCATGCACAAAGTACTGAATATCGGTACTTTGCTGCATGAACCGCTATTCATCCACATCTCAATAAGAACCATAGTGCGCAAGCCTTCTGTGTGTACATAAACAGGGAGCATGGACACACGTCACACAAAAAATTCACTTCACATGCCCCCAGCATCATGCACACAGCAGGTGGGAGCGTTCCCTCCGTACCTTTTCTCCATCCCACAGGTGGGACAGTACCCGAAAAACAGGACGGTCCCACCAAAACGTGATGGTTGGCAGGAAATGCATGCACTCATACTCATATACACTCACACACACACTATATATATATATATATATATATATATCAAACAAATACTCTCCCTTTGCGCTAACTGGTATACTTAGTAAGGACTGTCACCTTAAATAAAACCAGGAGAAATTTAATGAAGGCAGCCTGATTCAACTAAGTCCCCTGTTAGATGGAACTACAAATAGAAATATACAACAATAGAAGAATCGGCGCCAGGGGGTCGTATCAACACCCAATTTTTTAACCCTTGAATGGTTAACGATGTTAAAAACAAAGTAATAACATGTTCCAACATATAAAATTTATTAAAAGACATAATAACTTCAAAATCAATATTGATACAGAGATGTGTTATTCCACACTTTAAGCAGTATGACTCAGCGTTGAATACAATTGTAGGTGATTGACAACAGTCTCCTCCTTCTCCTTATAGTTGGTTCAGAGATAACATCACAATACAGATAATCCAACGCGTTTCGTCTTATACAAAAGACTTAATCAGGGGTACATATCGAATGACTGGAACGTACAGTTGTTTATACGAACAGTAAAATACGATAAGACTCGTTCATATGTGCTTGGTGGGAAATCCCATATATCACCGGGGCTTTCTGGTATACAGCCAGTTGGCCTTATAGTGAGAAAACTTGTAAAAGAAAAATTTGGATACCCAGGTACAGAAATATCACTTAGGGAACCTTTCTGTGAATCTGTAGCAGAAGCTCAGTACCTGTGTAATGAGTCTTATCGTTTTTTACTGTTCGTATAAACAACTGTACGTTCCAGTCATTCGAGATGTACCCCTGATGAAGTCTTTTGTATAAGATGAAACGCGTTGTATTATCTGTATTGTGATGTTATCTCTGAACCAACTATAAGGAGAAGGAGGAGACTGTTGTCAATCACCTACAATTGTATTCAACGCTAAGAGTCATACTGCTTAAAGTGTGGAATAACACATCTCCTCTGTATCAATATTGATTTTGAAGTTATTATGTCTTTTAATACATTGTATATCTTGGAACATGTTATTACTTTGTTTTAAACATCGTTAACCATTCAAGGGTTAAAAAATTGGGTGTTGATACGACCCCCTGGCGCCGATTCTACTATTGTTTATATATATATATTGTGACAAGAACACTGGGATAGTGTTTGAGGGCAGGTATATTTGTCCCAGGTTCTTGTCTTACATGTTTTAGAAAATGTTAACTTCTAGGAAAAATGCTTTTTGTTTTGTCTGAACCTTTTCAGTTTGCTGTAAAAGCTGGGTAAAGGCTCTGAGAGAGAGATAAGGCGAGTTCTAGACATTGGGCCCAGTTCGGGTCTTTGGCCTCACAGAGGGCTAATCAGGGTTTCAGCTGTGTAAGAGTGATATAGTGCTTCTAACCTGATTAGTATGGGCAGACTGCCTGGGAAGGCTGCAGGACCTGTGTGTGAGAGACACGCTTTCTGATGCAAGTAAGCTATACAGTATGTACTGAAGAACTCTGTGTTTTGTTTAGTGACAGTTAGGAACATCTTATGTTTAGTTAGTGCCGGACAGGCAAGGTATTTTTATTTTGGGGTTTGTTTTATTTTCTGTTTCAATAAAACTGGCCGGGGTCAGTTGTACCAGAAACTGGACTTGTGTTGTTCCTCAGCTACTGCGTACTGCCATATTCCCCAGGAAAAGGCACCTTGCACCCCTACAGTGTTACAACTTGGTGGAGAATGCGAGCAGGCCGTTCTGCGCATAAGTGAAAGCAGCAGCTTTGTGAGGCCTGCAGAAAACGGTGGTTTATGCAGATACAGCCCAGTGTGAAGTTACTGAGACTCACCCCTGAGGGTTTGATATATGTCCTGGGTGAAAGCAGCTGCAAAGCCGCCTGAAAAATCTGTTGACATGGAGGATCTGCTTAAAGCCTTGCTGCAAGCTACAGCGGCTCAGCAGGAGGCCAACCGACAGCAGCAGGTGGCAATGGAGGAAAATAGGAGACAACAGCAGGTGGCAATGGAGGAAAATTGGAGACTACAGCAGGAGGCCAACAGACAGCAGCAGGTGGCAATGGAGGAAAATAAGAGACAACAGCAGGCAGTTGTTGATGAACTTTACAGGCAACAGCGTCAGGATAGAGAGGCCTTAGCAGAAGTGGTGCAGAGACTTGCAGCTCGGGTTGGAGATGTGGCCGTCAGTGCTCCAACCAGCTCTAGTTCTATACGAGCCAGTCACTTCCTGCAGAAAATGACAGAGGCTGATGATGTGGAGGCCTATCTGACCACGTTTGAAAGGACTGCCGAGCGTGAGAACTGGCCGAAAGCACAGTGGGCCAGTCTGCTGGCACCTTTCCTGTCAGGTGAGCCCCAAAAAGCTTACTTTGATTTAAGCCCTGCTGAGGCTCGGGACTATGATAAACTAAAGACTGAGATCCTGACCCGCCTGGGAGTCACGCTGTCAGTACGAGCACAACGGGTGCACCGTTGGCTGTACGCCATGGAGAAGCCTCCGCGCTCCCAGATGCACGACCTTATTCAGCTAACAAAAAAATGGCTACAGCCAGAGACATTAACTGGTCCCCAGATGGTGGAAAGAGTCGTCATGGACCGCTACTTGAGATCTTTGCCCATGGTCCTGCGCAAGTGGGTGAGCCATGGAAACCCGGGTACTGCTGACCAATTAGTGGACATGGTAGAGAGGTATTTGGCAGCAGAGGAACTACTGATGACCACCCAGCAGCCCATAGATCCTCGACAGCGCCCTTCAGTAAAGACTGGTAAGACTGTTCCGTGGGAAAACGTTGCTGGGCGGTTAAGAGAACGCAAGGCTGGAGAGACTGTAAACACTGGCCCTGGAAACAGGCCAATGGGGCTAGAACGGTCTATGCTGCCCAAATGGGTTGATAATCGTGTGGTTAAATGTTTTAGGTGTGGTATGCCAGGTCATGTTATTGCCAATTGCCCAGTCACGCAAGAACCCATGCAATGTGATGCTGCCTTTGAATGTCGCAGAATGTCTTTCTTTGCTAGGTTAGCCTGTACTGTGGTACCTTCACCTGAGCTGGAAAAACAAATGTGTGATGTGTTCTTAGAAGGTAACCGGGTAGAGGCCTTGCTAGATTCAGGAAGTTTAGTTACCCTCGTGAAAGCTGGGTTAGTGAACCCCTTAAAGGTCCAGCAAATACCTATTGGGGTAACTTGCATACATGGGGATATCCAACATTATGCCACTGCTGAGGTGAATATAGAAACTTGTTGTGGGTCAGCAATGGTTAAAGTGGGACTGGTCCCTACCTTGGTGCATGAGGCCATAATAGGGAGGGATTTTCCTCATTTTTGGAAACTGTGGGAATCACGGTTATCAACAGATGTGAGAAGTAAAAAGCCAGTTGATAATACCGGTGATTTTATGGATGTACGTGGGTCTTCGGAACTTTCTGGCCCTTTGCCTTTTGCTAGTTTGGCTGGGGAAGTGACAGATGGGGAGTCCAGTGAGGACCCTCTTGCCGGGAACAGAGACATAGTAGTTAGAACTGAAAGCGTGCCTGACCTGGAGGTAAAGAAGGATCTGTTTGCGTCTGAACAGTTAAAGGATCCTACCTTAATAAAGGCTAGAGAGAATGTTAAGATTGTTAATGGGGAACCTGTGGTACCAGGTGACAGGGTTACGTATCCCCACATGGCCATCTGTAATGAGCTCTTGTACCACATTGTCAAAAGGGGTGAGGATGTGGTGGAACAGCTGGTAGTTCCCCAGCCTTATCGGAGAACGGTACTAGATTTAGCTCATAGTCACGTTACCGCAGGACATTTAGGGGCAGAAAAAACCACTGAAAGAGTTTTACAAAGGTTCTTTTGGCCAGGGGTTTATAAAGAAGTGTCTGAATATTGTTCTTCCTGTCCTGAATGCCAGTATCATGCCCCTAGACCCCATTTCAGGAGCCCACTAGTTCCCATGCCTATTATAGAGGTCCCGTTTGACAGAATAGCCATGGATCTCGTGGGGCCCTTGTTAAAGTCTGCTCGGGGCCATCAGTATATCCTGGTAATTATGGACTATGCCACTCGATATCCTGAGGCTGTCCCTTTACGCACTATCACAACCAAGGCGATAGCTAGGGAGCTGGTGCAGGTATTTAGTAGAGTGGGAATACCAAAAGAAATTTTGACTGACCAAGGTACTCCATTTATGTCAAGGATCATGAAAGAATTGTGCAAGTTATTTAAGGTCACTCACCTCAGGACGTCCATCTACCATCCCCAAACTGACGGGTTGGTGGAAAGGTTTAATAAAACATTAAAAAGTATGTTAAAAAAGGTTGTTGAGAGAGATGGGAAAAACTGGGATTGTTTGTTGCCCTACTTGTTAATGGCCATCAGAGAAGTTCCTCAGTCCTCTACGGGGTTTTCTCCATTTGATTTGTTGTATGGTAGACACCCCAGAGGGCTGTTGGATGTTGCCAAAGAGACGTGGGAAGGACAGCCCACTCCTTATAGAAGCGTTATTGAGCATGTAACACAAATGCAGGATAGGATTGCAGCCGTGGTACCTGTTGTCAGAGAGCACATGGAACAGGCCCAAAGTGCTCAACAGAGGGTCTATAACCGGAGTGCCAAGATACGGGAATTTGCTCCTGGAGATAGAGTTCTTGTTTTGGTACCCACTGTGGAAAGCAAATTCCTAGCTAAATGGCAGGGTCCATTTGAGATTAGGGAAAAAATGAATGAGGTTAATTACAAAGTATACCAGCCGGGAAAGAGAAAACCCGAACAGATCTACCATGTTAACTTAATCAAACCCTGGAAAGATAGGTTGTCTCTGTCAGCGGAGCCTTGCCCTTCGGTGTCTTCACCCCGGTTGCTTCCCGCAGTGAAGGTGTCAGAGACATTATCAGCTGATCAGAACAATCAGGTTAAAGAATTTCTCATCCAAAATAGGGAGGTATTTTCAGAACTGCCTGGCCGAACGACCATAATAAAACATGACATTGTCACAGAACCAGGGGTCAGGGTTCATTTAAAGCCATATAGGATTCCTGAAGCTCAGCGAGAAGCTATTTCTAAGGAAGTTAAAACCATGTTAGAACTTGGAGTCATAGAGGAGTCTAACAGTGAGTGGTCCAGTCCCATAGTGCTCATCCCGAAGCCCGACGGTAGCATACGCTTCTGTAATGACTTTCGTAAGTTAAATGAGGTGTCCAAGTTTGACGCATACCCCATGCCCCGTGTGGATGAGCTTGTAGAAAGGCTGGGAACAGCCAGGTTTCTCACCACATTGGACCTGACCAAAGGTTACTGGCAAATACCTTTATCTGATAGCGCCAAAGAAAAAACAGCCTTTTCGGTTCCGGAGGGGCTGTACCAGTATAAGATGTTACCCTTTGGGTTGCATGGGGCTCCAGCAACCTTTCAACGGGCGATGGATAAAATTTTGAGGCCCCATAGAAAATATGCAGCTGCCTATTTGGATGATGTGGTAATTCACAGTACAGACTGGGGGTCACATTTGGTTAAAGTACAAGCAGTACTGGACTCAATCAGAGAGGCAGGGTTAACTGCTAACCCAAAGAAGTGCTGCCTCGCAATGGAGGAGGTCAAATACTTGGGCTTCACCATAGGCAGAGGTCTGATTAGGCCCCAATTGAATAAAGTTGATGCTATTCAAAACTGGCCTCGTCCAGTGAATAAAAAACAGGTAAGGGCTTTTTTGGGAATTACTGGGTACTATAGACGGTTTATTCCTAATTTTGCGACCACAGCGGTGCCGTTGTCAGACCTTACCAAAGGGAAGCAGTCAAATGTGGTGAAATGGAACCCTGATGCAGAAAAGGCGTTCCAAGCGTTAAAAGTGGCTTTGTGTTCACAACCGGTGTTGATAACACCAGATTTTTCAAAAGAATTTGTGGTACAGACAGATGCCTCAGAGGTAGGGATAGGTGCTGTGCTGTCCCAAACCAGAGAAGGGGACGAACACCCTATCATTTCTTTGAGTAGGAAACTCAATGAGCATGAAAAAAGGTATGCCATTGTGGAAAAGGAGGCTTTGGCCATTAAGTGGGCACTAGATACCTTGAGATATTACCTCTTGGGTAGACAATTCAGACTAGTGACAGACCATGCCCCTTTAAAATGGATGTATGTAAATAGAGGCAAGAATGCTCGTGTAACTAGATGGTTTCTAGCGTTGCAGGACTTTAAGTTTACTGTCGAACATAGACCGGGAACACAATTGGCCAACGCAGATGCATTGTCTCGCATCTTCTGTTTGGGGGCTACAAGTGTTCCGGCCCCTAGGTCGAAACAGGGGAGGGGGATATGTGACAAGAACACTGGGATAGTGTTTGAGGGCAGGTATATTTGTCCCAGGTTCTTGTCTTACATGTTTTAGAAAATGTTAACTTCTAGGAAAAATGCTTTTTGTTTTGTCTGAACCTTTTCAGTTTGCTGTAAAAGCTGGGTAAAGGCTCTGAGAGAGAGATAAGGCGAGTTCTAGACATTGGGCCCAGTTCGGGTCTTTGGCCTCACAGAGGGCTAATCAGGGTTTCAGCTGTGTAAGAGTGATATAGTGCTTCTAACCTGATTAGTATGGGCAGACTGCCTGGGAAGGCTGCAGGACCTGTGTGTGAGAGACACGCTTTCTGATGCAAGTAAGCTATACAGTATGTACTGAAGAACTCTGTGTTTTGTTTAGTGACAGTTAGGAACATCTTATGTTTAGTTAGTGCCGGACAGGCAAGGTATTTTTATTTTGGGGTTTGTTTTATTTTCTGTTTCAATAAAACTGGCCGGGGTCAGTTGTACCAGAAACTGGACTTGTGTTGTTCCTCAGCTACTGCGTACTGCCATATTCCCCAGGAAAAGGCACCTTGCACCCCTACAGTGTTAGATATATATATATATATATATCTATCTATCACACACACACACACACATATATATATATATATATACAGTATATATATATATATATACACACAAAAGCATACATACAGTCTCACACGTATACACATGCATGTATACTGTTACACACTGACAGTTACACACTTATACACATACATTCACACAGACACATACATTCACAAACATAGTCACACACTTATACATATATATATACATTTGTCACACACAGTCAGAAACATATACACCTTACCGCAAACAATCACACATTTATACACATATTATACATATACTGTAGAGTGCTCTTCTCCTCCCTCTTACCTCACTATCACACACTGACTGGGTGGGCTGTGGGCACATGTCTATAGCTGCTCCTACTGCCTTCTCTCCTCCCTCCTCTCACATGCTGCCTGCAGTGAAACTAAAAGCAGTGGCGTGTAGCCCCACCCCGGCTTGGATTCCACCCCTCTGCCCTCTCCCTCTTCTCTCTTTCGAATTTATGCAGTTTGCAGTGCACTTTGCACTGCAGCTGCACACTGAACTGTGGGGCCCCTAGCAGCAGGGGGGCCCAGGGAATTGTACCCCCTGTGACCCCCCCTTAATCCGGCTCTGATGGTACGCCTGACACACTTAAGATCCTGAGTCTCTTGACAGAAAATGCCTTGAGCAACTTGACCTCCCTGGTGACAAATACCTATGTCAAAACTGGAAGTTATGGTACAGGAGCAAGGGGGTGGGGTAGGTATAGAAATTGGAGTCACATCAGTATACTTGGGTACAACTCCCAAACCTGGAGAAGGTGGACAAAATCCAGATTTGTTTTCTTCTGTTTAATTGTGGTAGTAGGACATCTGGATTAGTAGGTCAGCAGCGTCAGGGCATGGTCAAAAATAGGATTTTGGTTACCTACCGGTAAATCCTTTTCTCGTAGTCCATAGAGGATGCTGGAGTCCACATTAGTACCATGGGGTATAGACTGGTCCACCAGGAGCCATTGGCACTTTAAGAGTTTGAGAGTGTGGGCTGGCTCCTCCCTCTATGCCCCTCCTACCAGACTCTAGAAACTGTGCCCGAGGAGACGGACATCTTCGAGAGAAGGATTATTCACAGATAGTGGTGAGATTCGTACCAGCTCACACATACAAGGCACGCCAAGCCAACGTATCTTGAACATTCAGCTACTGCTGAAACAGTACTTAACAATTAACAATGCAGTACTCAACTAAAACGAAGTGGTACTGAACCAAATAACAGTTGCAGAAAAACGAAGCGCTGGGCGGGCGCCCAGCATCCTCTACGGACTACGAGAAAAGGATTTACCGGTAGGTAACCAAAATCCTATTTTCTCTTACATCCTAGAGGATGCTGGGGTCCACATTAGTACCATGGGCATGTACCAGAGCTCCCAGAACGGGAGGGAGAGCGTGGAGGCTCCTGCAGAACTTATTGACTGAACTTCAGATCATCAGAGGCCAAAGTACCTTCTGACAGGGAGACAGTTTTGGAAGCCATTCACAAGCTGTATTCCCAGCAGGTGATAATCAAGATACCCCTCCTGCAACAGGGAACGGGGTATTATTCCACACTGTTGTGGTACCGAAGCCGGACGGCTCGGTGAGACCGATTCTAAATCTAAAATCTTTGAACACTTACATACAGAGGTTCAAATTCAAGATTGAGTCACTCAGAGCAGTGATTGCGAACCTGGAAGAAGGGGACTACATGATGTCTCGGGACATCAAGGATGCTTACCTTCATGTCAAAATTTACCCTTCTCACCAAGGGTACCTCAGGTTTATGGTACAGAACTGTCACTATCAGTTCAGACGCTGCCGTATGGATGGTCCACGGCACCCCGGGTCTTTACCAAGGTAATGGCCGAAATGATGATATTCCTTCGAAGGAAGTGAATTTTAGTTATCCCTTACTTGGACAATTCCCTGATAAGGGTAAGATCCAGGGAACAGTTGGAGGTCGGTGTAGCACTATCTCAGGTAGTGTTGCGGCAGCACGATTGGATTCTCAATATTCCAAAATCGCACCTGGTTCCGACGACGTGTCTTCTGTTCCTAGGGATGATCCTGGACACAGTCCAGAAAAAGGTGTTTCTCCCGGAGGAGAAAGCCAGGGAGTTATCCGAGCTAGTCAGGAACCTCCTAAAACCGAGCCAAGTCTCAGTGCATCAATGCACAAGGGTTCTGGGTAAAATGGTGGCTTCCTACGAAGCAATCCCATTCGACAGATTCCACGCACCAGTGGGACCTGCTGGACAAATGGTCCGGGTCGCATCTTCAGATGCATCAGCGGATAACCCTGTCACCAAGGACAAGGGTGTCCCTCCTGTGGTGGTTGCAGAGTGCTCATCTTCTAGAGGGCCGCAGATTAGGCATTCAGGACTGGGTCCTGGTGACCACGGATGCCAGCCTGCGAGGCTGGGGAGCAGTCACACAGGGAAGGAATATCCAGGGCTTATGGTCAAGCCTGGAGACATCACTTCACATAAATATCCTGAAGCTAAGGGACATTTACAATGCTCTAAGCTTAGCAAGACCTCTGCTTCAAGGTCAGCCGGTGTTGATCCAGTCGGACAACATCACGGCAGTCACCCACGTAAACAGACAGGGTGGCACAAGAAGCAGGAGGGCAATGGCAGAAGCTGCAAGGATTCTTCGCTGGGCGGAAAATCATGTGATAGCACTGTCAGCAGTATTCATTCCGGGAGTGGACAACTGGGAAGCAGACTTCCTCAGCACGACCTCCACCCGGGAGAGTGGGGACTTCACCCAGAAGTCTTCCACATGATTAAAAACTCGACAGGTATTGCGCCAGGTCCAGGGACCCTCAGGCAATAAGCTGTAGACGCTCTGGTAACACCGTGGGTGTACCAGTCAGGGTATGTGTTCCCTCCTCTGCCTCTCATACCCAAGGTACTGAGATTGATAAGATGGAGAGGAGTAAGCTCTATATTCGTGGTTCCGGATTGGCCAAGAAGAACTTGGTAACCGGAACTTCAAGAGATGCTCACGGAAGATCCGTGGCCTCTACCTCTAAGAAGGGACCTGCTCCAGCAAGGACCCTGTCTGTTCCAAGACTTACCGCGGCTGCGTTTGACGGCATGGCGGTTGAACGCCGGATCCTGAAGGAAAAAAGGCATTCCGGATGAAGTCATCCCTATCCTGATCAAAGCCAGGAAGGATGTAACCGCAAAAACATTATCACCGCAATTGGCGAAAATATGTTGCGTGGTGCGAGGCCAGTAAGGCCCGACGGAGGAAATTCAACTGGGTCGTTTCCTACATTTCCTGCAAACATGAGTGTCTATGGGCCTGAAATTGGGGTCCATTAAGGTTCAAATTTCGGCCCTGTCAATTTTCTTCCAAAAAAGAACTAGCTTCAGTCCCTGAAGTTCAGACGTTTGTAAAAGGGGTACTGCATATACAGCCTCCTTTTGTGCCTCCAGTGGCACTTTGGGATCTCAATGTAGTTTTGGGTTCCAAAAGTCACATTGGTTTGAACCACTTAAATCTGTGGAGTTAAAATATCTCACATGAAAAGTGGTCATGCTGTTGGCCCTGGCCTGGGCCAGGCGCGTGTCAGAATTGGCGGCTTTATCCTGAAAAAGCCCTTATCTGATTTTCCATTCGGACAGGGCGGAATTGAGGACTCGTCCTCAGTTTCTCCCCAAGGTGGTTTCAGCGTTTCACCTGAACCAACCTATTGGTGGTGCCTGCGGCTACTAGGGACTTGGAGGCCTCCAAGTTGCTAGACGTTGTCAGTGCCCTGAAAATATATGTTTCCAGGACGGCTGGAGTCAGGAAATCTGACTCGCTGTTTATCCTGTATGCACCCAACAAGCTGGGTGCTCCTGCTTCTAAGCAGACTATTGCTCGTTGGATTTGTAGTACAATTCAGCTTGCACATTCTGTGGCAGGCCTGCCACAGCCAAAAATCTGTAAATGCCCACTCCACAAGGAAGGTGGGCTCATCTTGGGCGGCTGCCCGAGGGGTCTCGGCTTTACAACTTTGCCAAGCAGCTACTTGGTCAGGAGCAAATACGTTTGTAAAATTCTACAAAATTGATATCCTGGCTGAGGAGGACCTGGAGTTCTCTCATTTGGTGCTGCAGAGTCATCCGCACTCTCCCGCCCGTTTGGGAGCTTTGGTATAATCCCCATGGTCCTTACGGAGTCCCCAGCATCCACTTAGGACGTTAGAGAAAATAAGAATTTACTTACCGATAATTCTATTTCTCATAGTCCGTAGTGGATGCTGGGCGCCCATCCCAAGTGCGGATTGTCTGCAATACTTGTACATAGTTATTGTTACAAAAATCGGGTTATTATTGTTGTGAGCCATCTTTCAGAGGCTCCTCTGTTATCATGCTGTTAACTGGGTTCAGATCACAGGTTATACGGTGTGATTGGTGTGGCTGGTATGAGTCTTACCCGGGATTCAAAATCCTTCCTTATTGTGTACGCTCGTCCGGGCACAGTATCCTAACTGAGGCTTGGAGGAGGGTCATAGGGGGAGGAGCCAGTGCACACCAGATAGTCCTAAAGCTTTCTTTAGATGTGCCCAGTCTCCTGCGGAGCCGCTATTCCCCATGGTCCTTACGGAGTCCCCAGCATCCACTACGGACTATGAGAAATAGAATTATCGGTAAGTAAATTCTTATTTTTTTTTTCTTTTTAATATTTTTAGTTAATTCTAAATCAAATATGACAAATTATTTTTATGGTTTCAGTGAATGTTGCAGTTATGAATCAAAAGTGATAAATTCCAGAGGCAAAATACATGTGGTGACAGTGTCACAAAACAGGAATGGACATACGTTGGACCCGAGTCGCATGCATCCAGATAACATGTGCAATGAGTTGAAGGTGGACATAAAGTTTCAGAAATATTTTGAAAATGTAGTAGGACTTTCTGACTGCTGACAGGTGGCTTAGTGGCTGCATGTAGGTGGTCTGTCTTATGCAATGTCACAGGTTTGTTGTGTACAGAGATGCAGAATTGTTCATATAGTTCCGCAAAGAGCCCCGACAGTTCACGTTTTCCAGGCCTCCTTACAGAATCACAGTGTAGTAATTAGCTTTATTTGTGGCTCTTTTAAAATGTGTCATTGAATAATGAATACACCTATGTACCTGCTAGGGGACCTGGAAAACATGAACGGGTGGGGATCATTAAGGACAGAGTGGCAGATGTATTGAGCCTGGAGCGGCGATAAAGTAGTGATAAGTGCAAGGTGATAACGCAACAGCCAATCAGCTCCTAACTGTCAATTTACGTATTGTAGCTGTCAGGGCCGGCTCCAGGCCTACTAGCACCCTGAACGAAAACATAAAGCGCCCCCCCCCCCCCCCCCCATGCGCGCGCCGAAGGCACGCTCCAGGAAAAGTGGGCGTGGCCTCTTGGAAAGTGGGCGTGACCTCATAACTTCATATTATTAGACTATAAATAAATATGTTTTCACACCCCCTCTACGCACACAATTAGCAGCCTTACACATAACAGCCACAGTAGTGTTCCTTACACAATGTCTCCAGTATAGTGTCAGATACACATAATGTCTCCAGTATAGTGCCAGATACACAATGTGCAGTGCCAGATAGACATGATATGCCCCCCAGCAGTGCCAGCTACACACAATATGCCCCCCAGCAGTGCCAGCTACACGATAGTGTTCACTTTTTAGGGCAGGGAGGGCACATTTTTAAGTTAGGAGGGCAAAATGATGTACATACTGTAATGCTTGTTGCTCATCTACCTACATGGTAAAGCATGGACAGTGTGCGCCGAAGGCGCGCAGCAAAAATTTAGGGGCGTTGCTTCATGGGGAAGGTGCGTGCCATATAATAGTGGCAATTCACATTACACCACACAGTAGTGCAGTTAATACACACTGCACCAGGTAGAACCTCCTAGACACTTTGCGCCAGGCAGAGCACGTTAGACACTTTGCGCCAGGCAGAGCACGTTAGACACTTTGCGCCAAGCAGAGCACGTTAGACACTTTGCGCCAGGCAGAGCACGTTAGACACTTTGCTCCAGGCAGAGCACGTTAGACACTTTGCGCCAGGCAGAGCACGTTAGACACATTGCCTAGCCACAGACGCCTAGCGGGAACACTACATGATATGCTCCCCAGCCGTGTCAGCTACACATGACATGCCCCCCAGCAGTGCCAGCAACACATGACATGCCCCCCAGCAATGCCAGATACATAAATGGCCACACAGTGCCAGATATGTAGATACAGAAAAGCCCCCACAGTGCCAGATAAATGCCCCCACAGTGCCAGATAAATGCCCCCACAGTGCTACATAAATGCCCCCACAGTGCCAGATATGACCCCACAGTGCTACATAAATGCCCCCAGTGCCAGATAAATGCCCCCACAGTGCCAGATAAATGCCCCCACAGTGCCAGATAAATGTCCCCACAGTGCCAGATAAATGCCCACAGTGCCAGATAAATGCTCCCACAGTGCCAGATAAATGCCCCCACAGTGCCAGATAAATGCCCCCACAGTGCCAGATAAATGTCCCCACAGTGCCAGATAAATGTCCCCACAGTGCCAGATAAATGTCCCCACAGTGCCAGATAAATGCCCCACAGTGCCAGATAAATGCCCCCACAGTGCCAGATAAATGCCCCCAGTGCCAGATAAATGCCCCCAGTGCCAGATAAATGTCCCCACAGTGCCAGATAAATGCCCCCAGTGCCAGATAAATGCCCCCACAGTGGCAGATAAATGCCCCCAGTGCCAGATAAATGTCCCCACAGTGCCAGATAAATGTCCCCACAGTGCCAGATAAATGCCCCCAGTGCCAGATAAATGCCCCCACAGTGCCAGATAAATGCCCCCACAGTGCCAGATAAAAGTCCCCACAGTGCCAGATAAATGTCCCCACAGTGCCAGATAAATGTCCCCACAGTGCCAGATAAATGCCCCCAGTGCCAGATAAATGCCCCCACAGTGCCAGATAAATGTCCCCACAGTGCCAGATAAAGGTCCCCACAGTGCCAGATAAATGCCCCCACAGTGCCATAAATTCACTCACACCCCCCCCCCCCCAAATACCTGCGGCGTTGGAGGGGGAGGAGTACTGCTGTGCGGGGGTGCGGGCGGGTGCAGTGCAGGTCCGCGTGCGGGCGGGCAGCCAGGAAGCCTCTGCTGTGCGCGCTGCGCGGCGCCGGCGTCTGACGTTAGACACCGGCGCCGCTCAGCGCGTATAGCGCACTCAAGTCACACACGATGCTGCAGTGCACAGGGCCGGCTCCATGTTCGAATATGGCGGCGCCAGCGCTTAAGGGTGGCGCCCTGCGCGGCCGCACTATTCGAACATGCCTAGAGCCGGCCCTGGTAGCTGTTTGGCTGCTGCGTTATCTACTTGCACTTATAACTGGTTTATCACCTCTCCAGGCTTTTGCCCCATGGTTTGGGAACAACTGATATAGGCCATAGGTGTAAGCTTCGATGGTGCATCTAAAAATGCCCCATGTGAGTTTTCAGCATAACCATTTGTGGAAAGTGGGAGACTCAGTCCTTGCACATTTGGACGTATGGTTATACACCAGGAGAAGGTTTTGTAGCTGCGTTTGCATAAAGTCGCAGACGTGCGTTCTGCAAAAGAAGTAGACGCAGCTGCATCTGACCCATAAATTGTCCATAGAGTATTTTATATTAAATTCTAGAAAGATGAGGTTATATGAGAGTAGTATGTTTCAGAACACATTTTCTTAATTTTCCAAATAAACATGCAAATATGTTGGTGCATCGTGAGAATGTGATTAGCATAAAACTGGAACAGGTGTAACATAAAGTTATTTGCAAACATTGGCCCTCATTCCGAGTTGTTCGCTCGCTAGCTGCTTTTAGCAGCCGTGCATACGCTAAGCCGCCGCCCTCTGGGAGTGTATCTTAGCTTAGCAGAAGTGCGAACGAAAGGATCGCAGCATCGCTACAAAAAAAGTTTGTGCAGTTTCAGAGTAGCTCGAGACTTACTCCTAGCTAGCGATCACTTCAGTCTGTTTAGTTCCTGTTTTGACGTCACAAACACGCCCTACGTTTCCCCAGCCACTCCTGCGTTGTTATCCGACACGCCTGCGTTTTTTCACACACTCCCCGAAAACGGTCAGTTTCCTCCCAGAAACACCCATTTCCTGTCAATCACTCTGCAGCCAGCAGTGCGACTGAAAAGCGTCGCTAGACCTTGTGTAAAACTACATTGGCTTTTGTGAAAGTACGTCGCGCGTGCGCCCTGCGCACCATACGCATGCGCAGAAGTGCCGATTTTTAGCCTGATCGCTGCGCTGCGAACAACGGCAGCTAGCGATCAACTCGGAATGAGGGCCATTGTGTGAGAGGGTTGTTTTCCTTCTCAGATAAAGCAATGGGGCCAAAAGAGAATGTTAAGTTACATTTTGCCTGTAATATGTAACAAACATAAAGGCTCTTCAGTTGGAAAGGCCTGGAGACCTCAAAAATAAATTATGTTCTGCAATTAGCAGACTTGGTCGACGGATCTACTGGTGCAGCTGCCCATCAGGTAAGTGAGTGGCCGAAAAGCAGGAATTAAGAAAGCAGTAGTGGAATGTAGTCAGGATCCTGGTAGTCACCATCCTGATGGTCCCAATTAGCGCCTGCAGAATCTGATTGTCAAAATACCAGCAAATCCCGATGGTGAGTATAAGGTTTAGAATACTCAACTAAATTAGTCAGGATTTTGACCGTGTGGATTCCACTGACGGTAGTGTGAATGTTGGTATAGTGTACCCATCCCTTTGTAATCACTGTCTAAGATCCACACTGGACAAAACCTAAGTATGGTACGCAGAGCTGGATTAAGGCTTTGGGGGGCCCGGGGCATTTAAGACTGGGGGGTCCCTCATTCAGATGTGGACGGAGTAGCTATCGCTGCTGCTTACATAAAAGCAGCAGCGATAGCACTAATGTGGTAATGCAGCAGTAGGCATCATGCCTCCAGCTGCATTACTGATATGTACTATGTCCAAGGATGGGGATTTAGTTGGTGACAATACCGACGGCTACATCCCAAACCCCCTAAATCCCGACAAGCATTGGCTGGCTGCGTGACTCAAGGGGTTGCGCAAGCCGCCTGCCACAATACCTACCAAGTGGCCAGGAAATATCCGTCCTTTGACAGAGATCCTGGCCTACTGTGTCCCCGGAGACATGCCTCTGTTTGGAGAAATGGAGGCCGTCGCTGCCCCCAAACGGCATCAGACTGTCAATCACTGACAGTCTGATGCCATCTTATGTCTGGCGCCGCAGACCTGTACTGCGCACATGCAGTACGGGTCTGGTCCATGCACAAAGTACTGAATATCGGTACTTTGCTGCATGAACCGCTATTCATCCACATCTCAATAAGAACCATAGTGCGCAAGCCTTCTGTGTGTACATAAACAGGGAGCATGGACACACGTCACACAAAAAATTCACTTCACATGCCCCCAGCATCATGCACACAGCAGGTGGGAGCGTTCCCTCTGTACCTTTTCTCCATCCCACAGGTGGGACAGTACCCGAAAAACAGGACGGTCCCACCAAAACGTGATGGTTGGCAGGAAATGCATGCACTCATACTCATATACACTCACACACACACTATATATATATATATATATATATATATATATATCAAACAAATACTCTCCCTCTGCGCTAACTGGTATACTTAGTAAGGACTGTCACCTTAAATAAAACCAGGAGAAATTTAATGAAGGCAGCCTGATTCAACTAAGTCCCCTGTTAGATGGAACTACAAATAGAAATATACAACAATAGAAGAATCGGCGCCAGGGGGTCGTATCAACACCCAATTTTTTAACCCTTGAATGGTTAACGATGTTAAAAACAAAGTAATAACATGTTCCAACATATAAAATTTATTAAAAGACATAATAACTTCAAAATCAATATTGATACAGAGATGTGTTATTCCACACTTTAAGCAGTATGACTCAGCGTTGAATACAATTGTAGGTGATTGACAACAGTCTCCTCCTTCTCCTTATAGTTGGTTCAGAGATAACATCACAATACAGATAATCCAACGCGTTTCGTCTTATACAAAAGACTTAATCAGGGGTACATATCGAATGACTGGAACGTACAGTTGTTTATACGAACAGTAAAATACGATAAGACTCGTTCATATGTGCTTGGTGGGAAATCCCATATATCACCGGGGCTTTCTGGTATACAGCCAGTTGGCCTTATAGTGAGAAAACTTGTAAAAGAAAAATTTGGATACCCAGGTACAGAAATATCACTTAGGGAACCTTTCTGTGAATCTGCAGCAGAAGCTCAGTACCTGTGTAACGAGTCTTATCGTATTTTACTGTTCGTATAAACAACTGTACGTTCCAGTCATTCGAGATGTACCCCTGATGAAGTCTTTTGTATAAGATGAAACGCGTTGGATTATCTGTATTGTGATGTTATCTCTGAACCAACTATAAGGAGAAGGAGGAGACTGTTGTCAATCACCTACAATTGTATTCAACGCTAAGAGTCATACTGCTTAAAGTGTGGTATAACACATCTCCTCTGTATCAATATTGATTTTGAAGTTATTATGTCTTTTAATACATTGTATATCTTGGAACATGTTATTACTTTGTTTTAAACATCGTTAACCATTCAAGGGTTAAAAAATTGGGTGTTGATACGACTCCCTGGCGCCGATTCTCCTATTGTTTATATATATATATATATATATCTATCACACACACATACATATATATATATATATATATATATATACACAGTATATATATATATAATAAGAATTTACTTACCGATAATTCTATTTCTCGTAGTCCGTAGTGGATGCTGGGGACTCCGTGAGGACCATGGGGAATAGCGGCTCCGCAGGAGACTGGGCACATCTAAAGAAAGCTTTAGGACTATCTGGTGTGCACTGGCTCCTCCCCCTATGACCCTCCTCCAAGCCTCAGTTAGATCTCTGTGCCCGAACGAGAAGGGTGCACACTAGGGGCTCTCCTGAGCTTCTTAGTGAAAGTTTTAGTTTAGGTTTTTTATTTTCAGTGAGACCTGCTGGCAACAGGCTCACTGCATCGAGGGACTAAGGGGAGAAGAAGCGAACTCACCTGCGTGCAGAGTGGATTGGGCTTCTTAGGCTACTGGACATTAGCTCCAGAGGGACGATCACAGGCCCAGCCTGGATGGGTCCCGGAGCCGCGCCGCCGGCCCCCTTACAGAGCCAGAAGGCAGAAGAGGTCCGGAAAATCGGCGGCAGAAGACGTCCTGTCTTCAACAAGGTAGCGCACAGCACTGCAGCTGTGCGCCATTGCTCTCAGCACACTTCACACTCCGGTCACTGAGGGTGCAGGGCGCTGGGGGGGGCGCCCTGAGACGCAATAAAAAACACCTTGGATGGTAAAAAATGCATCACATATAGCTCCTGGGCTATATGGATGCATTTAACCCCTGCCAGAATACATAGAAAAACGGGAGATAAGGCCGCCGATAAGGGGGCGGAGCCTATCTCCTCAGCACACTAGCGCCATTTTCCCTCACAGCTCCGTTGGAGGGAAGCTCCCTGTCTCTCCCCTGCAGTCACTACACTACAGAAAGGGTTAAAAAAGAGAGGGGGGGCACTAATTACGCGCAGTATTAAACATACAGCAGCTATAAAGGGAAAAACACTTATATAAGGTTATCCCTGTATATATATAGCGCTCTGGTGTGTGCTGGCAAACTCTCCCTCTGTCTCCCCAAAGGGCTAGTGGGGTCCTGTCCTCTATCAGAGCATTCCCTGTGTGTGTGCTGTATGTCGGTACGTTTGTGTCGACATGTATGAGGAGAAAAATGATGTGGAGACGGAGCAGATTGCCTGTAATAGTGATGTCACCCCCTAGGGGGTCGACACCTGAGTGGATGAACTGTTGGAAGAAATACGTGACAGTGTCAGCTCTGTATAAAAGACAGTGGTTGACATGAGACAGCCGGCTACTCAGCTTGTGCCTGTCCAGACGTCTCATAGGCCGTCAGGGGCTCTAGGATACTGTGCCCGGACGAGCGTACACAATAAGGAAGGATTTTGAATCCCGGGTAAGACTCATACCAGCCACACCAATCACACCGTACAACTTGTGATCTGAACCCAGTTAACAGCATGATAACAGAGGAGCCTCTAGAAAAGATGGCTCACTACAGCAATAACCCGAATTTTTGGCAACAATAACTATGTACCAGTATTGCAGACAATCCGCACTTGGGATGGGCGCCCAGCATCCACTACGGACTACGAGAAATAGAATTATCGGTAAGTAAATTCTTATTTTCTCTAACGTCCTAAGTGGATGCTGGGGACTCCGTAAGGACCATGGGGATTATACCAAAGCTCCCAAACGGGTGGGAGAGTGCGGATGACTCTGCAGCACCAAATGAGAGAACTCCAGGTCCTCCTCAGCCAGGGTATCAATTTTGTAGAATTTTACAAACGTATTTGCTCCTGACCAAGTAGCTGCTCGGCAAAGTTGTAAAGCCGAGACCCCTCGGGCAGCCGCCCAAGATGAGCCCACCTTCCTTGTGGAGTGAGCATTTACAGATTTTCGGCTGTGGCAGGCCTGCCACAGAATGTGCAAGCTGAATTGTACTACAAATTCAACGAGCAATAGTCTGCTTAGAAGCAGGAGCACCCAGCTTGTTGGGTGCATACAGGATAAACAGCGAGTCAGTTTTCCTGACTCCAGCCGTCCTGGAAACATATATTTTCAGGGCCCTGACAACGTCTAGCAACTTGGAGTCCTCCAAGTCCCTAGTAGCCACAGGCACCACAATAGGTTGGTTCAGGTGAAACGCTAAAACCACCTTAGGGAGAAACTGAGGACGAGTCCTCAATTCCGCCCTGTCCGAATGGAAAATCAGATAAGGGCTTTTACAGGATAAAGCCGCCAATTCTGACACGCGCCTGGCCCAGGCCAGGGCCAACAGCATGACCACTTTCCATGTGAGATATCTTAACTCCACAGATTTAAGTGGTTCAAACCAATGTGACTTTTGGAACCCAAAAACTACATTTGAGATCCCAAAGTGCCACTGGAGGCACAAAAGGAGGCTGTATATGCAGTACCCCTTTTACAAACGTCTGAACTTCAGGGACTGAAGCTAGTTCTTTTTGGAAGAAAATTGACAGGCCGAAATTTGAACCTTAATGGACCCCAATTTCAGGCCCATAGACCCTCCTGTTTGCAGGAAATGTAGGAATCGACCCAGTTGAATTTCCTCCGTCGGGCCTTACTGGCCTCGCACCACGCAACATATTTTCGCCAAATGCGGTGATAATGTTTTGCGGTTACATCCTTCCTGGCTTTGATCAGGATAGGGATGACTTCATCCGGAACGCCTTTTTTCCTTCAGGATCCGGCGTTCAACCGCCATGCCGTCAAACGCAGCCGCGGTAAGTCTTGGAACAGACAGGGTCCTTGCTGGAGCAGGTCCCTTCTTAGAGGTAGAGGCCACGGATCCTCCGTGAGCATCTCTTGAAGTTCCGGTTACCAAGTCCTTCTTGGCCAATCTGGAGCCACGAATATAGTGCTTACTCCTCTCCATCTTATCAATCTCAGTACCTTGGGTATGAGAGGCAGAGGAGGGAACACATACACTGACTGGTACACCCACGGTGTTACCAGAGCGTCTACAGCTATTGCCTGAGGGTCCCTTGACCTGGCGCAATACCTGTCGAGTTTTTCCCAACGGTTTATAATCATGTGGAAGACTTCTGGGTGAAGTCTCCACTCTCCCGGGTGGAGGTCGTGCTGAGGAAGTCTGCTTCCCAGTTGTCCACTCCCGGAATGAATACTGCTGACAGTGCTATCACATGATTTTCCGCCCAGCGAAGAATCCTTGCAGCTTCTGCCATTGCCCTCCTGCTTCTTGTGCCACCCTGTCTGTTTACGTGGGTGACTGCCGTGATGTTGTCCAACTGGATCAACACCGGCTGACCTTGAAGCAGAGGTCTTGCTAAGCTTAGAGCATTGTAAATGGCCCTTAGCTTCAGGATATTTATGTGAAGTGATGTCTCCAGGCTTGACCATAAGCCCTGGATATTCCTTCCCTGTGTGACTGCTCCCCAGCCTCGCAGGCTGGCATCCGTGGTCATCAGGACCCAGTTCTGAATGCCGAATCTGCGGCCCTCTAGAAGATGAGCACTCTGCAACCACCACAGGAGGGACACCCTTGTCCTTGGTGACAGGGTTATCCGCTGATGCATCTGAAGATGCGACCCGGACCATTTGTCCAGCAGGTCCCACTGGAAAGTTCTTGCGTGGAATCTGCCGAATGAGATTGCTTCGTAGGAAGCCACCATTTTACCCAGAACCCTTGTGTACTGAGACTTGGCTCGGTTTTAGGAGGTTCCTGACTAGCTCGGATAACTCCCTGGCTTTCTCCTCCGGGAGAAACACCTTTTTCTGGACTGTGTCCAGGATCATCCCTAGGAACAGAAGACAAGTCGTCGGAACCAGCTGCGATTTTGGAATATTGAGAATCCAATCGTGCTGCCGCAACACTACCTGAGATAGTGCTACACCGACCTCCAACTGTTCCCTGGATCTTACCCTTATCAGGGAATCGTCCAAGTAAGGGATAACTAAAATTCCCTTCCTTTGAAGGAATATCATCATTTCGGCCATTACCTTGGTAAAGACCCGGGGTGCCGTGGACCATCCATACGGCAGCGTCTGAACTGATAGTGACAGTTCTGTACCATAAACCTGAGGTACCCTTGGTGAGAAGGGTAAATTTTGACATGAAGGTAAGCATCCTTGATGTCCCGAGACATCATGTAGTCCCCTTCTTCCAGGTTCGCAATCACTGCTCTGAGTGACTCAATCTTGAATTTGAACCTCTGTATGTAAGTGTTCAAAGATTTTAGATTTAGAATCGGTCTCACCGAGCCGTCCGGCTTCGGTACCACAACAGTGTGGAATAATACCCCGTACCCTGTTGCAGGAGGGGTACCTTGATTATCACCTGCTTGTGAATGGCTTCCAAAACTGTCTCCCTGTCAGAAGGAGACATCGGTAAAGCCGACTTTAGGAAACGGCGAGGGGGAGACGTCTCGAATTCTAATTTGTACCCCTGAGATATCACCTGAAGGATCCAGGGGTCTACTTGCGAGTGAGCCCACTGCGCGCTGAAATTCATTGAGACGGGCCCCCCACCGTGCCCGATTCTGCTTGTAAAGCCCCAGCGTCATACTGAGGGCTTGGCAGAGGCGGGAGAGGGTTTCTGTTCCTGGGAACTGGCTGATTTCTGCAGCCTTTTTCCTCTCCCTCTGTCACGGGGCAGAAATGAGGAACCTTTTGCCCGCTTGTCCACAAAAAGACTGCGCCTGATAATACAGCGTCTTCTCATGTTGAGAGGCGACCTGGGGTACAAACGTGGATTTCCCAGCTGTTGCCGTGGCCACCAGGTCTGAAAGACCGACCCCAAATAACTCCTCCCCTTAATAAGGCAATACTTCCAAATGCCGTTTGGAATACGCATCACCTGACCACTGACGTGTCCATAACCCTCTACTGGTAGAAATGGACAACGCACTTAAACTTGATGCCAGTCGGCAAATATTCCGCTGTGCATCACGCATATATAGAAATGCATCTTTTAAATGCTCTATAGGCAAAAATATACTGTCCCTATCTAGGGTATCAATATTTTCAGTCAGGGAATCCGACCACGCCAAGCCAGCACTGCACATCCAGGCTGAGGCGATTGCTGGTCGCAGTATAACACCAGTATGTGTGTAAATACATTTTAGGATACCCTCCTGCTTTCTATCAGCAGGATCCTTAAGGGCGGCCATCTCAGGAGAGGGTAGAGCCCTTACAAGCGTGTGAGCGCTTTATCCACCATAGGGGGTGTTTCCCAACGCACCCTAACCTCTGGCGGGAAAGGATATAATGCCAATAACATTTTAGAAATTATCAGTTGTTATCGGGGGAAAACCACGCATCATCACACACCTCATTTAATTTCTCAGATTCAGGAAAACTACAGGTAGTTTTTCCTCACCGAACATAATACCCCTTTTTGGTGGTACTCGTATTATCAGAAATGTGTAAAACATTTTTCATTGCCTCAATCATGTAACGTGTGGCCCTACTGGAAGTCACATTTGTCTCTTCACCGTCGACACTGGAGTCAGTATCCGTGTCGGCGTCTATATCTGCCATCTGAGGTAACGGGCGCTTTAGAGCCCCTGACGGCCTATGAGACGTCTGGACAGGCACAAGCTGAGTAGCCGGCTGTCTCATGTCAACCACTGTCTTTTATACAGAGCTGACACTGTCACGTATTTCTTCCAACAGTTCATCCACTCAGGTGTCGACCCCCTAGGAGGTGACATCACTATTACAGGCAATCTGCTCCGTCTCCACATCATTTTTCTCCTCATACATGTCGACACAAACGTACCGACATACAGCACACACACAGGGAATGCTCTGATAGAGGACAGGACCCCACTAGCCCTTTGGGGAGACAGAGGGAGAGTTTGCCAGCACACACCAGAGCGCTATATATATACAGGGATAACCTTATATAAGTGTTTTTCCCTTTATAGCTGCTGTATGTTTAATACTGCGCGTAATTAGTGCCCCCCCTCTCTTTTTTAACCCTTTCTGTAGTGTAGTGACTGCAGGGGAGAGACAGGGAGCTTCCCTCCAACGGAGCTGTGAGGGAAAATGGCGCCAGTGTGCTGAGGAGATAGGCTCCGCCCCCTTATCGGCGGCCTTATCTCCCGTTTTTCTATGTATTCTGGCAGGGGTTAAATGCATCCATATAGCCCAGGAGCTATATGTGATGCATTTTTTGCCATCCAAGGTGTTTTTTATTGCGTCTCAGGGCGCCCCCCCCAGCGCCCTGCACCCTCAGTGACCGGAGTGTGAAGTGTGCTGAGAGCAATGGCGCACAGCTGCAGTGCTGTGCGCTACCTTGTTGAAGACAGGACGTCTTCTGCCGCCGATTTTCCGGACCTCTTCTGCCTTCTGGCTCTGTAAGGGGGCCGGCGGCGCGGCTCCGGGACCCATCCAGGCTGGGCCTGTGATCGTCCCTCTGGAGCTAATGTCCAGTAGCCTAAGAAGCCCAATCCACTCTGCACGCAGGTGAGTTCGCTTCTTCTCCCCTTAGTCCCTCGATGCAGTGAGCCTGTTGCCAGCAGGTCTCACTGAAAATAAAAAACCTAAACTAAAACTTTCACTAAGAAGCTCAGGAGAGCCCCTAGTGTGCACCCTTCTCGTTCGGGCACAGAGATCTAACTGAGGCTTGGAGGAGGGTCATAGGGGGAGGAGCCAGTGCACACCAGATAGTCCTAAAGCTTTCTTTAGATGTGCCCAGTCTCCTGCGGAGCCGCTATTCCCCATGGTCCTTACGGAGTCCCCAGCATCCACTTAGGACGTTAGAGAAATATATATATATAAATAAACACACAAAAGCATACATACAGTCTCACACGTATACACATGCATGTATACTGTTACACACTGACAGTTACACACTTATACACATACATTCACACAGACACATACATTCACAAACATAGTCACACACTTATACATATATATATACATTTGTCACACACAGTCAGAAACATATACACCTTACCGCAAACAATCACACATTTATACACATATTATACATATACTGTAGAGTGCTCTTCTCCTCCCTCTTACCTCACTATCACACACTGACTGGGTGGGCTGTGGGCACATGTTTATAGCTGCTCCTACTGCCTTCTCTCCTCCCTCCTCTCACATGCTGCCTGCAGTGAAACTGAAAGCAGTGCCGTGTAGCCCCACCCCCCGGCTTGGATTCCACCCCTCTGCCCTCTCCCTCTTCTCTCTTTCGAATTTATGCAGCTTGCGGTGCACTTTGCACTGCAGCTGCACACTGAACTGTGGGGCCCCTAGCAGCAGGGGGGCCCAGGGTAATGTACCCCCTGTGACCCCCCCCTTAATCCGGCTCTGATGGTACGCCTGACACACTTAAGATCCTGAGTCTCTTGACAGAAAATGCCTTGAGCAACTTGACCTCCCTGGTGACAAATACCTATGTCAAAACTGGAAGTTATGGTACAGGAGCAAGGGGGTGGGGTAGGTATAGAAATTGCAGTCACATCAGTATACTTGGGTACAACTCCCAAACCTGGAGAAGGTGGACAAAATCCAGATTTGTTTTCTTCTGTTTAATTGTGGTAGTAGGACATCTGGATTAGTAGGTCAGCAGCGTCAGGGCATGGTCAAAAATAGGATTTTGGTTACCTACCGGTAAATCCTTTTCTCGTAGTCCGTAGAGGATGCTGGAGTCCACATTAGTACCATGGGGTATAGACTGGTCCACCAGGAGCCGTTGGCACTTTAAGAGTTTGAGAGTGTGGGCTGGCTCCTCCCTCTATGCCCCTCCTACCAGACTCTAGAAAAAGTGCCCGAGGAGATGGACATCTTCGAGAGAAGGATTATTCACAGATAGTGGTGAGATTCGTACCAGCTCACACATACAAGGCACGCCAAGCCAACGTATCTTGAACATTCAGCAACTGCTGAAACAGTACTTAACAATGAACAATGCAGTACTCAACTAAAACGAAGTGGTACTGAACCAAATAACATTTGCAGGAAAAAGAAGCACTGGGTGGGCGCCCAGCATCCTCTACGGACTACGAGAAAAGGATTTACCGGTAGGTAACCAAAATCCTATTTTCTCTTACATCCTAGAGGATGCTGGGGTCCACATTAGTACCATGGGGATGTACCAGAGCTCCCAGAACGGGAGGGAGAGCGTAGAGGCTCCTGCAGAACTTATTGACTGAACTTCAGATCATCAGAGGCCAAAGTATCGAACTTGTAAAACTTTGCAAACGTGTTCGACCCAGACCAAGTTGCAGCTCTGCAAAGTTGTACTGCCGAGACACCCTGGGCAGCCGCCCAGGTAGACCCCACCTTTACGAGTAGAGTGGGCCTTAACAGATTTTGGACACGGCAGTCTGTCATAGAATAAGCGTGCTGGATAGTGATCCTGATCCAGCGAGAGATTGTCTGCATAGAAGCAGGACACCCAATTTTCTTGGGATCATATAGGACAAACAGAGAGTCCGACTTTCTGTGACGAGAAGTTACCTTCACATATATCTTCAGAGCCCTGACGACATCCAAGGACTTTGAAGAAATTGAGGAGTCAGTAGCCCCTGGCACCACAATGGGTTGCTTGATATGAAATGCCGACACAACCTTCGGAAGAAACTGCTGATGTGTCTGGAGCTCAGCTCTATCTTCGTGGAAGATCAAGTAAGGGCTTTTACAGGATAAACTAAAAAAACAGGAGTAGGGTCTCCTTGCTCAGTTTAGAGTGGCTAATATGTATGACCGTTGCTGCTGTGAGGAAAAGGTATACTCCTAAAATACCTTCAAATAGTTTCCATAAAGAAAACTGTAACTATACGTGATATGCTGAATCCTCTAGCGCAAAATCAATACAACAATTTTAATATTCAAAAATGGTTTCATTTATATTCAATATTTCTCTTACGTCCTAGAGGATGCTGGGGACTCCGTAAGGACCATGGGGTATAGACGGGCTCCGCAGGAGACATGGGCACTCTAAGACTTCAGATGGGTGTGCACTGGCTCCTCCCTCTATGCCCCTCCTCCAGACCTCAGTTAGATCCTGTGCCCAGAGGAGACTGGATGCACTGCAGGGGAGCTCTACTGAGTTTCTCTGAAAATACTTTTGTTAGGTTTTTTATTTTCAGGGAGCACTGCTGGCAACAGGCTCCCTGCATCGTGGGACTGAGGGGAGAGAAGCAGACCTACTTAACTGATAGGCTCTGCTTCTTAGGCTACTGGACACCATTAGCTCCAAAGGGTCGGAACACAGGTGTTGTCCTCGCTGTTCGTCCTGGAGCCGCGCCGCCGTCCTCCTCACAGAGCCGGAAGATAGAAGCCGGGTGAGTATAAGAAGAAAGAAGACTTCACAGGCGGCAGAAGACTTCAGATCTTCACTGAGGTACCGAGCAGCGGTCACGCTGCGCAACATTGCTCCCACACGCACACACACACACTAGGCACAGCATGGGTGCAGGGCGCAGGGTGGGCGCCCTGGGCAGCAATAATTACCTCACTAACACGGGCACAGGTATCAGATACTACAGAGGCAGTATATTATAAAACCCCCGCTAGTATAAAAATTTGAGCGGAACCGAAGCCTGCCATTGAGGGGGTGGGGCTTGATCCTCCAGCACTAACCAGCGCCATTTTCTCATCAGCAAGCTGCAGAGAGCTGCTCCCCGACTCCCCCCTGCTGAACCAAGTAACAGAGGGCAAAAACGAGGGGGGGGGGGGGGGGGGGGGCGGCACATTTATTTGGCGCAAAAAGGTGTATTCATATATATATATAAAAAGCGCTGTACAGACTGGGACTTTGTTCCTGTGTCCAGTGGCACTGGGTGTGTGCTGGCATACTCTCTCTAGGCCTATCCAAAGGGCCTCATTGGGGGGCTGTCCCCATATTTGTATTTCCCAGTGTGTGTGGGGTTGTCAGTACGTGTGTGTCGGCATGTCTGAAGTGGAAGGCTCATCTAGGGAGGAGGCAGAGCAGATGATTGTGGTGTCTCCGTCGGCACCGCCGACACCTGATTGGTTGGATATGTGGAATGTTTTAAATGCAAATGTGACTTTATTACATAAAAGATTGGACAAAGCAGAGTCCAGGGAAACAGCAGGGAGTCAATCCATGGCTTTGACTGTGTCACAAGGCCCTTCGGGGTCTTATAAACGTCCCCTTTCCCAGATAGCAGACACTGATACCGACACGGATTCCGACTCCAGTGTCGACTATGATGATGCACGGTTACACCCAAGGGTGGCCAGAAACTGCAGATTCCCAAGATAATTATTATGGCGTATCCCTTCCCCACACAGGACAGGTTACGGTGGAAATCCTCGCCCACGGTGGACAAGGCTTTAACGCGCTTGTCCACAAAGGTGGCGCTACCGTCTCCAGATACGGCAGCCCTCAAGGATCCTGCTGATCGCAGACAGGAAACTACCTTAAAATCAATTTACACACATAAGGGTGCCCTGCTCAGACCAGCAGTAGCGTCGGCATGGATGGGTAGCGCAATTGCAGCGTGGGCAGATAACTTGTCATCTGACATTGACACCCTAGATAAAGATAGCATTTTGTTGACCTTGGGTCACATTAAGGACGCAGCGTTATATATGAGAGAGGCTGCGAGAGATATTGGGCTGTTGGGTTCAAGAGCCAATGCCATGGCAATTTCGGCTAGAAGGTCCCTGTGGACCCGCCAATGGACAGGTGATGCCGATTTAAAGAGACATATGGAGATTTTACCTTACAAGGGGGAGGTTTTATTTGGGGAGGGCCTCGCGGACCTGGTTTCCACAGCTACCGCGGGTAAGTCTTCTTTTTTGCCTTACGTTCCCCCACAGCAAAAGAAAACACCTCAATATCAGATGCAGTCCTTTCAGTCGCATAAGTTCAGAAAGGGTCGGGGCTCTTCCTTCCTCGCCAGAGGTAGAGGGAAAAGAGTGCCTGCTACGGCTAGTTCCCAGGAACAAAAGTCCTCCCCGGCCTCTACAAAATCCACCGATTGACGCTGGGGCTCCGCTGAGGGAGTCCGCACCGGTGGGGGCACGTCTTCGACTCTTCAGCCAGGTCTAGGTTCAGTCGGATTTGGATCCTTGGGCGGTCGAAATTGTATACCAAGGCTACAAACTGGAGTTCGAAGAAGTGCCTCCTCGACGATTTTTCAAATCGGCCTTGCCAGCTTCTCCCCAGAGAGGGAAATAGTTTCAGCTGCCATACAAAAGCTGTGTCAACAGCAAGTGATCATCAAGGTTCAGCAGGGTAAGGGGTATTATTCAACCCTATTTGTGGTCCTGAAGCCGGATGGCTCGGTCAGACCCATTCTGAATCTAAAATCCCTGAACCTGTATTTGAAAAGGTTCAAATTCAAGATGGAATCTCTCCGGGCAGTGATCTCCAGCCTGGAAGGGGGGGATTTAATGGTGTCGCTAGACATAAAGGATGCATACCTTCATGTCCCCATTTATCTCCCTCATCAGGCGTACCTGAGATTCGCTGTACAGGATTGTCATTACCAGTTTCAGACGTTGCCGTTTGGGCTTTCCACGGCCCCGTGGATTTTCACCAAGGTAATGGTGGAAATGATGGTGCTCCTGCGCAAGCAAGGAGTCACAATTATCCCATACTTGGACAATCTCCTGATAAAGGCAAGATCAAGAGATCAGTTACTGAGAAGCGTGTCTCTCTCCCTGAGAGTACTACAACAACACGGCTGGATTCTAAATCTACCAAAGTCGCAGTTAGTTCCGACAACTCGGCTGTCATTTTTGGGCATGGTTCTGGACACGGAAAAAAAGAGGGTTTTTCTCCCAACGGAAAAAGCCCAGGAACTCCAGAACATGATCAGGGACCTGCTAAAGCCAAAGAGAGTGTCAGTTCATCACTGCACTCGAGTATTGGGAAAGATGGTGGCGGCCTACGAGGCCATTCCATTCGGCAGGTTCCACACGAGAACTTTTCAATGGGACCTTCTGGACAAGTGGTCAGGATCCCATCTACAAATACATCAGAGAATAAGCCTGTCCCCCAGGGCCAGGGTATCTCTCTTGTGGTGGCTTCAGAGTGCTCACCTTCTAGAGGGTCACAGGTTCGGCATTCAAGACTGGGTTCTTGTGACCACAGACACGAGCCTCCGAGGATGGGGAGCAGTCACACAAGGAAGACATTTTCAGGGAATATGGTCAAGCCAGGAGGCTTGTCTACACATCAATGTGCTGGAATTAAGGGCCATATACAATGGCCTACAACAAGCGGAGAGTCTTCTTCGCAACCTACCCGTTCTGATTCAGTCAGACAACGTCACAGCCGTGGCGCATGTAAACCGCCAAGGCGGGACAAGGAGCAGAGCAGCAATGGCAGAAGCCACCAGGATTCTTCGCTGGGCGTAAAATCATGTAAGCGCTCTGTCAGCAGTCTTCATTCCGGGAGTAGACAACTGGGAAGCAGACTTCCTCAGCAGACACGATCTCTATCCTGGAGAGTGGGGACTTCATCAGGAAGTATTTGCAGAGATAACAAGTCGTTGGGGACTTCCTCAAATAGACATGATGGCGTCACACCTCAACAAAAAGCTTTGGATGTATTGTTCCAGGTCGAGGGACCCTCAGGCAGTGGCAGTGGACGCCCTGGTGACACCGTGGGTGTTTCAGTCGGTCTATGTGTTCCCTCCACTTCCACTCATCTCAAAAATATTGAGAATCATAAGACGAACAAGAGTGCAGACAATACTCATTGTTCCAGATTGGCCTCGAAGGGCCTGGTATTCAGATCTTCAGGAGTTGCTCACAGAAGATCCGTGGCCTCTTCCTCCCAGGGAGGACCTGTTGCAACAGGGGCCCTGTGTGTTCCAAGACTTACCGCGGTTACGTTTGACGGCATGGCGGTTGAACACCAAATCCTAGCTAGGAAAGGTATTCCGGGGGAAGTTATCCCTACTCTGATCAAAGATAGGAAGGAGATAACGGCGAAGCACTATCACCGTATCTGGAGGAAATATGTTTCTTGGTGTGAAGCCAAGAATGCTCCTACGGAAGATTTTCAGCTGGGTCGTTTTCTCCATTTTCTACAGACAGGAGTGGATATGGGCCTAAAGTTAGGCTCCATTAAGGTACAGATTTCGGCCTTATCTATATTCTTTCAGAAGGAATTGGCTTCTCTCCCAGAAGAAGGTCAGTTTGGTGCCGCACAGGACTCTAGAAATTTCTTTATAATGGGCTCTTGTAAAATTTGTCCCTTGTGAACCAACAGTGCATATGCATAAGAAATGCCTGTATCGGTATTCAAGGAGTTGCTGTTGTTGGTGGTGCACCCAGAGTCAATAGTACGTGTCAAAGTTACAAAAGAAAAGAGAGACTCTGTGTTGGGGCACGCTTGAAAACTAAAACTTAACTTTTAATTAGAGTATGATAAAATTATGGTACACAGATAAACACACACATATAATACTTTAGGAGAAGGTCATAAACTTATTATAGCCTCTCTCCACTTGTATTCTTTGTTCAGAGAAATGATTCTCACTAGTCAAAAAAAAAGGGGGGGGGGGGAATAATTAGGAGTAACAATTCTCCAAGTAATATGACTATTTAAGGTGACAGTGACACCTGAGATGAAAATATTAAGAATTTAATTTCAGCATAACAAAATAATAAATTCTTTGACATGTGGTACATAGGCATTTGATATAATAAATTTTGACTAAGATTTTAGTCCATGAACCAATGCCTATTGTAATGGTGTATCCTGGTAAAGGTTAATCTGCTATTTCTAAGTTTCTGATCAACAAGTGCAGTAAGCGAAAAGCTCTAGATGAGTAAATGATCAGAAAGAATGATTGAATAAGAAGAGAAGAATATAGATATGAAATCGGTAACAGTCAAAGGTTGCTCCAACATCTCTGCTTTTCACATGAATACAGAGGTATTTATTACTGCACCTAATATTCCCTAGCAGTCTCCCATCTAGGTACTAATCAGGCTATTCACTGCTTAGCTTCCAAGATCAGGCGAGATTGGGCGTAGCCAGTGAGATATGGCAGTAATATCACATAGATTGTGAATGAGAGGGTGTATGGTTATTGGCACATACCAGAAAGGGTACTTCTGCTGTCCATTATTGGGACACACGTCTAGCAGAAGCTAAGGCCAACAACATGACCACCTTACATGTAAGAAACTTGACCTCTACCTCCCGTAGGCGGTACAAAGGGAGGTTGGATATGCAGAACTCCCTTCAAAAAGGTCTGAACCTCAGGGAGGGCAGCCAATTGTTTCTGAAAGAAAATGGATAGGGCCGAAATCTGGACCTTTATAGAACCCAACCTCAGGCCCATATCCACTCCTGCTTTCAGGAATAGGAGGAAACGTCCCAGTTGAAACTCCACCGTAGGAAACTTCTTGGATTCACACCAAGAGACATATTTCTTCCAAATATGATGGTAATGTTTAGACGTTACCCCTTTCCTAGCCTGTATGAGGGTAGGAATAACCCTAGGGATACCCTTCCGAGCAAGTATCAGGCACTCCACTTCCATGCCGTCAAACGTAGCTGCGGTAAGTCTTGATAGGCGAACGGCCCCTGCTGCAGCAGGTCCTCCTCGGCTCTTCTTGCAGTAGATTCAGAAGGTCCGCGTACCAAGCCCTTCTTGGCCAGTCTGGGGCAATGAGGATTGCTTGAACCCTTGCTCTCCTTATGAACTTTAGGATTCTTGGGATGAGTGGGAGTGATGGAAACACGTACACTGACCGGAACACCCACGGAGACACCAGGGCGTCCACTGCCACTGCCTGTGGGTCCCTCGACCTGGAACAATAACGCAGAAGCTTCTTGTTGAGACGAGAGGCCATCATGTCTATTTGGGGCAAACCCCAAAGGTCTGTAATTTTCGTGAACACCTCCGGATGGAGACCCCACTCCCATGGATGGAAATCTGCTTCCCAGTTGTCTACTCCCGGAATGAAGATGGCTGACAGCGCCAACGCGTGCTTTTCTGTCCAGAGGAGTATTTTTGTCACCTCTGACAATGCCGCTCTGCTCTTCATTACGCCTTGTCGGTTTATGTAAGCCACTGTTGTTACGTTGTCCGACTGCACTTGAATGGCCCGATTTCTTAGAAGAGGGGCCGCTTGAAGAAGACTGTTGTAGACGGCTCTTAGTACCAGGATGTTGATGGGCAGGCCGGCTTCCAGGCTTGACCACCATCCTTGGAAGGTTACTCCTTGAGTGATTGCTCCCCAACCCCGAAGGCTAGCATCCGTGGTTAGAAGGACCAAGTCCTGAATCCCGAGCCTGCTGCCTTCCAGAAGGTGAGGCAATTGGAGCCACCAGAGGAGTGAAATCCTTGCCTTTGGCGACAGACGAATTCTCTGGTGCATGTGGAGATGAGAACTCGACCAATTGTCCAGAAGATCCAATTGGAAGGTCTGAGCGTGGAACCTCCCGTACTGGAGAGCCTCTGGGTTGGTTCCAAATGTGACTTTGGAAGGCTCAGAATCCAACCATGACTTCTGAGGAGGCGTGTTGTGAGAACAATGGCTTGCAGCAGCTTCTCCTTGGACGATGCCTTTATCAGCAGATTGTCCAAATATGGAATGATGTTCACACCCTGTTTGTGGAGGAGAATCATCATTTCTACCATCACCTTGGTAAACACCCTTGGTGCTGTGGAAAGGCCGAATGGCAGGGCCTGGAACTGGAAATGACAGTCCAGCAATGCGAAACGGAGATAAGCCTGATGCGGCAGCCATATCGGAATGTGGAGGTACGCATCTTTGATATCCAGGGATACCAGGAATTCCCCCTCTTCCAGACTTGATATCACCGCCCTGAGAGACTCCATCTTGAACTTGAACTCCTTTAGAAAGGGATTCAATGATTTTAGGTTCAGAATGGGCCTGACCGAACCATCCGGTTTTGGTACCACGAAAAGGTTCGAATAATAACCTTTGTTCTGCATGTGAGGTGGTACTGGTACAAAGACCTGTGCCTCCACCAGTTTTTGGATAGCGTCTTGTAGAACAGTGCTGTCTGCCAACCTCTGTAAGGTCCCCTGTGGCGGAGAACAATCAGACACCTCTGGAGCTCAGTGTCCAGTCAGCGGAGACAGTGGCTCAGACCCTGCAGGACGGATATAGCTCCCCCGATTAGTCCCTCGCTGCAGGCAGGCTGTTGCCAACAGCCTCCTGTAAAAAAATAAACTCTAAAAATAAACTTTACTAGAAAAGCTCTGTAGAGCTCCCCTAGCTGTGACCGGCTCCTCCGGGCACATTTTCTAAACTGAGTCTGGTAGGAGGGGCACAGAGGGAGGAGCCAGCCCACACTCTCAAACTCTTAAAAGTTCCAATGGCTCCTGGTGGACCTGTCTATACCCCATGGTACTAATGTGGACCCCAGCATCCTCTAGGACATAAGAGAAATAGGGCTGCTTTAGATTCCATACCTTCATTCCCAATGGAGTAGCTTTGTAGTAGAGAGATGCAACCTTACCAATTCGTGACCTAAAAGGGGCCTGTCTCTCAGTTGGGAATCCTCATGTATTTCAGTACTACAATGGTGGAGTAATGGGAGAAAACAATAACAACATAGTCAGGGCCGGATTAACAATGGGGCGGATGGAGTTGCAGCTCCAGGCCCCCCATTGAAAACAGGCCCAGAGCCCGCCACAGTGAAGAGGGCGAAGCCCATAATCACTGGCATTACAATGAGTCACACTGACTCATTGTATGCTGTGGCGAGACAGTGCGCCGGCCCCCAGCCTGCAAATCGGAAATCCCGGCCAGAGCAGGAGAGTCCGCTGACGCTCTCTTTTTTAGCCTCTCCCCACAGGTTATTGAACTGCCCGACTGGGGAGGAGGAGGAGCCGCTCTCCCCTCTACTCTCTGCTCCTCCCCCCAAAAAACTTTAGTGCCGCTAATGAGGAGGACTGACCGGCCGGAGGGGGAGAAGCCAGGAGGGGCACTGCAACGCAACGTGCGCCACACCACGCTGGTCAGCACCTTCCCCCCGCTGCCCACACTGCACTGGCCAGGTCCTTCCCGCGCCGCACACAGTGCTAGCCGGCACCTTACCTCCAGCCCCCCCCCGCCGCCTCTTCTCCCGCACCGCACAGGTGCACAACGCACTGGCCAGTACCTTTCCCCCCTCCCGCGCCGCACACCGCGCTGCTACGCTCCCCAGCCAGCACCACCCCTAGCTGCCTCACACTGCCCACTTCCCACACTACGCTGCCCCCACCCCAACTCACTTTCGTCCTGCCTCAGGCTGGGCATGGAGCCAGGGGGATATACTGGAGCCGGCGCTGTTAGTGGTGAGTGACACACACACTCGCACACACTTTCACTATCTCTCACAAACACACACACTCTCACTCTCTCACAAACACACTCTCAAACACACTCACTCTCTCACACACACACACACACACACACACACACACACACACACACACACACACACACACACACACACACACACTCTCACAGGGGCTACCTGGTGCAACATATATGAGGGGCTACCTGGTGCAATGTATATGAGGGGCTACCTGGTGCAATGTATATGAGGGGCTACCTGGTGCAACATATATGAGGGGCTACCTGGTGCAATGTATATGAGGGACTACCTGGCGCAACGTGTGTAAGGGGCTACCCGGCGCAACGTGTGTGTAAGGGGCTACCCGGCGCAACGTGTGTGTAAGGGGCTACCCGGCGCAACGTGTGTGTAAGGGGCTACCTGGTGCAACGTGTGTGTATAAGGGGCTATCTGGTGCAATGTGTGTGTATAAGGGGCTACCTGGCGCAACGTGTGTGTATAAGGGGCTACCTGGCGCAACGTGTGTGTATAAGGGGCTACCTGGCACAACGTGTATACAGGGCTCTGCCTGGCACAACATGCATAAGTGGCCACCTGTCCCTGTTTTCAATGGGTAGAGGGGGAAAGGGGGGTGCCAAAGGAAACATTCGCCCTGAGTGTCACAAAGTCTAGAACCAGCTCTGACTACATATACAGACTAGGAGGGGAGAGGGGCACACTGACGCATATACAGCATATACAGACTAGGATGGGGCACACTGACGCATATACAGACTAGGAAGAAAGGGGGGCACAGTAATGGGTAGCTATACAGACTAGGAGGTGAGGGTCACACTAATGCATGTAGTTTGAAGGGCACACTCCTTTTCTGTGGCCATGTCCCCTTTTTAGGTGCACGCAACAGTAATCCCGTTTCATTTCCCATACCTCCACTTCAAAATTCCCACTTTGACGACCACTGTATGTATGTGTGTATGGGTCTGTTGTTCTGCTCCTCTATTAAATGGTTGAAGGTAGGCACTATGACCTCCATGGAGATAGCCACACCCATGGCACAGGTCACACCCCCTGTTTAGACCACCCTCACTACAGTGCTTGTCATACCTCCTGCCAATGCACACTATAGGCCCTTCATACATTTCAGCTCCAGGCCCATGTGGACCTTAATCTGGCAATGAACATAGGGGGTAATTCCAAGTTGATCGCAGCAGGATTTTTGATAGCAATTGGGCAAAACCATGTGCACTGCAGGGGAGGCAGATATAACATGTGCAGAGAGAGTAAGATTTGGGTGGGTTATTTTGTTTCTGTGCAGGGTAAATACTGGCTGCTTTATTTTTACACTGCAAATTAGATTGCAGATTGAACACACCCCACCCAAATCTAACTCTCTCTGCACATGTTATATCTGCCTCCCCTGCAGTGCACATGGTTTTGCCCAATTGCTAACAAAAATCCTGCTGCAATCAACTTGGAATTACCCCCATAGTGTACACTGCTGATGTGCTATTTAGAAAATAATGAATATAAGCTAAGGATACTCAGAATGAAGCAGTACTACTCACCCAGGCAAAACATCATAAAATACCATAGATGTAAACAGTATAACTGTACAGAGAGACTAAAAGGTATTCACAAGTCAGATATTATAAAATACTTTACAACCATCATTGTAGACAGGATGATGAGACATCGATGTGAGAATAACTGCATCAATCACATGTTACAGTTCTGACATTGGCAACCAGGGCCATCTTAACAGCAGTGTAGGCCCCTGGGCACAGCAATGCACTGGGCCCCCTACCTATCCTCCAGCAGTAAGGGTGAGGGGTGATATCAGCGGCAGCTCTGATGTCCCGCGGGCGATAGTGGGTGTTCTATCTTCCGCTCAGCATGCAGGACCTGGAGCAGTAATTTCTGCTAATTATTCCGTTACTGCACAGATGATTGGCTAAACTGTAGAAGGGGGCATTGCACTGAATGCAGAAGCCCTGGTACATGACTTCCAGGGTGTTAGGGGGTGTTTAATAGAGATGAGCGGGTTCGGTTCCTCGGAATCCGAACCCGCCCGAACTTCAGGTTTTTTTACACGGGTCCGAGCGACTCGGATCTTCCCGCCTTGCTCGGTTAACCCGAGCGCGCCCGAACGTCATCATCCCGCTGTCGGATTCTCGCGAGGCTCGGATTCTATCGCGAGACTCGGATTCTATATAAGGAGCCGCTCGTCGCCGCCATTTTCACACGTGCATTGAGATTGATAGGGAGAGGACGTGGCTGGCGTCCTCTCCGTTTAGAGTGACTAGAGTACGAGAGACACAAATTTTGGGGAGCATATAGGAGGAGTACTACTTCTTGCTGCTGATAGTGTGACCAGTGACCAGTGCCACCAGTTTAATTAATCCGTTCTCTGCCTGAAAAAAAACGATACACAGTGTGACACAGTCACACATACCATATCTGTGCTCAGCCCAGTGTGCTGCATCATATACTGTATATCATTATCTGACTGCTGAGTGCTCAGTGCTCACTGCTCACACAGCTTAATTGTGGGGGAGACTGGGGAGCAGTTATAGCAGGAGTACATTTAAGTACAGTGCACACTTTTGCTGCCAGAGTGCCACTGCCAGTGTGACTGACCAGTGACCACTGACCACCAGTATTGTGATTGTCTGCTGACCACCAGTATATTGTGATTGTCTGCCTGAAAAAGTTAAACACTCGTCGTGTGGTGTTTTTATAAACGCATTCTTCAGACAGTGTCCAGCAGGTCCGTCATTACATAATATATACCTGTCCGGCTGCAGTACTAGTGTGATATATATATATATTTTAATTTTATCTCATTATCATCCAGTCTATATTAGCAGCAGACACAGTACGGTAGTCCACGGCTGTAGCTACCTCTGTGTCGGCAGTCGCTGGTCCATCCATAATTGTATACCACCTACCCGTGGTTTTTTTTTCTATCTTCTTGATACTAGTAGCTTACTTTAGGAGTCTGCAGTGCTGACAGACAGTGTCCAGCAGGTCCGTCATTACATAATATATACCTGTCCGGCTGCAGTACTAGTGTGATATATATATATATTTTAATTTTATCTCATTATCATCCAGTCTATATTAGCAGCAGACACAGTACGGTAGTCCACGGCTGTAGCTACCTCTGTGTCGGCAGTCGCTGGTCCATCCATAATTGTATACCACCTACCCGTGGTTTTTTTTTTCTATCTTCTTGATACTAGTAGCTTACTTTAGGAGTCTGCAGTGCTGACAGACAGTGTCCAGCAGGTCCGTCATTACATAATATATACCTGTCCGGCTGCAGTACTAGTGTGATATATATATATATTTTAATTTTAACTCATTATCATCCAGTCTATATTAGCAGCAGACACAGTACGGTAGTCCACGGCTGTAGCTACCTCTGTGTCGGCAGTCGCTGGTCCATCCATAATTGTATACCACCTACCCGTGTTTTTTTTTTCTATCTTCTTGATACTAGTAGCTTACTTTAGGAGTCTGCAGTGCTGACAGACAGTGTCCAGCAGGTCCGTCATTACATAATATATACCTGTCCGGCTGCAGTACTAGTGTGATATATATATATATTTTAATTTTATCTCATTATCATCCAGTCTATATTAGCAGCAGACACAGTACGGTAGTCCACGGCTGTAGCTACCTCTGTGTCGGCAGTCGCTGGTCCATCCATAATTGTATACCACCTACCCGTGGTTTTTTTTTCTATCTTCTTGATACTAGTAGCTTACTTTAGGAGTCTGCAGTGCTGACAGACAGTGTCCAGCAGGTCCGTCATTACATAATATATACCTGTCCGGCTGCAGTACTAGTGTGATATATATATATATTTTAATTTTATCTCATTATCATCCAGTCTATATTAGCAGCAGACACAGTACGGTAGTCCACGGCTGTAGCTACCTCTGTGTCGGCAGTCGCTGGTCCATCCATAATTGTATACCACCTACCCGTGGTTTTTTTTTCTATCTTCTTGATACTAGTAGCTTACTTTAGGAGTCTGCAGTGCTGACAGACAGTGTCCAGCAGGTCCGTCATTACATAATATATACCTGTCCGGCTGCAGTACTAGTGTGATATATATATATATATTTTAATTTTATCTCATTATCATCCAGTCTATATTAGCAGCAGACACAGTATGGTAGTCCACGGCTGTAGCTACCTCTGTGTCGGCAGTCGCTGGTCCATCCATAATTGTATACCACCTACCCGTGGTTTTTTTTTCTATCTTCTTGATACTAGTAGCTTACTTTAGGAGTCTGCAGTGCTGACAGACAATGTCCAGCAGGTCCGTCATTACATAATATATACCTGTCCGGTTGCAGTACTAGTGTGATATATATATATATTTTAATTTTATCTCATTATCATCCAGTCTATATTAGCAGCAGACACAGTACGGTAGTCCACGGCTGTAGCTACCTCTGTGTCGGCAGTCGCTGGTCCATCCATAATTGTATACCACCTACCCGTGGTTTTTTTTTCTATCTTCTTGATACTAGTAGCTTACTTTAGGAGTCTGCAGTGCTGACAGACAGTGTCCAGCAGGTCCGTCATTACATAATATATACCTGTCCGGCTGCAGTACTAGTGTGATATATATATATATATATATTTTAATTTTATCTCATTATCATCCAGTCTATATTAGCAGCAGACACAGTACGGTAGTCCACGGCTGTAGCTACCTCTGTGTCGGCAGTCGCTCGTCATCCATAAGTATACTAGTATCCATCCATCTCCATTGTTTACCTGAGGTGCCTTTTAGTTGTGCCTATTAAAATATGGAGAACAAAAATGTTGAGGTTCCAAAAATAGGGAAAGATCAAGATCCACTTCCACCTCGTGCTGAAGCTGCTGCCACTAGTCATGGCCGAGACGATGAAATGCCAGCAACGTCGTCTGCCAAGGCCGATGCCCAATGTCATAGTACAGAGCATGTTAAATCCAAAACACAAAATATCAGTAAAAAAAGGACTCAAAAATCTAAAATAAAATCGTCGTCGGAGAAGCGTAAACTTGCCAATATGCCATTTACCACACGGAGTGGCAAGGAACGGCTGAGGCCCTGGCCTATGTTCATGGCTAGTGGTTCAGCTTCACATGAGGATGGAAGCACTCAGCCTCTCGCTAGAAAAATGAAAAGACTCAAGCTGGCAAAAGCACAGCAAAGAACTGTGCGTTCTTCGAAATCACAAATCCACAAGGAGAGTCCAATTGTGTCGGTTGCGATGCCTGACCTTCCCAACACTGGACGTGAAGAGCATGCGCCTTCCACCATTTGCACGCCCCCTGCAAGTGCTGGAAGGAGCACCCGCAGTCCAGTTCCTGATAGTCAGATTGAAGATGTCAGTGTTGAAGTACACCAGGACGAGGAGGATATGGGTGTTGCTGGCGCTGGGGAGGAAATTGACAAGGAGGATTCTGATGGTGAGGTGGTTTGTTTAAGTCAGGCACCCGGGGAGACACCTGTTGTCCGTGGGAGGAATATGGCCATTGACATGCCTGGTCAAAATACCAAAAAAATCAGCTCTTCGGTGTGGAAGTATTTCAACAGAAATGCGGAAAACATTTGTCAAGCCGTGTGTTGCCTTTGTCAAGCTGTAATAAGTAGGGGTAAGGATGTTAACCACCTCGGAACATCCTCCCTTATACGTCACCTGCAGCGCATTCATAATAAGTCAGTGACAAGTTCAAAAACTTTGGGCGACAGCGAAAGCAGTCCACTGACCAGTAAATCCCTTCCTCTTGTAACCAAGCTCACGCAAACCACCCCACCAACTCCCTCAGTGTCAATTTCCTCCTTCCCCAGGAATGCCAATAGTCCTGCAGGCCATGTCACTGGCAATTGTGACGAGTCCTCTCCTGCCTGGGATTCCTCCGATGCATCCTTGCGTGTAACGCCTACTGCTGCTGGCGCTGCTGTTGTTGCTGCTGGGAGTCGATGGTCATCCCAGAGGGGAAGTCGGAAGACCACTTGTACTACTTCCAGTAAGCAATTGACTGTCCAACAGTCCTTTGCGAGGAAGATGAAATATCACAGCAGTCATCCTGTTGCAAAGCGGATAACTGAGGCCTTGACAACTATGTTGGTGTTAGACGTGCGTCCGGTATCCGCCGTTAGTTCACAGGGAACTAGACAATTTCTTGAGGTAGTGTGCCCCCGTTACCAAATACCATCTAGGTTCCACTTCTCTAGGCAGGCGATACCGAGAATGTACACGGACATCAGAAAAAGACTCACCAGTGTCCTAAAAAATGCAGTTGTACCCAATGTCCACTTAACCACGGACATGTGGACAAGTGGAGCAGGGCAGGGTCAGGACTATATGACTGTGACAGCCCACTGGGTAGATGTATGGACTCCCGCCGCAAGAACAGCAGCGGCGGCACCAGTAGCAGCATCTCGCAAACGCCAACTCTTTCCTAGGCAGGCTACGCTTTGTATCACCGGTTTCCAGAATACGCACACAGCTGAAAACCTCTTACGGCAACTGAGGAAGATCATTGCGGAATGGCTTACCCCAATTGGACTCTCCTGTGGATTTGTGGCATCGGACAACGCCAGCAATATTGTGTGTGCATTAAATATGGGCAAATTCCAGCACGTCCCATGTTTTGCACATACCTTGAATTTGGTGGTGCAGAATTTTTTAAAAAACGACAGGGGCGTGCAAGAGATGCTGTCGGTGGCCAGAAGAATTGCGGGACACTTTCGGCGTACAGACACCACGTACAGAAGACTGGAGCACCACCAAAAACGCCTGAACCTGCCCTGCCATCATCTGAAGCAAGAAGTGGTAACGAGGTGGAATTCAACCCTATATATGCTTCAGAGGTTGGAGGAGCAGCAAAAGGCCATTCAAGCCTATACAATTGAGCACGATATAGGAGGTGGAATGCACCTGTCTCAAGCGCAGTGGAGAATGATTTCAACGTTGTGCAAGGTTCTGCTGCCCTTTGAACTTGCCACACGTGAAGTCAGTTCAGACACTGCCAGCCTGAGTCAGGTCATTCCCCTCATCAGGCTTTTGCAGAAGAAGCTGGAGACATTGAAGGAGGAGCTAACACGGAGCGATTCCGCTAGGCATGTGGGACTTGTGGATGGAGCCCTTAATTCGCTTAACAAGGATTCACGGGTGGTCAATCTGTTGAAATCAGATCACTACATTTTGGCCACCGTGCTCGATCCTAGATTTAAAACCTACCTTGGATCTCTCTTTCCGGCAGACACAAGTCTGCCGGGGTTCAAAGACCTGCTGGTGAGATAATTGTCAAGTCAAGCGGAACGCGACCTGTCAACATCTCCTCCTTCACATTCTCCCGCAACTGGGGGTGCGAGGAAAAGGCTCAGAATTCCGAGCCCACCCGCTGGCGGTGATGCAGGGCAGTCTGGAGCGACTGCTGATGCTGACATCTGGTCCGGACTGAAGGACCTGCCAACGATTACAAACATGTCGTCTATTGTCACTGCATATGATTCTCTCCCCATTGAAAGAATGGTGGAGGATTATATGAGTGACCGCATCCAAGTAGGCACGTCAGACAGTCCGTACTTATACTGGCAGGAAAAAGAGGCAATTTGGAGGCCCTTGCACAAACTGGCTTTATTCTACCTAAGTTGCCCTCCCACAAGTGTGTACTCCGAAAGAGTGTTTAGTGCCGCCGCTCACCTTGTCAGCAATCGGCGTACGAGGTTACTTCCAGAAAATGTGGAGAAGGTGATGTTCATTAAAATGAATTATAATCAATTCCTCCGTGGAGACATTGACCAGCAGCAATTGCCTCCACAAAGTAGTACACAGGGAGTTGAGATGGTGGATTCCAGTGGGGACGAATTGATAATCTGTGAGGAGGGGGATGTACACGGTGATATATCGGAGGATGATGATGAGGTGGACATCTTGCCTCTGTAGAGCCAGTTTGTGCAAGGAGAGATTAATTGCTTCTTTTTTGGTGGGGGTCCAAACCAACTCGTCATTTCAGTCACAGTCGTGTGGCAGACCCTGTCACTGAAATGATGGGTTGGTTAAAGTGTGCATGTCCTGTTTATACAACATAAGGGTGGGTGGGAGGGCCAAAGGACAATTCCATCTTGCACCTCTTTTTTCTTGAATTTTTCTTTGCGTCATGTGCTGTTTGGGGAGTATTTTTTTGAAGGGCCATCCTGCGTGACACTGCAGTGCCACTCCTAGATGGGCCAGGTGTTTGTGTCGGCCACTAGGGTCGCTTAGCTTACTCACACAGCTACCTCATTGCGCCTCTTTTTTTCTTTGCGTCATGTGCTGTTTGGGGAGTGTTTTTTTTGGAAGGGCCATCCTGCGTGACACTGCAGTGCCACTCCTAGATGGGCCAGGTGTTTGTGTCGGCCACTAGGGTCGCTTAGCTTACTCACACAGCTACCTCATTGCGCCTCATTTTTTCTTTGCGTCATGTGCTGTTTGGGGAGTGTTTTTTTTGGAAGGGCCATCCTGCGTGACACTGCAGTGCCACTCCTAGATGGGCCAGGTGTTTGTGTCGGCCACTAGGGTCGCTTAGCTTACTCACACAGCTACCTCATTGCGCCTCTTTTTTTCTTTGCGTCATGTGCTGTTTGAGGAGTGTTTTTTGGAAGGGCCATCCTGCGCGACACTGCAGTGCCACTCCTAGATGGGCCAGGTGTTTGTGTCGGCCACTAGGGTCGCTTAGCTTACTCACACAGCTACCTCATTGCGCCTCTTTTTTTCTTTGCGTCATGTGCTGTTTGGGGAGTGTTTTTTTTTGAAGGGCCATCCTGCGTGACACTGCAGTGCCACTCCTAGATGGGCCAGGTGTTTGTGTCGGCCACTAGGGTCGCTTAGCTTACTCACACAGCTACCTCATTGCGCCTCTTTTTTTCTTTGCGTCATGTGCTGTTTGGGGAGTGTTTTTTGGAAGGGCCATCCTGCGTGACACTGCAGTGCCACTCCTAGATGGGCCAGGTGTTTGTGTCGGCCACTAGGGTCGCTTAGCTTAGTCATCCAGCGACCTCGGTGCAAATTTTAGGACTAAAAATAATATTGTGAGGTGTGAGGTGTTCAGAATAGACTGAAAATGAGTGGAAATTATGGTTTTTGAGGTTAATAATACTTTGGGATCAAAATGACCCCCAAATTCTATGATTTAAGCTGTTTCTTAGTGTTTTTTGAAAAAAACACCCGAATCCAAAACACACCCGAATCCGACAAAAAAAATTCGGTGAGGTTTTGCCAAAACGCGGGCGAACCCAAAACACGGCCGCGGAACCGAACCCAAAACCAAAACACAAAACCCGAAAAATTTCAAGTGCACATCTCTAGTGTTTAATTCGTAGGGGAGGGGTGGATAGTGGAGTGGGCTTAATATTTATCATTTTCCGGTGGGAGGGCAGCTTGCTTGACTGCAGATATCTCAAGTTCCTGAAAATATATTTCTTAGATTTGAATGGGATAAAAAACTAGAGAGTCCCATCTTTCAGGAGGTACTGGGGACTTGAGGATCAGAGTTCAGGAGCCAGAGCAATTCACCAACAAAAATCTAAAACTGCATATTAGGCATGTGGAGCTGGAGCAGGGACAAGCTGCTTGAAGGCTGATATCTCTGTTTCTGGGCATAGTAGAGACAATTTGCCAGTGTCCACCAAAAGGGGTGAGTAGCAGCTTTTGGATTATACTCTCAGAAATACTCTAAGTCAGACCGAACCTGAGATATCTGACTGGGAAGAGCAATTAACAGGCTTGGATGGGGTCCTCTGCTTTCAAGTCAGATATCTCCAGTTCCCCAGGGACAATTTTCAAAAATCTGGTACCCCTGGAAAGAGGGGACCCTCAGCTATCAGCCTAGGGCTCTTATTCTCCTGGGACCCTTGGGCAAGAGCCCATTGAGCTGTCAAAGTCGAAAAATATTGCAGTACACACATCACGTACAAACTACACACAGATGGCCTCCGCGCGTGTACTTGTTCTGCCGTGCGTGCACATATCCGCAATTTGCATATGGTTGCTCCCGCAGTCCTGCGCATAAGCGCGTGGTATGAGTATTTATGGTAGAGTTTGTGAACGCATGGAAAGCTATCAAAACACATTACATATTTAATCCAAATAGTGCACAATGGCCCTCATTCCGAGTTGTTCGCTCGCAAGCTGCTTTTAGCAGCATTGCACACGCTAAGCCGCCGCCTACTGGGAGTGAATCTTAGCATAGTAAAATTGCGAACGAAAGATTAGCAGAATTGCGAATAGACACTTCTCAGCAGTTTCTGAGTAGCTCCACACTTACTCGGCAACTGCGATCAGTTCAGTCAGTTTCGTTCCTGGTTTGACGTCACAAACACACCCAGCGTTCGCCCAGACACTCCCCCGTTTCTTCAGACACTCCCGCGTTTTTCCCAGAAACGGCAGCATTTTTTCACACACACCCATAAAACGGCCAGTTTCCGCCCAGAAACACCCACTTCCTGTCAATCACATTACGATCACCAGAACGAAGAAAAAACCTTGTAATGCCGTGAGTAAAATACCAATCTTCATAGCAAACTTACTTGTCGCAGTGCGAACATTGTGCATGCGCAATTAGCGGAAAATAGCTGCGATGCGAAGAAAATTACAGAGCGAACAACTCGGAATGACCACCAATGTACACAGTCTCCCTGCATCACACCAGCAAGTTACAACAGTTTAAATGGTAACAGAACAAAGGGATTCACCTTTACAGGATAGGAGGCGACTGAACAAGATTATAAGGTGGTGTTTGGTATCCAGCTGTAGGGTATTGTAAGGGTAATATTCCGGTGTTGGTTTGAAGATCGCATGTTCCTGCGAATAGTTATGTGCAGGAGCAGAATATAGATATAAACTGTATTTACTGTACATTAAGTATGCGGCAGGAACCCAGAGGAGACCACCCACAAGTGCATCTTGAACAGACATCGCCCACCTATTCAAACCGACCTATGACCTCTCCTGTACTGTAAATGACCATCCCTGTGTCCAATGGACAAAGAGATTACAGTGTCCATTGTGTTAAGTTTTGGAAGATTGTATAAAAGATGCCTGCTGCAGGCCTAGTCAGTCAAGACTCACAAAGTTATCTATCTAGATGACAGAGGACCAGACTGGGTAGCGCGGCGAAATCCAAACAAATATGTATCATTGACTGTAGCCATTATTCTTTTGTATTGTATTGCTTTGTTATTGTAACCCCCTTCAGTAATAATACGCTGTGGTGTCGGAACCCAGTAGTTTAATTACAATCTGGTGTCGTGTCTTCCTTTCCCTGCTAAGGTTTAAAGTGTATTATTATCGCATTGCATAGCTGTTAAGGGTTCACTATGTATCATTGGGTGTGTACGCGCTGTGTGTACAGCTAGCGCAGTGTTTGTACGCAAAGTCCATACTCGGTACGGGACTCTGTACGCTAACGGTGTAAAAAGTCCGTAGGTTGCGGATTAAGTATAGCGGCCGCAGCGGCTTCATTTAAAGTGTATGAAATGTCTTTTTAAAGTGTTGCTTTTAGTCCTGTATGAAAATCAGCATTCTCAATTGGGGGCATACTCACAGCCTAACAGGTCACAGCAGACTTAATCTATCAGCAAAAGGGCAGACAGAAAGTATCCTACGTAACCTTTTCTTGGTCGATGGATACACTGAAAACCCTACTTGTGTGCTGATTAGATGACGTCTGCTCTGTATGGTTTGTAGAGATGCTGGTAGAACCCGTAAAACAAACAGGAAAAAAGCTATTTAAAAATCGGTGAATTTTTTTTTGTCGCCAAAAGCGTACACAACAAAAGGCACCCATACTTTGTATACCCTCTCACATTGTTGCCATAAGACTCAGATTGCTAGATTCATTTAGATCTGTGTGAAACCGGATACATTTGTTGCTATATAGTTAAAACTAAAATAAATGTGTTGATCGCAGCAGGAAATTTTTTAGCAGTTGGGCAAAACCATGTGCACTGCAGGGGAGGCAGATTTAACATGTGCAGAGAGAGATAGATTTGGGTGTGGTGAGTTCAATCTGCAATCTAAATTGCAGTGTAAAAATAAAGCAGCCAGTATTTACCCTGCACAGAAACAAAATAACCCACCCAAATCTAACTCTCTCTGCAAATGTTATATCTGCCCCCCTGCAGTGCACATGGTTTTGCCCAACTGCTAAAAAATTTCCTGCTGCGATCAACTTGGAATTACCCCCATAGTTAGTATTGCTCACATTTATAGAAGTTGTGGGATTTGTTTTATTGCGGACGTACGGTTTTGTACACGTGTCTCGGACAAAGTACAGGACTGCGCACGCAGCGTAAGAGACACGCACGGTCGCGTGTTTACACAAAGTGCGTAAGAGTACGGGCGCTAAGTACAAATTACACAATAGTGTCGTTTAGCTAAAAGATGGGACAATAGACATGCTACAATAGCACAAAACTGCCCAGTTTCTAAGCAGATTAGTATAAAACTTTTGTTTAAAACTGTATTGCCTCTGGGGGTAAAGATGCCTATCTGAATGAATTAAAATTTTCTGTACAGAAAACAAAGTGTATTTGAGTGAGCGAACGTAGGAGTGAGTGGATATTCGAACCCAGGGAATTCGGGATCCCATCGTGTGGTACATCAAGTAAGTGGAGGCTTGGTGGCGTGAGGCGGCTGACTCACGTTAGTATAAGGTTTAATACGCAAATCGTGAGGTGATTTGCAGAGGAGCGTGATAGTGCATAGTATTGCGAAGTATTGAAGTAAAAAAGGTTTTTGTATTACGCTCCGGGCTGAGGGTCGCAGTTTGTACATCGACCCGTGGTGGTACGGCATATAGGTAACAAGTACCTATACGCTGTGCGATTGGACCGCGCATTTGTGGGTGTGATATATACAGCGCAACTTGATACCCCTTTTACAAGCTTTTGCATAGAACCGTGGTATCAGTAGTGCTGAGTAGAGCATACGCAAGCGAGATTTGTGTATAAGTGTATAGGGAGTTTTCGCTGGTCTCTCTCAGGAAAATCTCCAGCGGTGTATATTCACTGGAAAAGGTAAGTCACTCCTAACACTTCCAGTAAATAGAAACCAGATAGGGACCTCACTGGGTACGCGGTGGTCACTATTGGAGTGAGTCGTGGTACTCAGTGGAGAAGGAGTGGGTGAAAGCGCACTAAGAACTTTCACAGTCTATTCATATTGTGCATTGGGGATTGCGTAAAAAGGGAAAAAGTCCGCGATGGGATCCAATTGCACAAGCGGTGGACGTTTTGTAGCCAGGGTTCAGGTTGAAGAGCCGCGGCCCAAGGGGTCAGCGAGGTTTGTTATGTTTGGAAAATATGGTTCACACACTGAAGACTTTTTGTCTGAATGGGTACGTATGACTGACAAAGATAGGGTACCATTCCCTAGGGTGGGCAGCTTTGAACCATAGGTATTGCAGAACTTAAGGATAAGGATATGTCTGATAAAATCCAGAAAACAAAGGATTAGATATACAGATTGTTTAAATTTATGGCAACAGGAGGGGGATGTGCAAAGGGAATTAGCTCGCGCAGCAGGTTCCAAACCTAGCGGGAAAACAATGGCGACCACACCACCACCACCATATATTGTTGGGGAGAAAGTGGCTACAGACAATGGTACATTGGTACAGGATAGGAGAGTAATTGATAAATGTACTAACGCTAACCCTTGCCAGTTGTATCCCGTTTTAAATTTTCCCCAGGACTGCGAGCAGGAAGATGAGCCCAGCATGATATCGGCACTCTCTCTAGCAGCCACCATACAGGACACTCAGGTGGGCACGGCCCAACCAACAAGAGTTGTAGCAAGGCCCACTAGCGGAGGGATAAGTGAGGTCGTGTCCACAGGTAAGTACGGTACCATACATTATGCAGAATACAATATGGATAGGCAGTGGTTATAGCTGGGCGCCTCTATACAATATGTGAGTCACTTGATAAAAATGGGTTTATACATTCCTTTGCAGAGGACGGTCCTCAAGATTCTCTTTTGGTCAGTACGTTTTCACTCTCAGTACATGGAATAGAATGAAAACATATCATGTGTAGTAAAGTTTAAAATTTACACAACGATCCTCCCGGGTAGGCAGTCAGGTGTACTTCTCACATCGCCTTGAGAAAGACCCATAGCAGTTTGGGTTGAAATGCGTTGGCTGTTTTTGTGGATCCTGTGTTCCAGTGAAGGGTGAACTGCCTTTCTTTTACCAGAGAAGTACACCTGACTGCCTACCCGGGAGGATCGTTGTGGTGACTATTTAATAACATGCTTGCTTGAGGACTGTTTCGACCCAGTTCTCCAATTGCTCTGGTAATTGTTTCATCTGTAGCACCTTGCACCTGGACTCATGGAATTGTTATTTTAGAAATATTTTGGTTTCCTGTATATGTGTTGTATTAAATTTTAAACTTTACTACACATGATATGTTTTCATTCTATTCCATGTACTGAGAGTGAAAACGTACTGACCAAAAGAGAATCTTGAGGACCGTCCTCTGCAAAGGAATGTATAAACCCATTTTTATCAAGTGACTCACATATTGTATAGAGGCGCCCAGCTATAACCACTGCCTATCCATATTGTATTCGTGTTAAATTGAAGTGTTTTGGGGAGACACTTGCTTTGGGAGTTGGAGTAGCCAGGCAGCCTTTTGCGCAGTTAAGGACACAACAGAAATTGTGCTGCTATAGATACATTATGCAGAGACAATAGCTCCCCACATTGTAGAATCAAACCAGAAGGATGTAATTGAATTAAATCCTGTCAGGGTAATTGCAGTCCCCAACGGGAAAACTGACAGTCAGGGAGTAACTCCCATCAGGAACATTGCCATGCATTGTGCCTGGTCCCAGGCAGAGTTAAGGTCAATTATGTCTGAATTTCCCGATCCCAGGAAAGATCTAGTCAGATGCCAGAGATTCATTAAAGAGTTAGGTAACGCCCATGAGCCTACAAATAAAAATTGGCGAACAGTGCTACGAGTGTGTTTACCCTCAAATATTGACATCACGAAATTTATAGCAGACAGTAAGTTAGATGCTGAAGTACCTCTCACTGATGAATACAATCAGGAGAATGTAAACCAAATCAATCTGCAACTAGGAGTGTATTTCCCTACTGTTGTCAAATGGAATAAAATTTTCTCCATAAGACAAAAAGAAGGTGAAATGGCATCCGAATATTTCCATCGAGCACTGCAGGAAATGGCTAGATACACTGGAATCGAGGACATTAAAGACAATGCACATCACAGGGAAGTAGCTGTTACTGTATTAATGGACGGGTTGAAGGAGGCACTGAGAAAAAGAGTGCAGACCTCTCTACCAAACTGGAGAGGTATCTCGGTGGCTGCATTGAGAGAGTCCGCTATCGAGCACGATAGGAACATCAGTAAGCACAGGGAGTCTCAGGGGGAAAAGCTGATGACAGTAAGTATAGACGCACTTACAAAAAAGCCATATCAGCCCAAACCCCAGACCCCTGATGGTAAGTCACGTGTAGTAACATGCTATACTTGTCAAAAGGTAGGACATTACTCGATAGAATGTAGGAATAAAGGTACACATAATGTATACCGACCCCCTAGACCAGGATATGAACCACACTACAATGCACATAATTGGGATCAGGGACCACTTAGGAGAAATTACGAGCCACATGCAGTGGAAACAAGGAGGTACCCACCAAGGAGAGACTGGCATGCCTCCGAAAATTCTCAGCTACTCCCCTCACATATTGTAGCTGCCAATGCGCTGTGGGAGGGTCTCAACACACAATAGGGGTTGGGCCACACCTGTAGTCTGCAGCCAGTGAAGTTGATTGCTAGCCTTGGTAGTGAACCTGAGGTAACGGTTGATGTAGCTGGTGTACCATTACCTTTCCTTGTAGCTACAGGGGCGGCCAGGTCAGTGTTGAATTCCACATCAGGTATAAAGACCACGGGTAAAACAATTTCGGCAATGGGAGTAACAGGAACTGTGCAACAATACCCTTTGAGTAGACCTGCAGAGATTACGATAGGGCCCTTGCAAACCAAACATTCTTTCCTGCTGGCTGCATCGGCTCCGACTAATCTACTCGGCAGAGACCTATTGTGTAAAATGCGGTGTGTCATATATTGTACTCCTGAGGGTGTCTTCTTGGATATACCTGAGAACCACGCTCAAGAAGTGCAAGATATATTAGACACCCCTCAAAGGCTAATGTCGCATTCTGCTGTTATAGACAAGTGTCCATCAAAGGTAGAGGAAATGATCTCACAAATACCGGGTTCCCTTTGGACCAAAGATGGACAAGACACTGGATTGATGGCAAATGTAGCTCCAGTAGTAGTACAAATAAAAGATGGTAGGATAGCTCCAAAAATCCCTCAGTATCCTCTGAAGCCAGAGGTAGAATTAGGAGTGTACCCCGTCATAGAGCGGCTGCTACAGCAGGGCATCCTAGTCAGGACGTCCAGCACCGCCAATAGTCCCATCTTCCCTGTGAAAAAGAGTGGGGAGGAGGGGTTACAGGCTAGTGCAGGATCTAAGGGGGATAAACAAGATAGTTGAGAGACAATTCTCCGTAGTGCCCAATCCAGCTGTCATCCTCATGCAAATTCCCTCTACTGCAAAATTTTTCACTGTCATTGACCTCTGTTCTGCTTTCTTTTCTGTCCCTCTTCATCCTGACAGCCAGTACCTTTTTGCCTTTACATACAGGGGAGTACAGTACACCTGGACTCGTCTCCCCCAAGGTTTCATTGACAGCCCGAGTATTTTCTCTCAGGCTTTGCATGACTGTTTCCAATCCTTTCAACCTGAGAGTGGTCAGTGCTAATACAGTATGTCGATGACTTATTGTTGTGTTCTGACTCACTTGAATCGTCCCTGAAAGACACGAAACAGCTTCTGTTTCATCTTTCCCAAATGGGACACAAGGTTTCAAAGGATAAGTTGCAGTTGTGCCAGACCAGGGTAAAATATTTGGGACATTGCTTGACTCAAGGACTTAGACACCTCACCGCTGATAGAATACAGGCGATTCGCGACATGACTCTGCCACAAAAGCAGCAACAGATCCGCACTTTCCATGGAATGTGTGGGTACTGTCAACTGGATTCCAGGGTTCTCTATACTGGCTTTACCTTTGCAAGAAATGGTCTCTTCAAACAAACCAGAACGGGTCTCGCACACAGATGAGTCCAAACTGGCATTTGAGAGACTCAAACAGTACCTATTACAGGTACCTGCATTAGGTATGCCAGATTATGAGAAGCCCTTTGAATTGTACGGTACAGAAAGTGGTGGGTGCGTGGCAGGGGTTTTAACACAGAGACATGGTGATGCCAGCAGACCGGTAGCATACTACAGTGCACAGTTGGACACTGTAGCGCGGTCTCTCCCCACTTGCTTGCGAAGTGTTGCAGCGATAGCTTTGCTGGTAAGTAAAAGTGAGGACGTAGTGTTAGGACATGACCTGACCATTCATACACCTCATGCAGTATCAGCCTTACTGAACTCAGCCCAAACCAGACATGTCTCATCTGCTCGGTTTACAAAGTGGGAATTATCACTGATGGCCCCGGTAAACATCACCATTAAGAGATGCAGCTCACTAAATCCTGCAACTTACTTGCCAAGTGTGCCTGGACAGGCACAAATGGTGGAGGATGAGAATAATGGTGAAGGAGGATTTAGTGCAGACACCGATACGCATGATTGTATGGAATACCTGAACCAAACTTTCACTGCAAGACCTGACATTAGTGACAACCCACTGGAAGGAGTGGACTTTACCTTCTACACTGACGGTAGTTGCCACAGACAGACAGAATCGGGAGACTTGTGTACTGGATATGCAGTTGTAGACGACAGAGGTATCATAGAAGCTGAACCCCTGGGCCCACTGCACTCAGCACAAGTTGCTGAGTTGGTCGCCCTAACCAGAGCGTGTGAATTGGCCAAGGGTAAGTCAGCTAATATATACACGGATTCCAGGTACGCCTTTAGAGTAGTGCATGATTTCGGGGCCCTATGGCGCCTCAGACATTTCATGACGGCAGCTGGCACACCTGTAGCGCATGCGTCCCACATAAAAAGGCTTCTAACAGCCATACAGGAACCAGACAGAGTGGCTGTTATCAAGTGCAAAGCACATACTTACAACCAAGACCCAATTTCACTTGGTAACAGCCGGGCAGACGAAGCTGCTAAATCAGCAGCCAGCACCCCCATACAAACGAACATCACATCACTGATGACATTTAACACGATCAACACACAACAATTAATTGAAATGCAAGATTTGTGTTCTTTACAGGAAAAGGCGGTCTGGAGGTCAAAGGGGTATGGCCAGGAATCCTCAGGACTGTGGACAGGTGGACAAGGTAAGCCGGTGGCCCCCAGAGCATATCTTCCAAGCTTAGCTGAGGCGGCACACGGTCTGACTCATCTGGGCAAAGAGGGTATGTGCAAGCCTGTAAGAGCCTACTGGTGTGCGCCAGGATTCTCTTCTCATGCAGGTAAGAGAGCAATGACATGCTTTACTTGCTTGAGGAAGAATATTGGAAAGTCAATACCAACAGAGCCATCCCATATCCCTCCGACAGACGGACCTTTTCAGGTAATACAAATCGATTTAATACAGTTACCACCCTGTAGGAATTTAAAATATGTGTTAGTTTGTATTAATGTATTTTCCAACTGGGTAGAAGCGTTCCCTGCTGCCACAAATACTGCTGTGTTCACTGCAAAGAAAATTGTGCAGGAATTTGTGTGTAGATATGGTATCCCTAGAATAATTGAAAGTGACAGGGGCACCCATTTTACAGGTGAAGTCTTTCAGGTCATGTGCAAACTGATGGGAATTAATAGCAAGCTGCATACTCCGTACCGTCCACAGGCGAGTGCAAAGGTGGAGAGAGTGAACAGCACTATTAAGAACAAGCTGAGCAAATTAATGGCTGAAACTGGATTGTCGTGGCCAGAAGCTTTGCACTAGTGTTGTACAGCATCAGAACCACTCCCAGGTCTCCCCTTAACCTATCACCCTTCTAAATTCTTTTTGGTCGACAACCTCATGTAATGATAGACCCCCAGGATGATTTGAAATGTAATAATGAAGTGACTGTGAAATATTTGGTTGGGATGAGCCAGCAGCTGAGAAATCAACAAAGAAATTTAAAGCTGGTGATTCCTGACCTACCGAACAGTAATTGTCATGACATTGAGCCTGGGGATTATGTGATGATTCGAAATTTCTTATGCTCAGGTTGCCTCATAGACAGGTGGGAAGGACCATACCAAGTCTTGTTAACCAGCACGACAGCATTGAAGGTCGCCGAAAGAGAGACTTGGGTCCACTCGTCCCACTGCAAGAAGGTCGCTGACCCGGAGAGAATTCGTGACAAAGAGCAGAGTGTAGAGAATCTCGTATCACTGGAGTGTCTGTTCCGGGAAAGTTGAGAGGCAGGACTGTTGAAAGGCATCTGAGCACAGAGAGTAACAAGAGCTAGAACGGTTGTCGTACCACTTTCTTTTTTCACCTCCCCCTGCATTTTTCCTTTCTTTTCTCCTTCTTATTTTCCTCCTTTCCCCTAAATAAATGGATCGATCACAAGAGACTGCATTTCGGGTTCTGTTAGTAATTCTGGTTTTGATAAGGACAATTTGTTTTGGTGAGGGTCCCAGAGAGGTCGAGCAGGGATCTGGAATGGGTTCTAATGGCAAGTATGAATTTGTAGGATCTCAGGATCAGCACATCACTTTTGTAAAGGCTGGCATCAGTAAGCGCTCTGGTAGTCAGGGAGCTCGGAAGCACTGTGAGGGGTTATTGTCTGATGAATATTGTATTTGTAGGAATTGTGAGAATATAGTCAAGGATGGGTGCATCCAGAGATGTCAGTCCAACCTTAATATCGACATGGACCGTCATCCGTTGAGTGATTACCACTCACTAGTGGGTAAGGTCTTAAACCAGACAGAATGCTGGGTGTGCTCACAGGTACCTCAAGGTCAGAGCAAGTCAGGATTAGTACCATACCCTTTAGCAATAGATGAGGTACTCAAATTACGGGGTGGGAGACTGGTGGACAAGAAATTCAATATCTCTAGGCCCCCTAGTTTAAAGCTCCACCAGTATCATGTAGACAGGTCCCTATTGTGTTTTAATATTTCCAATTACCGAAAACCGGGAAATTGGGAAGTGACGTGGAATAACCAGACAATGACCTTTTCACACAGAGCTGATAGCATACCCATAGACTCTGAACTTGTACGCCAAATAGCCAAAAGTAGGAGGTATTTCCGGTATAGGTATACTCGTGGAAGCAAGACCATGTGGGTTGGAAAAGTATCGCCAGGGCATTGTGCTCATATCATCCAGCCCGATACTTGTACTGAGCAGATGGGAGAACTAGGGATTGGTTTCTTTACTTGGAAAATTTGTAATATGGTAATGTTATATTTTGTCCCCTATGTTCTCCCAGAAGATGACTATTTCATATGTGGGAGGAAGGCGTACAAGTGGCTTGCCCCGAGCTCAGAGGGATTGTGTTATATTGGGAGAGTACTGCCAGAGGTCATGACCATAACCCATGATAAGATGAAAGACGTTCACTGCTCAGGCTGCTTATACTCATACTCACTTTGAACACATCATCAAGAGACACCTCATAGATAGGGCAGAGCACGCAGCCTCTGATTTGATCCACGAATCCACCGGGATTCAGTTCCTTCTCGCATTAGACATCACCCGTACTGCCAGAGGAACTATAAATTATAGGTATATCCATGCGCTAGCGAACTTGATAGATAATATCACTGAGATGTATGACGACACCTTCAGGTATACGGGAAGGTAGTTACAAGCTTACAAGAAGGAACTGATTCAGCACAGGATGGTCCTTAATTATGTCACAGCCGTGACAGGTGGGTACTGTGTTACTCTGGCAACTCAATATGGTGTGAAGTGCTGTACATATATTACAAACAGCACTGACGACCCAACGGAGATTATCGATCGAAAGATGGACGATATCTTGCAGTTGAAGAGGGAGTTCAGGAGGAAGCACAACCTAACCTTAGGGACTGTGAGTAATGAACTGACCGGCTGGGTCTCATGGTTGAACCCACGCAAATGGTTCTCAGGTTTAGGAGAGTGGGCTCAGAATGTCATTATGAGTGTGGGGAAGTTTCTCCTTTGTATCCTGGGAGTCGTCATAATTATTGGTTCGATATTTAGGTGTGTTCAAATTCTAATGCGGCGGAAGCACGGCACAACTCTAATGAGTCTAAGGAGCGAGGGCGCTGTTATAGCAGCAGATTTAATTTATGACGCATCCATAGAGACAGTGTTATGATAAGGATTGCAAATAAATTTCATGGCCTTTTTCTTTCACCCGTTTTTCTTAATGGGTGTGTGGAAAAACAACCATACACATATTATGAAGTGATAATGTTCCAACAGTAAAAAAATTACATTCCCATCACCACACCCAGAATGTTGGAAGTGTACTCTTTGGTAAGATAACCCTTGTGTTTTAGCAGCAGCCCCTACAGGTTAATATGGTACTCCATAGCCAGATTACAGGGGGGAAGGGGGGGGGTTGCAGGGCATACAGTACCCCGGGCCCACCTTTGTTAAGGGGCCCCCCAGACAGAGCACACCAACATCACTAGCTTTCCCACGCAGTAGCAGAACCAGACATCCAGAATGCGAGCAGGACAGTATGCAGCGCAGGCAGAGTATCAGGTTTTATGAGCTACCAATTGAGCTTTCTGACCAGAGGAGAGATAGGAGGGCGGAGAGAGCTGTAAGTGACACAGGGATCCCAGCTTCTCCTCTCTGCCTTGGTGTCTGGGTCCTGTGTAACCTGGCTTTATTCAACTATTAGTTTAAATCTAATATATCCCTTGGATTAAATTTAATATACACAATCCATACATCCTAACATGACTCAGTTCTGGAGGGATAACATGCTATATTAAGTTATGATTGCAATCTATTTTTATTTTTACCAGTTTTGAATACCAAAGATAAAATTGAAAAAAATATATAAAATCAGCAGACACATTAAAAACACATTCTTTTATCCATAAATCCCTGTATATACCCTATACACGACCCTTCTCTCTGGTCCTAAGAGACTGCTAGCAGGTATTTATTGCCTTGTTCTTAGACACAATTGTATCGAATCAGTCTCTGTGGAGCAGAGAAACATAAAGACTCCCTTTTCAACTTGCAACACAACAATTTTACTAACTATGTAGCTATATAAAAATACACATTTAAAGTTTCAGTGATTCTTATTTTAACACCAAATCACTACCTTTTTATATGCTTTTAAAATAACATTGCAATGTTCATCTTATAAGGTTTTATGTGGTGTGAAGATTAGTTCACCATTCTGGTACCAGGCTTAATTAGCAAAATCAGCTGAGGCCGTTAAAGTCTATTACTCAGCAAATGAGTTTTAACAGCATGTATGTTGCTAAAAATCTTTCAGTTGATATTCCGTTGCAGGAAAAATTGATTGCACATTTAATGCTTACACATGGCCATGTATATATATTGTTTTATGCAGCAATTTTACCCCTCTTAGCGTTCATGGAAGATTTGCACTGGTTGATATGGCTCCCGGCTATGGCAGCTAAATTCCGTTTTATCAAGCCGTATCTGGAGATCCAAATCCCGTTCCACATCAGTTTGCAGGGGCTGCAAGGATAGCAGTTTTGTATGTCAGCTGGTACTGCTAAATACGCGTTTCTCCGCCTCACATCACCATCGGCGGCTTCCTCAGTTAGTATATTTCCATGGTGTCCTGAAGCTCTTTTTATTTCAAACTTTCGCGGTGCACACATGCGCATATCCATTGCGTCTCAAGACTCGTTCTCATTACCACATATCCAACCTCTATTTTTCCTTCTCAGGCTGAAACCAAAACCAACACCTGAGTCAGTTTTTAGATACATTGGGTCTCTTTTGCACAACCGTAATCAGTTTCAGATATTTTTATATACATTTCTAGCTATATCGGCTTATCATTATCCTATATAACCTCTCCATGTAAAATAAAAACAGGCTGATATATCAATGGGAATCACCTTGTCAGGTCTCTAGGTTTGTCTGTCCCCGGCGGGGGTGCTAGTGGGTCAGTGTTGGTAGGATGGATAAAACGTGGAGGCAATATAAAAGTCCTGCGCATAGGCGCTGATGTTTAATTATATCTGAGCAGATGGGATAACACAGAGTGAACAGAAAACCGGTAATGGAATGACAATAATTGATAACGGAATTTGAATAACTGAGGTCTCTTGCAAAGGAAATAGGAAACAACAAATACTGAAGGCAGATGATATAAACTAAAGTCCAGTAGTACTTGATAGCACACAGTCTCGGTATAACTTAAGATAAAGTAACTTGAAAAGCAGAACTCCATTATGCATAAGAAACACACAGTCTTTCAAAAAAGCAGGCAGTTTTAACTTATAAGCCAACGGATTAATGACACTTTCTACTGGAAATGGTCCAATAAACCGTGGAGCAAACTTAATTGACGGCACTCTGAGACGGAGATTTCGAGTAGATAACCAGACTTTATCGCCCGGTTTCAAACTAGGAACTGCTCGTCTCTTCCGATCAGCAAACATTTTATACCGTTGAGAAACTTTTTTAAGAGATGAATGGATCTTCTTCCAAATTTGAGCGAACCGCTGAAGAGCAGAATCAGCCACAGGCACATCTATGGCAGGTAACTCTTGGAAGTCTGGTACTCTAGGATGCTGATCATAAACTGCGAAAAAAGGAGTTGTATCTGTAGAAGTATGATAACGGAAATTATGAGCAAACTCCGCCCAGGGCAATAAATCTACCCAGTCATCCTGTGAAGAAGAATATATGTCTCAAATATGTCTCAAGTTCTTGATTTACCCTCTCTGTCTGCCCATTTGTTTGAGGATGATAGGCTGTAGAGAATTTCAGTTTTACCTGCAGCGCTGAACACAGAGCCCTCCAAAACTTGGCCACAAATTGTACACCCCGATCAGATATGATTTCTGTTGGAAGTCCATGTAACCTGAATATTTCGTGAAGAAACAACTGTGCCAATTTGGAGCAGATGGTAACCCCATGAGTGGAATGAAGTGCGCCATTTTTGAAAACCTATCGACTACTACCCAGATGGTGTCATACCCTTTGGATGGAGGGAGATCAGAAATAAAATCCATCGACAAATGGGACCAGGGGCGCTTGGGAATGGAATTGGGTATCAATTGGCCTGCGGGAGCCTGACGAGAAATTTTATGCTGAGCACATTTGGGACATGAAGCTATGAATTCTTGAATATCTACCTTCATACGAGGCCACCAATATGTTTGAGACAGAAACTTAAAAGTCTTTAGAACTCCAGGGTGACCAGTAAATTTGGACGTATGAGCCCAGGACAGAAGGTTTGGACAAAGCTCTGGAGAGACAAACATCTTGCCTGGAGGCGGGACTTGCGACATCCCTGTAGCTGCAAAAACCACCGGATTTAATACTGGTCGAGCAGCCTGTTCTGAGGATTCCTCATTTGAGCTCATAGAGCGAGACAAAGCATCTGCTTTGACGTTTTGTGAGCCAGGTCTAAACATTAACTTAAAATCAAAACGGGAAAAGAATAGGGCCCACCTTGCTTGCCGAGAATTCAGGCACTGCGCGGCTTTCAAGTAGAGAAGATTCTTGTGATCCGTATAGATGGTAATGGGAAATCTCGTACCTTCCAGCAGATACCTCCATTCTTCAAGGGCCAATTTAATTGCCAACAACTCCTGGTGACCGATGGTATAGTTCATTTCTGCGGACGAGAACCTACGAGAAAAAACCCCACAGGGGTGAGTCTTACCATCAATGCCAATCTGAGACAGGACTGCGCCCACGCCAACCGTTGAGGCATCAACTTCCAAGATGAAGGCCTTACTGACATCCGGCTGTTGTAACACAGGAGCTGAAATAAAAGCTTGTTTTATTTTATGAAAAGCAGACAGTGCTTCGTCAGACCATTGAGAAGGATTTCCCCCTTTCCGGGTACGGCAGGTAATTGGAGCTATTAACGTGGAAAATCCTTTAATAAACTTTCTGTAGTAATTGGCGAAGCCAATGAAGCGTTGAACTGACTTGAGTGTTGTTGGAAGAGCCCAGCTTTCTATAGCTTCCAGTTTAGCTGGATCCATTTGAAGGTCTGTTCCGGAAATGATGTATCCTAAGAATGATATTGAAGAAGCTTCAAATGTGCATTTAGACAGCTTGCCATACAGATGATTCTGTCGAAGACGGTGAAGAACCTTCTTCACCTGTTGGCGATGAGAAACTAAATCACGGGAGAATATCAAGATGTCATTGAGGTAAACGACCACACATTTATACAGGAGATCTCTAAACACTTCGTTGACAAAGTTTTGAAACACGGCCGGGGCATTACTTAAACCGAAGGGCATCACTAGATATTCATAGTGGCCGTCACGAGTATTGAAGGCGGTTTTCCACTCATCACCACTTAGAATCCTAATAAGGTAGTAAGCTCCGCGAAGATTTAGTTTCGTGAAGATGGAAGCCCCTCTAGCTCTGTCAAACAACTCTGTGATGAGAGGTAGCGGGTAGCTATTTTTGATCGTGATGTCATTTAAACCCCGGTAATCGATACAGGGGCGAAGTGCTCCATCTTCCTTCTTGATGAAGAAGAATCCAGCACCAGCTGGGGAAGAGGAGGGACGGATGAATCCTTTCTTTAAATTTTCATTTATGTATTCACTCATTGCTTGAGTCTCTGGGACTGAAAGAGGGTATGTACGCCCTCTAGGCGGCTTGCTCCCTGGATCCAGATCGATGGGACAATCCCACTCTCGATGGGGAGGCAAGACATCCGCTGCTTTCTCACTAAAGATGTCAGAGAATTCCTGATAAGCCTCCGGAAGTCCGGACTGGGACTTTACACCTGAAGACTTTATTGGAAATATTTGAGCAAGACAAGACTGATGACAGGAAGAACTCCATGATGTTAACTGTAATGTAGACCAGTCGAACTGTGGATTGTGCAGTTGGAGCCAAGGCATACCCAGTACAATCTCATAGCTCGCTTTAGGTATAACCAGGAACTCAATGAGCTCGGAATGCAGAAAGCCTATTCCCAGAATTACCGGCTTGGTTTGCTGAGAGATGGAACCCTCAGGAATACGGCTTCCGTCCACGGCCGTGAGATACACTGGACGACACAGCTTAGACACTGATAGATGAAGTCTATCCACTGCAGCTTGCGTGATAAAATTCCCAGCAGCACCACAATCCACTAAGGCAGACAAAGACTGGAGTCCCTCTGGCCTTTCCAAGGTGACAGGTAATATCAGATCTTGCGATGAAGGAGCTTTATTCAAGGTCCCTAACTTGACTCCTCCTCTACAAGTTAGGACCTGGCGTTTCCCGACCGAGCAGGGCAGGAACCAATCAGATGACCAGCAGCAGCACAATAGAGACACAGTCTTTCCTTTAATCTTCTGGACCGCTCCTCAGGTGTTAAACAAAATTTGTTTACCTGCATGGGTTCATCAGCAGTAATAGGTAGAGACTGTACAGGAGGCATAGCTCGGTGCTTGCGAAGATCACCTCGAGAGCGTTCACAGGCTCGAGAGCGTAAACGTAGATCCAACTTGACACATAGGGAAATTAGAGCTTCCAGTTGCTCTGGTAAATCTCGAGTAACCAACTCATCCTTTATGCGGTCGGACAGACCATGCCAGAAGGCCGCAATCAATGCCTGGTTGTTCCACTTCACTTCTGATGCCAATGTCTGGAACTGGATAACGTACTGACCCACAGTACGTGTTCCCTGGCGGATCTGAAGGAGGTCTGAAGAAGCAGAGGTCGTACGCCCAGGTTCGTCAAAGATGCGTCGGAATGCGGCAACAAATTCAGTATAGTTGTTCAATAAAGCATCTGCTCGCTCCCACAGCGGAGAGACCCAGTTCAGAGCAGAGCCAGCTAGAAGAGAAACAATATAAGCAACCTTTGATCTGGGTGTTGGAAAGTTCTGTGGCTGCAATTCAAACTGAACCTTGCATTGATTTAGAAATGCTCGACACATCTTAGAATTACCATCAAATTTACTTGGTGTAGGAAGATGGATGCGAGACATTGAAACAGAAGCAACTGGAGAGCTAGAAACTGAGGAACTAGGAACAGGAACTGGAGAGGACACTGGGGAAACTGAAATTGGAAGTGATTGTTGCAGAGTATCTAAACGTGAAGACATTCCTTGCAGAAGTTGAATAATCTGCTGCTGCGCAGCCTCTTGACCATCCAGTCATGACACTAGGTCTTGGAGTGTCCCTGACCCCACACTCTGACCACCGTCCGGGTCCATGGGCCTCGGACAAACTGTCAGGTCTCTAGGTTTGTCTGTCCCCGGTGGGGGTGCTAGTGGGTCAGTGTTGGTATGATGAATAAAACGTGGAGGCAATATAATAGTCCTGCGCATAGGCGCTGATGTTTTATTATAACTGAGCAGATGGGATAACACAGAGTGAACAGAAAACCGGTAATGGAATGACAATGATTGATAACGGAATTTGAATAACTGAAGTCTCTTGCAAAGGAAATATGGAACAACAAATACTGAAGGCAGATGATATAAACTAAAGTCCAGTAGTACTTGATAGCACACAGTCTCGGTATAACTTAAGATAAAGTAACTTGAAAAGCAGAACTCCGTTATGCATAAGAAACACACAGTCTCTATAAAGCACAAGTCCAGGTAGCCTTACTAGGCTCAAGCAGGAGACTGTCTCTAAGCAACTAGTTGTTATACTGCTGGAATGCACAGATGGAAATACTGATAGCAAGTGCACAGGTAAGATGGTAATACGAACACCTGAGGAGAGTCTCTGCTGCTGGTGGATTGTGGCTGGTTGTAATTGAAGTCCGGAGTAACAGGAGAGCTGTGAAGGTGAAAACTGGAACAATGGAAATAACCACGGGGAACGCTGGAAACAGGAACACAGGAACCAGGAGAACTTAGGCACACGGTACGTGACTCGTTGTCCGAGGCAATGTGAGAGAGCCACGGACTGGAAGTTAAACCCCCTGCTCAGCAGCGATTGGACACAGAGCTGCAGGCGGAGACACAGCGCTGGATTGAGCACCAGGATCAGCTGAGTGCAGGCAACCGGGAGGCAAGTGTTAGCGAAGTAACCTGAGCGCAGCTGATACTCCGGTCCGGGTTTTTACTGTGTAGTGGTTACAGGCTCTGTGCACGGCAGGGAATCCGGCGCTGGTTTTGTGCTCACAGTTTGTGAGGTCTGAGTGGGGCGTGGACAGCACCTGCTATATAAACCATCCTCTCAGGCTAGGCAAATGCTGCTGAATCTTTGTTTGTTAGTCAGTTCCAGAGAGTTAGCTAGTACTGTGTGACTTTGTATTTACTTGTTGCTTACTGCGAATAGGCCTTGGGATTCGGTACTTCATTCTGCCAATCCGGACCTAGCAGTAAGACTGGAGTCAGTTGTTTGACCTGCTGGGGTTCTTTTGCTATTCTGTGAACCCAGCAGGTTTGCGGCTGTACTCTCAGACCTGCTTGCTTAATCCTCCCTCACTGTGCAGGGTGTCCAGGTGTCAGTTTAGTGGCAGTAAGCTGAACCTGTGCCCTGCAAGTGGGGGTTAGGATTGTGGATACTCTCCTTGTGTCTATATTTCTATCTCTGACCAAGGAGTTTATTCCCACACCCGTTGGTAACCCTTTGGGGGTTTTTCTGTTGCTCTTAGCAACATCATTTCAGGTGCTCCACATGTTAAATCACTACACCTCGCTTCATTGTCCGCTCTATTCCATCTGAGCATTCCTGACACTAGAGAGACACCCAATTCCTGAGCCTTTGGGCTTCTCCGTTCACTTTGTGTTTATTAGTTATTCCATCACCTCCTGTGTATGTTATGTTATACTGTCTGTGAGTTCGTTTGCTTCGCTTCCCTCTCTGTTCATACACCGGTATACTCCTGTTAGCACTGGTGTGCGTAACATATTCAGCAGCCCTACTCCTGTTGAAATTTTGTGGGAATATGGAGCATACCCCTCAAAATACTTTGCAACAGGTGGTCGATCAGGTGCAGGTCCTGACTCGACAATTTAATGAGATGTCCATTAAAATGAACACCCCGCAGGCCGCTAGCGGAGCTCCCGCAGCAGCAGCGGCAAGTTCAGGGGTTAAGGAGCCGAAAGTAAATCTCCCGGATCGTTTTTCTGGAGATCGCTCGCAGTTCTTTTGTTTCAAGGAGAGCTGTAAGCTATATTTCAGGCTTAGGCCCCAGTCTTCTGGGTCGGAGATTCAGCGGGTGGGCATGGTGATTTCCTTGCTACAAGGAGACCCACAGGTCTGGGCATATGGGTTACAGCCTGACTGTCCGTCGCTTAAAAGTGTTGATGCTTTTTTTACGGCACTGGGCATTTTGTATGATGACCCTGACGAGATGGCTTCAGCCGAGGCTCAGATTACGGTTCTTAAGCAAGGGCGACGGCCAGCTGAGGTTTATAGTATGGAGTTTCGGAGGTTGGCTCATGATACCCAGTGGAATGACCCAGCCCTGAGAAACCAGTACCGAAGGGGCCTTTCTGACCAGATAAAGGACCAACTGGTACAATATCCCTCGCCTGATAGCTTAGATCAGCTCATGCAGTTATCCATCCGGGTGGATAGACGGCTGAGAGAGCATAGGCTTGAAAGGGAGACCGCAGTTTCCTTTTTTCCCAAGGGAACCTCAGACTCTGAGGAATATTCCGAGGAGCCTATGCAGATTGGGGCTACCCGCCTCTCCTCGCGTGAGAAGACGCGGAGGAGACAGCAGGGTTTGTGTTTGTACTGTGGGAATAAAGGTCATGTTGTAGTATCATGCCCAGAAAAACCGGAAAACTTCAGGGCCTGAGGGTGATGGGAAATATCCTGTCAGGCCAGAAGTCAGAATTTCCTAAAAAGACTTTTCTCATTCCGGTGACTTTGGAGATCCTCGGTCAAACTGTCAAGACTGAGGCCTTTGTTGACAGTGGGGCCGATGGGGTTTTCATGGACTGTCAATTCGCCCTGGAACACTCTGTTCCCTCAGTACCTTTGGCATCAGAGATTGAGATCTGTGGGTTAAACGGGGAACCATTGTCCCAGGGTAAAATTACCTCCTGCACCAGCCAAATTCCTTTGTTTATTGGAGCCACACACTCTGAAAAATTGTCTTTTTATGTGACTGTCTGTTCTTTTGCCCCATTGGTTTTGGGGTTACCCTGGTTAAGGGCCCATAACCCTCAATTTGACTGGGTCTCTGGGGAGATTCTTAGTTGGGGTAGTGATTGTTTCAGGAGTTGCTTGAGCCTTCCAGTCAGGCTCTCGCCAGCTAAGTTTGCCAGGATTGCCAGGATGTTATGCAGATTTTGCGGATGTGTTCTCCAAAAAAGTTGCGGAGGTACTACCTCCCCATCGCCCCTATGACTGTGCCATTGATTTGTTGCTGGATGCTAAGCTTCCCAAGAGCAGGTTGTACTCCCTGTCACGTCCTGAGACTCAGGCTATGGCAGAGTACATTCAGGAGAACTTGGCTAAGGGATTTATCAGACCCTCACAGTCCCCAGTTGGGTCGGGGTTCTTCTTCGTGGGTAAAAAGGACGGTTCGTTGCGACCCTGCATCGACTTCAGGGAATTGAACCGTATCACGATTAAAAACTCGTACCCACTGCCTCTCATTTCGGTTTTGTTTGACCAGCTTCGTACTGCCACCATTTTTTCTAAGATTGACCTACGCGGTGCTTACAATCTAATCCGAATAAGAGAGGGGGATGAATGGAAGACTGCCTTTAATACCCACTCAGGGCATTATGAATATTTGGTGATGCCTTTTGGGCTCTCTAATGCCCCGGCAGTCTTCCAGGAATTCATGAACGATGTGCTCAGGGAATATTTGGATAGATTCTTAGTTGTTTATCTAGATGACATCCTAATCTTCTCTCATTCCCTGGAGGAACATCGGAAGCATGTACGCTTAGTCCTCCAGAAACTCAGAGACCACCAGCTTGGGGCGAAGCTGGAGAAGTGCGAGTTTGAAGTCCAGCAAATCGCATTTCTAGGGTATATTATCTCCTCAGAAGGTTTCCAAATGGAGGGTTCTAAGGTACAGGCAGTCCTGGATTGGGTGCAGCCCACTAGTTTGAAGGCGCTTCAGCGTTTTCTGGGCTTTGCAAATTTTTATAGACGGTTTATCGCTGGATTTTCATCTATAGTGGCCCCCTTGGTGGCACTCACTAAGAAAGGGGCGGATGTTGCTCACTGGTCTTGTGAGGCCAAAGCGGCCTTTGCCCGTCTCAAAAGGGCATTTGTCTCGGCCAAGGTGCTGCGACACCCAGATCCAGAGCGTCCTTTTGTGGTAGAAGTGGATGCCTCTGAGATAGGTATTGGGGCAGTGCTCTCTCAGATGGGGGTGTCTGATAATCGCCTTCATCCCTGTGCTTACTTTTCCCGTAAATTTTCGTCTGCCGAGATGAATTATGATGTGGGTAACCGGGAATTGTTGGCTATAAAGGATGCACTCGGGGAGTGGAGACACTGGCTTGAGGGGGCTAAGTTTGTGGTCTCAATTCTCACCGACCATAAGAATCTGGCATATTTAGAGTCAGCGAAGCGGCTCAATGCCAGGCAGGCACGATGGGCTTTGTTTTTTGCTCGCTTTAATTTTTTGATAACATATCGCCCTGGGTCAAAAAACATCAAGGCTGATGCGCTCTCGCTGAGTTTTGCTCCAGTTCAAGAGACCACCGAGGAGCCATTGCCCATTGTGTCCCCATCATGTATTAAAGTGGGCATTACCCAGGACCTCTTGTCATTAGTCCTTAGAGCACAGGAGCAGGCTCCTCCAGACCTTCCGGTAGGTCTCTTGTTTGTGCCTCCTAGGTTAAGACAGCGAGTGTTCCTGGAATTCCATGCCAAGAGGTCGGCAGGGCATCCGGGTATTGCCAGAACTCGGGAGTTGCTGTCTAGGGCGGTGTGGTGGCCCTCGGTGGCTAGGGATGTGGATCAGTGGGTTCGGGCATGTGACGTTTGTGCCCGAAATAAAACTCCTAGAGGGGTTCCTGTCGGCCCATTACATCCACTCTCTATTCCGTCTAAGCCATGGACCCACATTTCCATGGATTTTGTGGTGGACTTGCCCAAATCCTCGGGGATGACAGCCATTTGGGTTGTCGTTGACAGGTTTTCGAAGATGGCGCATTTCGTTCCACTGGTTGGGTTGCCATCGGCCAGACGCCTGTCTGAGTTATTTATGCAGCATGTTGTGCGCCTCCACGGGTTGCCACTTGATGTGGTCTCTGACCGTGGATCCCAGTTTGTGGCCAAATTCTGGAGGGCATTTTGTTCTGATCTCCAGATTTCTGTGAGCTTGTCGTCAGGCTACCATCCACAGTCTAATGGGCAGACTGAGAGGGTGAACCAGTCCTTGGAGCAGTTCCTCAGGTGTTATGTCTCCAAGTGTCATACTGACTGGGTTGCTCATCTGTCCATGGCGGAGTTTGCCTATAACAACGCGGCTCACTCTGCTACAGGGATCTCTCCCTTCCTTTGTGTGTATGGGCATCATCCTAAGGCCAATTCTTTTGACCCCCTGGATTCCACGCCTGGTGGTTCCTCTGCTGTTTCGGTCCTTAGGGGTATTTGGAGGAAAGTGAAGAAAGCCCTTGTGTCTGTGTCATTAGTGACCAAAAGGGTTTTTGATAAGCGGAGAAGACCCTGCAGCTTCAAATTAGGAGACTTCGTCTGGTTGTCCACCAAGAATTTGAAGTTGAGACAGCCATCTCATAAGTTAGGCCCCCGGTTCATCGGCCCTTATAAGATCACCAGGGTTATCAATCCGGTGGCATTTCAGTTAGATCTGCCCCGTTCATTGGGTATCAATAAAACATTTAATTGTTCCCTTTTAAAACTGGCGGTTAGTAATCCTTCTTCCAGTGGAAGACCTTCTCCTCTTCTGATACGGGGTCAGAGGGAGTTTGTGGTTGAAAGGGTTCTTGACTCCAAGATGGTTCGGGGTCGGCTGTCATTTTTGGTGCACTGGAAGGGGTATGGCCCGGAGGAGCGGTCGTGGGTGCGCAGTTGTGATCTTCATGCCCCCAGACTGATACGCTCTTTCTTCTCGCAGTTCCCCGATAAACCCAGTGGTAGGGGTTCTTTGACCCCTCGTCAGAGGGGGGGTACTGTTAGGATCTCCTGCTCTGTGCTGCCACGTCGCCATGGCAACCGGGAGGCAAGTGTTAGCGAAGTAACCTGAGCGCAGCTGATACTCCGGTCCGGGTTTTTACTGTGTAGTGGTTACAGGCTCTGTGCACGGCAGGGAATCCGGCGCTGGTTTTGTGCTCACAGTTTGTGAGGTCTGAGTGGGGCGTGGACAGCACCTGCTATATAAACCATCCTCTCAGGCTAGGCAAATGCTGCTGAATCTTTGTTTGTTAGTCAGTTCCAGAGAGTTAGCTAGTACTGTGTGACTTTGTATTTACTTGTTGCTTACTGCGAATAGGCCTTGGGATTCGGTACTTCATTCTGCCAATCCGGACCTAGCAGTAAGACTGGAGTCAGTTGTTTGACCTGCTGGGGTTCTTTTGCTATTCTGTGAACCCAGCAGGTTTGCGGCTGTACTCTCAGACCTGCTTGCTTAATCCTCCCTCACTGTGCAGGGTGTCCAGGTGTCAGTTTAGTGGCAGTAAGCTGAACCTGTGCCCTGCAAGTGGGGGTTAGGATTGTGGATACTCTCCTTGTGTCTATATTTCTATCTCTGACCAAGGAGTTTATTCCCACACCCGTTGGTAACCCTTTGGGGGGTTTTCTGTTGCTCTTAGCAACATCATTTCAGGTGCTCCACATGTTAAATCACTACACCTCGCTTCATTGTCCGCTCTATTCCATCTGAGCATTCCTGACACTAGAGAGACACCCAATTCCTGAGCCTTTGGGCTTCTCCGTTCACTTTGTGTTTATTAGTTATTCCATCACCTCCTGTGTATGTTATGTTATACTGTCTGTGAGTTCGTTTGCTTCGCTTCCCTCTCTGTTCATACACCGGTATACTCCTGTTAGCACTGGTGTGCGTAACATATTCAGCAGCCCTACTCCTGTTGAAATTTTGTGGGAATATGGAGCATACCCCTCAAAATACTTTGCAACAGGTGGTCGATCAGGTGCAGGTCCTGACTCGACAATTTAATGAGATGTCCATTAAAATGAACACCCCACAGGCCGCTAGCGGAGCTCCCGCAGCAGCAGCGGCAAGTTCAGGGGTTAAGGAGCCGAAAGTAAATCTCCCGGATCGTTTTTCTGGAGATCGCTCGCAGTTCTTTTGTTTCAAGGAGAGCTGTAAGCTATATTTCAGGCTTAGGCCCCAGTCTTCTGGGTCGGAGATTCAGCGGGTGGGCATGGTGATTTCCTTGCTACAAGGAGACCCACAGGTCTGGGCATATGGGTTACAGCCTGACTGTCCGTCGCTTAAAAGTGTTGATGCTTTTTTTACGGCACTGGGCATTTTGTATGATGACCCTGACGAGATGGCTTCAGCCGAGGCTCAGATTACGGTTCTTAAGCAAGGGCGACGGCCAGCTGAGGTTTATAGTATGGAGTTTCGGAGGTTGGCTCATGATACCCAGTGGAATGACCCAGCCCTGAGAAACCAGTACCGAAGGGGCCTTTCTGACCAGATAAAGGACCAACTGGTACAATATCCTTCGCCTGATAGCTTAGATCAGCTCATGCAGTTATCCATCCGGGTGGATAGACGGCTGAGAGAGCATAGGCTTGAAAGGGAGACCGCAGTTTCCTTTTTTCCCAAGGGAACCTCAGACTCTGAGGAATATTCCGAGGAGCCTATGCAGATTGGGGCTACCCGCCTCTCCTCGTGTGAGAAGACGCGGAGGAGACAGCAGGGTTTGTGTTTGTACTGTGGGAATAAAGGTCATGTTGTAGTATCATGCCCAGAAAAACCGGAAAACTTCAGGGCCTGAGGGTGATGGGAAATATCCTGTCAGGCCAGAAGTCAGAATTTCCTAAAAAGACTTTTCTCATTCCGGTGACTTTGGAGATCCTCGGTCAAACTGTCAAGACTGAGGCCTTTGTTGACAGTGGGGCCGATGGGGTTTTCATGGACTGTCAATTCGCCCTGGAACACTCTGTTCCCTCAGTACCTTTGGCATCAGAGATTGAGATCTGTGGGTTAAACGGGGAACCATTGTCCCAGGGTAAAATTACCTCCTGCACCAGCCAAATTCCTTTGTTTATTGGAGCCACACACTCTGAAAAATTGTCTTTTTATGTGACTGTCTGTTCTTTTGCCCCATTGGTTTTGGGGTTACCCTGGTTAAGGGCCCATAACCCTCAATTTGACTGGGTCTCTGGGGAGATTCTTAGTTGGGGTAGTGATTGTTTCAGGAGTTGCTTGAGCCTTCCAGTCAGGCTCTCGCCAGCTAAGTTTGCCAGGATTGCCAGGATGTTATGCAGATTTTGCGGATGTGTTCTCCAAAAAAGTTGCGGAGGTACTACCTCCCCATCGCCCCTATGACTGTGCCATTGATTTGTTGCTGGATGCTAAGCTTCCCAAGAGCAGGTTGTACTCCCTGTCACGTCCTGAGACTCAGGCTATGGCAGAGTACATTCAGGAGAACTTGGCTAAGGGATTTATCAGACCCTCACAGTCCCCAGTTGGGTCGGGGTTCTTCTTCGTGGGTAAAAAGGACGGTTCGTTGCGACCCTGCATCGACTTCAGGGAATTGAACCGTATCACGATTAAAAACTCGTACCCACTGCCTCTCATTTCGGTTTTGTTTGACCAGCTTCGTAATGCCACCATTTTTTCTAAGATTGACCTACGCGGTGCTTACAATCTAATCCGAATAAGAGAGGGGGATGAATGGAAGACTGCCTTTAATACCCACTCAGGGCATTATGAATATTTGGTGATGCCTTTTGGGCTCTCTAATGCCCCGGCAGTCTTCCAGGAATTCATGAACGATGTGCTCAGGGAATATTTGGATAGATTCTTAGTTGTTTATCTAGATGACATCCTAATCTTCTCTCATTCCCTGGAGGAACATCGGAAGCATGTACGCTTAGTCCTCCAGAAACTCAGAGACCACCAGCTTGGGGCGAAGCTGGAGAAGTGCGAGTTTGAAGTCCAGCAAATCGCATTTCTAGGGTATATTATCTCCTCAGAAGGTTTCCAAATGGAGGGTTCTAAGGTACAGGCAGTCCTGGATTGGGTGCAGCCCACTAGTTTGAAGGCGCTTCAGCGTTTTCTGGGCTTTGCAAATTTTTATAGACGGTTTATCGCTGGATTTTCGTCTATAGTGGCCCCCTTGGTGGCACTCACTAAGAAAGGGGCGGATGTTGCTCACTGGTCTTGTGAGGCCAAAGCGGCCTTTGCCCGTCTCAAAAGGGCATTTGTCTCGGCCAAGGTGCTGCGACACCCAGATCCAGAGCGTCCTTTTGTGGTAGAAGTGGATGCCTCTGAGATAGGTATTGGGGCAGTGCTCTCTCAGATGGGGGTGTCTGATAATCGCCTTCATCCCTGTGCTTACTTTTCCCGTAAATTTTCGTCTGCCGAGATGAATTATGATGTGGGTAACCGGGAATTGTTGGCTATAAAGGATGCACTCGGGGAGTGGAGACACTGGCTTGAGGGGGCTAAGTTTGTGGTCTCAATTCTCACCGACCATAAGAATCTGGCATATTTAGAGTCAGCGAAGCGGCTCAATGCCAGGCAGGCACGATGGGCTTTGTTTTTTGCTCGCTTTAATTTTTTGATAACATATCGCCCTGGGTCAAAAAACATCAAGGCTGATGCGCTCTCGCTGAGTTTTGCTCCAGTTCAAGAGACCACCGAGGAGCCATTGCCCATTGTGTCCCCATCATGTATTAAAGTGGGCATTACCCAGGACCTCTTGTCATTAGTCCTTAGAGCACAGGAGCAGGCTCCTCCAGACCTTCCGGTAGGTCTCTTGTTTGTGCCTCCTAGGTTAAGACAGCGAGTGTTCCTGGAATTCCATGCCAAGAGGTCGGCAGGGCATCCGGGTATTGCCAGAACTCGGGAGTTGCTGTCTAGGGCGGTGTGGTGGCCCTCGGTGGCTAGGGATGTGGATCAGTGGGTTCGGGCATGTGACGTTTGTGCCCGAAATAAAACTCCTAGAGGGGTTCCTTTCGGCCCATTACATCCACTCTCTATTCCGTCTAAGCCATGGACCCACATTTCCATGGATTTTGTGGTGGACTTGCCCAAATCCTCGGGGATGACAGCCATTTGGGTTGTCGTTGACAGGTTTTCGAAGATGGCGCATTTCGTTCCACTGGTTGGGTTGCCATCGGCCAGACGCCTGTCTGAGTTATTTATGCAGCATGTTGTGCGCCTCCACGGGTTGCCACTTGATGTGGTCTCTGACCGTGGATCCCAGTTTGTGGCCAAATTCTGGAGGGCATTTTGTTCTGATCTCCAGATTTCTGTGAGCTTGTCGTCAGGCTACCATCCACAGTCTAATGGGCAGACTGAGAGGGTGAACCAGTCCTTGGAGCAGTTCCTCAGGTGTTATGTCTCCAAGTGTCATACTGACTGGGTTGCTCATCTGTCCATGGCGGAGTTTGCCTATAACAACGCGGCTCACTCTGCTACAGGGATCTCTCCCTTCCTTTGTGTGTATGGGCATCATCCTAAGGCCAATTCTTTTGACCCCCTGGATTCCACGCCTGGTGGTTCCTCTGCTGTTTCGGTCCTTAGGGGTATTTGGAGGAAAGTGAAGAAAGCCCTTGTGTCTGTGTCATTAGTGACCAAAAGGGTTTTTGATAAGCGGAGAAGACCCTGCAGCTTCAAATTAGGAGACTTCGTCTGGTTGTCCACCAAGAATTTGAAGTTGAGACAGCCATCTCATAAGTTAGGCCCCCGGTTCATCGGCCCTTATAAGATCACCAGGGTTATCAATCCGGTGGCATTTCAGTTAGATCTGCCCCGTTCATTGGGTATCAATAAAACATTTAATTGTTCCCTTTTAAAACTGGCGGTTAGTAATCCTTCTTCCAGTGGAAGACCTTCTCCTCTTCTGATACGGGGTCAGAGGGAGTTTGTGGTTGAAAGGGTTCTTGACTCCAAGATGGTTCGGGGTCGGCTGTCATTTTTGGTGCACTGGAAGGGGTATGGCCCGGAGGAGCGGTCGTGGGTGCGCAGTTGTGATCTTCATGCCCCCAGACTGATACGCTCTTTCTTCTCGCAGTTCCCCGATAAACCCAGTGGTAGGGGTTCTTTGACCCCTCGTCAGAGGGGGGGTACTGTTAGGATCTCCTGCTCTGTGCTGCCACGTCGCCATGGCAACCGGGAGGCAAGTGTTAGCGAAGTAACCTGAGCGCAGCTGATACTCCGGTCCGGGTTTTTACTGTGTAGTGGTTACAGGCTCTGTGCACGGCAGGGAATCCGGCGCTGGTTTTGTGCTCACAGTTTGTGAGGTCTGAGTGGGGCGTGGACAGCACCTGCTATATAAACCATCCTCTCAGGCTAGGCAAATGCTGCTGAATCTTTGTTTGTTAGTCAGTTCCAGAGAGTTAGCTAGTACTGTGTGACTTTGTATTTACTTGTTGCTTACTGCGAATAGGCCTTGGGATTCGGTACTTCATTCTGCCAATCCGGACCTAGCAGTAAGACTGGAGTCAGTTGTTTGACCTGCTGGGGTTCTTTTGCTATTCTGTGAACCCAGCAGGTTTGCGGCTGTACTCTCAGATCTGTTTGCTTAATCCTCCCTCACTGTGCAGGGTGTCCAGGTGTCAGTTTAGTGGCAGTAAGCTGAACCTGTGCCCTGCAAGTGGGGGTTAGGATTGTGGATACTCTCCTTGTGTCTATATTTCTATCTCTGACCAAGGAGTTTATTCCCACACCCGTTGGTAACCCTCTGGGGTTTTTTTCTGTTGCTCTTAGCAACATCATTTCAGGTGCACCACATGTTAAATCACTACACCTCGCTTCATTGTCCGCTCTATTCCATCTGAGCATTCCTGACACTAGGGAGACACCCAATTCCTGAGCCTTTGGGCTTCTCCGTTCACTTTGTGTTTATTAGTTATTCCATCACCTCCTGTGTATGTTATGTTATACTGTCTGTGAGTTCGTTTGCTTCGCTTCCCTCTCTGTTCATACACCGGTATACTCCTGTTAGCACTGGTGTGCGTAACAAGGGGTTATATATTTAGAAATAGTTGTTAGTTTTTAGTTCTCTTTTTTTCCTAATTAAAATATGTGGGCGAATGGCGATGAAAATCTGTGATAATAATGAAATTAATTAGAAGCAGTCTATATTTCTTCTGTTTTCCTAGATAATATTTGTGGATGAGCGCTGATGAGATTTATTATCGTAAAGATAAAAATCTGTGATATTTAAAGGTAATTAAATGAATCTGAAGAAAAAATTAATAAATAAATTAATATAAATATAATTGAATCAAAACACTAGTAGGGGTAGAAAATAAAACAATATAAGGAAATGTGTCTCAACAAAATATATATATAAATAACAGTCATGAGGTGTGGCCTATTAAATAATAAACAGTAATAATATGAATAATGGTTTATGTATGTGTATATTTACATGGATGAAATACAGTTAATGGTATAGTATAATATATAACTAATGATACCCAGATATTTAATAGAGAATTTAATGAGCTAAAAGAATATATATATGAAAATGTATTAATAAAACTGTTTATAAGAGGTGATTCCCGTTGATATATCAGCCTGTTTTTATTTTACATGGAGAGGTTATATAGGATAATGATAAGCCGATATAGCTAGAAATGTATATAAAAATATCTGAAACTGATTACGGTTGTGCAATAGAGACCCAATGGGGGTATATTTACTAAGGTCCCGATTTTGACCGAGATGCCGTTTTTTCTTCAAAGTGTCATCTCGGTAATTTACTAAACTGAAATCACGGCAGTGATGAGTGCATTCGTATTTTTTTTGAAGTTCAAGTTTAAAAATACGAATGAATACACCATCGGTCAAAACGCGGCTGTTTAGATATGAATCTCGGTCATTTACTAACCATTCGTATTTGTAATGTCTACCGTGAAAATGCATTTGCGGCCGTGAAAAAATACATTTCGTAAAAAAGTCCTAAAAAAAAACAGACCTGCTTTTGAGAAGCGTGTTTACATGTGTAGTCAATTATCCATTACTCACACCTGAATGTTTGGCCCTATAAAAGGGTCCCAGGCACATTTTGAATATCTCTCACTCTGAAATGGCTGCTGTGGTGTGTGCAACAGATTTTTTGTTTGCTGGGGGATACCTGAGAGTGCTCCATGACTCTTCAAGAAATCTGGGCCAGGTAAGTGAACATGGTCAGCAGGTTGAACAGGTGCCGCGGAGGCTGAGCCAGCCACGTTTGTTTAGGGGACGTTTACACTTAAACGCATTGTCTGATGATAGGGTCATACAGATGTTTCCCCTAAAAACATCCAACATTTTCCGTCTGTATGACCTTGTCAAACTGGGACAAGACCCTGAGACAGCATGCTCACGCTCTGTCTCAGGCTTGCACAAACTCCTGGCTGTGTTGTACTTTATGGCTACTGGCAGCTTCCAGGCTGTGACAGGCGACGTCATTGGTATTTCTCAGCCAACCTTTTCAAAATTTTTGAAACAGGTGAGTTGAAAAATACATACACGTCTATGTCTAAGTGTTGCTTCTGGTAGGTCTTAGAACACAGTATTGTTTGTTCTTTATACTGGTGTGTACTTTTTTTAATTTTATTTTTAAAAAAACATTGACACTCATTACCCCATTAAACCATACACACATAGCGTGTTTTACAATGTTTGACACGGACACAGGAATTTTTGTGAAGACAATAGTTAAATTTTTATTGTGTTACACAAATGTCATGTCAGAATAATTTTTTTTTCTTTTGTGTGCTGGGTGCCGAGGTTTGAGCAGGGTCGCTGGCCCGTGTTCTGGATGATCGTCGAACAGGGGAGGTAACTGGGGTCTGGCTAGGGGTAGTCGTTCCTGAGCTGGAGCTGAGTTGTTGTGCTGACATCAGAGTGATGCTTTGGCTCAAGTTATGTATACTGGCATTCAGCTGATTATTACTGGCAGTGTGGCTGGCCACAATCCTAGACAAAGTCTCATTTACTACCAGATTGTGTTGGATCACTTGTATCAGGGCTTGTTGCTGCCGCTGTTGCTCATCGATGATGCGCGTCAAATTTGCCAGCATTTGCGTGTTGTCCGCCCTGATTTGCTCCATCGATGTAGCAATTCTGCCTACCTGAACAATCAGTCTGCCCGAGTTCCGACTAATGCGCGGAAGATGATGGGGCAGACTGGCAAGGTGTTGTGTGTGTGTGTTCAGGCAGGCAGTGTTTTGGGACTGTTGTGTTGCCCAACTGGTCCAAAAGTCTGCGGACATTTGTTGCTGGGGTGGAGTTGGGATCAATTGTGGACTTAAGGAGGCTTGGGGCATATCCTGCGGCTGGGTTGGCTGGGTAGGAACAACGGGCGTAAGGTCCAGTGTATAGGTTGGCTGTTGGTCTGGTTCCTGCTGGTCATCGTCTCCCATGAAGGTTGGTTCTGTATGGGGTGGCCAACAGGCACTGTTTAGTTATAATTAAATATCTTTGCTTGTCCTAAACATTCCATACTTTATAATATTCATTACAATTTTTTATTTGAGGTGTGTTTTTTAAAACTAGGAATCTTTCCTTTACAAACACATATGTGCCATAACAGGCGTGCGCAGAGACTGACTGGCGGGTTCCGCACCGAACTTCCCCCCCTCCACAGCATTATAGTGTTCTCTCACCTCCCCTGTCCTGGATATAGACTTCTCACCTGGATGGACCAGAGGAGCGCATCAGGTAAGCAGTCTACATCCCGGACAGGGAAGGTGTGAGAACACTATAATGCTGTGGAGGGGGGTGGGGGGGGGGGGGGTTAAGTCCGGTGAGAAACCCGCTATTCATTTTCTGTGCACGTCTGTGGGTTCAATTTAGTAAGATGGGTGTTCTATTTAAAATGTGATGTGGCCCATAGCAACCAATTAGACTTTAATTCACATTTATTTTGCACCTTCAAGAAGATAATACCTGGAATCTGATTGGTTGCTACGGGAAACATGCCATCTCAAATTGAGCTCACATCATAGTAAATGTACTGTGTCTAAATGTTTGAATGTATTTCTTTTAAGTTTTTACTCACCAGACAGCTGAGGTGATCGTGGCTCATCACTTTGGGGACTATCCAAAATTGCCTGTGGTGGCTGGGGCAAGACTGCCGAGATGCGCCGCCTGGGTGGTGAAGAAGGAGGCGCAGATTCCGACTCCACACGCCGCGTCTTACTGGGCCTCCTAGTTAAAGTCACAGAGCCCTGTGATGGCCGCCTTAGAGGAGGGCGGCTTGCAGAAGAAGAACCTATGTGAAAATAGCAACATTAATATTTTGTGGTTCTATGTGTTTGCAGAATATGTGACTACACTGATTTCTTACCTGCATTCCCTGCAGCTTCATCAGTTGGCTGTGGCCTGTCTGTGGCGCTTCTCTGGCGTACTGTTGAAAAATTGCACAAAACATTATGACCATACTTTGAATACTCATTGTTATCTGAAAATCATTATTGTAATGTAAACATCTTGCACCTAATGTTAAGTTAACTATTTTATGTTTAAGCTATTCTGGATTAATTAATTGGGTGTGTATTCTTAAATTAAGATGGTGTTGCACTAAATAATCCAGAAACATAGCTTAATTCGGCACAATATATTGCAGAGAATTATAATATTACATTTCACACAAACAACATAAAAACCATATAAAAATGCCAAAATTTAAAAAAAAAAAAAAAAAAATGCCATTTGAAAAAACAGTTAGGGACAAGCAAAATCTCTGATTATGTATTATAACTACACATACCAGCATGCACTGCAACAGATTTCACATTCACTAATAACAAAACTCTGGCAATGCATGATGGGACTTGTAGTTTTGAAACACATTTACAGCTACAGGTTGCACAGGCCTGCACGACATTACCAACACAATGTTTGCATATTTAAAAACACAGTAACAATTAGCAGCATTAACATTTTATAAAAAACAAGAGCCAACAAAATTAAATTAAAACTCACCATCCTGCCTTGGACGGTCCGAATCCCGGACATGAGTCGCTGACACCACTTCTGCAGGAATAAGTGACCGCACAGGCTCCTCCCAATCACGAAAAGTGGCACGGAAAGGGTGTCCACCCCCGGTTTGGCGGGCTGATTTGGCCTTGACACGGCGCTTGATGTCATAAAATCTTTTTCTACACGTGTCCTCAGTCCGCCTCACCACACCCTCACTATTGACTGCCGCTATAACTTTTCCCCACAGGACAGACTTCCTACGTGAGGACACCTTGGCAGCATCCTGCCCAAACAATTGGCGATGATGCCTCATCAGCTCCCGCACCAAAGCCATGTTTTCAGCATAGCTGAACTTCACATTGCGCCCAGTCTTGGTAGTGGTGCGTGGCTGCGGAGCCACAGCACCATCACTATCACTGGAGAACGCTGCAACAGGCACCCCCTCCTCCTCCTCACTAACCTCCTCCCTCTCACTAACCCCCTCCACCTCACTCACCTCCTCCCTCTCACTAACCTCCTCCACCTCACTCACCTCCTCCCTCTCACTCACCTCCTCCACCACACTGACCTCTGACTGAGACATAATCCCCACAAACTACACAAAACACTGAGAAAATAAAACAGAAAACACACTCCTCCACTACCACTACACACCACACACCCAACACACACACACTCACTCACTCACTCACTCACTCACTCACTCACTCACTCACAAACAATGACAATAGACTTGAAAAAAAAAAACAATGACAAAAAAGTAGACAAACTTCGAAAAAACTACACAACAAGTATGACAAGACTACTTACACACACAGTACAGCACTCAACAATCGCAAAACTCCGCTCCAAATCCACCAAAAACTCCACCAAACTCACCAACTCCTAATACACCTTCCTCTCTCCTCTCCACTAGCTAAACCCATGAGGTGCGGACGGTTTGGGGCATTTTTATAGTAATGTGCACAGACACTCCTCCATCACGAATACAACCAATCACGGACGAGTGACAAAAACGAAACTTAGGAAAAAAACGCGTCCGTAACAGACATGTGACGCAGTCGTAAAAAAACACTAAGAACACGGCCGCAAAACCACAAAATCGGCCGCATTACACATAAAAAAACACGAATGACATCGACATCGGACAACACTAAAAATACAAATACGACAACTTAGTAAATTAGTCGTAATCAATTCAAAAAGTTGCAGTTTTACACTTTCGATGTCATTCGTGATGATTCTCTCTCCAAATCGGTAAAAATACGAATCTTAGTAAATTTACCCCATTGTATCTAAAAACGGACTCAGGTGTTGGTTTTGGTTTCAGCCTGAGAAGGAGAAATAGAGGTTGGATATGTGGTAATGAGAATGAGTCTTGAGACGCAATGGATATGCGCATGTGCGCACCGCAAAAGTTTGAAATAAAAAGAGCTTCGGGACACCATGGAAATATACTAACTGAGGAAGCCGCCGATGGTGATGTGAGGCGGAGAAATGCGTATTTAGCAGTACCAGCTGACATACAAAACTGCTATCCTTGCAGCCCCTGCAAACTGATGTGGAACGGGATTTAGATCTTCAGATACGGCTTGATAAAACGGAATTTAGCTGCCATAGCCGGGAGCCATATCAACCAGTGCAAATCTTCCATGAACGCTGAGAGGGGTAAAATTGCTGCATAAAACAATATATATACATGGCCATGTGTAAGCATTAAATGTGCAATCAATTTTTCCTGCAACGGAATATCAACTGAAAGATTTTTAGCAACATACATGCTGTTAAAACTCATTTGCTGAGTAAAAGACTTTAACGGCCTCAGCTGATTTTGCTAATTAAGCCTGGTACCAGAATGGTGAACTAATCTTCACACCACATAAAACCTTATAAGATGAACATTGCAATGTTATTTTAAAAGCATATAAAAAGGTAGTGATTTGGTGTTAAAATAAGAATCACTGAAACTTTAAATGTGTATTTTTATATAGCTACATAGTAAGTAAAATTGTTGTGTTGCTAGTTGAAAAGGGAGTCTTTATGTTTCTCTGCTCCACAGAGACTGATTCGATACAATTGTGTCTAAGAACAAGGCAATAAATACCTGCTAGCAGTCTCTTAGGACCAGAGAGAAGGGTCGTGTATAGGGTATATACAGGGATTTATGGATAAAAGAATGTGTTTTTAATGTGTCTGCTGATTTTATATATTTTTTTAAATTTTATCTTTGGTATTCAAAACTGGTAAAAATAAAATAAAAATAAAAATATATATTTCATATCTATACACAGAGTGTCAGCACTTTCAAATTTTTCTTTTTCTCTTGTTGAATTTTTAAGGGTTGAGTATCCCTTATTTTATGAAGGCTGCAGCAATTCTGTTCATATAAAAACTGGGTATTTGGCTGGCGCCGGGAAAATTCTTTTTTTTCTTCTTCTTTTTATGATTGCAATCACCTGTGTTGAAAAACCTTTCATATCTATGAAATAGTTCAACACAGGTCACACCAATCGTTTATTAAGAAGGAAGTCCAGGTAAACAGCATTTTATCCCTCCTGGAATGGGTCATGTTGGGAGGTATGCACAATCTAAAATACACTCCCCCGCCTTCCACCAGGGCCCCCTAGTCTTAAGTGCCCCGGGCACCCCCAAGGCTTAATCTGGCCCTGTGGTACTCTATGGCTGTAGTCGACACCCACAAATTTTGGTTACACCTGTGAGACCATAATACTATTTTTAACATTGTTTGTTGTTGGTGTTCCGACGTACTTATGGGATCCACTGGTATCTTTACAGCCTGTATAATCCATATCTGCCCTGTGTAAGTATGTGTCCTAATGTTTTTATTTGGTTTACTTACCAGGCAGCTGTGGGGAATGTGGTGACTTTGACGGAGGGCTCTCCAATAGTTGGAGTGGTGGCCTTAAAGAGGCATCCAAAATGTGCCATTGTGGTTGAGAAATGTGTGGTCTGGTGTTGCACATCCTAGCAGGGTTTCTTGTGGTGCATGTCTCTTGGCCTGTCAGAAACATCAGGATGCCTCTGTCTCAGAGGAGACACTTGTGTTGATCCTCCTATACAAAAAATAGCAATGAATATCATGCAAGACATTTGCTTTCTTTAAGATCCCCAAAAAATGTATGTACCAGCTTCCCCATCATCCTCATCTTCTGGCTGAGTGGGGGCATGCCACACTGTTGCCGTCTTTTTTGCAACTGCAAAATAATATTGTACATTTGAAAAAAACACCAAGTTGCCATGGTCATAATTATGCATAATATGTAACAATACTATTTTGTACATACATACATTGCTAAAAATAAAAATAAACAATGACTTTGTTTAAGAGTTTTTTTTTGTTCTTTCTGAAAAACCAACAAACATAAATACACACATAACTGATCAATGTGCTTAGTTTGATGGACAAACCACAAAATTACAATCACACAATTATTTACCTACTCATTTGCAACAACAATAAAACACAACAGTACAAATGAGCATAATGATGACAATTAATGGACTGGCACATATTTAGATGGTTTAAATATAAAACTTAACATAATCTCTATTTCACATATCAAAATGAAACAACAACATATAAAGGATTGAATGAGTTCTGTCACGATCCGGGTATCTGGACGCCATTACTTACCTTTCAGATGCCTCCTAAGGCTGGCTCAGCGCTCCAGGACCGGATCTCATCTGTTATACTGATGTCCACATTCCTGCCTCCTCTCCTGTCACTCTGAGACGCTGTCACAGCGGCGCCATGTTACATCTTGAATGGCGTCTCCCGCGGCCTCCGCCGCCGTCCCTGAGTTTCTGCATGCAGGATGTCAGAATGGCGCTTACGTCAGCCACGGCCTCCGCTGTTGCCCGCGTGGTTCAAATGTGTACTCATCAGTCTGGCATCTCTTGTTTACTGTGGCCGGCGCCGCCATTACTGTCTAAGTTCCCACATGGATTACAAACCAATCTTCCCTCCAAGTGTCTGCATGGGCGCAGCCATGTTGGATTCTGTCACCTGCTCAAATTCCTCTAATCCGTTGTTTGCATTGTAATCTGCATAATTGCCTAGCCAATCCCTTCCTTGCTGCAGGTATAAGTATTCTGTGCCTGAGCAAGGAAGGCGTCAGTGCTTTGGTTGTCAAACCTAGTTCCAGTTTGTCTCTCTCTCCTGTGGTTGTTTTCCAGGTTCCAGTTACCATCTCCAAACTTCCACTAAAGAGACCCGCTCCAGTTTACCATCTGCGGTGCAGCCTGACTCTCCAGTCCTCTGGGACTCATCTGTTTCCAGTTACAGAATTACCTGCTTCCAGCCTAGCTTCCAGCAGAGTTCAGCTTTTCTTAAAGTGCCGGTATCATTTCTGCAGATTACCTCTCACCACCGGTACTATTATTTCACCGCTCTCAAGCTCCATATATCCATCATATTTCATCGCTCTCAAGCTTCATTTATTATTTGGCTGGTTCCATCCAGCAATCCACTCCGTGCTAACATCAGTCTGGTTCCAGCCAGTACCCACAGCAGCCATTTTACCCACAGCAGCCCAGCTTTTCCTGGAACACCAGCTGGTACGATCCTGGGCTATCTCCATTGCTACAGTCGGGCCTGGTAAGGACTTTCCAACTAGAAGATAATAAGAACTGTCTCATACTACCAGAGCCCTGTGGCCCTTGCCACCCTGTAGTACCCAGGAACTGTATTATTTCACTGCTGATTTTATGTTTTCCTTTTATTGCTGCTGTGATACGGAGTATGTCATAATAAACATCATTGACTTTTATTCTGGTTGTCGTGGTCACGCCTTCGGGCAATTCTTCTACGTGTAACTTACATGTCTAGGGGTCTGATACAACCTCCCAGGTTCCACTACACCTCAGCCCCTACAACTGAGGCTGCCTCCCGTCAGCTCAGGCCCTCAGTTGTGACAGTAAGCACTGACCATATGAATCCATCCGGAGACCAGGATCAAGCGGCCAGGCCGATGCAAGAACTGGCAGCCCGACTTGAACATCAGGAGGCTGAACAGGGCCACATCATCCGCTGTCTCCAGGATCTCTCTACTCGGCTGGATGGGATTCAGACAACCCTCCGTGGATCGGACGCGTCCGGTGCGTCACCCACAGTGACTCCAGCTGTAACCCCACCCACCTTACCCATTTCTGCTCCACGTCTTCATCTTCCAACGCCAGCAAAATTTGACGGATCTCCAAGATTCTGCAGGAGATTTCTCAACCAGTGTGAAATTCATTTTGAGCTACAACCTGGCAATTTCCCCAGTGACCGAACCAAAATTGCCTACATTATTTCTCTTCTCAGTGGCTCAGCCCTTGACGGGGCATCACCGTTATGGGAGAGGTCTGATACCCTGCTGTCCTCCTATACTGATTTTGTGTCAACATTCAGGCGTATCTTCGACGAGCCAGGCCGGGAAACTTCAGCTACATCTGAGATTCTCCGTCTACGCCAGGGATCGCATACTGTAGGACAGTATCTTATACAGTTCCAGATCCTGGCATCCGAACTGGCATGGAACGACGAGGCCCTGTATGCTGCATTCTGGCATGGCTTATCAGAGCGTATTAAGGATGAGTTAGCTACCAGAGACTTGCCTTCTAAGTTAGATGAGCTAATCTCACTCTGCACGAAAGTTGATTTACGTTTCAGAGAAAGAGCAACTGAGCGTGGAAGATCATCTGCTCCAAAGTCTTCTGCTCCTTCTCCTCGCCAACTGTCACCATCCAAAGATGAGCCCATGCAAATTGGTCGTTCCCGTCTAACTCCTGCTGAGTGCCGAAGACGTCTCTCTGAGTCTCTTTGTCTTTACTGTGCAGCTCCGTCTCACACCATCAATGCCTGTCCCAAACGTCCGGGACTCCAGATCCTAGCTCGCCAAGGAGAGGGCCGGCTAGGAGTGATGATCTCCTCTCCATCTCCTCATGATTGTAATCTCCCAGTCTCGCTCCAAATTGCTCAACGTTACAGGAACGTCATTGCCCTCCTTGATTCCGGAGCAGCTGGGAATTTCATAACTGAAGCCTATGTTAAACGGTGGTCCCTACCTACCGAGAGACTTCCTTCGTCCATCTCCTTAACTGCCGTGGATGGCAGCAAGATTTTCGACGCAGTTATTTCTCTAAGGACTCTACCAGTTCGTTTGAGAGTGGGAGTTCTTCATTCTGAATTTATCTCTTTTCTAGGGATTCCAAGAGCCACACATCCAGTGGTTCTGGGCCTTCCATGGCTCCGTCTCCACAATCCATCAATTGACTGGACGACTACGCAAATTCTGGCATGGGGTCCCTCCTGTGCTGAGACATGTTTGTTTAAAGTATTGCCTGTTTGTTCTTCCTCCTCCAGGTCGTCTGATGTTCCACCTCCTCCATATCAAGATTTCACGGATGTGTTCAGTAAAGCTTCTGCTGATATCCTTCCTCCTCATAGAGAATGGGACTGCCCGATTGATCTCGTTCCAGGGAAGGTTCCACCTCGAGGCCGAACTTATCCATTGTCTCTGCCTGAGACGCATTCCATGGAGGAATACATTAAAGAGAACCTAGCGAAGGGGTTCATCCGACCTTCCTCTTCTCCAGCCGGCGCAGGCTTCTTTTTCGTAAAGAAAAAAGATGGTGGTCTGCGGGCGTGCATTGACTACAGAGGTTTGAACGACATTACCATCAAGAACCGCTATCCTTTACCCCTGATTACTGAGCTCTTTGATAGAGTTAGCGGAGCCACCATCTTCACAAAGCTGGACTTGAGAGGTGCATACAATCTCATCCGGATCCGTGAGGGTGACGAGTGGAAGACCGCCTTTAACACCCGTGACGGACATTATGAGTACCTCGTCATGCCCTTCGGATTGAGCAACGCTCCAGCTGTCTTCCAGCATTTCGTGAACGAGATCTTCAGAGACATCTTATACCGCCATGTCATGGTCTTTGCCAATAATCTAGAGGAACATCGTTTCTGGGTAAAGGAGGTTCTGTCCCGTCTCCGTGTCAATCATCTCTATTGCAAATTAGAGAAATGTGTCTTTGAAGTCAAATCCATTCCGTTTCTAGGTTACATTGTGTCCGGTTCCGGACTAGAGATGGATCCTGAGAAACTACAAGCAATCCAGAATTGGCCGATACCCTTAACCCTCAAAGGGGTCCAGAGGTTCTTAGGGTTCGCCAATTATTACAGAAAGTTTATACGAGACTTTTCCACCATTGTGGCGCCTATCACTGCATTAACCAAGAAGGGTGCTAACCCGTCCAAGTGGTCTGAAGAAGCTACGCAAGCTTTTCATCTCCTAAAACAACGGTTCATCTCTGCACCAATTTTGAAACAGCCCGACATCGACTCTCCTTTCATCTTAGAGGTGGATGCCTCCTCCGTTGGAGTAGGAGCGGTGTTATCTCAGAGGGCTAAAGATGGCCATCTACATCCTTGCAGTTTCTTCTCCCGGAAGTTCTCCCCAGCTGAGCGCAACTATGCCATTGGCGACCAGGAGTTGCTAGCCATCAAGCTCGCTCTAGAGGAGTGGAGATATCTGTTTGAGGGAGCTTCTCATTCAATCACTATACTTACCGACCACAAGAATCTTTTATATCTGAAAAGCGCACAATGTCTCAACCCTCGTCAGGCCAGATAGGCACTTTTCTTTTCCAGGTTCGACTTTAAACTCCAGTTCTGTCCGGGCTCTCAGAATCGCAAGGCCGATGCCCTTTCCCGCTCATGGGAGCAAGAAAATGAGTCAGAGTCTTCAGACAAGCATCCTATTATTAATCCGTTGGCATTCTCCACGGTAGGGATGGACTCTACGCCCCCACCAGGGAAAAGTTTTGTGAAGCCGGTGCTAAGGAAGAAGCTCATGCATTGGGCCCATGCTTCCCGTTTTGCCGGACATACAGGTATCCAAAAAACCCTGGAGTTTATCTCTAGGTCCTATTGGTGGCCAACTCTGAAAAAGGACGTCATGGAGTTTATTGCATCTTGCCCAAAGTGTGCCCAACACAAAGTATCCCGCCAGTCGCAACTGGTTCCACTATCCGTTCCTCGTCGACCATGGACCCATTTGTCGATGGATTTCGTTACAGACTTACCTATGTGCAACAAGTTCAATACCATCTGTCACAACTGAGGGCCTGAGCTGATGGGAGGCAGCCTCAGTTGTAGGGGCTGAGATGTACCGGAACCTGGGAGGTTGTATCAGACCCCTGGACATGTAAGTAACATGAATAATAACTGCCCGAAGGCGTGACCACGACAACTTGGATAAAAGTCAATGATGTTTATTATGACAACTCCGCAACACAGCAGCAGTAAAAGAAAACGTAAAAGTCAGCAAATAATAAATACAGTTCCTGGGCACTACAGGATGGCAGGAGCCACAGGGCACTGGTAGTGTGAGATAGTTCTTATGATCTTCTAGATGGAAAGTCCTTACCAGGCCCGACTGTAGCAATGGAGATACCCCAGGATTGTGCCAGCTGGTGTTCCAGGAAAAGCTGGGTTGCTGAAGGTAAAACAGCTGCTGTGGATACTGGCTGGAACCAGACTGTTGTTAGCACGGAGTGGATACTGGCTGGAACCAGTTAAATAATAGATGAATTTGGGAGCGATGAAATATGAACTGAAATGTAGAACTTGAGAGCGGAGAAATAATAATACCGGTGGAGAGTGGTAAAGTGTAGAAAGGACACCGGCCCTTTAAGGGAAGCTGTACTCTGCTGGAAGCTGAGCTGGAAGCAGGTAATGTTGTAGCTGGAAACAGATGAATCCACAATGGATTGGAGAGTCAGGCTACACCGCAGGTGGAATGCTGGTGCGGGTCTCTATGGTGGAAGTCTTGAGACAGGAGCTGGAACCTGGAAGACAATCACAGGAGAGAGACAAACAGGAACTAGGTTTGACAACCAAAGCACTGACGCCTTCCTTGCTCAGGCACAGTGTATTTATACCTGCAGCAAGGAAGGGATTGGCTAGGCAATTATGCAGATTATCAATACTGAGAACAGATTGGTGGAAATGATCAGCTGACAGAATCCAAGATGGCTGCGCCCATGCAGACACTTGGAGGGAAGTTTGGTTTGTAATCCATGTGGTAATGAAAACAGTAATGGCGGCGCCGGCCACCGGAGACAGGAGGCGCCAGGCTGACAGATGCACATCCAACCACGCGGACACAGCGGAGGCCGCGGCTGACGTAATCGCCACTCAGACACTCTGCATGCAGAAGTTCAGGGACGGCGGCGGAGGCCGCGGGAGACGCCATGCCAGGTGTAATATGGCGTTTACTGTGACAGCGTCCCAGAGTGACAGGAGAGGATACAGGAATGTACACATCAGGATAACAGATGGGATCCGGTCCTGGAGCGCTGAGCCAGCCTTAGGAGGCATCTGATGGGTAAGAAATGGCGTCCAGATACCCGGATCGTGACAGCACCCCCCCCTTTAGGAGTGGCCCCAGGACACTTTTTTGGCTTTTGTGGAAACTTGGAATGGAATCTCCGGACCAAGGCAGGAGCATGGACATCAGAAGCATTGGTCCATGAACGTTCCTCAGGACCATAACCCTTCCAGTCAATAAGATATTGTAGTTGACCGTAACGGTGACGTGAGTCCAGGATCTTGGCCACTTCATACTCAACGCCTCGTTGAGTTTGGACTTTCGGAGTTGGAGGAAGTGAGGAATGAAACCGATTCAAGATCAGCGGTTTCAACAGGGAAACATGGAATGTCCTGGGTATTTTTAAGAAGGGAGGCAACTGGAGTCTGTAAGCAACAGGATTGATGACTTGTTCAATCTTGAAAGGACCGATATAGCGAGGTGCAAACTTCATACTGGGAACTCTTAACCTCAAATTCTTCGTGGATAACCATACCCGATCACCCACCTTGAGAGCAGGAACTGCTCGACGCTTCTTATCCGCAAACTTCTTGTACCTGAACGATGCCTTGAGCAGAGCTGATCGTACGCTCTTCCAGATATTGGCAAACTGATGCAAGGTGATATCCACTGCGGGAACAGAAGTTGCTGGAAGCGGTTGGAACTCAGGGACTTTAGGGTGGAATCCAAAGTTAGTGAAGAATGGTGTTGAAGCAGATGAAGAATGATACTGGTTGTTATGACAGAACTCGGCCCAGGGAAGTAATTGAACCCAGTCATCTTGAGAGGAGGACACATAGATGCGGAGGAAGGCCTCCAAGTCCTGATTCACCCTCTCGGTTTGACCATTGGTCTGAGGATGGTAAGCCGTGGAAAACTTTAGCTTGACTTGGAGGACTTGACATAAACTTCGCCAGAATTTGGCTGTGAATTGAACTCCTCGATCTGAGATAATTTCTTCAGGAAGACCGTGGAGTCGGAAGATCTCTTGTATGAATACTTGAGCCAACTTGGAAGCTGACGGAAGACCGGTGAGAGGAATGAAGTGTGCCATCTTGGTGAACCGGTCCACTACCACCCAGATGGTATTGAACTTGTTGCACATGGGTAAGTCTGTAATGAAATCCATCGACAAGTGGGTCCATGGTCGACGGGGAACGGATAGTGGAACCAGTTGCCCCGCAGGCGACTGGCGGGATACTTTATGTTGGGCACACTTTGGGCAAGATGCAATAAACTCCAAGACGTCCTTTTTCAGAGTTGGCAACCAATAGGACCTAGAGATAAACTCCAGGGTTTTTTGGATACCTGTATGTCCGGCAAAATGGGAAGCATGGGCCCAATGCATGAGCTTCTTCCTTAGCATCGGCTTCACGAAACTTTTCCCTGATGGGGGCGTAGAGTCCATCCCTACCGTGGAGAATGCCAACGGATTTATAATAGGATGCTTGTCTGAAGACTCTGACTCATTTTCTTGCTCCCATGAGCGGGAAAGGGCATCGGCCTTGCGATTCTGAGAGCCCGGACAGAACTGGAGTTTAAAGTCGAACCTGGAAAAGAAAAGTGCCCATCTGGCCTGACGAGGGTTGAGACATTGTGCGCCCTTCAGGTATAAAAGGTTCTTGTGGTCTGTAAGTATGGTGATTGAATGAGAAGCTCCCTCCAACAGATACCTCCACTCTTCTAGAGCGAGCTTGATGGCTAGCAACTCCTGGTCGCCAATGGCATAGTTGCGCTCAGCTGGGGAGAACTTCCGGGAGAAGAAACTGCAAGGGTGTAAATGGCCATCTTTAGCCCTCTGAGATAACACCGCTCCTACTCCAACGGAGGAGGCATCCACCTCTAAGATGAAAGGAGAGTCGATGTCAGGCTGTTTCAGAACAGGCGCAGAGATGAACCTTTGTTTTAAAAGATGAAATGCTTGCATGGCTTCTTCAGACCACTTGGACGGGTTAGCACCCTTCTTAGTGAAAGCAGTAATAGGCGCCACAATGGTGGAAAAGTCTCGTATAAACTTTCGGTAATAGTTGGCGAACCCTAAGAACCTCTGGACCCCTTTGAGGGTTAAGGGTACCGGCCAATTTTGAATTGCTTGTAGTTTCTCAGGATCCATCTCTAGTCCGGAACCGGACACAATGTACCCTAGAAACGGAATGGACTTGACTTCAAAGACGCATTTTTCTAATTTGCAATAGAGATGATTGACACGGAGACGGGACAGAACCTCTTTAACCCAAAAACGATGTTCCTCTAAATCGTTGGCAAAAATGAGGATATCGTCTAGATAGACCACGACATGACGGTATAGAATGTCTCTGAAGATCTCATTGACAAAATGCTGGAAGACAGCTGGAGCATTGCTCAATCCGAAGGGCATGACGAAGTACTCATAATGTCCGTCACGGGTGTTAAAAGCGGTCTTCCACTCGTCACCCTCACGGATCCGGATGAGATTGTATGCACCTCGCAAGTCCAGCTTTGTAAAGATGGTAGCTCCGCTAACTCTGTCAAAGAGCTCAGTAATCAGGGGTAAAGGATAACGGTTCTTGATGGTAATGTCGTTCAAACCTCTGTAGTCGATGCACGGCCGCAGACCACCATCTTTCTTTTTTACAAAAAAGAAGCCTGCGCCGGCTGGAGAAGAAGAAGGTCGAATGAACCCCTTTGCTAGGTTCTCTTTAATATATTCCTCCATAGAATGCGTCTCAGGCAGAGACAACGGATAAGTTCGGCCTCGAGGTGGAACCTTCCCTGGAACGAGATCAATCGGACAGTCCCATTCTCTATGAGGAGGAAGGATATCAGCAGAAGCTTTACTGAACACATCCGTGAAATCTTGATATGGAGGAGGTGGAACATCAGACGACCTGGGGGAGGAAGAACAGACAGGCAATACTTTAAACAAACATGTCTCAGCACAGGAAGAACCCCATGCCAGGATTTGCGTAGTCGTCCAATCAATTGTAGGATTGTGAAGACGGAGCCATGGAAGGCCCAGGACCACAGGATGTGTGGCTCTTGGAATCACTAAAAAAGAAATAAGTTCGGAATGAAGAACTCCCACTCTCAGACGAACTGGTAGAGTCCTTAAAGAAATAACTGCATCAAAAATTTTGCTGCCATCCACGGCAGTTAAAGAAATGGACGAAGGAAGTCTCTCGGTGGGTAGGGACCACCGTTTAACATAGGCTTCGGTAATAAAGTTCCCAGCTGCTCCGGAATCAAGGAGGGCAATGACGTTCCGATAACGTTGAGCAACTTGAAGCCAGACTGGGAGATTACAATCTTGAGGAGATGGAGAGGAGATCATTACTCCTAGCCGGCCCTCTCCTTGGCGAGCTAGGATTTGGAGTTTCCCGGACGTTTGGGACAGGCATTAATGGTGTGAGACGGAGCTGCACAATAGAGACAGAGAAATTTGGAGAGACGTCTTCGGCGCTCAGCAGGAGTTAAACGGGAACGGCCAAGTTGCATGGGCTCATCTTTAGATGGTGACAGTTGACGAGGAGGAGGAGCAGAAGATTTTGGAGCAGATGATCTTCCACGCTCAGTTGCTCTCTCTCTGAAACGTAAATCAACTTTCGTGCAGAGTGAGATTAGCTCATCTAACTTAGAAGGTAAGTCTCTGGTAGCTAACTCATCTTTAATACGCTCAGATAAGCCATGCCAGAATGCAGCATACAGGGCCTCGTCGTTCCATGCCAGTTCGGATGCCAGGATCTGGAACTGTATCAGATATTGTCCTACAGTACGTGACCCCTGGCGTAAACGGAGAATCTCGGATGAAGCTGAGGTTACCCGGCCTGGCTCGTCGAAGATGCGCCTGAATGTTGACACGAATGCAGTGTAAGAAGATAGCAGGGTGTCGGACCTCTCCCATAACGGTGATGCCCAGTCAAGGGCGGAGCCACTGAGAAGAGAGATGATGTAGGCAATTTTTGTACGGTCACTGGGAAAATTGCCAGGTTGTAGCTCAAACTGAATCTCACACTGGTTGAGAAATCCCCTGCAGAATCTTGGAGATCCGTCAAATTTTGCTGGCGTTGGAAGATGAAGACGTGGAGCAGAAATGGGTAAGGTGGGTGGGGTTATAGCTGGAGTCACTGTGGTTGACGCACCAGATGCGCCTGATCCACGGAGAGTTGTCTGAATCCCATCCAGCCGAGTAGAGAGATCCTGGAGACAGCGGATGATGTGGCCCTGTGCAGCCTCCTGATGTTCTAGTCGGGCTGCCAGTTCATGCATCGGCCTAGCCGCTTGATCCTGGTCTCCGGCTGGATTCATTAGGTCAGTGCTTACTGTCACAACTGAGGGCCTGAGCTGATGGGAGGCAGCCTCAGTTGTAGGGGCTGAGATGTACCGGAACCTGGGAGGTTGTATCAGACCCCTGGACATGTAAGTAACATGAATAATAACTGCCCGAAGGCGTGACCACGACAACTTGGATAAAAGTCAATGATGTTTATTATGACAACTCCGCAACACAGCAGCAGTAAAAGAAAACGTAAAAGTCAGCAAATAATAAATACAGTTCCTGGGCACTACAGGATGGCAGGAGCCACAGGGCACTGGTAGTGTGAGATAGTTCTTATGATCTTCTAGATGGAAAGTCCTTACCAGGCCCGACTGTAGCAATGGAGATACCCCAGGATTGTGCCAGCTGGTGTTCCAGGAAAAGCTGGGTTGCTGAAGGTAAAACAGCTGCTGTGGATACTGGCTGGAACCAGACTGTTGTTAGCACGGAGTGGATACTGGCTGGAACCAGTTAAATAATAGATGAATTTGGGAGCGATGAAATATGAACTGAAATGTAGAACTTGAGAGCGGAGAAATAATAATACCGGTGGAGAGTGGTAAAGTGTAGAAAGGACACCGGCCCTTTAAGGGAAGCTGTACTCTGCTGGAAGCTGAGCTGGAAGCAGGTAATGTTGTAGCTGGAAACAGATGAATCCACAATGGATTGGAGAGTCAGGCTACACCGCAGGTGGAATGCTGGTGCGGGTCTCTATGGTGGAAGTCTTGAGACAGGAGCTGGAACCTGGAAGACAATCACAGGAGAGAGACAAACAGGAACTAGGTTTGACAACCAAAGCACTGACGCCTTCCTTGCTCAGGCACAGTGTATTTATACCTGCAGCAAGGAAGGGATTGGCTAGGCAATTATGCAGATTATCAATACTGAGAACAGATTGGTGGAAATGATCAGCTGACAGAATCCAAGATGGCTGCGCCCATGCAGACACTTGGAGGGAAGTTTGGTTTGTAATCCATGTGGTAATGAAAACAGTAATGGCGGCGCCGGCCACCGGAGACAGGAGGCGCCAGGCTGACAGATGCACATCCAACCACGCGGACACAGCGGAGGCCGCGGCTGACGTAATCGCCACTCAGACACTCTGCATGCAGAAGTTCAGGGACGGCGGCGGAGGCCGCGGGAGACGCCATGCCAGGTGTAATATGGCGTTTACTGTGACAGCGTCCCAGAGTGACAGGAGAGGATACAGGAATGTACACATCAGGATAACAGATGGGATCCGGTCCTGGAGCGCTGAGCCAGCCTTAGGAGGCATCTGATGGGTAAGAAATGGCGTCCAGATACCCGGATCGTGACACCATCTGAGTGGTAAATGACCGGTTCACCAAGATGGCACACTTCATTCCTCTTAGCGGTCTTCCGTCAGCTTCCAAGCTGGCCCAAGTGTTCATACAAGAGATCTTCCGACTCCACGGTCTTCCTGAAGAAATTATCTCAGATCGAGGAGTCCAATTCACAGCCAAATTCTGGCGAAGTTTATGTCAAGTCCTCCAAGTCAAACTAAAGTTTTCCACGGCTTACCATCCTCAGACCAATGGTCAAACTGAGAGGGTGAATCAGGACTTGGAGGCCTTTCACCGCATCTATGTGTCTTCCTCTCAAGATGACTGGGTTCAACTACTTCCCTGGGCCGAGTTTTGTCATAACAACCAATATCATTCCTCATCTTCTTCAACACCATTCTTCACTAACTATGGATTCCACCCTAAAGTTCCTGAATTCCAACCACTTCCAGCAACTTCTGTTCCAGCAGTGGATATCACTTTACGTCAGTTTGCAAGCAACTGGAAGAATGTACGAGCGGCTCTGCTCAAAGCATCGTTCAGGTACAAGAAGTTTGCGGATAAGAAGCGTAGAGCGGTTCCTGCTCTCAAGGTGGGTGATCGGGTGTGGTTATCCACGAAGAATTTGAGGTTAAGAGTTCCCAGCATGAAGTTTGCACCTCGCTACATCGGTCCTTTCAAAATTGAACAAGTCATCAATCCTGTTGCTTACAGACTCCAGTTACCTCCCTTCTTAAAAATACCCAGGACATTCCATGTTTCCCCGTTGAAACCGCTGATCCTGAATCAGTTTCATTCTACACTTCCTCCGGCTCCGAAAGTCCAAACTCAACGAGGCGTTGAGTATGAAGTGGCCAAGATTCTGGACTCACGTCACCGTTATGGTCAATTACAGTATCTTATTGACTGGAAGGGTTACGGCCCTGAGGAACGCTCATGGACCAATGCTTCTGATGTCCATGCTCCTGCCTTGGTCCGGAATTTCCACTCCAAGTTTCCTCAAAAGCCAAAGAAGTGTCCTGGGGCCACTCCTAAAGGTGGGGGGTGCTGTCACGATCCGGGTGTCTGGACGCCATTACTTACCTTTCAGATGCCTCCTAAGGCTGGCTCAGCGCTCCAGGACCGGATCTCATCTGTTATACTGATGTCCACATTCCTGCCTGCTCTCCTGTCACTCTGAGACGCTGTCACAGCGGCGCCATGTTACATCTTGAATGGCGTCTCCAGCGGCCTCCGCCGCCGTCCCTGAGTTTCTGCATGCAGGATGTCAGAATGGCGCTTACGTCAGCCGCGGCCTCCGCTGTTGCCCGCGTGGTTCAAATGTGTACTCATCAGTCTGGCATCTCTTGTTTACTGTGGCCGGCGCCGCCATTACTGTCTAAGTTCCCACATGGATTACAAACCAATCTTCCCTCCAAGTGTCTGCATGGGCGCAGCCATGTTGGATTCTGTCACCTGCTCAAATTCCTCCAATCCGTTGTTTACATTGTAATCTGCATAATTGCCTAGCCAATCCCTTCCTTGCTGCAGGTATAAGTATTCTGTGCCTGAGCAAGGAAGGCGTCAGTGCTTTGGTTGTCAAACCTAGTTCCAGTTTGTCTCTCTCTCCTGTGGTTGTTTTCCAGGTTCCAGTTACCATCTCCAAACTTCCACTAAAGAGACCCGCTCCAGTTTACCATCTGCGGTGCAGCCTGACTCTCCAGTCCTCTGGGACTCATCTGTTTCCAGTTACAGAATTACCTGCTTCCAGCCTAGCTTCCAGCAGAGTTCAGCTTTTCTTAAAGTGCCGGTATCATTTCTGCAGATTACCTCTCACCACCGGTACTATTATTTCACCGCTCTCAAGCTCCATATATCCATCATATTTCATCGCTCTCAAGCTTCATTTATTATTTGGCTGGTTCCATCCAGCAATCCACTCCGTCCTAACATCAGTCTGGTTCCAGCCAGTACCCACAGCAGCCATTTTACCCACAGCAGCCCAGCTTTTCCTGGAACACCAGCTGGTACGATCCTAGGCTATCTCCATTGCTACAGTCGGGCCTGGTAAGGACTTTCCAACTAGAAGATAATAAGAACTGTCTCATACTACCAGAGCCCTGTGGCCCTTGCCACCCTGTAGTACCCAGGAACTGTATTATTTCACTGCTGATTTTATGTTTTCCTTTTATTGCTGCTGTGATACGGAGTATGTCATAATAAACATCATTGACTTTTATTCTGGTTGTCGTGGTCACGCCTTCGGGCAATTCTTCTACGTGTAACTTACATGTCTAGGGGTCTGATACAACCTCCCAGGTTCCACTACACCTCAGCCCCTACAACTGAGGCTGCCTCCCGTCAGCTCAGGCCCTCAGTTGTGACAAGTTCTTGACAACAACAGAATAAAAAGCCCACAAAAAAAAAACAGGAAAAGAGGTGTTGTTGTTGTTGTACTACAAACAAAGTGTAAACAAATTGGGCATAAAGAACAACAAGTACACAGGTGAATACACTAACTTAACCAAAATACTAAACTAACCCAAAAAAACCTCCACATACACACATTGTACATAAAAACAAACGTATAGCCACCAAGAATAAGACACTCAGGCTCATGACCCAGACAAATAAGTATACAGTATTGCCATATATGCATTACACCACAAAACATTACTGCACTAATGTGAATAGACTTATTAGGGCCCATTTAAAAATAATTTCAGACAAAACAACACCACTTTTAACTCAGCCCAACATGTGACACATATGCATAAAGTGATTTGCGGCATTTAAAAAAAAAACATATGCATTACACGGGGACAAAACTACACTCAAAAGCACACATTTTAAATGTTTAACCTTTTTACACACAAATACACTCACCGTCCTGCATGGGCCGATCTGAATCCTGGACATACGTAGCCCTCGCAACTTCAGGAGGAATTAGGCTCCTCATGGGTTCCTCGTACACAAGATACGTGGCCACTAATAGATGTCCACCACCTGTCTGTCAAGCAGACTTTGCCTCCTTGGCCATTTTAGCCTTGACATGGCACTTTATATCATAGAATTTTTTGTGGCACGAGTCCTCTGTCCGCTTGACAATGCCCTCACTGTTCACAGCTGCCACGCCTTCAATGACTCTGGCCCAAACAGCTGACAATGATATTTCATAAGCTCACACACCAAAGCCACATTCTCAGAAAATGTAAACTTAACTTAGGTCGACAGTGTCTAGGTCGACCACTATTGGTCGACATTAAGTAGGTCAACCTGGTTTCTAGATTGACAGGGACTGTAGGTCGACATTTACTAGGTCAACATGAAAAAAGGTTGACACGAGTTTAAAAAAAAAATTGGTGTCATTTTCTTCGTAGAGTGACGGGGAACCCCAATTAGTGCACCATGTCCCCTTCGGGCAAGGTGCCTCGCTCTGCTACTGCTGTGCTCGGCACAGGTTACCATTCCCAATTGTAGTCCGCATGGATCGTAAAGTATGAAAAAGTTAAAAGAATGAAAAAAAATAATAATGTGAAAAACTCATGTTGACCTTTTGTCATGTCGACCTAGTACATGTCCACCTAGAGTTCCTGTCGACCTAGAAAGACCTAAGTCTTGTCCACCTAAAGACCGGATCCCAACTTAACATTGCAGTCAGTCTTAGTTGTGGTGCGAGGCTGCATCACTGTCACTAGAGGCTTCAGTAGCCACCTCTCCAACCTCCAAAACCTCACAAACCACACCTCTCTCTGACAAGGACACTGACAAGAGACTTAAATTATATAAGACAAGGACCAAAAGTCAGACAAACTAATAAATGACTAAACAACAAGAATTACAAGACTACTTTCAAACACAACATAACACTCAGAAATTGCATTACACCACAAATCCACCAACCGAATTACCAACTCCACAGACCACAACCTCTCCCCTCTCCACTAACTAAACCCACGAGGTTCGGACATTTGATGCATATTTATATGGTTGCGCTAAGACACTCCTACGTATGAAACTCAACCAATCACGACCGAGTGACAAAAATGAAAGTACAAGTGGAAACGCGGCCGTGATAAAAAAAAAACACTGCCGCGTTAGTAAAAATATGAATCGGAAAGAACAACAACCCATGTTCGTCCGAACAACACTAATCCAGCCGAGACATGCATTTGAAAATACGAATATCATCGACATCGGAAAACACGAAAATAAAAAATGCAGTAACTTAGTAAATTACCGAATAGGGACACAAAAAATTACAGAAAAACATGAACGATCAAAATCGAGTCCAAACTCAAACCAATTTGGCAGAAACATGTATCTTAGTAAATATACCCCCATGATTTTTCCATAGTGCATGGGCTTTGCATATGATCACAGGCAATAACCACTATAAGGCACATAGGGGCAGATGTATTAACCTGGAGAAGGTACACGGAAGTGATAAAGCAGTGATAAGTGCAAGGTGATAACGCACCAGCCAATTAGCTCCAATATGTAAATTAACAGTTAGGAGCTGATTGGCTGGTGTATTTATCACCTTGCACTTATCACTGGTTTATCACTTCCTTATGCTGTCTCCAGGCTTAATACATCTGCCCCATAGTTTGAAAAAGGGGACCTCCTTCTTTGAAACGAGGATGTACCCATCTTTTTAGGTGCTGGCGTCGGGGAGATAAAAGGGGTCTATTCATGAAGCAGTGAAAAGATTGGAGAAGTGAACCAGTGGAGAAGTTTCCCATGGCAACCAATCAGCATTAAACTAACATTTATCAAGTGCATTCTATAAAATTATACGTAGCAGCTGATTGGTTTCCATGGGCAAATTCTCCACTGGCTCACTTCTCCACACTTTTCACTGCTTCATGAATGGACCCCAAAAGTACTTAAAATACATCCCCATACATACCTCTCAACTTTGAATGCTCCTGATGAGGGACATATCTGCGCGTCTTAGGGGATGTGGTCTAATTGGTAGGGAGCATGGCCTCACTTGGAAGTGCTGCAATCACCAGCCACGTCCCTGTTTTCATCACTGAGGGGGCATGCCCACCCAGCAGCATTTCTAGAGAGGTGGGGACCCATGTGCAGACTCTGTGTGTGGGCCCCCTCCTCTCCTGTATCAGTCACCGCCGCTGCTAGTGCTCTCAGCGCTGAGACTCTGGCACAGTGCCAGAGTCTACAGCGCATGCGCAGTACTCCGAAAAGTGGCCGCCGCACCATTTTTCCTGAGTCCTGCGCATGCGCTGTAGACTTTTGCACTGTGCCAGAGTCTCTAGCGCTCAGTGCGCTAGCAGCGGCAGTGACGGCTACAGGAGAGGAGGGGGCTCACACACAGTCGCTGATGGACGCTGGAAAGGTAAGTATAGAAGAAATTGGTGCAGTGTGGGCCCCCTCTGGACCCAGGAGCCCGTGTGCACCTCACACACTGCACCCATTATAGATATGCCAGTGTGCCCACCGCTCTGTGAGCTGCTGGCCAGCCTCCCTGTCCTTATCTTAATTGGAATAGAGTGACGTGCTGCTCTGCTAAGCAGAACAGCAAATGAGAGAGGGTTTCCCAGCTGCCCCCTCCACCACCGCGGGACACTGCGACCTGCGGGTGAGACAGTGGGACAGTCCCTGAAAAACAAGACTGCCCCTCCAAAATCGGGACAGTTGGGAGGTATGCTCCAGATACGGGAAAGGTAAAAACTTTTTTATACAGGTCCTTGCTATGTAGCCAATGCGTCCTCCACGGAAAAGGACAATGTAAACTGAAATAAAACCTGTATTTATTTATTTAAACTTACTATTGTCATAGTTTTATTGGATATATTGTCTAGCACTTTAGAAAAATACAAAGATAGTCTGGCGCTATTGTTACTGTAAAAGTGCCTGCCGCTATGTTCAAAAGGCTTGGTCCATAGCCTCAAAAATACCCAAAGAAAAAACCCAAAAGAACAGCGCTAGCACTTTTACACTACAACTTATTGATTTAATATCACAGATAAAAATAAATTTTTCACATCCCATACCATGTAAAACAAATAAAACATACAACAATAAGAATATATATTGTCAAAGTCGAAAAATATCATGATACATATCCCTTGTACTAACCCCTCATGCACATGCACGCTGCTCGTGCACCTGGTCCCCCGTGCGTACACATACCCGCAAGTTGCGTAAGAGACGCTCTAGCGACTCGTGCGCATGATATGTGTATTTACGGCGGAGTTTGTGAGCATGTAGCGTGCGACTCGAACGTAGCATATTTAACCCAAATAGTGCATTTTGTAGATATTATTCCCCTAGACCATGTCAGCGAGTATGATTAGTTTAAACAGTTCCTGGACAGAGAGATTCCTCTTTGCATGATAGGAAGGGTCAGATAAAGGTTGAAAGGTGGTGTCTAGTATCCAGCTGTAGGGTATTTTAAGGGTAACAATCCGGTGTTAGTTAGGAAAGGATCACTCGCTCCTGCGTATAGTTATGTACAAAAGTAGATTATGAACATTAACTGTATTTGCTGTAAATTACACATGCGGCGGGAATCCTGAGGATACCTCCCACCAGAGCAGTTGGGGAAAGACACATCCCACCTGTTCAAATCCACCTATGACCTTTGCTATAATGTAGAGACACATCCCTGTGTCCAATGAACAATGAGATTACAGGGACCATTGTATTGTGAATGTATGTTGTGTATATAAAGACCACTGTTGCCTGGCTGGACACAAGACTCTGAAGGCTTTCTACCTGAATAGCTGAGGACTGGATCCAGGTTGCGCTTGCGAATGATTCCCCACGTATGTATATTCTCTGTAGTCATCATCATTATTCTCTGTTAATCTGTTAGATTTCCTTGTTAGCTTGTAGTGTATAAATTGTAACTGTTTACCCTTTTTCTCTGAATAATCAACAGCGGTGTTAGAGCCCTGTGGTTTAGCAAAACCCGGTGTTGTGTTTTCACTTTCCTGCAAAGGGCTTTCTTAGCGTCTTAATCGCTATAACAGCATAAGCATTGTTAAGGTTTTTAGGCGTTACATCGTTGCAGTATTTGACTACTAAGGTTTAGAGTATAAGCACATCCATACATTGTTTTGTTAACAAGGTTTACTGTATATCATTCTGTGAGCGTACGTGCCGCTCGTGCGTCGCGCCCACGGCTTAGCGTCTGCTACGCTAAGTGCGTACCCATACGGTACTCAGTGCGCAAATAGCGTACTTAGTCCATAGTGTGTGTAATAAGTCTAGCGGCCATAGCGGCTCCACGGTAATAGTATATAGCTTTATGTTTTAAGGTAATATTTAACATTATCAATTGGGTGCATCGTCCGATCCTCCTCATATCCGCAGCCTAGCAGGACAAGGCAGACTTTTATCTATCAGCAAAGGGTGGGAAGGTAGTATCCCCTGTTACCCTATTTGTGGTCGGGGATACATTGATGCTGATTAGATAAACGTCTGCTCCGCATGGTTTGTAGGGATGCTGGTGGGATCCGAAAGGTAAGAACGTAAAGCTATTGTTTTTTTAAAATCTGATAAATTTCTGTTTGGTGCCAACTGCGCACGCAAAACACGTAACACACGCACACACCTGTATTTATTTGCGTATCCTGCATATCTATTCGCTTGTTGCCATTAGCATTGATTATTAGATGCATTTTGACCCGTGCTGAGAAATTTGTTGCTATTTAGTTAAAAGTATAGAGTAATATTTAAGGGAGTATATGTAAAACACACACGCAGCCTGGCCTAGTTATAAAGGTTTATACAGGAGATACTGTGTGGTGTTGGTAAGCGATTATAGTTGAATATCGTTTACATTTATAGAAACGTGTTATTTGTATTGCTGCGGACGTATCCGGCCTTTGTACACGTGTCTCGGACAGCGTGCGAGACTGCGTACGCAACGCAAAGGCCTACACACGTGGCGTATTTTACGCAACGTGCGTACAGATACACCCACTAAATACAAATCACACAATAGCATTGTTTCAGTTTAGGCGAGATGGTAGCCACGCGATAATAGCACAAATTGATCAGTATCCAATATTTAGTTTAAAAACCTTTTTTCTGTATTACCTCTGGGGAAAGCTATCAGTTAACAGGAAAGTATTTTTCTGATCAGAAAACTATAGAATGATAGTGTGGGCTGAAAAAGGTATGAGTGTATTGAACCCCGCTTGGTGGTCTTGGTGATCTTAGTGGTCTTGGTGAAGCTTGGTGAAGCTTGGTGAAACTTGGTGAAGCTTGGTGAAGCACGGTCTAGGTGAAAACGTGGTGAGCACGGTCCAGGTGTACACGTGCGACGGAGTGTGATAGAAGTTTTCGTGGTATTACGCTCCGGCTGTTTTGGAGCACAGTAGGGAGACTCCAGTGATCCTACCACTTATAGATAGCAAGTGTCTATAAGCGGTACGATTGGACCGCATGGTTGTATGGGCAACACGTGATGCAACGTGATACGAGGTTTTGCATATTTGTGCGTAAATCTTGTTATCATATGCGTTGTAGGAAGCTCATGTAAGCGTGATTTGTGTAAAGTAAAGGTTTAGGGAATTTTCGCTGGTCTCTCAGGAAAATCTCTAGAGGTAGGGCCTGCAATGGCTACACGTGTCTGCTAAAGAAGGCGGATCGGGGATACTCGGAGCAGAAGAAGTTCAGTGGAAGAGCTTTAAGGATTTCCACCGTAGACTACTGTGTTTGGTGCATTTTAGGAAGTTTTTCTGTGTTAAAAAGATCCACAATGGAAGCCAAGTGCATAACACAGGGACGTTCAGCAGTCAGGGTTCAGACTGCAGAGTTCAGACCCCGGGGGTCAGCTCGGTTAGTAATGTGGGGGAAGTATGGTCCCCACACTGAGACCTTTTGTGATGAATGGACACGAATGACTGTGGGGGATAAAGCACCATTTCCTGGGATAGGTAGTTTTGACTCAGAGGTATTGCATAATCTAAGGCTTAGGATCTGTCTGATAAAATCCCCAAAACAGAGGATCAGACACACAAACTGTTTACATTTATGGCAACAAGAAAGTGATATGCAGAGGGAACTAGCTTACACAGCTGGTTCTAACCCTAGCAGGAAACTGATAGCAACTGCACAACTACCGTAAACTACAGGAGAGATGATGGCTATAGAGAATGGCATACTGGTATATGACGATAATAGTGCACTTAATAAATTTATTAATGACAATAAGAGTAAACGTAATAAATGTATTAATGACGATAAGAGTAAAACTGATAAATGTATAAATTCTAACCCGTGCAAGTTGCACCCCATTTTAAACTTCCCCCAGGATTACAAGCAAGAAAGTGAGCCCAGCACGATTTCGGCACTTTCTCTAGCAGCCACTATACAGGACACCCAGGTGGGCACGGCCCAATCGGTAAGAGCAGTAGTAAAGCCCCCTAACGGAGGGTCAGGTGAGGTCGTGTCCACAGGTAAGTACGGTATTGTACATTATGCACAGACAATTGCACCTCACATTGTAGAGTCAACACAAGATGGTGTAATTGAACTAAATCCTCTCAGGGTGATCGCAGTCCCCAATGGCAGGACTGACGCTCAGGGAGTCACTCCCGTCAAGGACATTGCTATGCATTGTCCCTGGTCCCGGGCAGAATTGAGGACAATTATGTCAGAATTTCCCGATCCCAGGAAAGATCTAGTTGCATGCCAGAAGTTTATTAAAGAATTAGGTAATGCCACCGAACCCACAAACAAAGATTGGCGAACAGTGCTACGAGTATGTATACCCTCCAATATTGACCCTGCAAAATTCATTACTGATTGTAAATTAGACGCAGAAGTACCTCTCACTGAGGAATACACTCAGGAGAATATACGACAAATCAATATGCAATTAGGAATATATTTCCCAACTGTTGTCAAGTGGAATAAAATGTTCTCCATTAGACAAAAAGAAGGTGAAACTGCTTCTGACTATTTCCATCGAGCACTGCAGGAAATGGCTAGATATACTGGGATCGAAGACATTAAGGATAATGTGCATCACAGAGAGGTAGCTGTGTCCGTATTAATGGAAGGTTTAAAAGAAACGTTGAGAACCAGGTACAAACCACTCAACCTACTGGAGAGGTATCTCGGTGGCTGCATTAAGAGAGTCCGCTATCGAGCATGACCGTAATATCCAAAGAACCAGGGAAGCACAGGGAGAGCGGTTGATGGTGATGAGCATCCAAGCACTGGAAGAGGCATCAACTCGACAAAAACCCCAGGCCCCTGGCACATGGAGGAAGCCAAGAGTTTGTTATCTGCGTAAAAGGGAAGGGCATTATGCCAGCAACTGTAACAGCACACATAAAGTCAGACCCCCTAGACAAGAACACGAGCAAAGTTATGACACACGTAATTGGAATCAGGGATCATATAGGAAAAATTTTGGGCCGCACCTGTAGTCTGCAGCCAGTGAAGTATAGTTGATAGATCATATCTTGTAGATACAGGGGCGGCCAGGTAAACTCTGTGATTTATCTTTAAATGTTTCCTCTTCATCTCTGACGTTCACTAGCAGAACTACAGCTCAAACGTCACATGTCTACTTGGTCTTTTCAGAGGTCTGCCCAACCCCAGTATATCTTACCAGCATCATTGTGCCTGGCCATGCACAGAGGGTGGAGAGTGGAAATACTGGTGGGGGAGACTGTGCAGAGATACCGATAGACATGTTGGTGTGACAGCCTGAAGGTGAACGGAAATCTGACAATTTTTTCTCTTTTCTATTATTCTCTCTCTCTGTTTGTTTTTTCATGTTCTACGGATGGTATGTCACACAACAGTTAAACAAATGTTAATGCAAGATTTATGCTCCCTACAGAAAAGTCGCTGATTCGGAAAGAATATCGTATCACTGGAGTGTCCGTTTCAGGAAGACTGAGAGGCAGCACTGTTGAGACGACATCTGAGCAAAGAGAACAACAAGACTAGAGGCGGTTATCGTACCAGTTTTCTTTCCCTTCTATTATGTTCTTTACCTCCCATTACCACTCTTTCTTTCTCCTCCTGCAAGACGGACTTACCCCAAGAGACTGCATTCCGGGTTTTCCTGTTGACCCTGTTGTTGACCAGAACAGTCTATTTCGGTGAGAGTACCATAGAGGTCGAGAAAGGATCTGGAATGGGTTCTGATGACAAGGACGGATTAGTAGAATTCCAAGAGCAACACAGTCACCGAGCAAAGGCGAGTATCAGAAAACGATCTGGTAGTCATGACACTAGGAGCCATTGTGAAGGATTGTTAGCTGAGGAGAATTGTATCGTAGGAATTGTGAAAACATAGTTGAGGACGGGTGCATCCAGAGATGTCAGTCCAGCCTTAATATCAACATGGACCGTCATCCATTGAGTGACTATCACTCATTAGTGGGTAAGGTTTTATACCAAACGGAATGCTGGGTGTGCTCACAAGTACCTCAAGGTCAGAGCAAGTCAGGACTAGTACCATACCCTTTAATAATAGATGAGGTACTTGAATTAAGGGGTGGGAGACCGGTGGACAAGAAATTTAATATTTCTAGGCCTCCTAGTTTGAAGCTCCACCAATATCATGTGGATAGGTCCTTAGTATGTTTTACCATTTCCAATCCCTGAAAGCCGGGAAATTGGAAAGTGACATGGAATAACCAAACCATGGCATTTTCACACAGAGCCGATAGAATGCCCCAAACTCAGAGGGATTGTGTTACATTGGAAGAGTGTTGCCAGAAGTAATGACCATTACCCATGATAAGATGAAAGACGTTCACCGCAATGCTCAAGCTCCTTACACTCACACTCACTACGAACACATTGTTAAGAGACACCTTATAGATAGGCAGAGCACGCAGCCTCTGATTTGATCCACGAATCCACCGGGATTCAATTCCTACTCGCGCTAGATATCACCCGTACTGCCAGAGGAATTATAAATTTTAGGTATATTCATGCGCTAGCGAACCTGATAGACAATATAACCGAGATGTATGATGACACCTTCAGGTATACTGGGAGGGAATTGCAAGCTTACAAAACGGAACTGATCCAGCACAGGATGGTTCTCAATTACATCACAGCGGTGACAGGCGGGTATTGTGTCACCCTAGCAACTCAGTATGGTGTGAAGTGCTGTACATATATCACAAATAGCACTGATGACCCAACCGAGGTCATAGATCAAAAGATGGACGATATCTTGCAATTGAAATGGGAGTTCCGAAGGAGACACAACCTTACCCTTACTGCTGTGAGTAATGAACTGACTGGCTGGGTTTCATGGTTGAACCCACGCAATTGGTTCTCAGGTTAGGAGAATGGGCTCAAAATGTTATCGTGAATGTAGGAAAATTTCTCCTTTGTATCCTTGGAGTTGTCATAATGATCGGTTTGATATTTAGATGTGTTCGGATTTTAATGCAGTGCAAGCGCAGTACCAGAGTGATGAGTTTGAGGAGCGAGGGCATTGTTACAACAACTGGTTTAATTTATGATCCATCAATTGAGACAATGTTGTGATAAGACGTGATTCCATGGTCCGTTTCTTTCACCCGTTTCTCCTTTTTTTTTCTCCAAGGTAAAAAGACATCCACTTGGAAGAAGATTTTGATGAACATTTCTACAGACCTTTGATGAACATTTCTACAGACCTTTGATGGACATTTCCACAGACTTTGCGAGACACTTTAGAGACTTTAAAAGACTTTGTATGGATACTTGAAAGACTTTGCTTATCACCCACAGCAAGGATACACCTATCCGGACAAGACTTCAACAGACACCCAAGGACAATTACACACATTATCATATGAATGTATTTGTGACATATGTTTCTTATCTTCATCTCTACAATCTTCAGGTAGTGACACACATAGTTGACAGGTGATATATGTACATATATTAGCACTCACATGTTTTCCCCCTCCATGTATCATCAACTAATGTGCACCCCATTTGTTGGAACAAGAAGCCGAAAAGAGCTCGGTAGTGTTTGTTGGCCCACTTTCAGACCCTTAATACGGGATAAGAAGGATTTAATGTATACTTCGCAATACCTCGAAGCTTATATAGAACATGTATGGCACGATAATACATGACCCCTCAGACATGAATTTCATACATACATGCTTTTACTATCCCACTAGGTCATACATTTCCCACCTTCTCCTCTCCTCCCTCCACCCAATCATTTATAGGTATTTCATTGTATTGTATATTTTTCTGCTTAATTGTTTGGATAGTGGCAGTTATTGTTGACTGCCAAAGGGTGGACTGTCAAAGTCGAAAAATATCATGATACATATCCCTTGTACCCTCCCCTCATGCACATGCACGCTGCTCGTGCACCTGGTCCCCCGTGCGTACACATACCCGCAAGTTGCGTAAGAGACGCTCTAGCGACTCGTGCGCATGATATGTGTATTTACGGCGGAGTTTGTGAGCGTGTAGCGTGCGACTTGAACGTAGCATATTTAACCCAAATAGTGCATTTTGTAGATATTATTCCCCTAGACCATGTCAGCGAGTATGATTAGTTTAAACAGTTCCTGGACAGAGAGATTCCTCTTTGCATGATAGGAAGGGTCAGATAAAGGTTGAAAGGTGGTGTCTAGTATCCAGCTGTAGGGTATTTTAAGGGTAACATTCCGGTGTTAGTTAGGAAAGGATCGCTCGCTCCTGCGTATAGTTATGTACAGAAGTAGATTATGAACATTAACTGTATTTGCTGTAAATTACACATGCGGCATGAATCCAGAGGATACCACCCACAAGAGCAGTTGGGGAAAGACACAGCCCACATGTTCAAATCCACCTATGACCTTTGCTGTAATGTAGAGACACATCCCTGTGTCCAATGAACAATGAGATTACAGGGACCATTGTATTGTGAATGTATGTTGTGTATATAAAGACCACTGTTGCCTGGCTGGACACAAGACTCTGAAGGCTTTCTACCTGAATAGCTGAGGACTGGATCCAGGTTGCGCTTGCGAATTATTCCCCACGTATGTATATTCTCTGTAGTCATCATCATTATTCTCTGTTATTCTGTTAGATTTCCTTGTTAGCTTGTAGTGTATAACTTGTAACTGTTTACCCTTTTTCTCTGAATAATCCACAGCAGTGTTAGAGCCCTGTGGTTTAGCAAAACCCGGTGTTGTGTTTTCACTTTCCTGCAAAGGGCTTTCTTAGCGTCTTAATCGCTATAACAGCATAAGCATTGTTAAGGTTTTTAGGCGTTACATCGTTGCAGTATTTGACTACTAAGGTTTAGAGTATAAGCACATCCATACATTGTTTTGTTAACAAGGTTTACTGTATATCATTCTGTGAGCGTACGTGCCGCTCGTGCGTCGCGCCCACGGCTTAGCGTCTGCTACGCTAAGTGCGTACCCATACGGTACTCAGTGTGCAAATAGCGTACTTAGTCCATAGTGTGTGCAATAAGTCTAGCGGCCATAGCGGCTCCACGGTAATAGTATATAGCTTTATGTTTTAAGGTAATATTTAACATTATCAATATATATATAGCTTACAGGGTAAAACCTGATTAATATACCACGCCAGAGAACTATAACTGCCCTTCACTAGTTAGTTCATTCTATATGCAGCTGAGTATTTACACTGAATGGTACCATTCGATACATATGTCCTATTTGAAACTTTGTTTCTTCAATTGTTATAATAGTAACTTATCCAGTCACTCAGCACACCTGGGCCAATATTTACTAAGAATTCGAGTTTGTCCGATTTGTGTTTTTTCTTGTAAGTCCCAATCCAGGAGTTCACTAAGCATCAATCTCGGCAGTGTTTGGACTATTCGTAATGGTTTGATTTGCAAAGTTCCGAAATACGAATGAATAGCCCATCGGTCAAATTCGGCTGTTATTTCATACAATACGGGAATTCACTATTCATTCGTATTTGGGTGTTAGTTTCTGAGTGCTCAAGTGCGGGTCTATTTTTTTTCGATTCGTTAAAAAAAGCAGCAAAAAAATAGACCTGCTTTTTCCAGTCGAGTTTGGATAACTATGCACGGATCAGTGAGATCTGTGCATGGTTATCTATGGGAAAGGGTCTGTTTAGTGTAAAAACTGAAAAAAAATTGCGTGGGGGTCCCCCCTCCTAAGCATAACCAGCCTCGGACTCTTTGAGCCGGTCCTGGTTGAAAACATATGGGGATAAAAATGACAGGGGTTCCCCCATATTTTATCAACCAGCACCGGGCTCTGCGCCTGGTCCTGGTTCCAAAAATACGGGGGACAAAAAGTGTAGGGGTCCCCCGTATTTTTGAAACCAGCACCGGGCTCCACTAGCCAGGTACATAATGCCACAGCCGGGGGACACTTTTATAGTGGTCCCTGCGGCCCTGGCATTACATACCCAACTAGTCACCCCTGACCGGGGTACCCTGGAGGAGTGGGAATCCCTTAAATCAAGGGGTCCCCCCCCTCCAGCCACTCAAGGGCCAGGGGTGAAGCCCGAGGCTGTCCCCCCCCATCCAAGGGCGGCGGATGGGGGGCTGATAGCCTTTTGAAAAAATGTGAATATTGTTTTTAGTAGCAGTACTACAAGTCCCAGCAAGCCTCCCCCGCAAGCTGGTACTTGGAGAACCACAAGTACCAGCATGCGGTGGAAAACCGGGCCCGCTGGTACCTGTAGTACTACTACTAAAAAAATACCCCCCAAAGAACAGGACACACACACCGTGAAAGTATAATTTTATTACATACATGCACACCTCCAAACATACATACTTACCTATGTTCACACGAGGCTCTGTCCTCTTGTCCCTGTAGAATCCTTGGGGTTCCTGTGAAAAAAATTATACTCACATAATCCAGTGTAGATTGTGTCCAATGTATAATCCATGCGGTTGACCGAAAGTAACCTCACCGCTGACCGCAAAGTTCCCACCATTGGCTACAACGGAGCGCATAGGCGCTACATTGTATCTCTGCCGTGTGCTGCCTCACAGACACTACAGGAGCACACAGCCAATCAGGAGAGTGGCACGACGTGGTGCTCCCTGATTGGCTGAAGGGACCCTCTTTGACAGGAGTCAGGGGGGGGGTCCTGGCAGTCGGGGAAAGGGGTCCCATGTGTAAACATGGGACCCCTTTCAGTGCGTGGATCTGGTATGCGGTTTGTTTTTTTGCCAAGTACGTGGATTATTAAAAAAGGACACAACACACTGGATTTAGGTGAGTATAATTTTATCTTCAGGTACCCTGGAATCGACGTTGAGACGTGGGCCGAGTTGGCATCTTAACATAGGTAAGTATGTGTGTGTCGGAATGTATGTAATAAAGTTGTACTTTCAAGGTGTGTGTGTCCTGTTTTTATTTGGGTATTTTTTTGCAGAAGAACTATAGGTACCAGCGGGCCCGTTTAACCCCCGCATGCTGGTACTTGTGGTTCTCCAAGTACCAGCTTGCGGGGGAGGCTTGCAGGGACTTGTAGTTCTTGTGCAAAAAACAATATTCTTTTATTTTACACTCGGCTATCAGCCCCCCATCCGCAGCCCATGGATGGGGGGGACAGCCTCGGGCTTCACCCCTGGCCCTTGGGTGGCTGGAGGGGGGGGGACCCCTTGATTTAAGGGGTTCCCACTCCTCCAGGGTACCCCGGCCAGGGGTGACTAGTTAGTGATTTAATGTCAGGGCCACAGGGACCTATATAAAAGTGTCCCCCGGCTGTGGCATTATCTCTCTGACTAGTGGAGCCCGGTGCTGGTTCAAAAAATACAGGGGACCCCTACGCTTTTTGTCCCCCGTATTTTTTGCACCAGGACCAGGCGCAGAGCCCGGTGCTGGTTGATCAAATATGGGGGAACCCCTGTCAATTTTCCCCCCATATTTTTTCAACCAGGACCGGCTCAAAGAGCCCGAGGCTAGTTATGCTTAGGAGGGGGGACCCCACGCAATTTTTTTCAGATTTTTAAACACTTTAAAAACCTTTTTAAGGTACACAATGAAGCCCTGCACGGATCTCACAGATCCGTCCGGGATTCCTTGTGTTTTGTCAGGCAGTGTTTTACTCATCACTCCCGTAAAAGACTGCCTGATATTATGAATCACATCGACATCGAAAAATACAAATTGTGAAAAGTCGGCAGCTTAGTGAATGACCGTATCAGGATTCAAAAAGTTGCAGTAAAATGCACCCGATACCATTCGAGTTCAAACACCCTTCAAAACGGCCAAAACACGAATCTTTGTAAATATACCCCCTGGAGTGATCTCACAGGTTATAGTTCATTAGCAAACAGCCAATTTAGGTGTACTTTCCAGATAACGTTCCTCACACCATTAAATTGTCGACTAGTGTGATCTCCACTTATAATGAAACACAATTATGGCTTGCAGTGTTAGTAAGGATAATTATCTGTGCATAAATGTTTGGCTTTACATACATCCAATTGATACCTCTCCCAGCTGTCACTTCCAAATACAGCCTTATCCGGAGTCCACCGTCTTGTGGATAATAGGTTTGATGTCAGATATTACCTGCATGTAGCGCTGTTTCTGGCCTGCCAGTAAGTGGGTAGAGATGTAATGTAACTCCTCAGCAGTACGTCCGACAAACGCTTTTCCCCGCTTAGATTTACAGCTCAGCGGCTTCCTCAGTGTCCATGCCTGCACTGCAATTACCCGGAGTTTAAATCTTGCGCCACCCGTTCGGCGCATGCGGATACGCTGCGGTCCATGACTCAGTCTGGAGTTCTTTCAGCACCTACGTGCTAAAGCTCTATGCGTTCCATACAGAATTGATGAATATTATTATTATTAATATTACTTCTTCAGACCCGGCTCAGTATTAACTCTGTAATGGACTCTCTGGGTCCATTACAGAGCCATCCATCTACTCAATATTATATATTCTATATATTCTATAATATTTACACACATACAACATATCTAAAAAACGGCCTTAAAACAAATACGAATTCAGTGCTGCACACATATCTACCTACGCAATAGTAATTCACATTTAATTCAATAATAATAAGATTATAGAGATATACAGATATATAAATGTACCAATATATGGATCTAATACATCAATCCTTCACCGTCGATTGTCATCCCCATATATGCATCATATATAATATACACCATACATTATACATTATTTCCCCTTCCAAGTATATATACAATAATAAAGTGACAATTATCTATATGTATCAATACCTACACCTCCATTATATCTCATTTATAATTAATGTTATTATCATTACTATTATTTTTACTTATTACTTTTTATTATCATAAGTCTCAAGATTAGAAAAATGTTCTTATATGGAGTTTTTCCTACTACTAAAATTTGTAGTAGCAAAATGGCAATAGCAGCATCTGTATGTACGCTGAAAGGTTAAAACCCATACAATTAAAGGACAGCAGTTCGGAAGTCCTATTTGTGCTGCAGAGCCACTGTTTTTACATTTTTAATTGACCTCCAGCATGTATGTGTCTTCCTTTTCATGTAAATGCTGACATGATGACATCTGGTGGACATTTAGCTGCATTACATTTATGTAAAAGTAAAAGAGTGTGTAGGAGTATCTGGGCACTAATATAGAAATGAACCAGCTGCACCATTCTGACCTTACGTACACCCCGATTGATACCCAAATGAACACATATAATGGTAGTAGGTAGAACATTACATTTATATTTATGAGTAAATCAACAAATATGTAAAAATCCAGTTAAAGGGTTCAAACATGCTGTAATTATTGAAAATGCAATTTTTGTTTTGTATACAAGGAAATACTACTTGCTTATACATGTACTGTAGACTGCAAAGTTTATTTTTATGCTGCAATTTAGAGTTGCACCCCTTCTCAACTTTTAGCTGTTTGTCCATCTAGATGTATTTACACCTAACTCTAAATGAGGACCAATGAATTTACCATAGGTTAAATTTCAGAATACTAACTCTCCATCATTTATTAAATATCAAAGAAGGTATGGGGGTCAAGGAAGTTTTTCCGCAGAGATCCTATGTGTTATATTTATAGTAATACCCCTGTCAGACATACAAACCGGGAATTTCCCTGCTCAGTCCCGGGGTTTTTTACCTCTGAAATATCCCGGGTTTTTGCTGGGACCCCCTTTCACACTAAACCTGAGACCTGGGAAATTCTCGGGTTGACTTCTTTCAGACAAAAGCCTGGTCTGCCCTTGCATTCTACTCTCATGTTACATGTCATACACACACACACACACACACACACACACACACACACACACACACACACACACACACACACGTCACACATACATGTCTCACACACACACACACACACACACACACACACACACACACACACACACACACACACACACACACACACACACACACACACATATATGCCAAACTCATACACACATACATGTCACACACCAGCCACCAGACCTCATTACAACGGCCGTGTCTCTGTTGCTAGGCTGCATCGGCTGCTTTTACTACATTCTGCAGCACAGACCACAGCAGCTAGTGCACGCCCCTTCCAGGCAGCCCCACCCCCTCTGGCAGTAAACGCCAATCAGAGGCATCTAGGTGCGACCTGGGAGTAAATTCCCAGATCGCACCATTCACACTTAACCTGGGTTGTTTACCCGGGGCGAAAGACCTGCTAAAACCCCAGGCCAATTGCAGGGTTGTCGATCCGGGAACATGTTCCCGAGTTGGTGCCTTTCAGACATACCAATATCCCGGGTTGATGCTCGTTCATGTGCAAAAACCCAGGATTTTGGAGGATGTCTGAAAGGGGTATGAATGAATCTAAAAAACAGCAATATTGAAATATGAGGAGCTAGACATTGGTCGTGCTCCCTGGTGCTCTCTGCTCCAACCCGACTCTCTCTGTTTCTGTCCTGCCTCCTCTGCTGAGTGCTGAGGAGCTGCAATTCCAGATGGGTCATGGATTTGCAGTGCCCAGGACCTGAATTGGACTTGTGTGCTGCATGGAACTGCAATGGGTGATGCGCTACACTTACACTTCTGCACCCAGGTAATAGGAACTATCCACCATCTCTCTCAGGCAAATGTGGATTTATTTTAGTGGAGACATGTTTCTCTGGCCGTGCTAATGACTGCATCCCATCTAGGAGCAGTGGGGCTATCTTAGGAAGAGGGTATATAAATACCTATATTTACAAACATTTTAGGGGCAGATTCAATTACACGTTAGATTCAATGCCGACAGCAGCTTACGTTGTGTGTTTTTCGAACAGTTGAATTACCTATAGGCCTATAGGCTACAACAGACTAACCCAGAGGTTCTCAAACTTTTTTGAATCACGGTGCCCTAGAGTATCAGAGTACCAGGGTACTACGGAACACAGTTTGAGAATCACTGGAGTAACCGCATTTTTAGATTATGTTAGCTGCCAGGGCCAAACTCCAGTAAATCAGAAACCTGTGTGGGCTCTGGCTTCTGTCAGAACTAGAGGGGCCACAACAGATATAGGGATATCTACTGCGTTCCCTCTATGGTACAATCAGGGAATACCTAAGATTTGTTGGTATGCCCCAAAAGGGATGCGATTAGGATGCAGGCAGTCGGGATGCCAGCACTCCAAATACCGCCGCCAGAATCCTGACACACAGCCAAAATGCCAGAACTCCGACATCACTTGGAATGCTGATAACGGAATCCCGACTGTAAGTATGCCGGGGTTTCCTAGATTTTAGCCATGGGAAGAGGGGGGTTCAGTTTATTCTGCGGTGGTAGGGTTAGGCTGTGGTAGAGGAAGGGATAGGGTTAGACTGTGGGGAAGGGGGGTTGAGGGGTAGGGGGGGTTTAACCATACTTATCCGACTCCTGTTGCGATGCTGATGCCGGTGTCAGTCTTATGACCATCATCCCAAACAGCAGCATCCCGTATCGCCCCCCCCCCAAAAAAAAAAAAACAAACAAAAAAAAAAACATCAAAATGTTTTCAGGTAATATCCAGCAAATATTATTTGATAAATAGGTCCCTATGCCTATTGTGCCACTGGCTCCTGTTGTCTCTGATTATCCCTTCACCTTCACCTCGAGCTCCACATCAGTCCATGCTCCATCTTCCTCTCGTGTCCCTGTCATGCCTTATGCTGGAGTGAAGTCTCGGCTTGCCCTGCACTGCACATATACATGGTGTGAACTGGTTGTAGTTTTATAGACAGAAACAGTGACCATGATGTCACAGCACCTTAGATGACTGTAATCTCAGGTTTATTATATGCATCACATCCCACTAGGACCCTGCCTTTAATGTGTAGGATCACCTTCAATTATTTGAAATGGTGCTTGGAAGTAATACTTTACTTTTATTATTTCATTTTAAAGTAAAATATTATTGGGTATGTGCTCATTTATTTAGCTTTTTTGTTTTGTCACTTCTTATGAACAAAGGTGGAATAGACAGTATTTAACAGATGGCATTGACAATGATTCTCTATGAAAATGTTCTAGTGCCCACATAAACCGCTGAAAGTCTTGTAACCTGGACAGTGCCTCCCTGGCCTGTTAAGTAGCTGGAATGGAGTAGTCATGTGATACAAGGCCCGGGAAAGACTTAATAACCGGAGCACTCCATACAATGCAAAATAGTCTAAAGATGCTCAAAGTGGGGGTCTTAATCCTTGCACATATAGATACCCAAATGTACACCAGGGGGAGGGTGGATATTAGCAGTTATGATTGAGACACACAATACTATCAGAAATGTATTGGAAATGTGCTGAGCGTTCCTGGGTGGTGACTGGGAAATGGCTGTTCAGACGCAAAGAAACATAGAATTTGATGGCGGATAAGAACCACTTGGCCCATCTTGTCTGCTCATGTACATGCATACACTTACAGACTTGGGTTCATTTTTGTCAGAAGCCTACCTACCAATATATTTAATGATAGTGGGAGGCAGTGCTTAAAGTGGTCCTAAAGAGGTGGTGGAACTCACCCCCCCAACGCCTATGTAATCAAAGGAATTGCGCGCTTCACAAAAAGGTAAGTTGTCACACAACAGTATCCCCAATTCAAATTACGCTGCACAGTAGCACAATCTTTTTCACATTACACCACATACAGTAGTAGTGTCCCTTATTCATGTTATGACATACATTAGTGCCCCTTATACACAAAGTCCACAGTAGTAGGACCCCTAATACACATAATGCCCAAAGCAGTAGTCCCCCTTATACAATGCCCACAGTAGTGGTGCCCCTTATGCAATGCCCACTGTAGTGGTAGTTCCCACAGTGGTAGTGCCCCTTATGAAGAGCCCATAGTAATGGTATCCCTTATGCAGTGCCCCATATGTCCTCAAGAGTGATGCCCCTTATTAATAGCCCCCTAGGCAATGCCCTCATTAGTAGTGCTCCCAGTCGTTATGCCCCCGTGTAGTATTGCGCCAGTGTAGTATTGCCCCCAGTGGTAATGCCCCTGTGTAGTATTGCCCCCAGTACTAATGCCCCCATAGTTATGAACACATTTAGTTATGCCAAATGTAGTTATGCCCCTTAGTAGTAATGCCCCCATGTAGTATTGCTCCAGTAGTTATGGCCCCTGTAGTAACGACAACACAATACTCACCTTAAGCCCTGCTCCTGCGTACAACCACTGCCGTCCTTCTGTCCACTCGCTTCTCGGAAGTTGGAAGTATGGGAGAGACATCATGACGTTTCTCCCATAGCACACACTGCGAGAGGTGGAAGCTGGAGCTCAGAAGTGAGCTCTTGCCTCTGGCTGCCGCTGTGAGGTAAGGAGCCGGCGCTCGCTGGTAACAAAATCTCAGCGGGCGGCCGTCATCTCCCTGCGCACCAACTGATATTCTGGGTTAGGTGAGCCGGAGGAGGCGGAACTGGTTACGTCTCCGAATGGAACTGACGGAAAACAGTTCCGCCCTGTTTCGGCTCACTTTGACCACTTGTGGAGGAAACCCATGCTAGCACGTGGAGAGTATACAAACTCTGCACATGTAGGGCCATGGTGGGAATCAAGCACTTCTGTGAGTCAGTGAAGCAAACCATTACACCATCAGTACTATGGGGCAGATGTATTAACCTGGAGAAGGCATAAGGAAGTGATAAACCAGTGATATGTGCAAGGTGATAAAGCCACCAGCCAATCAGATCCTAACTGTTAATTTACATATTGGAACTGATTGGCTGGTGCCTTTATCACCTTGCACATATCACTGGTTTATCACTTCCTTATGCCTTCTCCAGTTTAATACATCTGCCCCTATTTATGTGTGAAGATTGTCTGTCTTATGGCGTATTATAGGAGTGTCACATTCACATAGCAGAACTCATAATCAACCCCCATGTGTGAAAACTGCAAAGTATTCTAAAGCAACACAAACAAAAACATTTGTAAAACAATTGAAATTAATAAAATAATCACTTTAAGGTTCAGTAAATCTAGTCACTATAATAACACTTAAGTTGGGTACACACTATAAGATTTTGTCCAATCTTTCTGGTTGGAACGAAAATCTGGTAATGTATAGGAACAAATGACAAGCGACCATTTGCTCCCAAACACTGGGAAAAAAAATGTACGTTCAGACAAATTGGTTAAATCCATTTGATTTAACCAATTTATCAGAACAACCATTTTTGCCCATTTTCTTTTGCTGCGATGGCCGGGAGTTACTCTTCAAATACAAAGGCATCGCCTCCGTGCGATGCTTTTGTATTTGTGTGTGTGTGTGTGTGTGGGGGGGGGGGGGGGGTGGGCACAGACATGCGGGGCGGACTAGCCCTGTGCTGGGTGTCCCCCCGCATGTCTGAGTTAACGATCGTAGCTGTACTAAACTTAGCACAGCTACAATCAGCTCGGAATGACCCCATTTGTGCAGAGCCCAGGGCTTATCATGATCACCAAGCTTTATACCAAAATAAAAATAAGCAAGATAGGCTTGCTTCACAAATTCAGTGATGTCTTTTCTTTGCTTGAGGAATGTGTATTCGCCACAAATGTAACAAAATACATCAGGATAATTTAACCAAGAAACAAGTAACTTAAAGTATCAGATGCAGTAAGTACCAGTGGCAAACGCAGGATTTCTAGAGAGGGGTTTCCAAATGTAGACCACAATCTCTGAATCTGCTGAACATTGGAGTAAGTGCGGGAGACTGGGGGAGCGGTAAAAGAACCTAGTAACGACCCTGGACATTAATGTACACATTCGTCTTTTTATACACTGGATACTGTATGAAATACATTATTAATATTTAAAACTTTAGATGGTTTATAGTATGGGCTGTATCAAACAATTAAATGATATAAAGAAGTGGTCAGGAAAAGGTTATACTAACTATAAAAGGTTAAACAAACTATAAATAAGTACACAACTATAGTAGAACCATTACTGCAATTTCTAAGCACACATTCTCCCACCTCATGGTAAGCTCATGTCTCTTCTTCCTGGTAGCTACTCTCTAGTCCAGAGCACTGATTGAGGACTCAGATCCTCACATAGAGCAAACTTGGTAGAATAAGATGCTACCACTGGGCATGTGCAGCAGGTATGCTCTGTTCCATTACCTGCATGATGTGGCAGCTCTAGTAATCATATTATACTGTATACTATTGCTATTATTGTCATAATTTGAGACACTTGCCAAGAGGAGGGGGGTTTCCAGGCAACCAGAAACCCCCCCTGCGTTTGCCTATGAGTACACAATAAAGATCAAACCACAACTACTAAGACAAGCAGGTCTAAAGTGCTTATGGGAAAAATGCAATTTCAGGGTATATGCAATATCTCAAAAAATAGGGCCAATCTGGGAAAACCAATGGCATATTTGGAATCAGCACCCTCAAATGACCCTGACTGGTGCTATCTACCACCCAGGAACTCCCAATACATTGTCAACTTCCTGTCACCACCCAGGAACTCCCAATACATTGCCGTCTCTTTGTCACCAACCAGGAACTCCTGATACATTGCCGTCTCTCTGTCACCAACCAGGAACTCCCAATACATTGTCATCTTCCTGTCACCAGCCAGGAACTCCCAATACATTGTCGTCTCTCTGTCACCAATGAGGAACTCCCAATACATTATCAACTTCCTGTCACCACCCAGGAACTCCCAATACATTGCTGTCTCTCTATCACCAACGAGGAACTCCCAATACATTATCAACTTCCTGTCACCACCCAGGAACTCCCAATACATTGCTGTCTCTCTGTCACCAACCAGGAACTCCCAATACATTGTCATCTTCTTGTCACCACCCAGGAACTCCCAATACATTGCCAGTTATTATCCAGAAACTCCCGATACATTGCTACCTCGCTGTCACTGCCCAGGAACTCCAAATACATTGCCATCTCCTAGCTACCACCCAGGAACTCCCAGTAAATTGGCATCTCCCTGTTACTGCCTAGGAACTCCCAATACAGTGCCACCTCCCAGCTACCACCCAGGAACTCCCAATACATTTCCACCTTCCTGTCAACACCCAGGATCTCCCAACACATTGCTACCTCCCTGTCACTGCCCAGGAACTCCTAATACATTGCCATTTCCCAACTACCACCTAGGAACTTCCAATACATTGCCACCTCCCTGTCACCACCCAGGAACTCACAATACATTGTCACCTTCCTGTCACCAACCAGGAACTCCCAGTACATTTCCACCTCCCTTAGCTACCACCCAGGAACTCCCAATACATTGCCATCTCCCTATTATTGTCCAGGAACTCGCAATACAGTGCCACCTCCATATCAACTCCCAGGAACTCACAATACATTGCCACTTCCCTGTCACTGCCCAGGAACTCACAATACATTACTATCTCCCTGTCACCGCCCAGGAACTCCCAATACACTGCCACCTCCCTGTCACCACCCAGGAACTCACAATACATTGTCACCTTCCTGTCACTGCCCAGGAACTCCCAATACATTTCCACCTCTCAGCTACTACCCAGGACCTCACAATACATTGCCACTTCCCTGTCACTGCCCAGGAACTCACAATACATTACTATCTCCCTGTCACCGCCCAGGAACTCCCAATACACTGCCACCTCCCTGTCACCACCCAGGAACTCACAATACATTGTCACCTTCCTGTCACTGCCCAGGAACTCCCAATACATTTCCACCTTTCAGCTACTACCCAGGAACTCACAATACATTGCCAACTCCCTGTCACCACACAGGAACACCCAATACATCGCCATTTCATTGTTATTGTCCAGGAACTCACAATACATTGCTACCTCCCTGTCACAGGTTCAGTATGGTAAGCCAGCGGCCGGGCTCCCGGCGACCAGCATACCGGCGCCGGGAGCCCGACCGCCGGCTTACCGACAGTGTGGCGAGCGCAAATGAGCCCCTTGCAGGCTCGCTGCACTCGCCACGCTATGAGCACGATGGCGCGTTACGCGCGCCACGCTATTTTATTCTCCCTCCAGGGGGTCGTCGACCCCCACGAGGGAGAATAAGTGTCGGTATGCCGGCTGTCGGGATTCCGGCACCGGTATACTGTGCGCCGGGATTCCGTCAGTCGGCATACTGAAGACCACTCCCCTGTCACCACCCAGGAACTCACAATACATTGCCACCTGCTATCGACCACCCAGGAACTCCCAATACATTGCCATCTCTCTGTCACCTCCCAGGAACTCCCAATACATTTCCACCTCTCAGCTACTACCCAGGAACTCACAATACATTGCCACTTCCCTGTCACTGCCCAGGAACTCACAATACATTACTATCTCCCTGTCACCGCCCAGGAACTCCCAATACACTGCCACCTCCCTGTCACCACCCAGGAACTCACAATACATTGTCACCTTCCTGTCACTGCCCAGGAACTCCCAATACATTTCCACCTCTCAGCTACTACCCAGGAACTCACAATACATTGCCAACTCCCTGTCACCACACAGGAACTCCCAATACATCGCCATTTCATTGTTATTGTCCAGGAACTCACAATACATTACTACCTCCCTGTCACGGGTTCAGTATGGTATGCCAGCGGCCGGGCTCCCGGCGAACAGCATACCGGCGCCGGGAGCCCGACCGCCGGCTTACCGACAGTGTGGCGAGCGCAAATGAGCCCCTTGCGGGCTCGCTGCACTCGCCACGCTACGAGCACGATGGCGCGTTACGCGCGCCACGCTATTTTATTCTCCCTCCAGGGGGGTCGTGGACCCCCACGAGGGAGAATAAGTGTTGGTATGCCGGCTGTCGGGATTCCGGCACCGGTATACTGTGCGCCGGGATCCCGTCAGTCGGCATACTGAAGACCACTCCCCTGTCACCACCCAGGAACTCACAATACATTGCCACCTACTATCGACCACCGAGGAACTCCCAATACATTGCCATCTCTCTGTCACCGCCCAGGAACTCCAAATGCATTGCCATCTCCCTTTTATTGTCCAGGAACTCCCAATACATTGCCACCTCCCAGCTACCACCCAGGAACTCCCAATACATTGGCATCTCCATGTTACTGTCTAGAAAATCCCAATACAGTGCAACATCCCAGCTACCACACAGGATCTTCCAATACATTTCCAACTCCCAGCTACCACCCAGGAACTCCCAATACATTGCCATTTTCCTGTCACCGCCCATGAACCCCCAATACATTAACACCTCCCAGCTACCACCTAGGAACTCCCAATACATTGCCACCTCCCTGTCACCGCACAGGAACTCCCAATACATTGCCATTTCCCTGTTAATACCCAGGAACTTCCAATACATTGCCACTAGGGAAGCCAATCCCGGGCCATTTTTACAATCCCGGGTATCGGGATTGAAAAATGGCCAATCCCGGGATTCCCGGGATATCCTGGATTGGCTTTTAGCTATGTGGCTGCCCCCTCGCCCCACCCCGCCAGCCCTGCACACATAACTCACCATATACCGGGGGTGGGCGGGTGGGGAACAACCTCTGATCTCTCCTGATGGCTCCCTGCAGCAGCTGACGGTGCAGTGTGACCTCTCATGCTGCTCTGGGGAGCCGGAAGAAGGAAGCCGGGCAGCGTCTGAGCATCCTGTGGACGCTCAACGCTGATCCCTCAATCCCCGGGATTGGAACTTCCAATCCCGGGACTTAATCCCGGCCATTTTTGGCCCTAAATCCCGGGATCCCGCCGATCCCGGGATTGGCCACCATAATTGCCACCTCTCTGTTACTGACCAGGAACTCCCAATACACTTTGAATACATTTCTGAGACTGTGCTTCTCAATTGCTACTGCAATACTCCCTGGAACAAATGGGCTATTCATAGCTGCTTAGATGCATATACACTTGAAAAACATCAACCATTTGTGTAAATACTGGTATTGCCTGTGATTCAGTGATTTGTGTTACAGGTTTGGAGGTGGCTAGGTACCAGAAGTCCCCAGATGTCTTTTGTTTTTCTGTGTGGTCTGTCTGGAAGTATACAACCTATGAGGAAGATTTCAAGTTGGGAGCAATGCAAAAAAGAGCAAATAACTACACCTTGGTAAAACCATACTACACTATAGTGGGGCAGATGTAAAATGTGCAGAAAGATCTACATTTGAGAGGGACGTGTCCAAACTCAAATCTAAATTGGTGAAATCCAGCATTTGTGCGCTGCATGTAATAGCAGCCAGTATTTACCCTGCATGTAAAAGCAATACATGTCATTTCACACCTTGCGTTATTTTTTTTGCTTTATTCCCAACTCAGAATCAGTATATATTCATCACTCTTTTGGATGTATTTGAGTTCTCAATAGCCTGCAGTGGCATCTCAATAGGGGTGCGGCCTGCACCTGGGTGTCACCCGCCAAGGGGTGACACTACAATGCCTGCTCCTGCTCAGTGACAGGAGCCAAGTGCTGCACTGTTACATTATTTGCAGCACTTGGCTCCTGACACTGTGTAGGAGCCGACACTGCAGCCACGGCACTCCCTGGGGTGCAGCCCCACCTTCCGAACCCCCAGAGTGATGAAAATTACTGGGGTTGGGACATGAAGCCCCATCCCTCCTGTGAAGCCCCACCTCTTTTTAGAGATGCCCCGCCCCTTCCCCCGGTTCCGCACCAGGTGTACTTATACTAAGTGACGCCTCTGATAGCCTATAATATACAGTACAGTATTAGATCTAAAATTTCAAAGGGGGAATGGTCCGCACGCCTTAATTTCCACAATTCAAGATGTAGCTGCACAAACATTATCTCATCACTGGGAGAGGCCCAGAGAGGAGATGCTGCTGACATCTTTGGTAGTGGGGCTGTCTCTACGCCATTAGGCCTTACCCCTGTTGTGGCAAAATGTCACAATTCATCGGTCTGCTGCATGAGGGTGGGGCTAAACTGATGCATTTCACATAATTTTAGCCCCTTTCTCTCTCTCTAATTTAAATAAATTATACTTCAGTTATACTCCATGTTAATTGTGAGGGTTTATTTAAATAATTTTTACTATCAGTGTTCTTAGTGCTAGGAGTGTGCATCTGCATCTCTCTTCCTCCAGCATAGTATTAGAAGCCTCAGCATGATAGCACCTCTTGATATCTCTAGTATTAGGGTGTGCAGTCCAGGCCCCCCTTTTTTCCACTATATTTGTGTATATATTGTACACTGGAAGGCAAGGCTTCCTTCCTCTGGATTGGCACTCCTCCCATTCACCCTCAGGTGTATTAATTAGCTGGGTTCCTGCATTTCAGATCACACATTGATAAGGCCCTATTTAGAGGTAAGTCCTGTATAAATTTATATAATGTGATAGTATTAGGAATGTTAGGGACCCATGTGATGAAGTCACCTGGCCGCAGTACATGGGCCCGCATATTTGTGCAAATGTAAGCTAAGAACTTCAATTATACTCCATGTTAATTGTGAGGGTTTATTTAAATCATTTTTACTATCAGTGTTCTTAGTGCTAGGAGTGTGCATCTGCATCTCTCTTCCTCCAGCATAGTATTAGAAGCCTCAGCATGATAGCACCTCTTGATATCTTTAGTAATAGGATGTGCAGTCCAGGTCTCCCCCTTTTTCCATCTAGAAATGGCACTGCAGTGGCAGACAGTATATCACATTTAAAAACTAGGCCCCAAACAGCTCATCATGCAAAGAAGAAAAAGAGGTACAATGAGGTAGCTGGATGACTTTGCTAAGCGACACAAGTGTGCGGCACAAACACCTGACCCATCTAGGAGTGGCAGACAGATGGCACTTTTAAAAACTAGGCCTCAAACAGCTCATCATGCAAAGAAGAAAAAAAGGTGCAATGAGGTAGCTGGATGACTAAGCTAAGCGACACAAGTGTGAGGCACAAACACCTGGCCCATCTAGAAGTGGCACTGCAGTGGCAGACAGGATGGCACTTTTAAAAACTAGGCCCCAAACAGATCATCATGCAAAGAAGAAAAAGAGGTGCAATGAGGTAGCTGGATGACTAAGCAAAGTGACATAAGTGTGCGGCACAAACACCTGGTCCATCTAGGAGAGGCACGCAGTGGCTGAATTTCGAAAGTGGCCCGCAATTTTTGGGCCACCGACAGTATCTCCTGCACGCCCCTGTCATTTAAAAAAAATTCTGTACCACCAAATTAACTTATGTACAAAACATGGGACGTGTTGGAATTTGCCCAGATGTAATGCACGCACAATATTGGTGGATTTATTCAGCAGTACCCCATGACTTATACTGCAGTACCCCAGGACTTACACATCTGCACCACTGGACTGGACTTATACGGCAGTACCCCTGAACTTATACAGCTGCACCACTGGACTGGACTTATATGGCAGTTTCCCAGGACTTATACAGCAGTACCCCTGGACTTATTTGGCAGCACCACTGGACTGGACTTATATGGCAGTACCCCTGGACTTATACTGCAGTACCTCAGGACTTACACATCTGCACCACTGGACTGGACTTATATGGCAGTACCCCTGAACTTATACAGCTGCACCACTGGATTGGACTTATACGGCAGTATCCCTGGACTTATACGGCAGTACCCCTAGACTTATACAGCAGTACCACTGGACTTATACGGCAGTGCCATTGGACCTATACAGCAGTACCCCTGGACTTATACGGCAGTGCCACTGGACTTATAAAACAGTACCCCTGGACTTATACAGCAGTACCACTGGACTTATACAGCAGTATCCCTGGACTTATACAGCAGTACCACTGGACTTATACGGCAGTACCCCTGGACTTATATGGCAGTACCACTGGACTTATATGGCAGTACCACTGGACTTATACGGCAGTGTACCACTGGACTTATACGGCAGTACCCCTGGACTTATACGACAGTACCCCTGGACTTATATGACAGTACCCCTGAACTTATATGACCGTACCCCTGGACTTATACGCTAGTACCCCTGGACTTATATGGCAGCACCACTGGACTGGACTTATATAGCAGCAGCACTGGACTTATGGCAGCACAGGACACCACTACTGGACGTATGGCAGCACAGGACACCACCACTGGACTGATGCAGCAAACATAGCACTACTGGACTGTACTTATACAGCAGCAGCACTGGACTTATGGCAGCACAGGACACCACCACTGGACATATAGTAGCAGAGGACACCACCACCAGATTGATGCAGCACAACACAGCACCACTGCACTGGACTGGACTTATACAGCAGCACTGGACTTATGGCAGCACAGGACACCACCACTGTGACTGGACTGATGTAGCACAAGACACCACCACTGGGCTGATGCAGCACAAGACAGCACCACTGGACTGATGCAGCACAAGACAGCACTGGAATTACACGTAAGAGCAGGCTGCCACCCCACACACCACACCACTTTCCTGCACAGACACTGAGGAAATACGTCTTCTCGCTACACTCTCCAATTCCAGAGTGAAAATGGCGGTGATGCATGGCTCCTTATATGGAATCCAAAACCCGCGAGAATCCGACAGTGGGATGATGACATTTTGCCTCATTCTGGTTTCCTAGTCTGGCGGGAAGTCCTGAGCCGGACTTGGGGACGGGTTAGGATGTGATGTTCTGTAAGGTTCAGTTCTCAGGGTACCGAACCCGCTCATCCCTAATTATAATAAATAATATAAATACAGGATTGGCATTATTTATATTGGAAGTAATTGAAAAATATGTCCTGCATCCACTCTGACACACACTTTGTCATCCAGCGACCAGTACTTTTCCACCAAAGCCAAGATCTAGAATCCCAGCCTGTCACCAACTGAGCCCCAAATCAGCCAAACTTAACAGGCAAAAATTCACAGAACCAACAACTCCAAACCCAGGCCACTCACATGTACCCTGTCATCATGATATAAATACATATATTTTGGATGTCTGGGTGATAAACCACATCCCCACCAAGGGACAACACATGGCAGGACACAGCATGATTAACCTTCCTACACACACCATCTATAGCTATCCCCCCTTGGGAATCTCTTCAAATTCTCTGTGGAATAATGTCTGATGAGGCCACGTGAGGTCAGCACACTGCAATGGCGAATAGAAGAGACTGAATGCATATGATGACATCCACACCCTGGAACTTACTCAGGGCCCTGCCCCCAAAGTGAAAAATAAGTGGCTGAGGAACCCTCTTGGCTATCCTACCAGATAGAAACGCCACCACCCACTGCCAATGCATTCCATGAACCCCCAAACTGTGGACTAGACCATAGGTTCTCAAACTCTGTCCTCAGGACCCCACACAGTGCATGTTTTGCAGGTAACCCAGCAGGTGCACAGGTGTATTAATTACTCACTGACACATTTTAAAAGGTCCACAGGTGGAGCTAATTATTTCACTTGTGATTCTGCGAGGAGATCTGCAAAACATGCACCGTGTGGGGTCCTGAGGACCGAGTTTGAGAACCTGTGGACTAGACCATTGGAGCCTGGATATGTCCACTCAAGCCCTCAACTTAGCCTAGAACATAGAAGAATGGCCTTGAGCTTGTCTGGAAGCAACACTTTTTGAGCTAGGCTCTCTATCCTAGCTTAATAATTTTTCAAACATGAGGGGTACATGATGTCCTTAGTGCATTGGCCTTGGATGCAAGAACACAGAACTGATCTAACTGCACCTAGAAAAAGCATCAGTTACTTGATTATTCACCTCTGGGACATGCTTACTCCAAAAGTGGATATTCTCCAGACAACAACGCAACACTAAATACCAAAGAAGGTGCATGGACATGGGACAGGAAGACTGTTGATTTCCTGAACAATTCCTAGGTTATCACACCAAAAAACAATAGCTTTCCCAGTAACAGGGGAGAAAATAGCAGAGGACAATGGCTCAGGATGTAAAAAAAAGACTGAGAATAACCTGAAAGAAGGAGAAGGGGGATGGGTACAAGGGTTTGGCAATGAAGGAAGTTGTGGGAATGGTGGATGCTTAGTTGCTATTTTGAGGGAGGGAGTGGGCTGGGAGGCAGGAAAGCTGGGAAGGGTTGGTCTGGACAGGTTGCAGTGCAAGGGGGAGGTGGACACAGGGGTTGGTGCTGAGACCAATTGGCAAGGGCAGAATAGGAGCCAGGCAAAAGGGCACCGGGCATGGCAGCAGGAGACTGAGATGGGCAGGGGTAATGATAAAATAATAATAATAATAATAATAATAATAATAATAATATAAAGTTAGTAGAAGCAATTATAGTTGATTGAGAGCAGAGGTGTAGCTAGGTGCCATGGTGCCCAGAGCAAGGGTATGTTTCAGCACCCACTCCCCTGTACTGGTTTGGACTATATGTTACATTTGAATTTTTTTTAAAATCCTAAATTAGTGACAGGGCTGGGTCTAGACCTTGTGGAGCTCAGGGCGAAAATTTCCTTTGGGAGCACCCATGTTTTTAAACTAGGGACAGTGTGCAGCAAAGGTGTGCACCAAAAATATATGGGTGTGGCTTCATGGGAAGGGGCGTGGCCACAGAATAGTACCAATTCAAATTGCACTGCATAGTATTGTCCATTATTCACATTATACCACTTAGTAGTGTCTGTTATTCACATTACACCAAACAGTAGAGCCCCTTATACATGTTATGCAACAGAGTAGAGCCACAGTAGAGCTGTTTATACACGTTACACCACAGTAGTGTCCCTTATACACATTACACCAAGGTAGAACTGTTTATATATTTAGCCGCTTATACACTTTATACCACAGTAGAGCCGATTATGTACGTTACACCACAGTTGAACCATTTATACACGTTACACGACTGTAGAGCTGCTTATATATGTCACACTACAGTAGAATCATTTATACACATTACACCACAGTAGAGCCACTTATACACATTACACCACAGTAAAGCCGTTTATATACACGTTATGCCACAGTAGAGCCGCTCATACATGTTACACTGCAGCTTCTATTGCAGAGAGAGGTGCTGCAGCAGCTGGGGCAGAAAGCGGTGCTGCAGCAGCTGGGACAAAGAGAGGTGCTGCAGCAGATGGGGCACAAAGAGGTGCAGCAGCTGCAGGGTCAGGGAGTGGTGTAGCAATACAGAAGTAAACCTGCTGCACAGCTACAAGCAGACAGTGAGACATACTGTATAAAGAGGGTGGCAGGGCTCTGGCATGTGCTGGCTGTCAGTGCCTCCTGCTGTCGCTTCTAGCTTGCCCTGTACCCTACCTAGTCTTCGAGTCCAAGTCAGTAGGCTCCCCTCGGCTTCTCCTACTCCTTCTCTGTAGCTGCCTGTACAGTGACCCACAGTAAAGTGGGTGTAGGGAGAGGGGGGGGAGTCAGGCGGCAGACGCCCTCTAACTTTTCCAGCGCCTGGAGCTCACACTCCACCGGAACCACTCTCGCTACACCTCTGGTCGAGAGACTATAGTAATAGTAGTAGATAGTAGTTTGGAGAGCAAGAATATTGTCACTCAATCAGGATGTGAGCTTCCCAAGGATTTGAATGCCAGAGTTTTACAAATCAGGAAGCCAGTCAGATAAATGTTCAAGGAATTGTCAAGGGTACCTGAGAGAATAATAAATCACAGAAAGGAAAGGTTTAAAGTCCAGATGGTACAGGGCCTAGGGGCCATTCCGAGTTGATCGCTCGCTAGCTTTTTTTAGCAGCCGTGCAAATGCTACGCCGCCTCCCACTGGGAGTGTATTTTAGCTTAGCAGAAGTGCGAACGAAAGGATCTCACAGCGGCTACAAAATAATTTTGTGCAGTTTCAGAGTAGCTTCAGACCTACTCAGCGCTTGCGATCACTTCAGACTGTTCAGTTCCTGTTTTGACGTCATGGACACGCCCTGCGTTCGCCCAGCCGCGCCTGCGTTTTTCCGAACACTCCCTGAAAACGGTCGGTTGACACCCAGAAACGCCCACTTCATGTCAATCACTCTGCGGCCAGCAGTGCGACTGAAAAGCTTTGCTAGACCTTGTGTGAAACTACATCGGCCGTTGTGAAAGTACGTTGTGCATGCGCATTGCACCGCATACTCATGCGCAGAAGTGCCGTTTTTTTGCATCATCACTGCACAGCGAACATTTTCTGCTAGCGATCAACTTGAAATGACCCCCCTAATTCAGATCTGATCGCAGCAGCAAATTTGTTAGCTAATGGGCAAAACCATGTGCACTGCAGGGGGGCCATATATAACATGTGCAGAGAGAGCTAAATTTGGGTGGGGTGTGTTCAAATTGAAATCTAAATTGCAGTGTAAGAATAAAGCAGCCAGTATTTACCTTGCACAGAAACAATATAATCCACCCAAATCTAACTCCCTCTGCATATGATATACAGTATCTGCCCCATATGCAGTGCACATGGGTGGTCATTCCGATTTGATCGCTCGCTGCTATTTTTAGCAGAATTGCTAATAGGCTAAAATCTGCCAGTTCTGCGCATGCGTATGCACCGCAGGGCGCACGCGCTAAGCAATTTTACACAAAACTATGCTATTTTACTCACGGGCGAACAAAGCTTTTCAGTCGCTCTGTTGATCGGAAAATGATTGACAGGAAGTGGGTGTTTCTGGGTGGTAACTGGCCGTTTTCAGGGAGTGTGCTAAAAAACGCAGGTGTGCCAGCAGAAAACGCAGGAGTGGCTGGAGAAATGGGGGAGAAGCTGGCCGGACGCTGGGCGTGTTTGTGACGTCAAACCGGGAACTAAACGGACTGAGGTGATCGCAATCTAGGTCTGGAGCTACTCAGGCACTGCAAGGAAATACTTAATAGTAGAATTACTAATCTTTCGTTAGCAATTCTGCTATGCTAAGATACACTCCCAGAGGGCGGCGGCCTAGTGTTTGCATTGCTGCTAAAAGTAGCTAGCGAGCAAACAACTCGGAATGACCACCATGGTTTTGCCTATTAGCTAACAAATTTGCTGCTGTGATCAGATCTGAATTACCCCCACAGTCTGTTCTTTAAAAAATGAGAATGTAAATGGAAGAACTGTACAGCAAGGGTTAAGGAAGAATCTGACCTAAACATTGGCGTATCTATAATGGGTGCCACACCACACACCCTGCACCCTACCAATATAATTGTACTTACCTCTTCGGAGTCCCGTATTGACCAACACTGCAGGGTAATAGACATCACAGGGAAAATAAATGTTTGTGTGTGTACAATACACACCTCCCAACTTACGTCTCTTGGGAATAGAGACATGTCTCGCCAGAGGTGCAGCCACGGCTGGAAAGGGGGCAGGGCCTCAGGTTGAGAGGCGGGGACTAGCACAGCAACCCCCATTTTTGTCATTTTGGGGGCGTGCCCAATGCTCCCTGAGCAGCTGAACAGCCCCCGGCTCCCCTCCTTGTCTATCAGAGATCACTAGCTGCTTTGCAAAGTAGTGATCATGGCTGCTTTGCAGAGCAGAGCAGAGCAGCGGTTATCACTGGCTCTACCAACTGCCTCCCTCCACCCGACTGCAGGACACTGCGGCCCGCGGGTGGGACAATGGGACAGTGTCCAATTAGTGGGACTGTCACACTAAATTTGGGACAATTGGGAGGTATGCAGTAGTCACTGGGAACAACGGTGCAAGTGGGTGGGCACGGGTGGGTACGGCGTATCCTTAAGAATTTAGCCGTGGGTACGCCGTACTCAACGCCGCCGGCCGCCGATCCCTCCCTTGTCTGCTGCTCACTGCCGCTGCTGCTTGAGGGGAGGAGAGCGCAGCATGCGCCTCTCCTCCTCTCAGTGTCTACCTTCAATTCAGCGTCGGCCCATGAGCCAATCCGCTCCTGATTGGCTGCCGGACTACGAGCTTTGATTGACTCACGGATAGGCGCTGAATTAAAGGTAGACACCCGCACCACCGCCAGAGACCGAGGGGCAGGAGAGGCGCAGGCTGCACTCTCCTCCCCTCACACACAGGATCAAGACAGCAGCAACGGTGAGCAGCAGGGGAAGGGGGGGGTGCATGTGTACCTGGCACTGGGGGCATATCTGGCACTGTGGGGAACATACCTGGCACTGTGGGGGCATTTCTGTATCTGGCACTGGGGGGACATGTGTATCTGGCACTGGGGGCATATCTGGCACTGGGGGGACATGTGTATCTGGCACTGGGGTCATATCTGGCACTGAGAGCATATATGGCACTGTGGGGGCATTTCTGTATCTGGCACTGGGGGCATATCTGGCACTGAGGGGACATGTGTATCTGGCACTGGGGGGCAATGTATATCTGACATAGTGATGAGCGGGTTCGGTTCCTCGGAAACCGCCCCCCCCCCGAACTTCACCCATTTTACACGGTTCCGAGGCATACTCGGATTCTCCCGTATGGCTCGGTTAATCCGAGTGCGCCCGAACGTCATCATCCCGCTGTCGGATTCTCGCAAGATTCGGATTCTATATAAGGAGCCGCGCGTCGCCGCCATTTTCACTCATGCATTGGAAATGTTAGGGAGAGGACGTGGCTGGCGTCCTCTCCGTTTGTGCTTATTGCTTAATTGTGGGGACTGGGGAGCAGCTGTATTATATAGGAGGAGTACAGTGCAGAGTTTTGCTGATCAGTGACCACCAGTTTTATCCGTTCTCTGCCTGAAAAACGCTCCATATCTGTGCTCAGTGTGCTGCATATATCTGTGCTCACACTGCTTTATTGTGGGTACTGGGGACCACCAGTATATTATATAGGAGGAGTACAGTGCAGAGTTTTGCTGACCAGTAACCACCAGTATATATAGCAGTACGGTATGGAAGGCCACTGCTCTACCTACCTCTGTGTCGTCAAGTATACTATCCATCTAGATTCTATACCTGTGGTGCAGTTTAGTTTTGCAGTTTGCTGACAGTGACCACCAGTATATATAGCAGTACGGTACGGAAAGCCACTGCTCTACCTACCTCTGTGTCGTCAAGTATACTATCCATCTAGATTCTATACCTGTGGTGCATTTTAGTTTTGCAGTTTGCTGACAGTGACCACCAGTATATATAGCAGTACGGTACGGAAGGCCACTGCTCTACCTACCTCTGTGTCGTCAAGTATACTATCCATCTAGATTCTATACCTGTGGCGCATTTTAGTTTTGCAGTTTGCTGACAGTGACCACCAGTATATATAGCAGTACGGTACGGAAGGCCACTGCTCTACCTACCTCTGTGTCGTCAAGTATACTATCCATCTAGATTCTATACCTGTGGTGCATTTTAGTTTTGCAGTTTGCTGACAGTGACCACCAGTATATATAGCAGTACGATACGGAAGGCCACTGCTCTACCTACATCTGTGTCGTCAAGTATACTATCCATCTAGATTCTATACCTGTGGTGCATTTTAGTTTTGCAGTTTGCTGACAGTGACCACCACTATATATAGCAGTACGGTACGGAAGGTCACTGCTCTACCTACCTCTGTGTCGTCAAGTATACTATCTATCTAGATTCTATACCTGTGGTGCATTTTAGTTTTGCAGTTTGCTGACAGTGACCACCAGTATATATAGCAGTACGGTACAGAAGGCCACTGCTCTACCTACCTCTGTGTCATCAAGAATACTATCCATCTAGATGCTATACCTGTGGTGCATTTTAGTTTTGCAGTTTGCTGACAGTGACCACCAGTATATATAGCTGTACGGTACGGAAGGCCACTGCTCTACCTACCTCTGTGTCGTCAAGTATACTATCCATCTAGATTCTATACCTGTGGTGCATTTTAGTTTTACAGTTTGCTGACAGTGACCACCAGTATATATAGCAGTACGGTACGGAAAGCCACTGCTCTACCTACCTCTGTGTCGTCAAGTATACTATCCATCTAGATTCTATACCTGTGGTGCATTTTAGTTTTGCAGTTTGCTGACAGTGACCACCAGTATATATAGCAGTACGGTACGGAAGGCCACTGCTCCACCTACCTCTGTGTCGTCAAGTATACTATCCATCTAGATTCTATACCTGTGGCGCATTTTAGTTTTGCAGTTTGCTGACAGTGACCACCAGTATATATAGCAGTACGGTACGGAAGGCCACTGCTCTACCTACCTCTGTGTCGTCAAGTATACTATCCATCTAGATTCTATACCTGTGGTGCATTTTAGTTTTGCAGTTTGCTGACAGTGACCACCAGTATATATAGCAGTACGGTACGGAAGGCCACTGCTCTACCTACCTCTGTGTCGTCAAGTATACTATCCATCTAGATTCTATACCTGTGGTGCAGTTTAGTTTTGCAGTTTGCTGACAGTGACCACCAGTATATATAGCAGTACGATACGGAAGGCCACTGCTCTACCTACCTCTGTGTCGTCAAGTATACTATCCATCTAGATTCTATACCTGTGGTGCATTTTAGTTTTGCAGTTTGCTGACAGTGACCACCAGTATATATAGCAGTACGGTACGGAAGGTCACTGCTCTACCTACCTCTGTGTCGTCAAGTATACTATCCATCTAGATTCTATTCCTGTGGTGCATTTTAGTTTTACAGTTTGCTGACAGTGACCACCAGTATATATAGCAGTACGGTACGGAAGGCCACTGCTCTACCTACCTCTGTGTCATCAAGAATACTATCCATCTAGATGCTATACCTGTGGTGCATTTTAGTTTTGCAGTTTGCTGACAGTGACCACCAGTATATATAGCTGTACGGTACGGAAGGCCACTGCTCTACCTACCTCTGTGTCGTCAAGTATACTATCCATCTAGATTCTATACCTGTGGTGCATTTTAGTTTTACAGTTTGCTGACAGTGACCACCAGTATATAAAGCAGTACGGTACGGAAAGCCACTGCTCTACCTACCTATGTGTCGTCAAGTATACTATCCATCTAGATTCTATACCTGTGGTGCATTTTAGTTTTGCAGTTTGCTGACAGTGACCACCAGTATATATAGCAGTACGGTACGGAAGGCCACTGCTCTACCTACCTCTGTGTCGTCAAGTATACTATCCATCTAGATTCTATACCTGTGGTGCATTTTAGTTTTGCAATTTGCTGACAGTGACCACAAGTATATATAGCAGTATGGTACGGAAGGCCACTGCTCCACCTACCTCTGTGTCGTCAAGTATACTATCCATCTAGATTCTATACCTGTGGTGCATTTTAGTTTTGCAGTTTGCTGACAGTGACCACCAGTATATATAGCTGTACGGTACGGAAGGCCACTGCTCTACCTACCTCTGTGTCGTCAAGTATACTATCCATCTAGATTCTATACCTGTGGTGCATTTTAGTTTTGCAGTTTGCTGACAGTGACCACCAGTATATATAGCAGTACGGTACGGAAGGCCACTGCTCTACCTACCTCTGTGTCGTCAAGTATACTATCCATCCATACCTGTGGTGCATTTCAGTTGTGCGCAGTATATATAGTAGTAGGCCATTGCTATTGATACTGGCATATAATTCCAAACATTAAAAAATGGAGAACAAAAATGTGGAGGTTAAAATAGGGAAAGATCAAGATCCACTTCCACCTCGTGCTGAAGCTGCTGCCACTAGTCATGGCCGAGACGATGAAATGCCATCAACGTCGTCTGCCAAGGCCGATGCCCAATGTCATAGTAGAGAGCATGTAAAATCCAAAAAACAAAAGTTCAGTAAAATGACCCAAAAATCAAAATTGAAAGCGTCTGATGAGAAGCGTAAACTTGCCAATATGCCATTTACGACACAGAGTGGCAAGGAACGGCTGAGGCCCTGGCCTATGTTCATTGCTAGTGGTTCAGCTTCACATGAGGATGGAAGCACTCATCCTCTCGCTAGAAAACTGCAGTGCCACTCCTAGATGGGCCAGGTGTTTGTGTTGGCCACTTGGGTCGCTTAGCTTAGTCACACAGCTACCTCATTGCGCCTCTTTTTTTCTTTGCATCATGTGCTGTTTGTGGACTATTTTTTTAAAGTGCCATCCTGTCTGACACTGCAGTGCCACTCCTAGATGGGCCAGGTGTTTGTGTCGGCCACTTGGTTCGCTTAGCTTAGTCACACAGCTACCTCATTGCGCCTCTTTTTTTCTCTGCATCATGTGCTGTTTGGGGACTATTTTTTTGAAGTGCCATCCTGTCTGACACTGCAGTGCCACTCCTAGATGGGCCAGGTGTTTGTGTCGGCCACTTGGGTCGCTTAGCTTAGTCACACAGCTACCTCATTGCGCCTCTTTTTTTTCTTTGCATCATGTGCTGTTTGAGGAGTATTTTTTTGAAGTGCCATCTTGACTGACACTGCAGTGCCACTCCTAGATGGGCCAGGTGTTTGTGTGGGCCACTTGGGTCGCTTAGCTTAGTCACACAGCTACCTCATTGCACCTCTTTTTTTCTCTGCATCATGTGCTGTTTGTGGACTATTTTTTTGAAGTGCCATCCTGTCTGACACTGCAGTGCCACTGCTAGATGGGCCAGGTGTTTGTGTCGCTTAGCTTAGTCACACAGCGACCTTGGTGCGCCTCTTTTTTTCTTTGCATCATGTGCTGTTTGGGGACTATTTTTTTTAAGTGCCATCTTGTCTGACACTGCAGTGCCACTCCTAGATGGGCCAGGTGTTTGTGTCGGCCACTTGGGTTGCTTAGCTTAGTCACACAGCTACCTCATTGCACCTCTTTTTTTCTCTGCATCATGTGCTGTTTGGGGACTATTTTTTTGCAGTGCCATCCAGTCTGACACTGCAGTGCCACTCCTAGATGGGCCAGGTGTTTGTGTCGGCCACTTGTGTCGCTTAGCTTAGTCACACAGCGACCTTGGTGCGCCTCTTTATTTCTTTGCATCATGTGCTGTTTGGGGACTATTTTTTTGAAGTGCCATCCTGCCTGACACTGCAGTGCCACTCCTAGATGGCCCAGGTGTTTGTGTCGGCCACTTGTGTCGCTTAGCTTAGCCATCCAGCGACCTCGGTGCAAATTTTAGGACTAAAAATAATATTGTGAGGTGTGAGGTGTTCAGAATAGACTGAAAATGAGTGTAAATTATGGTTATTAAGGTTAATAATACTATGGGATCAAAATGACCCCCAAATTCTATGATTTAAGCTGTTTTTGAGGGTTTTTTGTAAAAAACACCCGAATCCAAAACACACCCGAATCCGACAAAATTTTTTCAGGGAGGTTTTGGCAAAACGCGTCCGAATCCAAAACACGGCCGCGGAACCGAATCCAAAACCAAAACACAAAACCCGAAAAATTTCCGGTGCACATCTCTAATCTGACACAGGGGGGGGGGCATTTGTGTATCTGGCACTATGAGGCAATGTATATCTGACACTCTGGGGCATTTGTGTATCTGGCACTGTGGGAAAATGTGTATCTGGCTCTGTGAGGCAATGTATATCTGGCACTCTGGGGGCATTTGTGCATCTTGCACTGTGGTGTAATGTGTATCTGGCACTGTGGGGCAATGTGTATCTGGCACTGTGAGGCAATGTATATCTGGAACTCTGGGGGCATTTATGTATCTGGCACAGTGAGGCAATGTATATCTGGCACTGTGGGGCAATGTATATCTGGTACTGTGGGGCAATGTATATCTGGCACTGTGGGGCAACGTGTATCTGGCATTGTGGGGCAACGTGTATCTGGCATTGTGGGGCAACGTGTATCTGACACTATTGGGGTCATATGTGTATCTGCCCCTCCCCCCATATGTGTCTCACGCTCCCATTTTCATTGGCCACTCCCCATGTGGCATTTGGACACACCCATTTTTTGGGCGCGCAAACACAGTACCTATAAGACATTTTTTCTACTTGCACCACTGACTGGGAACATGGTGTGGACACTCTGCACCTGCACAGTAGTCTCTGCAAAAGATAGAGTCTACTGTGATACCAAATAATCTGCACACTGGTCATCTCTTCTCTTTGCTGGGTATACACCTAAAGATTTACAGTAATCTGTCCAATCTGTCTGGTGAGATGAAAAATATAACAATTTATGGGAGCAAATGGGTACAGTATCAACCATCCCAAACACTGGAAAACAGAAATGGTTGTTCACACAAATTGGTTAAATCTGTTTGATTTAACAAATGTAACCAAACAATAATTTTTGTCTATTTTTCCAGCGTTTGGGAGCAAATAGTTGATTGTCATTTGCTTCCATACATTACCAGATTTTTGTTTTCACTCACCAGAGAGATTGGACAGATAAATCTTTAGGTGTGTACCCTGCTTCAGACACTCTGAACTCAAACACTGAAGGATTAATACTTGAGTCAATTAGTCGAGGACCCAACTAGAGGTAAAACTATTCTGGACCTAGGCCCTCATTCCGAGTTGATCGCTAGCTGCTTTCGGTCGCAGCGCAGCGATTAGGTAAAAAAGCGGCTCTTCTGTGCATGCGTATGGTGAGCAGTGCGCACGCGCGTCGTATTTTCACAAAAGCCGATGTAGTTTCACACAAGGTCTAGCGACGCTTTTCAGTCGCACTGCTGGTCGCAGAGTGATTGACAGTAAGTGGGTGTTTCTGGGTGGTAACTGACCGTTTTCCAGGAGTGTGCAGAAAAAGGCAAGCGTGCCTGGGGAAACGGGGGAGTGGCTGTCCGAACGCAGGGTGTATTTGTGACATCAAAACTGGAATTAACTAGTTTGAAGTTATCGCAAGGTAGGAGTAGGTCTGCAGCTACTCAGAAACTGCTTGATAAAATTTAGACGCCATTCTGCGATCCTTTTAGTCGCACTTCTGCTAAGCTAAGATACACTCCCAGAGGACGGCGGCCTAGCATTTGCACTGCTGCTAAAAGCAGCTAGCGAGCGAACAACTCGGAATGAGGGCCCTAGTCATTACCAATAATGTGGACATTATATCAAACACTAAAGTTGTGTAGACCTTGGGAAACAGTGATCACTATATGATCACATTCAACAGTTTCAAGAAACATAGCTATAAGGGATCAACCAAAACATTTACCTTTAGAAAAGCTAACTTCAATATGCTGAGATGGTCGCTAAACGACATTGACTGGGAAGTTTTGTTTCATGGTAAAAACACAACGGAAATGTGGGATGCTGTAAAAGGGTTGCTTGATAGCAATATTCACAAATTCATTCCCATGAGCAGTAAACGCAGGAGTACTAAACACAAACCAATGTGGCTTAATAAGGAGGTCAAAGAAGCAATGGCTGAAAAGAGGTGTGCTTTTAAAGCATTTAAATCTAATGGAGTGGAGGAGTCATTCCAGTATTATAAGGACTGCAATAAAAGTTGCAAAAAAGTAATGAGCAGCTAAAATTGTAAACAAAAAGCAAATTGCTATAAACAGTAAAACCAATCCTAAAAGTTTTATAAATACATAAACAGTAAAAGGTTAAAGAAGGAGAACATAGGCCCATTAAAAGATGAATTGGGAGCTTTGATAAACGATGACAAAATAAAAGTGGAAATGCTGAACATTTTTTCCCCCTCAGAATTCACCAGGGAGGATCAGACGGTGAGAGTAGTGCTTAATGATATTGAAGGTAATGACTCTTGGATTGATGCTTGTTTAAGTGAGGAAGTATTCCTGGAGAGACTAAGCAACATAAAGATGAATAAATCACCAGGCCCAGATGGTTTTCATACGAGGGTTATTATGGAGCGTCGGTCACGGCTAGCAAAACCCCTATACTTGATTTTCCATAGTTCAGTTAGATCAGGCATGGTACCAAAGGATTGGCGCATAGCTGAGGTAGTGCCTTTATTTAAGAAGGGAACTAAATATAATCCTGGAAACTGTAGACCAGTTAGCTTACCCTCAATAGTGGGTAAAATATTGGAAGGCATTTTGAGGGATAGCATAGAGGATTATCTGCAGGCTACTAAGTTTATTAGCAAAAGCCAGCATGGGTTTGTAAAGGACAGATCATGTCAAACCAACTTAATTAGCTTCTACGAGGAAGTGAGCGAGAATCTTGACCAGGGAAAACCAGTGTATGTTGTGTATGGAGAATGAGTTTCAATATAGAAAAATGCAAAGATATGCATTTTGGGACAAAAAACACACTTGCATCCTACACTCTAAATGGGGAAAATATTAGTGATGAGCGGGTTCGGATCCTCGGGATCCGAACCCGCCCGAACTTCACATTTTTTTACACGGGTCCGAGCGACTCGGATCCTCCCGCCTTGCTCGGAAAACCCGAGCGCGCCCGAACGTCATCATCCCGCTGTCGGATTCTCGCGAGACTCGGATTCTATATAAGGAGCCGCGCGTCGCCGCCATGTTCACACGTGCTTTGAGATTGATAGGGAGAGGACGTGGCTGGCGTCCTCTCCGTTATAGTAGAACACAGAGTGACTTAGTTAGTTATAATTGTGGGGAGGATTGGGGACGGGGAGCAGCTGTTAGGGAGTACAGTGCAGGGTTTTGATTATACCACCAGGGAGTTTAATCCTTTGTTTCTCTGCCTGAAAAAAACGCTCCACCATATCTGTGCTCACTCAGTGTGCTGTACTGCTGCATGATATATCTGTGCTGAGTGCACTGCTCTGCTCACACTGCCTAATTGTGGGGACTGGGGAGCAGTTATAGCAGGAGTACAGTGCACAGTTTTGCTGACAGTGACCACCAGTCCAGTATACGTTTGTCTGCCTGAAAAACACTCCTGTGTTTTTTTTTTCTTCTTCATACTAGTTTAGCAGTCTGCTGACAGTGTCCACCAGGTCCGTTATACAGTATATTATATATATAAGCAGCAGTACGGTAGGCCACGGCTGTACCTACCTCTGTGTCGTCAGTGCACTCGTCGTCCATAAGTAATATAATACTATACTATCCATCCATCTACATTGTATACCTGTGGTGTTTTTTTTTTATTCATACTAGTTTAGCAGTCTGCTGACAGTGTCCACCAGGTCCGTTATACAGTATATTATATATATAAGCAGTAAGGTAGGCCACGGCTGTACCTACCTCTGTGTCGTCAGTGCACTCGTCGTCCATAAGTAATATAATACTATACTATCCATCCATCTACATTGTATACCTACCTGTGGTGGGTTTTTTTTTCTTCATACTAGTTTAGCAGTCTGCTGACAGTGTCCACCAGGTCCGTTATATACAGTATATAATATATATAAGCAGTACGGTAGGCCACGGCTGTACCTACCTCTGTGTCGTCAGTGCACTCGTCGTCCATAAGTAATATATAATACTATACTATCCATCCATCTACATTGTATACCTGTGGTGTTTTTTTTCTTCTTCATACTAGTTTAGCAGTCTGCTGACAGTGTCCACCAGGTCCGTTATACAGTATATTATATATATAAGCAGTACGGTAGGCCACGGCTGTACCTACCTCTGTGTCGTCAGTGCACTCGTCGTCCATAAGTAATATAATACTATACTATCCATCCATCTACATTGTATACCTGTGGTGGTTTTTTTTTCCTTCATACTAGTTTAGCAGTCTGCTGACAGTGTCCACCAGGTCCGTTATATACAGTATATATATATATATATATATATATATAAGCAGTACGGTAGGCCACGGCTGTACCTACCTCTGTATCGTCAGTGCACTCGTCGTCCATAAGTAATATAATACTATACTATCCATCCATCTACATTGTATACCTGTGGTGGTTTTTTTTTTCTTCATACTAGTTTAGCAGTCTGCTGACAGTGTCCACCAGGTCCGTTATACAGTATATTATATATATAAGCAGTACGGTAGGCCACGGCTGTACCTACCTCTGTGTCGTCAGTGCACTCGTCGTCCATAAGTAATATAATACTATACTATCCATCCATCTAAATTGTATACCTGTGGTGTTTTTTTTTTCTTCATACTAGTTTAGCAGTCTGCTGACAGTGTCCACCAGGTCCGTTATATACAGTATATATTATATATATATATATATATATAAGCAGTACGGTAGGCCACGGCTGTACCTACCTCTGTATCGTCAGTGCACTCGTCGTCCATAAGTAATATAATACTATACTATCCATCCATCTACATTGTATACCTGTGGTGTTTTTTTTTTTCTTCATACTAGTTTAGCAGTCTGCTGACAGTGTCCACCAGGTCCGTTATACAGTATATTATATATATAAGCAGTACGGTAGGCCACGGCTGTACCTACCTCTGTGTCGTCAGTGCACTCATCGTCCATAAGTAATATAATACTATACTATCCATCCATCTACATTGTATACCTACCTGTGGTGGTTTTTTTTTCCTTCATACTAGTTTAGCAGTCTGCTGACAGTGTCCACCAGGTCCGTTATATACAGTATATTATATATATAAGCAGTACGGTAGGCCACGGCTGTACCTACCTCTGTGTCGTCAGTGCACTCGTCGTCCATAAGTAATATAATACTATACTATCCATCCATCTACATTGTATACCTGTGGTGTTTTTTTTCTCTTCATACTAGTTTAGCAGTCTGCTGACAGTGTCCACCAGGTCCGTTATATACAGTATATATTATATATATATATATATATATATATATAAAAGCAGTACGGTAGGCCACGGCTGTACCTACCTCTGTGTCGTCAGTGCACTCGTCGTCCATAAGTAATATATAATACTATACTATCCATCCATCTACATTGTATACCTGTGGTGTTTTTTTTTTCTTCATACTAGTTTAGCAGTCTGCTGACAGTGTCCACCAGGTCCGTTATACAGTATATTATATATATAAGCAGTACGGTAGGCCACGGCTGTACCTACCTCTGTGTCGTCAGTGCACTCGTCGTCCATAAGTAATATAATACTATACTATCCATACATCTACATTGTATACCTGTGGTGGTTTTTTTTTTCTTCATACTAGTTTAGCAGTCTGCTGACAGTGTCCACCAGGTCCGTTATACAGTATATTATATATATAAGCAGTACGGTAGGCCACGGCTGTACCTACCTCTGTGTCGTCAGTGCACTCGTCGTCCATAAGTAATATAATACTATACTATCCATACATCTACATTGTATACCTGTGGTGGGTTTTTTTTCTTCATACTAGTTTAGCAGTCTGCTGACAGTGTCCACCAGGTCCGTTATATACAGTATATATTATATATATATATGTAAGCAGTACGGTAGGCCACGGCTGTACCTACCTCTGTGTCGTCAGTGCACTCGTCGTCCATAAGTAATATATAATACTATACTATCCATCCATCTACATTGTATACCTGTGGTGTTTTTTTTTTTTCATACTAGTTTAGCAGTCTGCTGACAGTGTCCACCAGGTCCGTTATACAGTATATTATATATATAAGCAGTACGGTAGGCCACGGCTGTACCTACCTCTGTGTCGTCAGTGCACTCGTCATCCATAAGTAATATAATACTATACTATCCATCCATCTACATTGTATACCTACCTGTGGTGGTTTTTTTTTCCTTCATACTAGTTTAGCAGTCTGCTGACAGTGTCCACCAGGTCCGTTATATACAGTATATTATATATATAAGCAGTACGGTAGGCCACGGCTGTACCTACCTCTGTGTCGTCAGTGCACTCATCGTCCATAAGTAATATAATACTATACTATCCATCCATCTACATTGTATACCTGTGGTGTTTTTTTTCTCTTCATACTAGTTTAGCAGTCTGCTGACAGTGTCCACCAGGTCCGTTATATACAGTATATATTATATATATATATATATATAAAAGCAGTACGGTAGGCCACGGCTGTACCTACCTCTGTGTCGTCAGTGCACTCGTCGTCCATAAGTAATATATAATACTATACTATCCATCCATCTACATTGTATACCTGTGGTGTTTTTTTTCTTCTTCATACTAGTTTAGCAGTCTGCTGACAGTGTCCACCAGGTCCGTTATACAGTATATTATATATATAAGCAGTACGGTAGGCCACGGCTGTACCTACCTCTGTGTCGTCAGTGCACTCGTCGTCCATAAGTAATATAATACTATACTATCCATACATCTACATTGTATACCTGTGGTGGTTTTTTTTTTCTTCATACTAGTTTAGCAGTCTGCTGACAGTGTCCACCAGGTCCGTTATATACAGTATATATTATATATATATATGTAAGCAGTACGGTAGGCCACGGCTGTACCTACCTCTGTGTCGTCAGTGCACTCGTCGTCCATAAGTAATATATAATACTATACTATCCATCCATCTACATTGTATACCTGTGGTGTTTTTTTTTTTTTCATACTAGTTTAGCAGTCTGCTGACAGTGTCCACCAGGTCCGTTATACAGTATATTATATATATAAGCAGTACGGTAGGCCACGGCTGTACCTACCTCTGTGTCGTCAGTGCACTCGTCATCCATAAGTAATATAATACTATACTATCCATCCATCTACATTGTATACCTACCTGTGGTGGTTTTTTTTTCCTTCATACTAGTTTAGCAGTCTGCTGACAGTGTCCACCAGGTCCGTTATATACAGTATATTATATATATAAGCAGTACGGTAGGCCACGGCTGTACCTACCTCTGTGTCGTCAGTGCACTCATCGTCCATAAGTAATATAATACTATACTATCCATCCATCTACATTGTATACCTGTGGTGTTTTTTTTCTCTTCATACTAGTTTAGCAGTCTGCTGACAGTGTCCACCAGGTCCGTTATATACAGTATATATTATATATATATATATATATATATATATATATAAAAGCAGTACGGTAGGCCACGGCTGTACCTACCTCTGTGTCGTCAGTGCACTCGTCGTCCATAAGTAATATATAATACTATACTATCCATCCATCTACATTGTATACCTGTGGTGTTTTTTTTTTCTTCATACTAGTTTAGCAGTCTGCTGACAGTGTCCACCAGGTCCGTTATACAGTATATTATATATATAAGCAGTACGGTAGGCCACGGCTGTACCTACCTCTGTGTCGTCAGTGCACTCGTCGTCCATAAGTAATATAATACTATACTATCCATACATCTACATTGTATACCTGTGGTGTTTTTTTTTTTCTTCATACTAGTTTAGCAGTCTGCTGACAGTGTCCACCAGGTCCGTTATATACAGTATATATTATATATATATATGTAAGCAGTACGGTAGGCCACGGCTGTACCTACCTCTGTGTCGTCAGTGCACTCGTCGTCCATAAGTAATATATAATACTATACTATCCATCCATCTACATTGTATACCTGTGGTGTTTTTTTTTTTTTCATACTAGTTTAGCAGTCTGCTGACAGTGTCCACCAGGTCCGTTATACAGTATATTATATATATAAGCAGTACGGTAGGCCACGGCTGTACCTACCTCTGTGTCGTCAGTGCACTCGTCATCCATAAGTAATATAATACTATACTATCCATCGATCTACATTGTATACCTGTGGTGGCTTTTAGTTGTGCGCATTAAAATATGGAGAACAAAAATGTGGAGGTTAAAAAATAGGGAAAGATCAAGATCCACTTCCACCTCGTGCTGAAGCTGCTGCCACTAGTCATGGCCGAGACGATGAAATGCCATCAACGTCGTCTGCCAAGGCCGATGCCCAACGTCATAGTACAGAGCATGTAAAATCCAAAACACAAAAGATCAGTAAAAAAATGACCCAAAAATCAAAATTAAAAGCGTCTGAGGAGAAGCGTAAACTTGCCAATATGCCATTTACGACATGGAGTGGCAAGGAACGGCTGAGGCCCTGGCCTATGTTCATGGCTAGTGGTTCAGCTTCACATGAGGATGGAAGCACTCATCCTCTCGCTAGAAAAAAGAAAAGACTTGCGGCAAAAGCACAGCAAAGAAATGTGCGTTCTTCGAAATCCCAAATCCCAAAGGAGAGTCCAATTGTGTCGGTTGCGATGCCTGACCTTCCCAACACTGGACGGGAAGAGCTTGCGCCTTCCACCATTTGCACGCCCCCTGCAAATGCTGGAAGGAGCACCCGCAGTCCAGTTCCTGATAGTCAAATTGAAGATGTCACTGTTGAAGTACACCAGGATGAGGATATGGGTGTTGCTGGCGCTGGGGAGGAAATTGACAAGGAGGATTCTGATGGTGAGGTGGTTTGTTTAAGTCAGGCACCCGGGGAGACACCTGTTGTCCGTGGGACGAATATGGCCATTGACATGCCTGGTCAAAATACAAAAAAAATCAGCTCTTCAGTGTGGAATTATTTCAACAGAAATGCGGACAACTGGTGTCAAGCCGTGTGTTGCCTTTGTCAAGCTGTAATAAGTAGGGGTAAGGACGTTAACCACCTCGGAACATCCTCCCTTATACGTCACCTGCAGCGCATTCATAATAACTCAGTGACAAGTTCAAAAACTTTGGGCGACAGCGGAAGCAGTCCACTGACCAGTAAATCCCTTCCTCTTGTAATCAAGCTCGCGCAAACCACACCACCAACTCCCTCAGTGTCAATTTCCTCCTTACCCAGGAAAGCCAATAGTCCTGCAGGCCATGTCACTGGCAAGTCTGACGAGTCCTCTCCTGCCTGGGATTCCTCCGATGCATCCTTGAGTGTAACGCCTACTGCTGCTGGTGCTGCTGTTGTTGCTGCTGGGAGTCGATCGTCATCCCAGAGGGGAAGTCGGAAGACCACTTGTACTACTTCCAGTAAGCAATTGACTGTCCAACAGTCCTTTGCGAGGAAGATGAAATATCACAGCAGTCATCCTGTTGCAAAGCGGATAACTGAAGCCTTGACAACTATGTTGGTATTAGACGTGCGTCCAGTATCCGCCGTTAGTTCACAGGGAACTAGACAATTGCTTGAGGTAGTGTGCCCCCGTTACCAAATACCATCTAGGTTCCACTTCTCTAGGCAGGCGATACCGAGAATGTACACGGACGTCAGAAAAAGACTCACCAGTGTCCTAAAAAATGCAGTTGTACCCAATGTCCACTTAACCACGGACATGTGGACAAGTGGAGCAGGGCAGACTCAGGATTACATGACTGTGACAGCCCACTGGGTAGATGTATTGCCTCCCGCTGCAAGAACAGCAGCGGCGGCACCAGTAGCAGCATCTCGCAAACGCCAACTCGTTCCTAGGCAGGCTACGCTTTGTATCACCGCTTTCCAGAATACGCACACAGCTGAAAACCTCTTACGGCAACTGAGGAAGATCATCGCAGAATGGCTTACCCCAATTTGACTCTCCTGGGGATTTGTGGCATCGGACAACGCCAGCAATATTGTGCGTGCATTACATCTGGGCAAATTCCAGCACGTCCCATGTTTTGCACATACATTGAATTTGGTGGTGCAGAATTATTTAAAAAACGACAGGGGCGTGCAAGAGATGCTGTCAGTGGCCAGAAGAATTGCGGGTCACTTTTGGCGTACAGGCACCGCGTACAGAAGACTGGAGCACCACCAAAAACACCTGAACCTGCCCTGCCATCATCTGAAGCAAGAGGTGGTAACGAGGTGGAATTCAACCCTCTATATGCTTCAGAGGATGGAGGAGCAGCAAAAGGCCATTCAAGCCTATACATCTGGCCATGATATAGGCAAAGGAGGTGGAATGCACCTGTCTCAAGCGCAGTGGAGAATGATTTCAGCGTTGTGCAAGGTTCTGCAACCTTTTGAACTTGCCACACGTGAAGTCAGTTCAGACACTGCCAGCCTGAGTCAGGTCATTCCCCTCATCAGGCTTTTGCAGAAGAAGCTGCAGGCATTGAAGGAGGAGCTAAAACAGAGCGATTCCGCTAGGCATGTGGGACTTGTGGATGGAGCCCTTCATTCGCTTAACCAGGATTCACGTGTGGTCAATCTGTTGAAATCAGAGCACTACATTTTGGCCACCGTGCTCGATCCTAGATTTAAAACCTACGTTGGATCTCTCTTTCCGGCAGACACAAGTCTGCAGAGGTTCAAAGAACTGCTGTTGAGAAAATTGTCAAGTCAAGCGGAACGCGACCCGTCAACATCTCCTCCTTCACATTCTCCCGCAACTGGGGGTGCGAGGAAAAGGCTAAGAATTCCGAGCCCACCCGCTGGCGGTGATGCAGGGCAGTCTGGAGCGACTGCTGATGCTGACATCTGGTCCGGACTGAAAGACCTGCCAACGATTACTGACATGTCGTCTACTGTCACTGCATATGATTCTTTCACCATTGAAAGAATGGTGGAGGATTATATGAGTGACCGCATCCAAGTAGGCACGTCAGACAGTCCGTACGTATACTGGCAGGAAAAAGAGGCAATTTGGAGGCCCTTGCACAAACTGGCTTTATTCTACCTAAGTTGCCCTCCCTCCAGTGTGTACTCCGAAAGAGTGTTTAGTGCCGCCGCTCACCTTGTCAGCAATCGGCGTACGAGGTTACTTCCAGAAAATGTGGAGAAGATGATGTTCATTAAAATGAATTATAATCAATTCCTCCATGGACACATTCACCAGCAGCAATTGCCTCCAGAAAGTACACGGGGACCTGAGATGGTGGATTCCAGTGGGGACGAATTAATAATCTGTGAGGAGGGGGATGTACACAGTGAAAGGGGTGATGAATCGGACGATGATGATGAGGTGGACATCTTGCCTCTGTAGAGCCAGTTTGTGCAAGGAGAGATTGATTGCTTCTTTTTTGGTGGGGGCCCAAACCAACCAGTCATTTCAGTCACAGTCGTGTGGCAGACCCTGTCGCTGAAATGATGGGTTCGTTAAACTGTGCATGTCCTGTTTTTACAACATAAGGGTGGGTGGGAGGGCCCAAGGACAATTCCATCTTGCACCTCTTTTTTCTTTCATTTTTCTTTGCGTCATGTGCTGTTTGGGGAGTATTTTTTGGAAGGGCCATCCTGCGTGACACTGCAGTGCCACTCCTAGATGGGCCAGGTGTTTGTGTCGGCCACTAGGGTCGCTTAGCTTAGTCATCACACAGCTACCTCATTGCGCCTCTTTTTTTCTTTGCGTCATGTGCTGTTTGGGGAGTATTTTTTGGAAGGGCCATCCTGCGTGACACTGCAGTGCCACTCCTAGATGGGCCAGGTGTTTGTGTCGGCCACTAGGGTCGCTTAGCTTAGTCATCACACAGCTACCTCATTGCGCCTCTTTTTTTCTTTGCGTCATGTGCTGTTTGGGGAGTATTTTTTGGAAGGGCCATCCTGCGTGACACTGCAGTGCCACTCCTAGATGGGCCAGGTGTTTGTGTCGGCCACTAGGGTCGCTTAGCTTAGTCGTCACACAGCTACCTCATTGCGCCTCTTTTTTTCTTTGCGTCATGTGCTGTTTGGGGAGTATTTTTTGGAAGGGCCATCCTGCCTGACACTGCAGTGCCACTCCTAGATGGGCCAGGTGTTTGTGTCGGCCACTAGGGTCGCTTAGCTTAGTCGTCACACAGCTACCTCATTGCGCCTCTTTTTTTCTTTGCGTCATGTGCTGTTTGGGGAGTATTTTTTGGAAGGGCCATCCTGCGTGACACTGCAGTGCCACTCCTAGATGGGCCAGGTGTTTGTGTCGGCCACTAGGGTCGCTTAGCTTAGTCATCACACAGCTACCTCATTGTGCCTCTTTTTTTCTTTGCGTCATGTGCTGTTTGGGGAGTATTTTTTGGAAGGGCCGTCCTGCCTGACACTGCAGTGCCACTCCTAGATGGGCCAGGTGTTTGTGTCGGCCACTTGTGTCGCTTAGCTTAGCCATCCAGCGACCTCGGTGCAAATTTTAGGACTAAAAATAATATTGTGAGGTGTGAGGTGTTCAGAATAGACTGGAAATGAGTGTAAATTATGGTTATTGAGGTTAATAATACTATGGAATCAAAATGACCCCCATATTCTATGATTTAAGCTGTTTTTTAGGGTTTTTTGAAAAAAAACACCCGAATCCAAAACACAACCGAATCCGACAAAAAAAATTCGGTGAGGTTTTGCCAAAACGCGTTCGAACCCAAAACACGGCCGCGGAACCGAACCCAAAACCAAAACACAAAACCCGAAAAATTTCCGGTGCACATCACTAGAAAATATAGGGGTAACTGTGGTGGAAAAAGATTTGGGGTGCTTATAGATAATAGGCTTGATAACAGTACACAATGTCAGAATGCAGCAAAGAAGGCAAGTAAAGTGCTTGCATGCATTAAATGGGGCATTGAGACAAGGGATGAGGATGTAATCTTGCCGCTGAACAAATCATTGGTACGTCCGCACCTGGAATATTGCATTCAGTTCTTGGCACCATATTATAAAAAAGATATTGAAGATCTAGAATGAGTTCAAAGGCGAGCTACTAAATTGATTAAAGAGTTAGAGACACTGGGGTACGAGGAAAGGCTTACTAGGTTAAATATGTATACACTAGAAAAGAAACGACTAGAAGGAGACATTATTAATATCTTCAAATATGTAAAGGGTCACTATAAGGAGCTAGCAGGGAATTTGTTTATTAAAAGAACTCTGTATAGGACACGTGGGCACTCGCTGAGGCTAGAGGAGAGAAATTTCCGTACACAACGTAGGAAAGGGTTCTTCACGGTAAGGGCAATAAAGATTTGGAACTTCCCGCCACAGAAGGTAATAATGGCAGACTGTGTAAATGCATTTTAAAATGGATTGGACAAATTTCTAACTGGAAAATGTATTCAGGGCTATAGCATTTAACATATTGACATTAAATATCTGGGAGTGGTAAGAATCATAGGTGTCAAGTGGTACTAAACCATTATTTCCGCAGGCGCATTATAATATGAACAGCTTAACACAGAATACAGGTTGAACCTGATGGGCAGTTGCTTCTTTTCAACCTCAAGAACTATGGGGCTCATTCCGAGTTGTTCGCTCGTTGCCGATTTTCGCTATACTGCGATTAGTCGCTTACTGCGCATGCGCAAGGTTCGCAGAGCGCATGCGCTTAGTTATTTTACACAGAAGTTAGGTATTTTACTCACGGCATAACAAAGCTTTTTCATCGCTGTGCTGATCGTACTGTGATTGACAGGAAGTGGGTGTTTCTGGGCGGAAACTGGCCGTTTTATGGGAGTGTGCGGAAAAACGCAGGCGTTCGAGTTGCAAAACGCAGAAGTGGCTGGAGAAACGGGGGAGTGGTTGGGCAAATGCTGGGTGTGTTTGTGACGTCAAACCAGGAACGAAAAGGACTGAGCTGGTCGCAATGGCTGAGTAAGTCTGGAGCTACTCAGAAACTGCTAAGAAATTTCTATTCGCAATTCTGCTAATCTTTAGTTTGCACTTCTGCTAAGCTAAGATACACTCCCAGAGGGCGGCGACTTAGCATGTGCAATGCTGCTAAAAGCAGCTAGCGAGCGAACAACTCGGAATCACCCCCTATATGTGACTATATGTAACTATATGTAACCCAACTTGTCTACCTCCAGGCCAGTGGGAGAAATAGAGGTCACAGAATAAAGAGCTATAAATGAGACAGTGTCATACCTCCCAACAATTGGAGCTGGAAAAGAGGGACTCCCTTGCATGGTGCAGCTGCACGCATCCAAAAAAGGGTCATGGCTTATGGAAAAGGGGTGTGGCCTCACAGGAGGACCGCGATCATGAGTCAAGCTGCCATTTTTGTCACTAAGGGGGCCTGTCGAGTGCTCTGTGAGCTGCTGGCCATGCCCCCAACCACTCTGTCTATCCCATGAATAGATGCTGTGCACATGCTGGGCAGCAAGTGACAGGAGCTTCCCAATTGCCCCCCCCCCACCACCACTGAGGAACACTGAGGCCCATGGGTGGGACAGCAGGACAGTCCCAAATAACAATACTGTGAAAATCTGTACAGTTAGGAGGTATGCAGTGTTAGACATTGCTAAACTTGTTTTTATTTTTGCCAAAATGTTAAGGATGTTTGAGAGTAAAAAGTCAAAAATACAGGTTTGATATAAATGGAGCATTCCATAGGGTATATTTAAAGGATATGGAAAATAACAGGAAACAAATTATATGTTTAAGGATTTTTTGTTAGAGTGTACAGAATCAGAATGACATATATTTAGGATTATACTGGGTCTAGTATTAACTAATAATGTGGAGATTATATCAAATACTAAAGTAGGGGAGACCTAGGGAAACAGCAATCATAGTATGGTCACATTTGATTTTAGTTTTCAAAAACATCACTAAAAGGGTTCAACTAAGACTAGTAACTTCATAAAAGCAAATTTTTACATGCTAAAATGCGCACTAAAGGACATAGATTGGGAAATGTTGTTTCAAGGTAAGAACACTGCTGAAAGTTCATTCCCATGGGCAGCAAATACAGGAGTATTAAATTCAAACCGATGTGGCTTAATAAGAAGGTTAAGAAGAAATGGATAAAAAGAGGCGAGCATTCAAAGCGTTTAAATCCGATGGGAAGGCTGGGTCATTCCACTACTACAAGGAATGTAACAAAAAAAGCAAAAAAGAAGTCAGAGCAGCTAAAATAGAAAACAAGAAGCAAATCGCTTAGGAGATTAAAACAAACCCTAATTTTTTAAGTATTTTAAGTAATATTAAGTATATAATTAGAAAAAGAGACTATAGGACCATTGAAAGTCGAGTTGGGAGTCTTGATTAATGATAACAAAGAAAAAGCAAAAATATTGAACAAATCTTTTTTGTCAGTGTTCACTAGAGAGGACCAGATGGTGGGAAAGGTGCATAACAATAGTAATGATAATGTTCCAATGCTTAATACTTGAGTAAGGAAGTAGTCCATGAGTGACTAAGCAAAATTAAGATTAATAAATCTCTTGGTCCAGATGGACTTCACCCAAAGGTTCTTATGGAGCTAAATTCAGAACTAGCAAAGCCTTTATATTTGATTTTCTCTGATTCAATTACATCAGGCATGGTACCAAAAGACTAGTGGATAGCAGAGGTAGGTCCAATATTTAAAAAGGGAATTAAAACTTATCCTGGTAACTATAGACCGGTAAGTTTGCATCTATAGTGGGGAAAATATTGAAAGGTGTATTAAGGGATAGCATACAGGAGTACCTGGAGACCTCCAAGGTTATTAATAGGAACCAGCATAGTTTTGTGAGGGATAGGTCATGTAACTTAATTAGCTTCTATGAGAAAGTGAGCGATAATCTTAACCAGGGAAACGTATTAGATGTGGACTATTTAGATTTTGCTAAAGCTTTTACACAGTGCCTCACATGAGGCTGATTTTCAAGTTAAGAGAGCTTGGTCTAGGAAACAGTATTTGTACTTGGGTAAGTAATTGGCTGGATAACAAGGAACAACGAGTAGTGGTTAATGGGATGTTTTCCAAATGGGCCACAGTATTCAGTGGAATACCGCAAGAGTCCATACTCAGGCCACTCCTGTTTAACATTGCAGTGTCAATTTTTGGAGATGATACTAAACTGTGTAGGGTAATTAATTCAGACATGGATGTTGAGTCTTTACAGAACGATTTATTTAAACTGGAAGTTTGAGCAGCTAAATGGAGAATGAGGTTTAATATAGAAAAACATAAAGTTATGCACTTTGGGACTAAAAATAAACATGCAACCTACAAATTAAATGGGGAAAATGTAGAGGAAGTGGTAATAGAAAAAGATTTGGGGATGTTCATTGATAATAGATTTAGCAGCAGTACCCAATGTCAAAGTGCAGCAATGAAGGCAAATAAGGTATTAGCATGCATAAAACGGGGAATTGAGACAAGAGATGAGAGTATAATCCTCCTACTGTATAAATCATTGGTACGGCCTCACCTTGAATATTGTGTACAGTTCTCGGCACCACACTATAATAAAGATATCTTGGAACTTGAAAGGGTTCAGAGGCGAGCTACAAAACTGATTAAGGGGTTAGAAGCACTGGATTATGAGGAAAGGCTTACTAGGATAGATATGTTTACACTAGAAAAGAGGCGTCTAAGAGGAAATATGATTAATATTTACAAATATATAAAGGGTCAATACTAGAGATGTGCGGTGGGCAATTTTTGTGTTTTGTGTTTTGGTTCTAATTCCCCGCTCATGATTTGGTTTTGGGTTGGTTTTGCCAAAACCACCCTTTCGTGTTTTGGTTTTTGTTTTGGATCTGGATGATTTAAAAACAACAACATAAAAACAGCTAAAATCACAGAATTTGGGGGTAATTTTGATCCTATGGTATTATTAACCTCAATATCATTAATTTCCATTCATTCCAAGTCTATTATGAACACCTCACACCTTACAGTGGGGGTAATTCCAAGTTGATCGCAGCAGGAAATTTTTTAGCAGTTGGGCAAAACCATGTGCACTGCAGGGGGGGCAGATATAACATTTGCAGAGAGAGTTAGATTTGGGTGGGTTATTTTGTTTCTGTGCAGGGTAAATACTGGCTGCTTTATTTTTACACTGCAATTTAGATTGCAGATTGAACTCACCACACCCAAATCTATCTCTCTCTGCACATGTTATATCTGCCTCCCCTGCAGTGCACATGGTTTTGCCCAACTGCTACCAAAGTTCCTGCTGCGATCAACTCAGAATTACCCCCAATATTGTTTTTAGGCAAAAAGGTTGCACCGAGGTGCAGAGCCGTAAGTAGGTGTGTGCGCTGTGTGCCTTGCACACAGCGCACTTGTGATAGGAGCGCATCATGCCGCTTGATCCCGATTGGCCGCCCTTACAGCAAGTTACAGACTGAGCCGGGTTCCGTGCATCCCAGCACCAGCAGCCCCTCTCTTGCAGCGACTGAAGTGGCCTGCCCCACGCGCGGCACCAAGATCCCCGTACAGCCGAACGAAGCTGCTTGAGCGCAATCCAAACACCGGCCGCCAGCCGGGAACACAGCAGCGCCGCGCGCTCATCTTATCACGTGACCTGCCCATCGCGGTACCACACACACACTAACGGATGCTGTCTGCTCCTATCACTGCCGCCTCCTTGTTCCCCTCAGCCCCGGCTCGTTCCCCTCGGCTCAGTCCCCACTCTCTCCCCTCAGCTCTGCCTCCACGGTGAGTGTTTATAGTGTATAGTCGCAGTCACTGTGTCACCTGTGCAGGGATGTATGCTGCTCCTACTGACCTGCTGCTTGTATATGTAGGGCCAGTGACAGTATGTGCAGGGGGCGGTGTGTGAGTGTTCCCTTCTGGTGCCAGTAAGAAGCACTAAGGAGTAGGTAGATGGAGTAACTGGCAGGGGCCCCTGGCTGTGGCCCCTCTCGCCCATGCAGGGTGTTATCAGTGCTGGTATGAAGTGGGTAAAGGAAAGTGAATGCAGATGTGCAGCTTCCCCCGAGGCTACAGCATTAGCAGCACCTGCTTTCATCTGAGCTGTGAGCGCAGTGTGGGTGGCGGTCAGTGCAGTCACCCCATCCTGGCATGTGCCTAGTTATATGGAAATAATCATTGTGTGGCCCAAGATGGCAGCATGTACC